>NW_026527013.1:10101880-10796255 GCF_024362965.1 Panthera pardus
CTTCCCCCCCTCTCCCCCACCAGAGACCCGTCTGCCCCTGCCTCTTCCTCAGTCCCCTTCTTTCCTTCGCCCACTGATTCCACCGGTTCCTCTGCCTGGCTCCTTCCCGCCCCCCAGGCATCCTCCCCTGCCCCCCTCTCCACCCCCAGCGGACTCTCAGGCCCTCCCCTGCTTCCCCGTGCCCTTGGCCCTTCCAACCCCTCCACGACCAGCTCCTCCCCCAGCTCCTCCCACTCTTCGCTGAGGGTCACCCTCTCCACCCAAATGAAGGACCCCTCCTCTCCTCCAGAGCCCCCTGGCCCATCACCGTCAGAGCTGCCCCTGGGGACGCCGCCTTCTCCAGGAGCTGCTCCCTCTAGCCTCACCTGGAGCCTCGGGGAGCTGGTCTGCGCGGCCTTCTGGCCCCTGCCCCCCTCCCCTGTGGCCTCAGAGTCGCTGCTCTCCGGCCCTCCCACCCCCTCCCAGACCACCTCCACGATGCCCCTGTCCTCCTTCACCCAGGACGGGGGCTCTGGGCAGGCAGCTTCCTGCCTGTCCCCAATGGCCTCCAGCACCATTTCCTCCACCTTAGCCTCCAGCTCTGGGCCTGTGGCCTCCGTGGCACAGTCCTCTGTGGCCCTCAGCCCCTCCCATACCACCTCCACCACGCCCCTTCCTTTGGCCTCACCCACGCCCCCCTCAGATGCTGCCAGCCCCTGACTCGGCCCCTGTTCTGCAGCGGGGCTGGGTCCAGGGCAGGGGCCGTTGGCTTCTGAGGAGGCCCCTGCTGCCCCAGGGAACAGCCTCAGGGTGGGTGGAACCCTGACAGCCTCATCTCTGGGCTCAGAGGGGGACTCTGGGGAGGTGTCCACTGGTCCAGCTGGGAGGGAGGCTCTCCTGCTCAGATCAGTGTGGCCTTGGGGAGTAAGGGGAGGAAAGGAGAGGAGACAGGGGGCAACAGAGTGAGATCCTGGCCCCCCAGATTCAGGCCCCTCTTCGTGGGACCCCCAGACCTGGGGCCCAAACACCCACCTGTGGGACCTGCCTCCACGGTAGGCTGGGAGAGAGGTCGATGACCCTGCAGGGGTAACAGAGACAAGGTGAGGCCAGCCAGCGTCTCCACCTCCAACCTCCCTGCGTGCTGGTACGCTCCCCAACCCAGACACCCTCCGTCCAGGACCACACCCTCCTCAGCCTTCCTCACCTGTCTTACCGTGCTCTGCTCAAGTGCCCCCCCACACAGTAGGTGCTTAATCAATACTGTGTTCATGGGCCAACAGCTCTGTGTTAGGAACCTATTCCGTCAGCTACTGAGATTGCTGTGGACAAGGGACACTTAAGCCTTTTGCTATTGGGACTTACGTTCTAGGGGGTGGGGTATAAACATAAACACAAATAAATCTGTAATGTCAGGAGTGAGAAAGACTACGGCAGGAAAAAACAAAAAGTAGGACGAGGGGCTACAGAGAGCCTGGGAGGTGGTGGGGTGCCTCCTTTATGTAGAAGATGCAGGAGGGCCTCTAGGAGGAAGTGACATTGAGCAGAGACCTGAAGCGTGAGAGGAGCTGGCCTCGAGGCTCAAGAGGTAGATACAGCCATTCCAGGCAGAGGGGAGAGCAAGTGTAAAAGGCCTGGGGCTGCAATGAGCTGACAAGGTCAAGGACTAGAAAAGAGGGTCAGTGTTGCTGTAACAGAGTGACGGAAAGGGCAAGAGTATGAAAATGGGCTCAGAGAAGCAAGGGGTGGGGGCAGCCTGCTTGGTCAAACCCCAGGGATCTCCTCCTCACAGTTCCCTGTAAGATAAGAATCTTCTTTCCAGCCTCCAGGCTTTCGTGTGGGCTGTTTCCTCTGCCTGGAATTCTCTTTCCCCTCTTGCCTGGTCCCCAGCAGGCTCCATACAGATACCACGGCCTCCAGGAAGCCTTCCTGGGTCACTTGGGTGATTCCTCTGTGCTCCTCCCATGCCCAGGGCTCCCCTGTCACGGACTCTTGGATAGTGGGCTCCTCTCTAGCAAGAAACTCCTGGCCTATACTAAAAACCCAACAAACTCTTCCCAGATCCATTAACAGGTCTCTTGGCCCTCTGCCCTGCCAGAGGCACCTGGGAATCTTAATAAAGGTGCTACCAAAACAGAAACCCGTGTGGATGCCTCAGATCACAAGAGCATCTCATGGTGACCCATTCCTCCCTTTGAAAAGAACAAATTCCACGAGCACCGCGCCCCCCCCCCCATTTTCCCACCACATTCCTCATTCTGGCATTAGCAGTCCCACAACAAAACTTCCCCAGGCCTGTTCCTAGGATCATGTCCACCCACCCAACCCCCCACCCCCCCCTCCCGTGCCTCTTCCACGTGTGTGCTGTCGTTCCTCTCATTTTAGACATAGGGAAACTGAGGCTTGAACAACGAAAGCGACTTGCCCGAGACCACAGAGCAGAGAAACAGCAGAGGATTTAGAGGTTAGACCGCACTTGGAGAAGGCCCGCTTTGGTCCCTGCTGGCCGCACCTCGCCCCCTCCCATTTTCTCCCCCCCGCCCCCGGTTCTCACCTGTCTGCGCCAGGTGGGCCTGCTGGGGGACTTGTGCTGGGCACCTGTGGATGCACTTTGCAACAGCTGCAGCTGGGATTGGAGTCTGAGGGAGAGAGGAGGCTGCTGGGAGCCGGGCCCCCAGGCTCAACGCCAAGGCCCCCTCAATGTGCCACTTCCCCGCTGTGGACCTGGGGCCCTGGCCTAGCCAGGCCAGCAAAGCCAGCAGGCAGGGGCCCAACTCACGTGAACAAGCTGTCTTCCAAGTTGCGGATTCGGGCCTGAGCCTGGCCCTCAGGTGACTGGGGGTCTTTAGAGGTGGAGTCCTCCTGCTGCTCCGGCTCCTCAGCTGCCCCGTCCATGAGCCAACGCTCCCGGAGAGACTTCCTCTGGGCACGGGAGGGGAGCTCTGGCTGTGCATATTGGCTACCCCACCCCATGGAGGGCTCCCTCCTAATCCGCGAGCTGGGAAGATTTCTTATTGTCCAAAACCACCCGAACGGCACAGACATCTCTCCTTCAGGTGAGGATATGATCCCCCCCTCAACACTGCCAGGTGGGACAGACACCCCAATACCAGCCTGGAGCTCTCCCAGGCTGGAACAAAACACCCCTCATCTCCCCACCCCTTCCAGAATGGGACAGGCACTCCCAGAGATGAAATCAACGTCTCTATGGGCCCCTCCCTACCCCAAAGCTGGGCAAACACCTTCGCTGTCCCCATACTCTTCCCAAAGGTGGTACAAATGTCCCCATTATTATCACCACCACCACCACCCCCACCACCACCCGCTCTCCCAAGCAGAGGAAAAACGCCCGCCTAAGCTGGAACCAATACCCCCTGCTGCCCCCACCCAAACTGGACAGAGCCTCCCATGATCCCCCAGACCGACTCTCATTGATACCCCCACTTCGTTGCCCAGGCTTGACAGGCGCCCCCGCCCGCCCCCAACCTTGAGCCGCTCCACGCGGAGTTTCTCCTCTTCCAGCTCCCGGCGCGCGGCGCGGATCTCCTCCTGCAGCCGCCGCTTCTCCTGCGCACAGAGGACCCGGAGCTGCCCGCGGGCCGGGCGGGGCCGCCACCTCCCCTTCCGCCTGCCCTCCTCCTCGGGGCTCCCGGGACTCCCGGGGCTGCGAACGGGGCGGGGCGGCGGAGCGCACGTCGGGGGCCCCCGGCGGGGAGGGGGCTGCGGAGGCGCTGACTCAGCAGCGGGTGGGGGCGGGGCGGCGGGGGCGGGGCCGGCCGCGCCCGCGATGCTGCGGAGGCCTCGCCGGCGCCGAATGGGGGGGGGGGGGGGGGGTCTGTGGAAGGGGGTGGGGCCTTGGGATGGAGATCCCAAAGGGAGACCGAGCTGTGGCGGGGGTCCGAGATCCGGGGTCACGAGAGAGGCGATTCAGAGATAATGGGGGTCTAGATATCAGAGGAAGGGGGTGCTGAGATGGGGGGCGCGGAGAGACTGGGGCGTAGAGATGAGGTCCAGAGAGATGAAGGGGCAGAAGTCGAGAGCAGAGAGAGGGGACTTGGTGAGATAGGGGTTCGGAGGGATGGGGTACAGATCTGAGGGTCAGAAGGATGGGGGTTTAGAGAGGCCAGGGTGTTGAGATGGGATCCAGAAAGATGGGGGTGCAGGAGTGGGGGAGCAGAGAGATAGGGGTTAGTGAGATGGGGGTTCATAGAGATGGGGTTCAGACATGAGGTGTTTGGGAGACCGAGGTTCAAAATGGAGCATCGGATGTGGATTCTGGGAGTGTGGGGTGCACAGCCTCACCATTCTGGGGGTGGTGGCGACCAGATAGAGGAACTGGGGAGCAGAGGGGCCTGAGGATTTAGGTGGGGCGCTCCAAGGCAGGGCTGGAGCTGAGGGTGCTGCCCACCCCCCCTCCTCACTTCACAGGTTTAGGCCTGCTTTCCTGGATGAGAGAGAGGCGAGGAAGAAAACCTGGGGAATGGCTAGGAGTGCCCAGGATGCGGGGAAGTGGGGGGAGGGGCGGTGGAGAGGGGCGCCATTAGCGGGGGTGGGGGGTGGGGGGTGGGGAAGGAGGGGTAACTCACTTACAGCAATGACCTCTAGCCGCTGCCGATAGAGGGAGCTCTCGGCCATGGGCCTGTGAGAAGAGGGCAGAGACTGGGGAGGGGGTCTTCCCAGGTCCCCATCCCTCGAGAAGCCACCTCCTGAATGCCCCTTTCTGGGTCAAGATCCCTGAGCTGCTTGGAAACCAACTAAAGCCCAGCATTTTCCTCTATTTCCCCTCTGCAACTGAAAGGAGTTGGAGTAGAGGGCCGGGGGGGGGGGGGGGGGCGTCCTATGAGGGGGAGAGAGCAGAGACGCTGACAAGCTGAGCTAAAGCCCTTCCTAGGCTTGACATCACCTCTCTGAGCCTCAGTTTCCTCATCTGTAAAATGGGTCAGGATAGCTTGATCCTCACCTTATAGAGAGGTGCCCTTGCAAGGAAGTCTCCATGCAGGGGGAAAAAAAAATGGACATAGCGTTCCTAAAACAGTAGCATCATTTATTATCATTCATAACTTTAATAATCCCCATGATTAATAATGTTTATGGTTATTTATAAGGAGCATTTCCAGGCTGGACCTCAGATACTCTCAAATCCTGCCAGGCCCCTAACATGCTGTGTGTCTCTTTCCAATTCTATACCCTCTCTGGACCTCAGCTCCTACCCAGGATACCTTCAGCACCAGGGGCTGAGGGAGTCTGGGGAGAGAAGCGTCCATCCCACCATGGACACATGCTATCCCCATGGTAACTATGGAGCTACCTGCCAAATCCCCTCCCTGGGAGCAAATGTTACCAGGACATGTAGCCTAGCGCTGGACTCTGAGCTGGGAGGAGACAGAAGGGTCTTGCTGTTTAAGGTTTAACCTGAGATGCCGCCATTGTTGATCTCCTTGCAGCACCCCAGGATCCCCGATTTCCAGCTCCAGAGCTGCCCCTTCTGTGCTTCCCTGGGAGCAAGAGGCTGACTGTGGTACTTCAGGACACTTAGGGGACAGATGTTGTTACGTTAACTTGTCATCGCAGATGCGCATCGAGTACCCCCTACTTGCAGGTGTTTCATAGGCCAGTATCTAGAAGGATGCATCTATTTGTCTGTTGTCCCTGACACTTAGCCCAGGGAGGGCACAGGGCAAGCCCTCAAACCTTTATTAATGTGAGCACTAACTCTATTGGGTGACCATTAGCCTCATTGCCCAAACTCTGCCGGGGCCTCCCAGATCATAATAGTGCGGATACGGATACTTAGCCCTTACTATCTATAGTGCTCTAAGTGCTCGACAGGGCTTCCGCCAGGCCCTCCCAGCCACCCCCGCCTCTCCCTCCCTGCCCTGATCTTGAGACACTGTCGTCCACTCTTTGCTGAGTTGATATTCTGACAATAAAATCAGCCAACCATTAGCCAGCGCATACCATGTTCCAGGCGCTGTTCCATGCTATGCCTGTAGGAACTCATTTAATCCTTCCAAAGATCCTGGGAGGCAAGTAGTACGACTGTCCCTATTTTATGGATGGGGAAACTGAGGCTCCAAGAAGTGGTGAAAAGACTTGTCTAAGGTCACTGGGTCAGGATCAGAACTCAGGGCTCTCAGGCCTCAAATACTGGGAACGCTGCAGGGGAAGAGGGGGAGTCCAGGCATCCTTGTCTTGGCAGCCAGGAGGCCAGAGATCAGCCTGGGGGTTCCCGATTTCACTCAGGGCGGGGGGCTGAAGTCATGCTTTGCAGGGTATCCCGAAGGGAGCCCAGACCCCCTACTAATAGGTTTGCCCTTGGAGGAGGGCTGACATCCTCCCTCTGCTGTCCCATTCCCAAGATGTAATCTCCTTGCCTCTTCCTTGCTGGGGGGGAGGGGGGTTGATCAGGTTCCCGTTGCTAGGCAACCAGGTTTGTAGTTGGTGAATAATGCATCAGGGGACCCAAAAGAGTGAGGAACCAAATTGGGGTCCCTGGGGGGAAACTCTTTTCCAGAACTCTTTACAAACCTCTGGAGCCCCTCCACCCTCTTACTTTAAAAGGCCCTCAAACCTTGAATGTTCAAACCCTCGGCACACCCCATTTGATATTGTTTATGTCCACCTCTACAAGAACAGGGTTCGTGGCTATGGCCTGTTGTCACCAGGAGCAATGGGTGGCCCTTTCATTAAGCCAGTGATGGTTCCAATTTTGCCATCACCTTTCCCAGTTGGGCAGCTGTTAACTTTCTCTGTTGTATCTCAAGCATTTCTTCCTACCCTGGAAGCTGAGGGGTGTTTCAAGAGGCAAAACATGGGAGCGAGGAACCCTGGCGTTTCCTGGCCCCCCAGTCCTAGCCCCACCCCCCAGCCTGGACTTTGAGCTTGAAGACTGCCGGTGGAAAAATCCCGGAAAAAAGAAAGTGGAGGTCCACATCTCCAACCCGACTCTGGGGAGAGGGACCCGAAGAGCCTGCGGGGTTGCCTGCTGACCTCTCTCCGCTCCCCCTGGTCCCCTTAGGAGAGGCCAGCTGGGGCTCTCACCCCGTGGAAAGGCCAGTGACCCTCCCAGGCCCTGTGCACCTGTTCCCCCCCCCCCCCCAACCCAGGACACTTACGTGGGTGTGGCTGGAGACCACATCTGGCTCTGCAGGGCCATCTCTGCCCGGAAGCCCACCTTCCTTTGGGTCTCCAAGATCAGGACCCCCCACCCGTTTGCTTGAAGGTGCCCTGGAGGCTGTGACTTGGCTGGCACGAAGGGGGGGGGGGGGCGCTGCAGGCGGGCACCGGGAGAGCTGGTCCAGCTGGTTTGGGTCAGGAGGCAGGAGGCAAACGGGGCGAGGGGGGCTGGGGGCTGGCGGGCAGTTCTGGGGAGGTACTATCAGCTGTCCTGATAAATTATTTACCAGCCACTGGCCTCCTTGCCGCACTTGGCTGCCTCGCAGCAAACACACTCTCACGCGCGTGGTGCAGTGTGTGGGTGAGAACGGGGAGTCGCTGACCCCCTCCAGGGAATGGCACCTGCACTTGGCACCCCAGACGCCTCAAGTCCAGCTGCCCACCAAGGGTCACCAACATGTGAGCCTCATGGCGTAGCACACGTGTGGGATACTCTATGCACGACTGCCCCTCCCTTCCTGGACCCTGGTGGGGAGGGAGGGACTGATCCAGCTAAGGGATTCTGGAGCCCAGAGGCTGAGCACCATGGGAATCAGGAGGCCTGGCCCAGGGGTTTCTAGGCCTCAGTTTGCCCTTTTGTGAAATTAGATCAGGTGGCCTCCAGGACCCTGACACCCCTCAGATGCTATAACAATTAGGGATGGGGTGGTGACGAGGAAGGTCCAGAGAACTTCCTACCCAAATCCTCCCCATCCTGTTCTTTTTTTTTTTAAACTATTTATTTTATTTTGTTTTAGGTTTATTTATTTTGAGGGAGACAGAGACAACCTGAGCAGGGGAGAGGCAGAGAAAGAGAATTCCAAGCAGGCTCTGCAGCATCAATGCAGAACCCGATGTGGGGCTCGAACTCATGAAACAGTAAGATCATGATCTAAGTTGAAACGGAGAGTGTGGATGCTTAACTGACTGAACCACCCAGGTTCCCATTATTATTATTATTTTAAAATGTTTATTTTTGGGGTGTCTGGGTGGCTCAGTGGGTTAAGCGTCCGACTTCCGCTCAGGTCATGATCTTGCTGTTGGTGGTGAGTTCGAGTCCCGCGTCAGACTCTGTGCTGACAGCTCAGAGCCTGGAGCCTGCTTCAGATTCTGTGTCTCCCTCTCTCTGCCCCTCCCCAACTCACGTGCATTCTCTCTCTCTCTCTCTCTCTCTCTCTCTCTCTTTCTCTCTTTGAATGTTTTATTTTTGAGTGAGAGAGAAAGAGAGAGTGAGAGGGAGAGACAGAATCCTAAGCAGGCTCCATGCTGTCAGCACAGAGCCTAATGTGGGGCTGGAACTCACAAGCCTAACTCTGAGATCAAGGCCTGAGCCAAAGTCAAAGTCTGCTGCTTAACCAACTGTTAAGCGCCCTCCCCATCCTGTTCTTAAAGGGCCAGCACACCCTTTATCAAATGACAGGGTGCCTCATTTACCCTTTGCCACTTGGGGAACTCATCTCCTACTTTCCAGGCTAGTCTCCCACAGCCCCCAGTCCTCCCCTCATCAGAGCCCTGGTCATGCTGTGCAATTTGACAGAAGCCTCGGTGAGAAGGGTCCTTGCCCTCAGCTCCCTGCTCTAGAGGGCACACTCCAGCTAGGACCCCCTCCCCCCACCCCTGCCCCCAAGTGGCAAAGGTCAGGTACCTTCCTAACTCCTCCCTCCCTCTTGCAGATTCTCCTCAGGGTACTGGTGACCCCAGAATTTCCTATCCAAAGGGTCCTTAGTTCACCCATAAGGCCTCTGTGCCTCCTGAATGCAGACCCCACAGCCAGGATGTGTCTCGCCCCACTGCCTCCAGCCTGAGAAGTGGTCAAAGGCAGCTATCGGCAGAGGGGTAAGGATAAAGCTGGGATTCGGCAGAGGGGTAAGGATAAAGCTGGGACTTGTGGTTCAGAGCCCCTCCTCTGTGCAGGAACAAGCCTCCTTGCTATGCAGGAGAGCATTGAAAGGGAGAAGTACAGGAGGCCAGAGTGAGAGCTGAGGTTTCCCTGTGCCCCACATTCTAGTACGAAACTCCTAGGGATCCAAAATGTTTTTGTTTGAACCTGGCCTTCTAAGTCATTCTGAAAATACATTTGCTATGATAAGAGAACACATTTAAAAAAATTTTTTTTAAGTGTATTTATTTATTTTGAGAGAGAGAGAGAGGGAGTGCACATGGGGTAGGGACAGAGAGAGAGGGAGAGAGACTTCCAAGCAGGCTCTGCGCTGACACGGTGCAGATCCTGACGCGGGGCTCCAACTCATGAATCGTGAGATCATGACATGAGCTGAAATCAAGAGTTGGACACCTAACCGACTGAGCCACCCAGGTGCCCCACGGTTGTTCTATTTATAATTGGGTCTGTCTCCCAAACTCAACTGTACCTTCCCAGTCTGATGTGTTTCTTTATTTCCAGCACGGGGGTAGGCGCCTAGTAAGTGTCATTAAAGAATTCTTAAGCAACCGTTGTGTATCAGGTATTGTTCTAGGCATGAGGTAGTTGGGTCTAGAGGTGAGCAAACAGAAAATGCTATAATGCAGCTCACTTTTGGTGGTGACGAGGAGAGAGCGATAATATAGAGATAAAGGCAATTGGTAATAACTGCCATATAGGGTGAGTCACAGAAAATAAGAGGATTAGGGTTACGGAGAAGGGCTGTGTGTGATGCAGGGTGGGTGATCAGGGACTATTTGTCTAAAGAAGTGATATTTGAGTCAAGACCTGCATAGCCGAAGCCAGCCAGGGGGTGAGTCCTTCCAAGCAGAGAAAGAAAGGCAAGTCAGTGCAAAGGTCCTGGGGTAGGAGTGCAGTTGGGGGGTTGAGGGAAGCACAAAGGCTGGAATGGAGGAGTGAGGGAGAGTGTCAGAAGATGAGATCTGAGAAGTGGGCAGGGCCTTCTGGGTCAGAGTGGGGAGTCTGGGTTTTTCTGGTTGGTGGGTGGGGAGCCACCACTCAGTGAAGAGGGCAGTGTAGTGGCTGGGATTAGGGTGGAGAGAAGTGGACGAATTCAGAATATGTTTTGGAGGCAGAGTCAACAGATTCAACAGCAATCCAGCATGAGGATGGATTGGAACAGGGCTGAGAGAGAGAAGTTGAGGTAGATTCCTAGGTTTGGGGTATGAAAAACAGAATGGATGGGTTGTCTTCACATGGTGAAGAGCAGGGCTGGAGTAGGGGCGGGAGCCGAGAGCTCAGTTTTGAAAATGTTCAGTTGGAGGGGCGCCGGGGTGGCTCAGCCGATTGAGCTGTCCAACTTCGGCTCAGGGCATGATCTCACAGCTCGTGGGTTCGGGCCCCGCGTCGGGCTCCGTGCTGACAGCTCGATGCCCGGGAGCCTGCCTGGGATTCTGCGTCTCCCTCTCTCTCTGCCCCTCCCCCGCTCACGCTCCCTCTCTCTCTATCTCTCAAAAACAAATAAACGTCGAAAAACCCAATTTTAAACCCAGAGGAGAAGTCAGAGGTAGAGATTTGAGAGACACCAGCACAGAGATGTTGTTTAAAGTATGAGGTTGTGGGGGTGCCCAGGTGGCTCCGGGGGTTAAGTCTGGGACTCTTGATTTCGGTTCAGGTTATGATCTCACCGTCCGTGAGTTCAAGCCTGTGTTGGGCTCCTCGTTGAAAGCGCAGAGGCTGCTTGGTATTCTCTCTCTCTGAAAATAAATAAATACGCTTAAAAAAATAAAGTATGAGGTTGGAATTGGTCAGGGGCTGAGTGCTGGCAGGAAAGAGATGGCATACTCAAACTGAGTAACTCATCAGAGCTCAGTAAAGAGTTAGGTTTTAAAAAAATGTTTATTTTTGAGAGAGAGGAAGAGAGGGGAGAGCAAGCAGGGGTGGGGCTGAGCGAGGGAGACAGGAAACCAAGCCTGCTCCTTGCTGACAGCAGAGAGCCAGATGCAGGGCTTGAGCTCACCAACTGCGACACCATGACCTGAGCTGAGATCGGAGGCTTAACTGACTGAGCCACCCAGGCGCCCCCAAAAAAGAGTTGGCTTACAAAGATTTGGGGAAACAATCTCTGTTAGCAACAGCCCGGGGCTGTGTCCACGCACTGGCCTTGGCGGGAGAGAGCTGTGTTGAGTAACTACCAGCAGCGAGGGACACACGCAGCGTGGCTTCCGGGCAGGGGCATGGAATAAACGTGCTGACCTCACTCCCCCTCTCCCATCAGCCAACCCCAGTGGAAGCCAGGGGGGAAAGGAAGCCTGTCCATGCAGGTGAAACAGAAGTCTGAGAAGAAATGCCTGAGAGGGAAACCAGGAGAGAAGACGGCATCCTCAGAGACCCAGGAGCTGATGGAAGAGGAAGTCAGACCCGGAACCAGGGTCTGGCAAGTGAAGTCCATCCGTGTCCTTGGATGGAAAAGGCTCGGTGGGGTGGTGGGACCCAGAGCCTTGTCAGTGCTGTCAAACATGAACAGGAGGCGATGAAGACGAGAGAATGCTGTAGACAACTCTTTCCAGAAGTAAAGCTTTAATCTTCATGACCGCCCCCCCCTCCCCCTCCAAGCAAGTGGACACCGCTCTGCCCATTTTACAGACAAGGGAACTGAGCCTTGGCGAAGGCTGGTACCTTGCGGAGGTTTTGCGTGGGTTGGAACCCAGCTGGGCCCAGTTCCAATTAGGCCAAAGGGGTCAGAGGGAGGAGCTTGAGACTAGGATCCAGGGGACGGAGGGGAGTCACCAGAGTAGGCGGAGAGCTGGGGGAAGGAGTGATTGGGTAGTTGGATTATTGGAGGCTCCCAGGCTGTTCAGCAACCACCCCCCAACCCCCAACCTTTCTCTAGGTAACTATCTTTCTTCCTGGTCACCCTAGAACGGTAGAGTAGGGCCAGAGGACAGATTTGGGGAGAGCCTGGGGGAGGAGAGTGGAGAATGTCTTTGGGGGTGGGTCGGCGCGGGGGCGTCGACCCCGCTGCCTCTGAACGCCAAGAGCTGGCGCCAGCTGCGGAGAGCTGCTCCACACCGCAAGCCTGGATACCTCTCCGGGCCTTCCCAGCCGTCTGGGCCCAAGGTGACCGCCTTTCAACCGCAGCTGCTCCTCTAAGCCACGGGCGCGCTGGGTCTGTCCCTCCCTCTTCCCTCAATCTGGAAGTGCACTTGGCCGCGGACGCCTTGCGGACTTTTCCAGGAGGGGTGCGGGGAAGCAGCCTGGGGCTTGACGCGAGCGGCGGGTACACCTCTCGGAAGAAGCCTAGTGGAGCCAGGCACTGGGCGGGGGAGCTTGCGACGCGCCAGGAGAGGGCTCCTGGCGCCCCCTTCAGTCTGAGCTGTGCGCTGCAGGGGTGGAACGTGGATGGACAGCCCGGGGGCCAGGGGCGTTGCTGCCCGCTGGTCTGGGCGGGGCTAGCAAGGCTTCGGAAAGATGGCTTCGGAGCACCCCGGCACCAGAAAGCCGGCGGTTCAAACACCCGACCCAGGACAGAGTTGGGGTCAAGCCTCCCGGGAATGCCGGGGACGTGAGGGCGAAAAGGTGCCAGGGTGGCGCCCCGTTAGTGGAACGGCACCCAGACTTGTCCCCTAGCCGGCGGGCCAAGTCTAGGGAAGCCCTCCTACGAGAAGTCTGGTGCCCTGACCTGACCTGAGGCGCGTCAGTGAACCAAACGCAGTGCCCTGCCGGGGCGCCCCCGCCCCGAGGGCGGGGCCAGGGCGGGGCCCAAGTCTTTCCTGCAGGTGCAGGGGGCGGTGCCCGGCCCTGTCCCCGGGGGCCGTTCTCGGAGGCCAGGGGCGGGTCAGAGAAGCGGCTGAGGTAGGCGACGCCTTAGAACCCGCGGGCGGTGACTGTGCCACAGGTACTGCGCAGGGCACCGTGTCTCAGCTCTGAGCATCAGAACTCCGGCTCTGGAAACTAAGGCTTCCGAACTGCTCCCAACCCTGGACACCGAGGCCCCCGGGCCGGAGAGCGGAGCCCTGGGGTCGTCCGAAGCTCGGGGCCCCGAGCCCCCCGGGTCAGACATCGAAGTCCCGGGGCCTGCCGCAGAGCAGGACGCCGACGTACCCAGGCCAAGAGGCAAGGTCTCCGTGCTCTCCGCGGAGCAGGGCGCGGAGACCTCTGAGCGAGAGAGTGAAGTCCTTGGGCCATCAGCGAGGCTGGACACAGAACGCCCCGGGCCATCCGCAGCTGGGGGTTTTGAGAGTCTCGAGACAGGCGACGACAACCCCGAGCCGTCTGAAGCACGAAGCGCGGGGGTCCCGAAGCACTGTCCTCTTCAGTGTCCCGAGACCTCCTCCTCGGGGTCAGACTCGGAAGCCCCCCTGCTGCATTTTCTACTGCGCCCCGAGATCCCCCAACAGGTCCCCGGGAAGCCGCTCATGGAGACGCCCATCGAGCGAGAAATCCGCCGCAGCTGCGAACGCGAGGAGAGCTTGCGCCGGAGCCGGGGCCTGAGCCCAGGCCGCGCCGGCCGAGAACTCGTCGAGCTGCGCGTGCGACCGGTGCTCAGCCTGCCGGGCCCGGGCTCCGCGCTCCCGCGCGCCTTGGAGCGCGCGCGGGCGGGCGCGCAAATGCAGCGAGACATCGAGCGGGAGGCCCACCGTCAGGCGGCGCTGGCGCGTCCCGCGGCCCCAGAGCAGTGCGCCCGGCCGCCGCCGCAGCCGCTGGGCGAGCTCAAGCGATTCTTTGAGACCGCCGCGGGACGCGGCTCCTCGCCGGCGGAGGAAGGCGGCGCGGGCCGGCAGGGGCTGCCGGATCCCGGAGGCCGGCCTCGCTTGGCCGTGCAAGGCCGGTGCCCGGTGCTGGCCCGTGCCCCGCCGCGGGTCGCGCCGTCGCTGCTGGAGCAGGAGGTGCGCGAGGTGCATGAGCGCGAGCGGGAGCTGCAGCGCCAGAGGCTCAGCGTCTACGGCACCGCTGAGTTCAAGGAGCCCGCGCCGAGCCTCACGGGTAAGCCACGCGCGCCCCCACTCTAGGGACTCTCAGGGCTCCAGCCGCCCTCACCAACTGCCCAACTCCAGGAGCCTCTCTTCTGGCACTTAGGGTACCTCCTTGGGGCTCCCAGACTCCTGGGGCCCTCTCTCAACTCTCCGTTCACTGCCCCACCCCTTTAGGGCTGCTCTCTCTCTGTGCTCCACGCCCTACTCTGAATGGTCGACTCCTGGATACATCTCACCTAGGCTTTGGGTGGGAGGAAGGGAGGAGGATTCTAGATGTCTTTATCGGATTCCAGGGAACCTGCCTGGGTTTTGACACTCCTGGATGCTCCCTGTGAATTTGCGGGTTTCCACCTCCCCATTCTGGGTTCGCCTCCCTCCTTCAGGTTGCTCCCTCCTCCCGAATGGAGGCCTCCATGGGAAGGAGGGTAAACGCCTGTGTGTTTAAGGGGCGCGGCCGGTCTCCTTGGTGCTGGCCGCCTCCAGCTGGTGACAGGAGGGGCAACCCCGGCTGAGTGCCCCTTCCCCCGCAGCGAGCAGGGGCGACGGAAAGCTGGCGGTGATCTGGCCTCCCCGCAGAAAGGCATCGGAGAACGGCTTGGAGCAGGTGGGAGCCCTTTTCCCTCCCTCTTCCCTCACCTCTCCTCCCCGGGGCGTCAGGATGCTGGGCCAAGGGAAATGCACCCCCGCGCCCCCTGGGAAGTTACTCTGGGCTAGGACACAAAGTTCTGGACACGGCCAGGGGGTGACACGGATGCCATAGTCCTGGGAACCAAGCTGCCCCACCCTGTGCATGAGTGTCACTCCCACGGTGCCCGGGTCTCTGAGGTCGGCCTTCTGTCTGGCCTCCTCTCCCCAGGAGGAGCGGAAGCCTTGAGGTTCCAGTAGGTTGGGACACCCTGCCAGAGGTAACACGCACATCAGAGGAAACTAGCAGGGGCGCCAGGGAGTGCCCTCCCAATCCGCTGAAGGCCTGGAGAGGGTCAGCAGTCTGCTCCGGGGAAGATGAAATCGACCAGCTCCTCTTTGCGAAATTGACCATTCTCTTCTATAAAACTATTAGTCCACGTTGGGAAACACCACCACTGTCAATCCTGCCAGTGAAACTGTCCAGCCCTTCTCTGCCTAACTGCGAACTGAACTGGCCTCTGCCTCTGGCCTTTACCGTTCGAGTAAATGCCTCGGCTACCCTCACTCCCCAATAAAGCCCCTTCTTTCTGGGCAGTGCAGGCTGTTTTCCTCTGGGTTCTCTTATTTTGGGCTGAGGCGGGAGCGCGTTTGGCGGAAGAAGGCCTGAGGAAACCATAGGAGGTGCCAGCCGGAGTATGGAATGTGCCCTTATCGCCCAGTTCTGGGGCTGCTGGTCTCCCCCGGCCCGGCCCGGGTCCTGGTGCCCCCTGGCGGCGCGGGCGCGAACTGCGGTGTTCGGACAAACTGGCTCATGCCCTCCCTTTTTCCAGACTTCTTCAACATTTATTGTGCCAGTGCCAATGGTATGCCCGGGAGCTGGGCGCTGGCTAGACAGAGGTGATAAGAGGTTGTTCCTGATCTGGGGACGTAAGCAATAGCTACCAAAAAAAGGGGGGTGGTGGTGGCGGTGAGGGTACAAACTTCTTCGCAGGGCATACAAAGCCATTTATGATCTATCCAGCTGTTGCAAACCTCACATGTGTGTAGACCCCAGACCAATATTAAGGAGAGAAGTGGGGTATGCTGGGAAATGCCTTGTTTCAACGCGCAGGTAAGTGTTCCTCCATATCCGTAGTGAGTGAGCTTCTGATTTCCAAAAGCAAGGGGGAAACCTAGCCTTTAAAAGAGAAATCTCGGGGTGCCTAAGTGGCTCAGTCAGTTGAGCATCCGTGGCTTGATTTCGGCTCAGGTCACGATCCCAGGATCATGGGACCAAGGCCTCCCTGCTTCCCCTGCCCCTGCTGGGCTCTTCAGTGAGTGTGGAGCCTGCTTAAGATTCTCTCTCTCTCTCTCTCTCTCTCTCTCTCTCCCTCTCCCCCTCCCCCTCTGCCCATCTTCCTGGCTCACATGCCCTCTCTCTCTTAAAAAAAAAGAGGGGTGCCTGGTGGCTCAGTCAGTTAAGCATCTGACCCTTGTTTTTGGTTCAGGTTATGATCTCACAGTTTGTGAGATTGAGCCCCACATCAGGCTCTGTGCTGGCAGTGCAGAGCCTGCTTGGGATTCTCTCTCTCTCCCTCTCTTTCTGCTCCTCCTCCACTCATGCTGTCTCTTTCTCAAAATAAATACGTAAACTTAAAAACAATTTAAAAAATTTTTAATGTTTATTTTGAGAGAGCTAGAGCACAAGTGGGGGAGGGACAGAGAGAGAGAGGGAGATGCAGAATCTGAAGCAGGCTTCAGGCTCTGAGCTGTCCGCACACAGCTGATGCGGGCATCGAACTTGTGAACCGTGAGATCATGACCTGAGCCAAAGTTAGTCGCTCAACCGACTGAGCCACCCAAATAAATAAACTTAAAAAAATGTTTTATTTATTTTTGAGAGAGACAGTGTAAGCAGGGGAGGGTCAGAGAGAGAGGGGGGAACAGAGGATCTGAAGTGGGCTCTGTGCTGACAGCAGACAGCCTGATGTGGGGCTCAGTCTCACAAACTGTGAGATCACGACCTAAGCCGAAGTCGGACGCTTAACCGACTGAGCCACCAAATGCCCCTAAATAAGTAAACTTTAAAAAAAAGAGAAAGAAAGAAATCTACTGAACTTTAAATGTGACTACTTAGAAACATTTTTAAATGGGGTGTGGGGCTCAAGTATGTTAATAAGCAAAGCCTGTTTGTAGTAGAGCTTGTAGCTGTCAATTGCCAAGCCCTCCTTCATTTCCCTCCCAAGCCGGGTGGCTCAGGTCCCTCCCCCCGATGGAGTTCAAGAGTTTGTGGACACCCTAAGTTGAAAAAGTGTATCGTTGCAGTTATATTCTGTGGTTTTACGGTATCAGCTTCTTAGGGGTGCACTGAGACCCAGAAAAGACCCAGGAATGATTTAGAATCATTGTTTAAACTCTTGGATTTGTCCAACACTGTACGCCCTGGGTCTAGCAACAGACTTGATCCTACATAGGACAAGTAGCTAATGAAGAACTAAAGAATGCTCACACAGCATTGCACCCCAAGAGCAGCTCAGCCCAAGAAGGAACCACACCCCATCCCATCATCACCACACTGAGCACATGCTTGATGGTGACTCTCAAAGGTCTGGAGAGAAAACAAAGAGCCAGTGCTGTCAGGATGGGAAATGGAAACACCCAGAGCACATTAAAAAAATATATATATTTTTTTGGGGGGGGGGCGGCGGGCAACGAGAGAAGAAGAGAGAGAATTTCAAGCAGGCTCTGCACTGTCAGTAAAGAGCTGGACATAGGGCTGGAACTCACGAACTGCAAGATCATGACCTGAGCCGAAATCAAGAGTCACAGGCTCAACTGACTGAGCCACCCGGGGGGCCCAGCATCCGTATTTTTTAAAGCTCTATGGGTGCTTTCCACATGGAGCCAAGTTTGAGGACCATCATGTAGATGTAGGCCAGCAGTCCTCAAAGTGTAGTGCCTGGACCAGCAGCATCAGGATGGCTTGGGATTTTGTCAACAAACACACATTCTTGGGTCCCACCCCAGACTTAAAAATCAAACCTTCCACATGATTCCATGCTCAAGTTGGAGAATCATGCGTATAGATGGTTCCTGAGTGACAGGATCCAGGAAATCAGGCCTGTTTCTTTCCTCTCCCAGCACCTCACACCAGAAACCTTTAATGTTTATTTATTTATTTTTTTTTTTGAGAGAGAGAGAGCATGAACTTAAGCAGGGGAGGGCACAGAGGGAGACAGAATCTGAAGAAGGCTCCAGGCTGCGAGCTGTCAGCATGGAGCCCGACGTGGGGCTCGAACTCACGGACTGAGAGATCCTGACCTGAGCGCAAGTTGGATGCTTAACCGACTAAGCCACCCAGGTGCCCCCAGAAGCCTTTAGTCTTAAGTGGCCTGTGGATTGGTCTTAAGGGAGACAGTCTCAAGCTATGTGTGGCTGGTCTGAACTGAAATATGCTGTAAGTATGAAATACCAGATTGCAAAAACTCAGTACCCCCAAAAGGGAAATATCTCATTAATAGTTTCTCGCATAGATTATAGGTTGAAATAATATTTTGGATATGTTGGGTTAACTAAAAATATCACTAAAATTAACCTGACCTTTTTTTTTTCCTCATTTTTAATTTTTATTTTGAGACACAGAGAGGGAGACAGAATCTCAAGCAGAGCCCCATGAGGGGCTCAAACTCAAGAATGGTGAGATCATAACCTGAGTGGAAGAGTTGGATGCTTAACGGACTAAGCCACTCAGGCGTCCCTTTACCTCATTTTTCATATGTGGTTACTAGAAAGTTTGAAATTACACGTGACTTGCGTTTTTGGCTCAATTTAAACTTCCATTTAATTAAGCTAGAGTCTTACAGTGTATGTCACTCACAGGCACTAACTTAAATCAGTATTAGGCAGCTTCAGAATCCCCTTGAACTCATTCAGACCAAAAAATCTTTGATGAAATCAGAAATCGTCACCAGAAGCCGTCTCCCCCCGCCACCCCCCAAAGATAAAAGGTTTTGGCGTCCAGTCTTGATTCATTTTACCTCTCACGTCCGTTTTTGTCATCTTAAACTGGTGCTTACAATACTATGTGCCTTTGTGCCTGGGAGTTTTAGGTAAGCGAGTGCTTTGCTCAAAAGCATAAATGCTAGGTCTCTCCTCCGACGACTCCAAAAATGTTACCAGGAATGAAAAGGCAGCCCCTACGGGGGTAACTGGCAGGTGAGTGACACCCGGGTCAGGAATGACACCCTTCCCTTCGCAAGGGACCAGCTGTAATCAGAAAGACCCGGTTCAGGATGGAGCTCCGCCACTCGCGCGCTGTAGCCTTCGAAGAGGTGAGTTCACTTCTCTCAACCCGTGACTCCTTTCCAGTCCAAGGTTGGAGTGGAGCTTAGAGATCCCAAGCTGGAGTTCCTTACGGCTTTCCCATCCCGCGCGCGCTCCGGACACCCCGCGAAGTAAGATGACCTGCCCACTCCATGACCCAAAAGCTGGAAGAGGAAGATTTGACTTTGGCCTTTAGGAAACTGATCACGGGCCCTTTGCTGATGCACGTCGGGAAATATAGTCTCTTCGGTAAAAAGAAGTCACTTCCGGGTCAAAATATGAGAGTGGGCGTGGCCCCGGGGTCCCTTCCCCCATTGGGCGTTGAATTTCCCGGCTACCCAAAACTTGAGGTTTTCTGGGTTCCGGTTGTTGACAGGCACTGCTACTTCCCTTTTAGCTTCATGTGCGCCTCTGCGCATGCCTTGAGAGCTGGTCCGCCAGTCAGGGGACTTTGGTTTTGTTTCAAAGACTACATTTCCCAGAAGGCCGCGCAGGTGGGCGGGGCCTCCTCGCCCCAAGGGGTGGGGCGCGGCGCACCGAGCGGACGCCGAGCCTGTGACCTCTTTCTTTCTTTTATTTAACGCAAAACTGGTGTGTCCCCGCGCAGGGCTCCGCGGCCAGGTCGGACCCGGTGCGAACGGGCCAGCTTGGCCTGGCCCCTTGGAAGGCGAGGCCGAGGTGCACTAGGAGAACGAGTGAGCCCCTCCCCTGCTCCCTCTCCTGGAGTTTGGAACTGTCAGGCTCCGGCTCCCATTCTCTCTCCAGGTTCAAGACCCCTGCGCGGCCCACGCCGCGGGCCCCGCCGCGCTCGGGGGACGGGCCGGGCCTGACTGGCCCGTGAGGATCTGCACCAGCAGGTCGGTGGCCAGCATGTGCGAGGGCTCCTCGAAGCCGATGGTCAGCAGTTGCTGGTAGTCCCCAGGAGGCTGCGGGCACAAGATCCTGGGGGCAGGGACAGACAGGCCGGGACGTGAGCACCCCCAGCTTCTCGGGAACCCCTCCCCTCCGAGTGAGAGGCCGGTGGCTGAAAGAGGCTTTGTTTCAGCTGGGGGGTGGGAAAAACCCTGGGAGGGGGGGGGGGGAGAGTGCTTTTCTTGTTGCTGAGAAGCCTAGAGCTAATGGCTCTGGGAGGTTGAACAACTCTAGCCCTGACCTGGCCTATCACCCAGTTAAACTTAGCTGTGTGCCCTTGGGCAGGTAACTTAACCTCTCTGAGCACCTGTTTTTTCTTTGTAAAATGGGGCCTGTAGTATAGACCTCAATGGGTTGTGACACAAGTCTGCATAAAGCACTTTTCAGGGCACAATAAAATGCTCTCCTTATTACCAAGGGAAACAATGTGGGGGGAAGTGGATGGTCTTTGGTGAGGTTCTGCCCCTCCCTCCAGGGCCCAAGCCCACCTTGCCATTGTCCTAGTTCTTACCACGAATAAAGGTCATCCTCAGCTGGTCCTAGCGGCACCCATCTGCCAATGGACCACAGCTTCTGGATCTGGGGGCATGAATTGGCTGGACTCTTGCCTGTGTCTTCCCATGTATCTCGATAGCATAGGAAGTAGCTGGGAGGGGAGGAGGGTATTAATTAAGAACGAGCAGTTTCCTTCTTCAGTTGAGGGCTTTGATGGGGGGGGGGGGGGGTGGGCGTGAGGTGGAAACTCATCAGAATTTGCCCTCAAGTTCTCAGGTAGGGATGTGGCTCCATATGGAGGCCTTTTCTCCTTGCCAGCCTACTTTTAAGATGAGGACTTTTTTAATGGGAGGGTGAATTTTTTTTAAAAAGTGGGGATGGCCTTTCAAAGATCTTTGGTTTCCCGCCGGGCTTTCCATGCTTTGGCGGTGGTGGTGGTGGTGGTTCAGAGGCCCACGCTGGCATTCTGCACAGAGAGGGGAGAACTTTCATTCTCTCAGGGGACTCACTAATCCACGCGGGAATCTTGCCCCCTGCCGCTGGGCTCTGGGGCGGTTTCCAGATTCCAGCGCATCTTCTTATAGAGGTATCGGGGGAAGCGGCTGGCGGTGTAAGCGGCTGGGGCACAGTATCTGAAGATGGACACCTCGTGGGACGGGCTGATGGAGAACCTTCCGCAGAAGAAACAGGAGATACTGGCAGGAGACAGGACGGTGGGAAATGAGGCCGGGCTCTGGACGCCACCCTCTCCCCACCCCACTCCAGTCTCCTACCCTTTTACCTTAGGGGGTCGGTCTCCTCCAGGTCCACAAACCCAAAGGAGGCATACATGAGGACCAGCTGTTCTAGGCGCAGGGTCAGCTGTTGGGAGATCTCCAACAGCTGCATGGAAGAGGGGGCATAATGGGATTAGCTGGCCTGCCCGCATCGCCCTCCCCCCACCATTTCCCAACCCCGAGGAATGAAGAAAGGGGCACAGGGTCTAGAAAACCTGCTCCACACACCCCCTTTCGGACCAGCTCCTGCAGGACTCCATAGATGGGGGGCACACTCCTCGCGGCTGCCTCCAGGTAAAGAAAGTAGGGCTCACACATCTGTAAGAAGGTGGGCATGGCCTTTGCCAGCTGTTCCTTCTGCACTCGGTCCCTGCTAAAGAGAGAAAGGGGCCTTTGCCTGGGGTCCCTCGTTCCCCACTCACTGGCAACCAGTCTTCCTGGCCTGGAACCCCTATGGCAAAATCCCCCTGCGCCAGGACTTTCTCAGAGTATCTTCCAGGACCATTTGCATCAAAGCCGTTTGGAACACTTGTTAAGGTGCTGACACCTGAATTCTACAACCGACTTTTCACTCAAAATGTCCTGGAGGGTGGAGCCCAGAAATCTAGGGTTTCAACAGCCTCCCAGAGGATTCCAATGGATACTGAAATGTGAGAATTACAGTCTCTTCTCCCCTGGGCTGGGAATCACATTATCCTTTGGGGTCCCACGCTGGTAGCCAGAGGGTCAAGTCTGGCACAGATTGGTTTTGTTTAGCCTGCCCAGGGTTCAAAATATAAGCCAACAGTTAAAAACTAGGAGAACCGTCCTCTGAATTGGCAACCCCTGGGGGCCGCGTAATAGCAGGCCCTCCCTAACCCCAAATTTCTACACAGTCCTTATCGCTCTTCGAAATTGGATCCTCAATCAACTAGCTTCATTTACTGTCTCTGGCTCCTAATGCTTTTGAGTTTGCGAACCTAGCGTGCGTTGCCTATCCTGTTGCTCTCCTCCGTCTCATTCCGGGGGACCTAGGACCCCACCCAGCACCACCTGTAAAGTAAGTAGCTCTGGAAATCATCTGCCTTCTTGAGCAGGTAGCGGAGCTGTTCGGTGATGGGGCTGAACATAGTGTCCAAGGGTAGGCGAGGAGGGGCGGGCCCTGGGCCCGGGGCCAGAGGCTCGGGGGAAGGAGTAGCGGTAGAGGCCTCGGGGAGCTGTCCCTGGACGTCCTCCGGTTCCGCCTCGGGTGGGTCCCCAGGTCCGCCAGGGGACGCCAACCAGGAGGGATCTCCGCAGGGCTGTGCCCCAGGTTCCAAGTCGTCCGCGGGCGGTGTTTCCCCAGGGCCGGGGGGCAGCGGCTCCACGAACCACTGCTCGGTAGCCATCGTGGGGCCGCAGGAGGGGAACGCAGCTCTTTAAGCCTCCGCCGCTCTCGTTGGCCGCGGGTTTGACCCCGCCCCGGGAACCTCGGACTTGCCGGGACTGGGAGCGCGGCCCCCTCCAACTCGCCCCTGCCTCGACCTCTCGGTCGGGGCGGCGCCGCGCGGAGGGAGTTCGCCTCGTTTGAATTTCAACACGCAGGAGGGGCGCGCCGCTTCGGTCCGCGGTGCGCGCCCGCGGGGCCCCGCGCAAACGCGCGCTCCCGGAACCTGGCTCGGGGGACGCGTCCAAGGGGGGCGACCTGGGCCGGTCCTGGCGCGGCCACGTCCCGGGGTGTGGCTGGGGGGGCCAGCGCCTTTCTCGCTCCTAAGCCGTTTCCTGGGGAGGAGGGGTCTTTACCGAGCGTCCAAACCCGGGGCGCAGGTACATAAAGGGAGGAAGCCCCGGCCTCGAGAAGTCTCTGACTCTCTGGCTCCAGAATCTGTATATTAAAAAAAACAAAAAACCCCCCAAAAAACACAACTCTAATGGAGTTGAGAAACTGCATTAGAACTTAGTGGGGATTGGGATATCAGTGGCTGCTTTCTACGGATAACAATCCTAAAAATCTTCACTTGGAAAAACGTGCGTGTCCCATGGTCTCATCCCTTCTGTTCTTCTTACTGGTGAGGACCGGTGAAGCCTGGAGACCCTACCATGGGCCCAAGACAGACCCCTGCCCCCAATAGTTATAGACTGGATTCTTGGTGGCTTGCAAAGGCTGACTACATAGGGCTATAAAGCTAAATACACTAATTACATTTAAAAAGACTCTGGGTAAAGAACTCAGACAGGTGTCTGACCCCACCCTGTGTGACCCTGAGCAAGCATCTTTGCTGTGCTGAGCCAGTTGCCTCTTCTGGAAAGTGGGTTTTTATGAGCTCTCTGCCTCACTGGGCTGGGGAGAGAACAACGGAGAAAATGCTCATAAAGCCTAGTTAACTGCTGGTCACTCAACAAGTATTTGAGCACCTACTGTGTGCCAGAGCACTGTTTTGAGCATGGGGAGAGGACGGCACCCGATCTCCTGGAGCACTTCGTGTTCTAGCTGGCTGTGAGGCAGCCCCGTGCACTACCTGGCTTCTTCCTCCAACAACTCTGTGTTAACCTAGACTCTCCCGGAGGGCCCCCCGCCCCTGCCCCCCCCCCACCGTTTGCTCTTACCCCCCTCTCCCACTCCATGAAGTGAACTCCCGGCATTTTTTTTTTAAAACTTTATTTAAAAAACCTTCGGTGCAATATTAAAAAGCAATACGGCCAGCTGGAGCGACAACCAACAGAAAGAAAGAGGGTTAGGGAAGACCCAGGGACCCCACCCCGGCGATTCCCAGGGGCTGGAGGCCAGGGGCAGACCGGGATGGGGCGTGGGTGGTGGGGGAGAGAGGAAAGGCCACCCACCAAAATGAACAGGCAGAACAAAACATTTATATAGGAAACATCTGGCTGAACTGAAGAGGACCTAGGGGAGATGGGAAGCCCCCATTTTTTTTTTTTTTTTTTTCAAAAATGTCCTAGACTTGGGGGGGGGGAGGTTGGCTTCCTGGGGTGAAATGAGCAGGCCCTGTTCTCACCCCACACTCCTCTATCATGGAGTACAGGATGTGCTGGGGGCCAAATGTATGTATGCTGGGGAAACACAGGGAAGAGAGGAGTAGGGAGGAACACCCCCTCACTGGAATCTGTTAGGAGGGCTGAGAGCGTCCCCATCCAGCTCCTGGACTCTGGGGGTTTCGGGTGAGATGGGGGCTGGAATGGGTTGGGGCAGGGGAGAGGCTGGGTGCTCAGCCTAGAAAGCCATCGGGGTCGTCATCCTCAAAGTGGCCTTGTTGCAGCACCTTGATGTGGTGCTCGTAGATTTTCAGGGCTGGGCCCAGGCGGATGGACAGGCCAGTCAGCACATCTGTGCGCTGCATGAGCAGCAAAGACTTGCCATCGATTTCCTGGGTGGGACAGACAGACAGAGTCAGAGCAGATCCCCTCCCCCCCCCCACCACTGAGGCCCTGGGATAGAGAGGGGTACATTGAGGGTTGGGAACTCACCTGCTCTTGGAAAGCTGTCGCCTGCTCGGGGAAGCCGGCCTCAGTGAAGTACTCGACCACGTCCATCACTGTCCACTCCACAGGGTCAGCCGGCTTCTCTTTGCGCCCAGAACTGTGGCAGAACAAGGGGAACCAGTCAGTAGCGATACTCCTCTGGTTCTATTACACGTCGGTAGGCAACACCCCCATGGCTCAAATACCCCAACTTACGGACAGCCAAAGGGGGTCCCATCAGCCCCAGGGAGGGCTGGTTTTCCTGGGGGCAAAGGCACAGGGGACGGGGAGTCTGGCCCAGTGGCAGCAGAGGCTGGGAAAGAAAAAGCATATGCCCGTGGCTTTGTCTTGGGGCTCAGTTCCTCCCCATCAGGCAACCTTGCCCAACTCAGAGAGATCCTTACCTGATCCCCCTTCCTTATTCATGGCTGCCATGGAGAACACTTGGCGGGTACCACTGCCTGGTGCTGGCCCCCGGCCCTCATCCTGGCCCTGGAGGGGTCCACAGGGTGTCCACTCCTTGACCCTCTCCTTGGTACTCTGAGGGCCTCGCTCGCCATTAAGCTGGTGGTGCTGGGCACCTGCTGGACGGTCACCCTCCGGCACTTCCGATCCCTCTGACACATCGTCTTCATCATCTTCATCTTCATCATCATCTTCCTCTTCTTCCTTCTCAAGCACCCGCTCTTCTCCACCTCTCTGGTGCCAGGGAGAGAAGCAGGAAAAGGTTAGTAGCTGTTCTGGCCTTTCGCCCAGTCCCTGTGATCCAGGATCGAGTGGTGTGCTTACCACCCACCTTTAATATCAACACGGACTAACTTTTACGCATTCAGTCCGTGCCACGCTCTGTGTTAATAAAGCCCTTAGTAGCCAAATCTCACTAAACTCGCTCAACAACCTCAAGGGGTCGCTACTGCTATTAAGTCGCGTTGTACAAGCAGAGGAAACTGAGGCTCGGGAAGATTAAGTCACTTGCCAAGGTCACCACGGGCCGAACCCGCAAGGAAGACGCGAAAAGCCAAGGCCGCCCGCCACCCGGTTCCTCCCGGGACTCGCGCCCCACCACCAACTTCGCCCGCACCTGCCTACAGCGCGGCACCCACCCCCCCACCCCGCCCTTTCCCCGGCGCGCTCACCTTGCTCCGCGACGCGCGGGCGCTGGCGGCCGGCGGCGCCCGTCCGGGCCTGTCCCCGCGGGGCAGAGCGAGCGCTCCGAGGCGGGTGCGCTCCAGGCGGCCCCGCGCTGCCGCCTCTTCCTCCAGCAACCCCTGCACGCGGCCGCGGGTCAGGCGACCGCCGGCGCCGCCGCTGCCCCCGAGGTAGCGCACGACTTCCCGCAGGCTCACGGGCCGCGCCGGGCCGCCGGCCCGCGCCGCGCCCCCCTCCGGCGGCTGCTGTGGCTGCGGCGGCGGCGGCTGCTGCTGCTGTGGCGGCGCCGGCGGCTGTGGCGGCGGCGGCAGCGGCGGCTCCCGGGCGGCGACGGCGGGCGGGGGGGCGCGGCGCGGGCCGGCCGGGGGCGCCACTGCCGGAGGAGCGGCAGGCGCGGGCGGCGGCGCGGCCAGGGGCGCGGCCCGCTGCGCGCGGGGGCCCGGCTGCGCGGGGCCGGGCGAGGGGGGCGCTGTGGCGGCGGCAGCGGCGGCCGCGCGGGGCGCCCGGGCCGGGGCGGCGGCGGCGACGGGCGCGGGCGGTGGCGGCGGGGCGGGCGTGGGCGGCGGCGCGGCGGCGGCGGCGGCTGGGCCCCCGCGGGGGGCGCGCGGCGGGGCCGGCGGGGTGGCTCCGCGCCGGGGCGGCTGGACGCGCGCCGCGTTGCGGTACGAGATGCTCCCCTTGTAGCTGACCCGGAGCACGGCGCGCTGCTGGATCAGTTTCTCGAGCTCGGCGCGCGTGCGCTCCGGCTCCGGGCCGTGCCGCCGCCGCACCATCCGGCAGATGCGCTCCAGGTCCGGCCGCGCCTTGCGCGAGCGCAGCGAGTCGATGGTGTCCAGGATCCACTCTTGGTAGTGCGGGGAAGCGGCGGACGACGAGGCAGCGGCCGCCGTGGTGGCGGCCGCCGCCGTCTCCGGCGGGGGTAGGGCCGGGGGCCCCGCCATGCCTCCCGCCCGGCCCGGCTGCACCGTGCGCGCTGCCTCCCTCCCAGCGCGGCGCCCCCCTCTCCGGCTCCCCTCCCTCCGCCGCTGCCCGCCTCCTCCGCCTCCCCCCCCGGGGGGCGCAGCGCCTCGGCGGAGCGGCGGCGGCGCTGCTGTTTCTTTGCAAAAAAAAAAAAAAAAAAAAAAAAAAAAAGCGAGAGAGAGGGAGCGAGAGAGAGAAAAAACAGTGAGAGAGAAAGAAAAGAGAGAAAAAAATATGCACACACTCACTCACTCGCACGCACGCACACACAGACCCGCTTCTGCTGGGCGCGCGCGGGGCCGGGGATGCGAGGAGGGAGGAGGGGAGCGCGGCGCGGCCGGCCCCTCCCCGCCGCCGCCGCCGCCGCACGCGCGCCCTGCGCCCGGGACACTCCGGCCCCCCTTCCTTCCCTCCCTCCCTCCTCCCCGCCGCCCGCCTTCCTCCCTCCCACCCCCACGCGCCCGCTTTTAAGGTGGAGCTCGGGCCCCCCGCCCGCCCCCTTTACCCTGCGCTCTCGCTCACTCTGGCTCGCTCCGGCCCCCCCTTACAACTCCCGCGCGCTTTTTAAGGAGGCGCCGTGGAGTTGGCGCCGGGGCGGGGGCGGGGGAAAGCGGCGGGCGGGGGAGGGGGAGGGGAGCGCCGGGGGGAGGGGAGAGGGGGCGGGCGGGGCGGGCGGGCGGCGCTCGGCCGCCCTCCAGCCATTGGGCGCGGGACCCAGACGTCCCCGGCGCCCAGCCCCCCTCTCCACGCCTCCCCGGCGCGCTCCGCTCTCGGGACCGCACTTACCGGGAACTCGCCGCCCGCGGGCCGGGCCGCTGCGCTTGCCGGGCGCCGCGGGGACCCTCGGACTGTCGCCGCCCCCGCGCCCCAACGGCGCGCTTGTCCCCGCGCTCCGCGCCGAGGATGCGGGGAGGGGGGCGCGCACCGTCTCCCCCACCCCTTACCCCCCCCCCTTGCCGGGGCCGCCTCCGCCGCCGCTCGGCCTCCCGGCGCGCCGGCCCCAGCGTCTCCCTAGAGCGCCCTCTCGGCCGGGGGCTGGACGCCGGGGGGGCGCGCCACAGATTCGGGAACCCCGAATCCAGGGTCAAAGGGCAATTTGGCGCCCCCCTCTCCTGCAGGGCGAGGTAGTGGCGGAATTCCGGCTAAACCCGGTTTTACAAAGACTCCAGGCCAGGTCCTGATCAGCCTGGACGTTGGGGTCCGAAATGGTCTTTCCAAACCCCTGGGGGTGTGTGGGTGGGTGACCGAAGTCGGGAACACCAGCGACACTTTTTTTTTTAAACAAAACTTTATTGGTAATAGTTTTCAAATATGTTTACAACAGCACACTGTTCAAGAGGAAGTCGCGTCCTTCGCAGCACACAGGTTGAATCGCCCCCGCGCCCACCCGGGGCCCCACCCTAGGCCTGAGAGCTCCTCCTGGTTGGGGAGAAGTTATGAGAGACAGATATGGGGATGAATGGGGTGGTTCCCCAGGGGCTCCCCACTTTTCTGTTGAGAGAGAAAAAAGCACAAATGGGGGGGGGGAGGAGTGATGGACAGCTGACAGCTAAGCAGAGGAGGAGCGCCCAGGTTGGGGGGAGGGGGGGGGCGGAGGCTGCTAGGTGAATAAAACCGGCAGCCCCTCCCCAGCAACCCTGGCCTTGAACCCGGGGCCACAAGAGGGAGGAGGGCTTTGCCTTCTTTTGCTGGGGTTGCCTTCCCAACTGAGCTGAGAGGAGGCTGGGCATTAAAATCTAGCTGAGAATAAAATTCAGGAGTTTGGGGCGAGTGCTGGTGGGAGGAAAGACCCTGGGGTTGGGGCTCCCCTTCTATCTTTTTGGGGGGCAACTCCTCTTTGGCAGGGAGAGGGGCAGCTGCTTTGTCTCGGTCCCGAAGCCCAAGGGTGAAGAAAGGTCTGTTGGGGCAGAAGGGGTAGGGGCTTCCTAAAGGGGCTGAGACCCTTCCAGGCTTGGCAGGGGACACCCCCCCCCCTCAAGGTGGGGGGGAGTGGGCAGAGGAGCAGAGGAGATTAGCAGCTTGGGGCGGAGGTTTGAACCCCAGCTCCTTCCTTTACAAATTCAGTCTGCTTCTCAGCCTAGTTAAAATGGATTTGGGAAGTGGGGGGAGCATGGAAGGGGTAAGGGTAGAGGAAGGAGGGAGGGAGGCACTGGTGGAACTTAAATAAGAGTATACAAATTTTTTTTTTTTTTTTTAAATTCTAGCAAGCAGCCCACTGAACAGGTCACTAAAATCTCTCCTCTCCAGTCACCATTGCTCTGAAGAGAAGGCTGGCCTTTCCTTCATTAGCTGGTGATGCCTGTGGTTTGGGGGAATGGGGATGGAGTTAAGTTTGGGCCTCTCTTTGCACACCCTGTCCCTGAATACACCAGCAAGACGTGGTCTGACTGGAACTCAGAAACTCATTTAAAACAGGCAGAAGTGGGCTGGTTGGGGGTGGGGCTTTAGGGGAGGAGGAAGGCAAAAGCAGTTGGGTCTGGGGGTGGGAGCAGGAGGGTGAGGGAATGAGGGGGAGCAGCTGGTGTTTCCATCCCTCCATATATCTGGGCTTCCTGCTCCCCCCTACCCTGGAGGGTGGGGTGGGGGTGAAATTAGATGCAAGGAACTCTGGGGCCCTCTGGCTGTTCAATCCAACCCTCCCACCCACCCCCCACCAAAAAAAAAAAAAAAAAAAAAAAAAAAAAAAAAAAAAAAAAGAAAGAAAGAAAGAAGAAAGAAAGAAAACCCATGGGGGCATAGGCACACCCCTAAAACTCAGTAAACTCCTTGCCACACTTCTCATTGATGGAGACTCGGATCTCTTCCTCCTCATAGTCGTCGAAATTACTCGTGTCCCCAGGGCCTTTAAACTTTGGTATGAAGGGAGCTTCCACCTAGAGAGGGGTTAAGAACCACTCAGATCTCAGTAGTCAACATAATCATCCTTATAACAATAAATGTGAATGGCCTAACATTTATGAGATGACTTACTCTGACCCAGGCCTGAGCTTAGCATCAGGCTGTGAATTCACCTTAATAACCTAAGAATCTCATTATAGCCAACTCACCAGAGGGGTATCTCCTGCCCAAGGTCACAGAGTGGCCAAATGACCCCACAATCCCATTTCTAGACCCCCACTGCTCTAAGGTGCCTCAGCTAGGTTGACTCAGAGCCTGCGGCCTATTTTCAAATGCCACTTCCCTTTCCATCTCTCCACTGGCAGCCCTCTCTGGCTTATAGCCTCCTCCCAAAACCCTCAGTGCACTGGGGGGGAGAGGGGGGGAGCACATGGCACGGGGAAGGAGGCGGCCCACCTTCCTCTGGTAGATGGCGATCCAGTCAGTTGTGGCAAACCATTTGTGGTTCTTGATATCATTGACTCCATTCTTGAGGTTCCCAAAGCGTTTGGTGAGGTCCACCTGCAGTAGGTTCCGCAGCAGATCCTTCAGGTCGGAGCTGAAGTGGGATGGGAACCGCACCTGGAGAGAGGGGGGGTTAACACAGGGTGGGCAAGTCGTCTGGAGTCTGGGGAGCCTGGGTTGCCTTTGCTGCCTCATAGACCTACCAGGTAGAGGGCTGCCGATTTGAGTGCACTTCAGAAATCTCATTAAAACAGCTGGTCGGGCCCACTGGAGTTTGATTCCGGAGGTCTGAGTGGGGCCTGAGAACCCATGTACCTAGCCAGTTCGTCAGCCATGCTGATACTGCTGGAGAGGGGGCCGCTTTGAGAACTGCTGCTCTAAGGTAAATGCTATGATGCTTCCCATTTTAGAGAGGAGGAAAAAGGCTCAGAGGGGTTAAGTAGCCTGCCTAAGGTCACACAGAGGAGTGGGACGGGGGGTGTTTAATCTTGGGTCTGTTGGGAGTCCAGAACATGCATTCTTAGCTACTGCTTCCTCGGGCAGCTCTACTGGTGTCTGGGGATTTCTGAAATATTCATGGTTAGGAGAGGAACAATTGTTTTTCTGATTCCCCCTCTCTCCACTGACTGACTCTTCTCTTTAAGGTCCAGTTTAACTTTCCCAGAAACTTCCCCAAACCCTGGGAGCCCAAACTTTGTTTGCAAGTAGTCACTGGATTTACAGCTACAAGAAGTGACTTTCAGCAATGCTCTACATTTTACATGCTGTGTGACCTTGGCCATGGCCCTTAACCTCTCTGGGCCTGCGCCTGCCTTTCTGGCATGGGGCAGATATCCCAGAGTTGCATGAGGGAGATAATACCGCCGAGGGTGCGTGGGAACTGTAAAATGCTACAAAGGAGGGAGTTACGCGCATCTTCTCTTCCCCCTCAGAACTGTCCATAGTTTTTCTTTTTCTTCTACTTTGGGCCATTTTCCCCTGCAATTTCTGTTCTGTCTGGGGGCAGACACCTCGTCTTCCCCTTTTTAGTGACCCCACCTTGCAGCTGAGAAGTGTCTGGTCCCCCCATTCTCATATGAGTAGTAAGAGGAGGTTCAGAGGGGTGAAGGCGCTTGCCCCAGGCTGAGCTGTTCCCACTAATTCCTGGGCTAGGTGGAAGGATGGCTGGGTCCCCACAGCAAGGTAGTGAGCTGAGGGGAGAGGTGGGGTTCCCAACCTATCTCGAGACCTGGGGGCCTAGGATGATGCCGTGGTGTGGTCCCAGGCCAGACACTTCCCCTCTCCAAGCCTGAGCTCCATCACTCTTTCAAAGTGCTGGGGTAGAGCTGAGGGGGTGCATCGTGGGGCAGTGAGCATGTATCACCACACCCTGTTAACAGTTCTGTCCCCCCTACCTGCACCCTGAGAGTTAGGAAGTCTGCATTTGGGAGGGGAGGCATGGGCCACATACCCTAAGTGATCCCTGCAAGGTCTGGAGGGGCACCTGGGAACTGCACATGGTCTCTTTTCTACTGTGAAAAGTCAGGCTCAGTGGGGTGACTGGAGGCGAGCTGAGCCTCCTGTTGGGCTGGAGAGGTGTTCAGGTGAGGCTTGGGATTTTGGAAGCCCTTGAAGTTTCAGCAGTGTGGGTCCAGGATTAGATGGGGAGATTGTGTGAGGTGCTCGCCTGTTAAGGTGGCTGGTGCACCCAGCTTCATTGCTTGGCCTAACTCAATGAACTTCCAGATCGTTCTGACAATAAGCAGGGCTCCATGGTGAGCAGAACTGGTGGGGGAAGGGTCTGTCTGGGGGCTTAGCCACTGTTATCTAGGCCTCACCTTCCCAGAGACAATCTTCTCATAGATCTGGATGGGCTGGTCAGCGAAGAAAGGCGGGTAGCCAGCGGCCATCTCGTAGATGAGAACCCCTAGGGCCCACCAGTCCACGGCCTTGTTGTAGCCCTAGAGTGAGAAGGGATACAGTGTGAGGGGAGGAGGGCAGGGAGGGGGTGGGCCTCAGGGCAGTGGGGTGGGCGGGGCGGGGCCTACTTTGCTCAGGATGATCTCCGGGGCCAGGTACTCAGGGGTCCCGCATAAGGTCCAGGTGCGGCCTTTTACACGCTTGGCAAAACCGAAGTCTGTCACCTGCGGGCACGAGAACGGGCTGTTGGCCAGGAAGGAGGGAGGGTGGGTCCAGCCCTCGGCCGCCTGGGCCTGCCCCTTGCCCGCCCGGCCTGGTGGGCACCTGAATGTAGCCCTGCTGGTCAATGAGGAGGTTCTCCGGCTTCAGGTCCCGGTAGATGAGGTCAAGTGAGTGCAGGTACTCGAAGGTCAGGACGATCTGGGCCGCATAAAAGCGCGCGTGAGGTTCACTGATGGGGACAATCGGGGAGGGGACGGTGAGTGCGGGTGGCCACATCTGGCACGACCTGCCTACCTCCAAATGGTCTAGCAGCTGGGCCTACAGAGCCACCTCCGGCCCAGCTATTGAAAATCTGTAAGCAGGGCAGACTCTTTCGTGTGTGACCCCACATGGGAAAGAGCCTGGATGTCCGTCGACAGAGCAACAGAATCAGACCGTGGTAGGTTCGCACAATGGAATTGTACCCAACGCCACCTCCAGGATGGGAGATGAATATACTCAACAACACGGCTAGGTGTCAAAATGATCATGGGAAGCAGGAGAAGAAAGGAACCAAGAAAATATGAACTGTGTGATTCCATTTATAACACGGCCAAACTCAGACCGAACACACTCATGGTGTTTGAAACCAGAAAGGATTTGCCAAGCAAAGGATTCGAGGGAATTTTCTAGGGTTGGTGGAAATGCTCTATATGGTATTTCGGGTGGCGGTTTCACAGCGTATGTAACTGTCAACACTCATGGAGCAGAACACTGAACACCTGTGCCTTCTGTTGTATGCAAAGTGCGTTTCTATATACACAAGGAAAACAATAGCGTACATTTTAAAACTGCCAACTTAAATGGTGACACCTAGAGTCACCATGTTTATTTTGTTTTGTGCTGGTTGAGAAATCACAGATTCCTTGGCTCAGCGGGAACAAGTACCCAGACAGACCCCGAGAGCCCACTTCACGTCCCCAGGACAGCTCGCTCACGCAACGACACCCATGGACACACCCAGGCCCATTATGGCAGGGGCTGGCCAGCTCACCTGAACCTTCCAATCCGCCGCAGGTGTGAGAACATCTCCCCGCCAGGCACGTACTCCATGACCATGTATAAGTTCGAGTTGTCCTATGGGAAGCAGAAGCTGATCAGGGCCCCGATCCCTAAGCCTAAGGCCCCATTTGAAGGCCTGGTGCCCTTACGTGGCAGGTGTTCCAAAATAAAGCGACAACGACAATCCTGGCTCCCATGAGAAGTCTGCTCTGAGCGCCAGGCACTGTACTTCCTGAGCCACCCGTCTCGCTTCCTTCTGCTCATGAAGATGAAGAGGGCAGTTCTTATCTTGCTTACAGGGGGAGAAAGTGAGCACCGGCGGGTGGGGTGTAAGGGACCGGCCAGCAGGCCTGGGCTGGAGAGAGGACCCCATGGTGGCTCATGTCTGAGACTGTCTTGACCAAAGCCTGAGATGACAATTTTGCTTTCAATCACGCATGGGGCCCTTGTGACTGCCTGGGTCTTAGGCCTTGAATGGCTTTTCCCAGATCTTGCAGTCACAGCTTAGGACAGCATCCAAAATAGCTCAGGCAGGGTGCTCACATTGTGCTCCGAACAGTCACGGCAACCCCTTCAGATGGGGGCCGTTATGATCCCCATTTTATAGATGGGGAAACTGAGGCTCAGGGCAGTGAAGTCCCTCACCAGCGCCAAATAGCCTGGGAAGTGCAGAGAGTTGGGATTTGAATCCAGGCTGCGTGGCACAGCCTGTGCCTATAGCCGTGTGCCAGGTGCTTGCTGTAAAAGGCAGAGGCGGTTTGCAGGGATGGCATCCAGGTTGGGCGACTTGCCCAAGGTTCTCAAGCTAGAAGCTAGTGTGCCCAGGAGTTGAACACGGGTCTCCCAGAGTCTCAGGCTGACTCCTTTCCCCTAGCATCCCTCTGGGGCTCTCCTTCCTTCCTGTCAGTGGGCCTGCCTCCTTGGGCAGCCCCTGCTTGTCCTTGGCCCCCGTCCCAGCTCTGGGAGCCCAGAGGCTGTACCAGCCAGCAGTGGCCCTGGCCACTGGGTGTGGGGACCCCACCTTGAAGGAGAACTCGAGTTTGACGAGGAACGGAAAGTTGACCGCTTGCAGGATGCGCTTTTCATTCAGGGTGTGCTCAATCTGTTTCAGCTTCACCACCTGCAGGGGTGGGAAGGGAGGGCGAAGAGAATGGTGTGTGAGAGGGTCCTCCTCTTCCCCGATGCCTGGAAGTAGAGGTGCCCGGGCTGGGCTAGTTCCTTTGAGTGCTTATGGTCTGTGGAGCCTTGGGCTGAATGCTGGGGACACCCAGAAGGCAGAGGCTGCCTGTCCCTGCATGGCATGCGGTTCAGGGCAAGAACATGTGAGTCACCAGGCCTCATGGCCCAGAGGTGTCAGAGCCGTGCTGGGGGAAGCTCGGGGCCTCTGGATGCCCAGATAAGGTGTCTAGTAAAGTCAGGGGGAGGGGGAAGTCAGAGAAGGCTTCCTGGAGGAAGGGGCAGCTAAGCTGAAACTGAAAAGACAAGCAAGAGTAATGCCTACGAGATGGGTTGTTTAGAAATACCCTTCCTGCATCCAGGGCACCCTCCACACAGCCACTCAAACCCCAGGCTAATTCCTCCTCAACCCTCAGCTGTCCCCAGCAGGTGCCTCACACATAGAAACAAGAGCCCTGAGGGGTATGCACTGTGAACATGCCATTTTGGAAGATCCAGAGGCAGAGAAGGGAAGTGATTTGCCCAAGGTCACTTGCAGCTAGTCAGTATCAGGCCCGCATGTCGTGTGCAGGCAGGCTGGCCCCTCAGTCAGCTCTCATCTGCTGTGTAGGGCTTTTTTTGCTTTGCTCATAGCTGTATCCTGTGGGTCTATACCTGTGCTGCCCGGTATAATCCACGCTAGCCAGGTATGGCTGCTGAGCACTTAGAACCAGGCTAGTTGACTGGGGAACTGAGTTTTAAGGTTCTAGGGGCGCCTGGGTGGCTCAGTCAGGTAAGCGTCTGACGTCGGCTCAGGTCACGATCTCGAGGTTTGTGAGTTCGAGCCCCACATTGGGCTCTGGGCTGACAGCCTGGAGCCTGCTTTGGATTCTGTGTCTCCCTCCCTCTCTCCCACTTCCCTGCTCGCACTGTTTCTCTCTCTCACTCAAAAATAAACATTAAAAAATTTTTTAAAAATTTAAAAATCTTAAGGTTCTAAAATGAAAATATAAAAACACTCAATGCAGTTACTCATTGGAACACCTGGGCTGTGTGCGAATGTGCTTTTCCAACTCCTCTGTTTTTTCTGGTTTTTCTAGGGAAAAGTTAACATCGGAACAGAGGTGTAAGGCTAGAACACATGCTGGATTTTGAAGACTTGATACAGAAAAAAAGAATGTAAAACGTCTCATTAATGATATTTTTACACTGGTTACAGACATTGAAATCGTAACATCATAGATATACTGGCTTAATTAAAGCACGTCGTTGAAATTAATTCTGCCTGTTTCTTTTTACTATTTATTTATTTATTTATTTATTCATTTATTCATTCATTCATTCATTCATTCATTCATTCATTCATTCAGGGAGTGTGTGTGCAAGCGGGGGAGGGGCAGAGAGGGAGACAGAGGATCCCAGAGAGCCTAATGCGGGGCTCCAACTCATGAACCGTGAGATCGTGACCTGAGCTGAAGTCAGATGTTTAACCGACTGAGCCACCCGGGTGCCCCTCTTCTTACTTTTTAAGTGGGGTTTCTGGCAAATTTAAAACTATACATGGCTTATAGTACACTTCTGTTGGACGGTGCTGCTCTAGAGCGGCTCCTGGCATCACGTAGGGTCTCAAAAATATTTCTAGAGATGAGGTCTGTGTGAATAAAACACTTTTCCCAGGGAGACTTTTGGCTGCCTTGACACAGGCTGGGTGTCTGAACCCGTGTCCCCCGCCTGGATTCTCATCAGCGGCTGGTGTGGGGGGAAGCTTCATGAAGGCAGTAAGGGCCCTTCCGGCCCTTGAGTCTGGCACGTCACGAAGGCTCAGGAAACAGTCGGTGAACAGATAGTTAGGAAGACCAGCCAGTCAGTGGGAACAGCCCGAACGAAGGCCTGGTGGGTGGGATGGCGGCCTCCTGGCGGGGCTGGGCTTACCTTCTGTTTGTCGAGGATCTTCATGGCAAAGTGGTTCCCGGTCTCCTTGTGCTTTACCAGCATCACCCGCCCAAAGGAGCCCGTGCCGAGGGTCTTGATTCGTTCAAACTGATCCAAATGGGCTGTATTCTGTGGGCAGAGAAGTTGGGAGGGTCAGGGACCCCCCCACCCAAGTGGCCTGCGAGGTCAAGGTCTGGGGCATCCTCTCTGCCACCAGCAGAGGGGGCCCTGGGGGGTGGGTGGCATGTGATGGGGGTGAGGACAGGGGGCGGAAAAACAAGATGGCGAAGACACATTCCTTAAGGCTGGTGGCAGGGGCCAGATCCGGCCCTGGCCTGGGGCCCAGGAACTGCTGGCAGCTGCGTGAGGGGGGGCAGGGGCCACCAGGTGGACGGGGGTGGTGGGGTGGGGGAGCCTGGCAGTGGGTGATTGGGTGCCTCCACCCAGGAGCCCCCACAGGCATCTAGGGAGCAAATGGGGGCAGGTCTGGAGCCCTCCACATGGCCCTAAAAATCCTTGCCATGTTATGGGGACACAGCTGGAGGATGAGGGGGTCATCGGCTTACTCCTTCCAGGGCTCTGCTTCAGGGGGCTTACCTGAGCAGGATTTTCCCATTTTTTAAGAAAATCTTCTTTGGCTTTGGCTAAGAACTCTTTCACTGAAAGGAAAAGAGAGAGAGTTAGATAGAGACTCTAACTCGTCAGGGTGGGCCTAGGCTATTCCTGGGGAGATGCCCATTTGTGCAAAGTGGGGTGCAGCTGTCTCAACCCAGAGACTGACCCTTTCCCAGTAGCTTCAAGCGCCCTGCTTGAGTGGAGAATAGCTCTGGGGGGCCCTGATTTGGGCTGGGGTCTGGGACCCCTTTACTCAGGGAAGTAGGATCCAACCTCAACTTTGTCCCAAATGGGGTGCAAGGTGACTTGGGGGTTACTCTTAGGGGTACCGAGAGTTGTGCCCAGGCCAGCCCACCCCCACTCGCCCCAGTTCTGACCGACATTCCATGGCCAGGGCCGACGGCAGCCAAGATATTTATAGCCTGGGGATTTGGCTGCTTCTCTAGCCCCTTCTCTGGGGAGGCCGGGCCTTGGGTGGAGGCCTCCGGGGCTCGGGTAGCAGGCGCCTTGGGGGGCTCAGCTGTTGCCTTGGCCCCCAGCTGGCCCCAGTCCTGCCTTTGCCAGTCCAGAGGCCCTTCCTTGCTGCGGAGCTGGTTCAAGGGGAGCCTTATCCAATACCCACACCCATGGGCCCTTCAGCACCCCAAGGCGAATATCACCATCCGGCTAATGTTGAAGTCCTCCTGGATCTGCTGCTTTGTCTCCACTATCTCATTTGGCTTACCTACCAACTTTCCTTTTATCCATTCTTCCCATTTAACACCCTAGGAAACCGAGGCTTGAAAATAGGCATTCTCGTCAAGGCTGAGAAGGAGCCCAGCAAAGCACTTAAGGGCCAGGACTCTGGGACAAGATCAAGTTCAAATCCCAGCCTGGTCTCCGATGAGCTGTGCAACCTTAGACAACTGACCTTACCTCTCTGGGCCTCAGTTTTTCTCATCTGTAAAATAGGGACAATAATAGTAATGACACAGCCGGGGGTTTTAAGGACTGAATGAGCTAATCTTGGCAAAGGGGGTTGGATAGTGGCTGGTATGGGGTTTAGTGCCATATAAATGGCAACTATTATTTTGCTTTTAAGTATTTTCAAAAATTGAAGTATGGGGCATCTGGGTGGCTCAGTTGGTTAAATATCTGACTTCGGCTCAGGTCATGACCTCACGGTTCATGAGTTGGAGCCCAGCATCGGGCTCTGTGCTGACAGTTTAGAGCCTGGAGCCTGTTTCGGATTCTGTGTCTCCCCCTCTCTCTCTGCCCCTCCCCCACTCACGCTCTGTCTCTCTCTCAAAAAAATAAACATTAAGAAAAATTGAGGTATAAAACACAGAGGGTGCATTGACTGTTCAGACTTTAAGTGTACAGTCTGATGAATTCTTTTTTTATTAACAAAAAAATTTTTTTTAATGTTTATTTATTTTTGAGAGAGAGAGAGAGACAGAGTACGAGCAGGGGCAGAGAGAGAGGGAGGCACAGAATCCGAAGCAGGCTCCGGGGTCCGAGCTGTCAGCACAGAGCCTAACGTGGGGCTCCAACTCATGAACTGTGAGATCATGACCTGAGCCGAAGTCGGACGCTCAACCGACTAAGCCACCCAGGCACCCCTAGTCTGATGGATTCTTACAGTATAGGCCTGTCCTTGTAACCACCAGCTGGGGCCAGGCTCGCTGCTGTTCAGGGACCCTTCCTGTGTGCCAGTGCTGGGCTGAATGCTTTCTATGCTTGATTCCTGCCCTAATGGGTCAGACCTGCTACCACTCTCACTGCACTTGTTAAGACTGACCAGGCCTGAGGTTGCCTGCCGGACCTCACTGCCCACAAGTTTAACCCTGGTGGCAGTTCACCAGGGTGGCCCACAGACAGAGTGGTCTTCCGCCCCCTGCTGTTCTTGTGGCGACTGCCGCCCAAGGGGTCCTGCACATGTGCACTCTGGCCTTGCCTGTCATCTGCCCGGACTACGCATACACCATGCCAGGAATCCCACACAGCCTCACGGGTGGCCACCACTCCCACTATCCCCAAGAACCCCTCAGAGTTTAGAGAGAAGGGCCTTCCACGGGGCTACAAGGGCGGCAGATGGAGAGACTGTTGGCTAGGAAAGCCCTAAAATGAGTGACTGGGCAGACAGGGGGCAGTCAAGGAATGGCCAGGAGTTCTAGGCCGGTACTTGGCTGGGCCACCAACATCCTGAGACCTGGGGGCTGCACCAAATCCAGTGCTTTCACTAGCAGGATCTTTTTTGACACACAGCACCCTCCTTGGCAACCTCCAAACATATGCCCTGAATTCTCGATGAAGGTTGGGGGAGAGGGCACCCTCTTGGGATTTTACCTCTGCCGACCCAAGAGAGCAAAGAAAGGGGTGTGGAAAGAATCCAGGAGGATGCCCGGTCCTGCTTCCCTCTTTGCTCTCGGCCATCCCTGAGAACTGCCATATTCTGCTTTTTCCTGTCTCAGTGGGCCTGCGCTTCTGGCTGTCTGCTGGTACCCCACTGAGGGGCTCCGTGGGTGCCTTGGTCCTAGTACAGCTCTTCTCTGGACTCTCAAAGGATAAAAGGGCCAAGACTGTGTCCCTTCTGGTGCCATTGGTTTGCCAGATTTGGGCACAGTGGTGGGGGAGGGGGGACAGTGCCAGAAGGACTGGACAGATAAAGAGGGATCATGATGGGAGGGAACCCCAGCCTGGAGTCCCCATACTCACCTCTGCTTCCTACCTCTTCCAGCAGAGGGTGCAATGGGAAGGGTGGAGAGGGATAGAGTGAGCTGGGACCCATCTGCCCCTGGCCAGGGGGGCTCAGGGTGCTGGCCGCGCCTTAGGTGCCCAGAAGGCGTGGTGCAGGTAGCCCAGGAAACGGACAGTCAGGTGGGCCCAGAGGAGCAGCTGTAGCCACAGCTGGAAGGTCGTCTCCGAGTCACTGCCCTGGCCACTGCCTGACCCCGTATCCATCCCAGGCTGCCCTAGGCTCTCCCTGGAATCTTCCCTCTGCAGGGAAACCAGGAATACGCAGAGCCTCTAAGCTGGCTTCCTCTGGAGGGCCTCGGGGGACCGGGGAGGAGGAGCTGGTTGCCAGGGAAGCATTTAAAGGTACCTGCTCCTGGCCGGCCAAGGTTTGCAAAGGCCCTCCTTGGCAGAAGGCAGTGGGAAGATTCTCCTGAGGGTGTCCCTTCTGGCTGGCCTGGCTGCCCCAGGGGTGGAGTGCTAAAGCTAACTTCCTGTTCCAGAGACTTCACTGCTCCCAAGATGCCAGGTCCTGACTTCCTCAGTGGGTGCTGAACTACCCAGAGGATGGCACCGGATGTGCCCAGGGCAGTGCCCACTGGGCAGAGGGGAAGGAGTTAAGGTTCAGGCCCAGGCAGCAGCAAGGGGCTCCCTGGGGGCCAAAGAGGCCCCAGAGCCCCGTTAATTAGCTGAAAGAGCCGCTGGAGAGAAAGGTGGGGGGGTGGGGAGTGGGGGGAGGGAATGGCCAAGGGCTACCCTAGCTCCTTCCCCAAGTCCTTTTTGAACCTGGAGCCTCCAGATCCTGGTACCCCAAGAGAAAAGTGGGTACATCTGGATTCGTCCTGCTTCTATGTAGGGGCAGAGAGGGGACCGATATCGCAGGATGTCCTTGGCCTCTGTCAAACCTTGCCCTGAGCTTGGCTCTGCTTTCAGCCACGAAAGTCCAACCGGAAACGAAAGGCTAAACCTAGGGGTGGGGGAGGGGGAGGCAGCCTTGACCATCTTCCTCCTTCTTTCCAGATCCCCAAAAAAGTGGAGGGTCAGTGGCAGCTTCCCTGAAAGTGCCCAGCACCCCTGGCCCCTGCTGACAACAGGAAGTGGCAGAGAAGGGAAACCCAGCCAGCTCCTGGCTTATGAAACCACCCCACTGTTATGTCTCCTATGGGGGATGGGGGGTGGCTGCCAGCCTCCACTCTGGTCTGGATTCGATTTGGGCTAACAGACAGAACCCCAGACACCCTTCAAAAAGCCAGGGCCACAGCATGAGGAGGAAGCCCAGCCTCAGACCCCCCTCAGCAGATAGCAATCTCAGCACACTTTGCCCTCTGAAACCTGTTTGTCCTGGGAATTCTGGGACAAGGATGCCCAGCCTGGGCTGGGGCCCCTACTTTGGGCTGATTCCTCTAATCTAGCTTGGATCCCCTGCTCTGGGCTAGACCCCGACAATGGACTGGACCAACTCCTATTTTGAACTAGATCCCTATTGTGGACTGGATCACCCCCAGTCGGATGGACCCCCATTCTGTACTCAACCATCATCCATTTAGACCTGGACTCCACCGCTGAATTGAACCAACACCCATTCTGAGCTTAACCCAACACTGGGCTGGACCACTCTACTGCCTCAGTCTGAGCTGGACTCCTACTCTGGGTGGACCATCTCCCCTTGTCTGAACTACCCACACCTCTGGTCTTCCCCAGGCCCCCAAGGCCAGGGTTGTTAGTAAGGGAGGGGTTTCCAGGGCCAGCCAGGGGTCCACAGACTCTTCCTTGCCACCTGTTCCCTAAACCCCACTGCAGCCCTTCCCTGGCTTGAGGGGCAGACAGTGCCTGGGAAGTTGCTATGGCAACAGGGCTCAGCCTCACCATCGTTGGGGTTGGAAGCCATCATTCAGTCTTCCTCTCAGGGCACCAAGACTACGGTGGCTGGGAAGGCTCATGAGACCTGCTGTACCAGCTTGGTTACCCATCCCCAATGCCCTATCTATAGGGGGAGGCAGGGAGTTTGGGGGGTGGTGGCAGGAAGAGAAACCTAACTTAGGGACCAACGGGTGCAGGGGAGGGACAGATAGGACCCTCCAGCTTCTGTAGGCCTTCCTGGCTGAGGAAAAAGCTGCCTTGACAGGACCCTCTTGGGCACCCGTACAATTGCCGGTGCATAGGTGTTTGCCTCTCAGACAGACTTCTGAAGGATGTTACAGGGCCCCAATTCTTCCCAGCCAGGGACCTCTTGGGGACACTTCTCAGAGAGCCTCGATTTGCTTGTCCCTGGAACCTGGAGGGGTATCCGGGGGCTCCCTCTCACCAGCCCTGCCCCTTCTCCTGCGGGCCAGCTCCCAGGGGTGCCTACGGCCAGTGCCAGCCAAGGCCTGAGCTCCACTTGGCCGCCTGTCCCTGGGCCTCTTGGGACCACTGCCTTCTCTCAGTTCTCCAGCTTGCTCAGACCCCTGGGCTTGGTCTTCTTCTACGCTCTCTTAGCATCTTACTCAGGCCCCTGCCAATGGCTTTGGCATCTTTGTGTACAGATTTCCCCCGCCCCATCCCAGGGCTTGTTCTAGATCCCTGCCCTCCTGGGAGGAAGCTGACACTGTCCTGCCCTGCCGTAGAGACAGCAGCACGGGGGCTGCAGGATGCCTAAGTGGTGCCTGCGGTGGCTTGGGCATTTTCCTTCCCCAGGTCAGGCTGGCAGCTGACAGATGAAATTCAGGTGCCCCCTGCAGGCTGGCCTGGCTACTGCCCCCGCCCCCGCCGGCACCCCACCATAGTTACAGGAGGGCAAATTTTGTCTAATTCCATCCTTTTGGAATCAGAGCCTCGGAGCAAAAAGGGGCTTCCTCTCTCACCTTATTTCCTTCTCTGAGAGCCCCTGCAAGTCTCTGGAAGGAAGTACAGCTTGTGGCATTTCCCAAAGTGTGCCCAGGGTCCCATTGGTAGGGCATAAAATCATTTTAGAGATGTTTCGTTTGTCCAGTTACGTTATGTTTTAATGTGTATCACAGAGACTAGAACTGGCACAGCGGTCTCATGATTTCATTTATATGATTGCCTAGGACAGATCAAAGTTTGCATCTGAATGAAAGTGGCTCGAAACTTCATTATTTTCAATTAAGAAAATGTAAGTGAAGAGAGTAAAAATCAGGGAGGCACCTTGAGAATATCTGGGGTGGGAAATTCTGGGGTCCAGGAAGCTGGCTGCTAAGTGGATCTGGATGTGAATCCTGCCTCTTTGACATCCTCCGTGTCAAACTCGGCGTGTTTGGAAAATTCAGATAAAACTCCTATAAAAATCACTCAAGCGGACGGATCTATGGAGACCATTTAGCCTGGCACATCCTAGATGCCCAACAAATAGGAGCTCTATTTCATTGTGACAGTCCACTCCTGGGTGTCTAGCCCGCGCTCTGGGAGAATTAGTGGTTCCTTCCAGAGCCTCTGATCTTTTTCTCGGGGCGGGGGAGATACTTTTCCCTGGGTGGCTTCCTGCCCCACACTGCATGTGTTTGATACGCCTTGAAAGTTTTCCAGGACTATGTCATCTCCCCAACTTTCAACTGAGCTACTTCAATATATCGCTTGCCTGCCTCTACCTTCTACCTCCCAGCCAGCCTCACCTGCTGGGGGCCCAGCCCCTCCCCCTCTGCCTAGTCCCCTCCGAGCTCATGCCCAGACCTTTTTTGGTCACTACCCACCTGCTCTTCTGTCATCAAGCGCTCAGCTACAGGCACTTGCCTCCCTGTCCCCCGCCCATTGGTGACATGTCAGGCCTTCTCATGGCTGCTTGGTGATTCTGAGTTCTGCCATTTGAATCCGCGTGGAAATAAAGTTCCCTGGGTTTCATGCCTGGATCCTTCTGGGAGGGGGTATTCAAAGGACTCAGATGCAGGGGTCTGAGACTGGAAATTGGGAAGGGTGTATTTGGACACGGCCTCTCTTTTCAGCTCTGACTATTTCTGAGTAACTGGAAGGGGACCCTAGCTAGGCTCCAGCCATAGGTCTGGAGTGATGACATTTTAAGAGTTGGAGGAACTGAGGAAGGGGCTTGAGGCCATTTCTGAAGGCATTTCCAGAATGCAGACAAAATACATACAGAATCTCTCTGGGACAAAAAGGCCAACATAATTTGGGGGCTGAGGGGGAAACAGACTTCTCTCTGGCTGAGCCCTGGGAATGATCAGAATCTATTTGTCCCTTGGCAAAGCAAGTCATTAGATATCACTCACTACTCTCCCCACTGTCAAGCCTCAAGTCCCCTTTCTCACCATCCCAGCTCAAGCTGAATGAGCCCTGCTAAACCCAGGCACTACATACCCCACTTTTCATCCTGAGCCAGGAGCGGGTGAAGAAGTCCTGGGAACTGGGTGAATGACAGCGCCTCACTTGTGAAACAACCATTTATTTAGGGGCACTCCAAGAAGTCTAGAGCTCATGGCACACCAGGAAATAGGAAGGGGCTTTGCTGCTGCCCCCCTACCCCCAACCCAGGAAAGAAGATGCAATGACTCCCAGCAAGATGGGCCCAACTTGGCTTTGGAAGCACTGAAGCAGTTCTCTAGGTTCACAAACAGTCTGCTACCCCAGCAAGGGACAGACGTTTGCTTGGAGGAGGGAACACAAGCAGAGAGGCAGAGTGACAGGATGAGAGAGGGGCAGAGGGACCCAGAAAGATCCTGTCCCCCATGCCAAGTGACACACAAGGGAAAAACAATGCTGGAGGTGGCTCTGGGAAATGCTTAAGGGGGGCAGAGTGGGTTTGGAGGGGGGCTGTGATAAGGTGAAAAGGGGAAGGGCAGGAGAAAGATGGCGGGGGCTGGAGGGGGGAGGGGTGTGGTCAATAAGTGGCCAAGGTCCCTGCGGGGTGGAGGCAGACCCCACAGCACTCCCAAACTGGCAGAAGCCTTGGTCAGGGTCTGGTAGTGGGTCCCATCAGTGGGAGAGGTGAGTGAGGAAGTGGGGGGATTAGAATCTGGGAAGAGGGGCCTGGAAAGGAGGGGGTGGGGTGGTGACAGGGCCCCATGTGGGGCCCCAGCGGTCATACGTGCCTTGGTTGGCAGTGACAGCTGGGTGGTGGGGGGGGGCACAGTCTTTGCGGTGGGGGGTGGCCTTTGGCAAAGAGGCCCCTTCGGGGGTCTTCTGCGGGCTCTGGGCCCCAACCTTGGACAGGCAGGGAGAAGGGGTGCTGGGGGATGAGCAGAGAGAAATGGGGGGGGGGGGGCGTAGGAGGAGGGGCCAGGCGGTGATGGACAGGGTGGGGGCTGGCAGCGCGAGGCCGGTATCGGGGTCATGGCCCGGGCACTCACCGCTCTCCTGCTCGCTGCCCTTCTTGGCGGCTGCGGCGTTGCCCATCGCGGCGACGGCGGCCGGGGCCGGTCCCGGAGCTGCGGCGCGGCGGGTGCTGGCGGCGGCCGGCGGCCCCGGAGCGCGCTGGGCGGCGGCGGCGGCCCCTCGGGTTGGCTGCGCTGGCTGCGGCGCCGCGACCCCCCGCCCAGCCCCTGCTTCCCGCGTCTCTCCGCGCCCGCCCGCCCGGGAACCTCAGCCCAAGTCCGCTGCTGCTGTCCGTGACGCCCCCGCAGCCCTCCGCTCATTGGCCTAGGCCGCCCTGAGTGACGGCGCCGCGCCGCTGCCCATTGGCCCTACACGACCCTCCCGAGCCTCCATAGGCCCTCGGCTCCGTGACGCGCTCCGCGGACGCCCCACCACTCGCGAGCTTGCGAGGCCTCAGCTGGGCGGGCCGGCGCATCTGATTGGCTAAGGTTCCCGACAGGGCCCTTGGCCAGCCCACCGAGGCCGCCAATTGGCGGAGGCGAGCCGTCCGGCCAACCCCCCGCAGAACGTTCAGTGTCAATCCCGGGGTGAGAGGGCGGGGCGGAGATGCAGCCTACTGCCCGGGCTGGCCGGGCGGGGCGGCAGAGGCTGGCGGGCAGCCGCGCCGCGCTCGAGGCCCAGGAGGCGGTCCAGGCGAGCGCCCGCCTGGCCTCGTACGCGCCGCAGTCCCCCGCCTCCGCTCAGTGCGGCAGCGGCCGCCGGCCAGCCGAGGTTGGCGCCAGGGCCTCCCCCCACCCTCCCGGCGCAGCCTCTGTCCACCTGCCAGCGGGGGAGGGGTGCGGCGGGCGCCTCGGGTCAGAGGTCGCCGGGCCGCAGGCAGTCGTCATTCATAAGGCCTGGCGCAGGATATCAGGGTCCAGGCCGAGGAGCCTCCAGCCACAGCCAGATCTTCAGGAGGATGCTGGGCCCCGGGAACAGGGGATGGTTGGAAGGGGGCTCTGTGTCTATCCCTTTGCTGGGCATCTACCCTGGGCTTGTGCGCGTCAGTAGTAAGAGCTGGCACTCATTAAATAAATTACTTTTCACCACACTCCTCTCACGGAGGTACTATTAGCATCACTCCCATTTTACAGATGAGGAGTCTGGGGCATAGCCAGGCTCAGGATTCCTCTTATCCCAGAGCAATAAAGATGACCATTTTTCTGGGTGCCCTTTTAAAACACACAGCCTGAGGTCAGTTTCTCTCTGCCACACTACAGACATTTGGGGCAGGGTCATACTTTGTTGGGGAAGGGGGCTGTCTTGCGCACTGAAGGTTTAAAGGCATCCTGTCTCTATCCACTGGATGCCAGTAGAAGCCCCCCTACCCCCCGCAACCATCTCCAGACATTGTTAAATTTCCCCCCACTTGAGAAACACTACAGAAGACCCAAACAGAAGATGCCAAGAGGGGAGGGGGGCTGGATGAGCCAGCTATCTTGACTCAGAGGGCTAGCTAGTCTCAGGTCTACGAGCCAATTTGCTGTCCTGCCTATAGGCTTCTACAACCTGCACCCTATCCAGTAGCTGTCTGCACCCATGTTCCTAGGTCCACCAGTTTCTGGGAGGTAAGTGTCTGGGCACTTCTGTGAATTATGGGGAAACGGCTCACCAGCCAGACCAGTCTACCCTGGGCTGTGGGGTTACAAAGTAAAGTAAAATTTAGTATGTTGCTGTGTGTGTCCTTGGAGCATGATGTTAACTTCTTCCTGTGGGTCAAGGTCAAAGTCTAAAAACTCACTGGTTATGCTCTATCCGGAACAGCTGGGTTGCTTAACTTTTGACAAAGAAAAATCCCTCCCTGAACCTCAGTCTGGAGTACAATTAGGTAACCATTTAAGACTAGGGTAAGAAGCTAAGCAAGGGAACACAGGACAGTCAACCCACTGTCTGGGGCAAGAGCCCCCTCAGCACGTCACGAGGAGAGATGGACAAGAGATGGTCAGCCCACCTAAGACAAAAGCAGAAACAGTCTAGATGAAGTGCTTTTTATTTTTAGACCAACCAAACATGTTTAATATAAAAACCTTTTAATATACAAACTGCAATCACAACAGCATCCACGTAGCAGCGAGAGGGCCGGGTGTGGCAGGGGCAGCATGGCAGGAGGAGAGGTTTCCAGAGTCCCTACTGTTTCCTGTGCCTGTAGTCTTGTCTGTGGCCTGAGAGCATGAGGTCTTTGCAGAGGGGCCCGATGCCGACACCGAGATGGACAGAGCACAGCGGACTCCTCCAACATGCCATCCTCCCACTGTGACAGCCTCCAGGGAAAGCCAGATCCAGTTAGGAGATGACAGGAAGGTGGCTGTGACTGAGAGTTGGACCATCATTCCTCAGCATCCTGCTGAGCACAGCTTTGGGAACAGAGGTTTTCCAGAGGCTGTTGGATTGAAAAGACCTAAAAACTGTCCTGGAAGGACAGAAATTATGTCCAAGTCCACCTTCTAACCAAGATTTCTTGCCTGTGACTCCAAAAAGCTGGGTGGATCTGCTCAGATGTTTGGGAAGGGACAGGAATGACAGCCTTTGTCTCAATAGTGCTGGAGCCTTGCCAGACATTGACCAAGAAAGTCTCAAGGCAGGGCAGGGAGGTCTGTGGGAAGAATTTTGGGTCAGTGGTATTCACAGGACCATGGTGGCACAAAGGCCTGCAGGCGGAATTTATAGTGTGTGTGGAAAGGAGAAAAGACACAAGTCACAAAGAACTAAAAACTGAAGTACCCGCTTCTTACAGGCCTGGGCAGTAGAGGTAAGATGATCCTTCTGGGTCAGGGTTGGGAGAGACCTGAGGCCCGCTCCTTCCTCAGAGCCATGTCTGCCTAGCCTTGGTGTATCTGATGGCCCCAGAGTCCTCCAGATGGCCTCCATGGGACTGTCTGGGAGGCCCACCTGTCCCCTCCAGATGCTCTAGGAGACTGGCCACAATCCCAGCTGGGCCCAGGTTGGGCCCGGATCCCTGCAGCTAGATGCAGTCCATGGAATTCTCGGGGAGGAGGCCAGGAATGCAGCCAGGGAGACCCAAGCCCTTGATGGGAGCACAGCTGAGGGGGAGGCCATAGCCCAGGGCAGGGTCCTGGTTCTCTACGGCTTCTAGACTGTCCGTGTTGTTGTCCCAGTTGATGTGGAAGCGGGTCACGCGGGGGTTCGAGGCCAAGATGTTCCTCTGGAGCTGGGGCAGAAAGAGGAATGTCAACCCTTGTCGGCATGCCCTCTCATTACTCCCGCAGAGCCGGGGCCCCCCCAAAGCCCTGCCCCAAAGTTAGGAAGAACAGATCTCACTTATTCCATCTCCATCAACAACTACATGTAGAACTCCAGGGAGCGCCTGTGTACCATGACTTAGGGCTGGGACCTATCTAATCTTGATTCTGCGAGGGGTGCTTCTGAGAAACAAAAGACCTTTCTCTCTCCAGTTCTAGTCTGGAGCTGCAAGATCTGAGGATGGCTTGAAAACCTTCAGAAGTGACCTTGGCTCCCAGTTCCAATGAGTCAACTCCCCCAGGTGCAAAGGAGCCAGCCTGTCTGAAGCAGGAAGTGCAGAGACAAGCCCCACCTGAGAGAAGTCTGGCTTCAGGGGTGGGTTCTCCCGCAGCTCGGGATTGGGGTATTCGTTGTTGACATAGTAGCCCACACGGATGAACTCCTGTCCGTGGTACGTGCAGGTGATGAGGACCACGGTCACACCCACGGCATCGGTCTCGGGGATGAGGGATGGGTTGGGGGCGTCCGCCTAGAGGAAACACATCCTGGGCCTTAGTACTGATTGCACAGCCACACCTCAACCAGGAATACAATGATTTTCAAGCAACACATATTTTACTGAGCCAAAGTATGGTCTCTGCCAACGGGAGTTTTTAATCGAGTGGGGAAGACAGAATCAATCCTGCAAATGCCTGTAAAATGCTCAGTGTGACAAGTGCCACAAAGAAGGAAGTGGTGCTGAGGAGTGTAGTCAGCAGGGGGGAGGGCAGCATAAGATAAGGCTGAACAGGTGGGCAGGTTGGTACCAGGCCACCCAGGGTCTTTTGGACCAGTTAAAGGCTCAGGAAAGACCAAGAATGTTTAGCAGGAGATAAGGGGTCTGTGAAGAAGACTGGCAGGGGTGCCTGGGTGGCTCAGCTGGCTAAGGGTCTGACTTGAGCTCAGGCCATGATCTCATGGTTCCTGAGTTCGAGCCCTGTGTCGGGCCCCTTCCCTGCTTATGCTCGCTCTTACAGAAATTAAAAATTAAAAAAATTTTTTTTTTCAAAATTGAGTCAACTCTCAGGGCGCCTGGTGGCTCAGTCTGTTAGTTGGTTAGGCGTCCAACCTCGGCTCAGGTCATGATCTCAGTCCATGGGTTTGAGCCCTGCGTAGGGCTGTGCTGACAGCTCAGAGCCTAGAGCCTGCTTCGGATTCTGTGTCTCTGCCTCTGCCCCTCCCCTGCTTGTGCTGTCTCTCTCTCTCAAAAATAAACATTAAAAAAAAAAAAAAAAAAAGGAGTGGCAGTGTGGGACACTGTGACAGGAGGACGGCCGGCTGCTGTTAGAGCAGGGATACTGGGCAGGAGGTTACAGTAGTCATCCTGGAGCAGGGACAAACTTAAACCAGGAAGTAGAGGACAGACGTGGACAGATTTGGGGTGTGTTGTTATGGACAGGAGCAGCTGTGTAACGGGTGCAAAATGAAACCAATATAACCAAATGAAACATGGGGTCCCTTGTTCACAAGTTAGTAAGTTTCAGCCAGCGACAGCAGAACATTGTGCCGGGTGCAAGGCCCTTGTGGCTGCACAGGCCGAATGCTCGGGACGCCAGCCCTGCTTGTGGAGTGGAGTAGGCGGGCTCACTGGGGCCTGGATACAGGTGGATGAGGTAACACCTCCTAACAGCACGAAATGGAGTTGCTTGGACTGGCGTGGGAGGAGCAGAGGGGGAGGTAGGTGAGGATTTGAGTAAAGCCTCTCAAACTTCAGGGAGCGTTAAGAATTGCCCTGTACCTGTGCTCCTGCAGCCCCTGTGGCACTGGATTAGAGTCATGTAGCAGCTATAGTGAATCTTCATTTGTGAATTCGCCTTCTTGCTAATTAGTAGTAGTTACCTGTAACCTCAAAATTGGGGTGTTTTCGTGGTCATTTGAAGACATGCACAGAGTGGGGAAAAATCTTGAGTTGTCTGATGTACGTGTTCCCAGGGGAGGTCATCACCTCACCTCATCTCAGCACATATTGTAAATGAGCATCCTTTTTGTGGTCTTTTTAATGCCACGTTTCTCACATTTTGGTGCTTTTTGTTGGTGATTTTGCAGTTTAAAATGGCCACCAGAGGTGCCTGGGTGGCTCAGTTGGTTGAGCGTCCAACTTCGGCTCAGATTATGATCTCATGGTTCGTGAGTTCAAGCCCCGCGTCGGCTCACTGCTGCCAGTGTGAGGCCTGCTTTGGATCCTCTGTCCCCCTCCTTCTCCGCCTCTCCCCCACCCATGTGCGTGCGTGTCTCTCTCTCTCTCTCTCTCAAAAATAAACAAACATTAAAAAAAAAAAAGGCCACCGGGGCGCCTGGGTGGCAGTTGGTTAAGTGTCCGACTTTGGCTCAGGTCATGATCTCACGGTTAGTGAGTTTGAGCCCCACGTCAGGCTCTGTGCTGACAGTGTGGAGCCGTGGAGTGTGGAGCCTGCTGCTTCAGATTCTGTGTCTCCCTCTCTCTCTGCCCCTCCCCCCTCTCACTGTCACTGTCTCTGTCTCAAAAATAAACATTAAAAAAAAAAAAAAGGCCACCAAGCATAGTGCTTACTACTGTCTAGGGTCCCTAAGGGCAAGAAGGTGACGATGTGCCTTATGGAGAAAATACGTGTGTTAGATAAGCTTTTTTCAGGCATGAGTTACAGTGCTGTTGGCCAGGAGGTCAATGGGAATGAACCAACAATAATACTAAATAAAGGGTCTTTAAACAAACACACATAAAACAAGCTTACGTGTTTACTGGTTGACAGAAATAGGACTTGTAGGAACCTAATCCGTATTTCTTGCAGGGGCAATGGTTCGGTATTCGTTAATTCAGCATTTACAGCGACCTTCTGGAACATAACTCCCGTGAATAAGGAGAATCGACTGTGAATCAGTGGCTCATGGTGACAACGATGACACAGAGGTGGAGGAAAGGGAAACGTGTGAAGTACTTCTGAGAGGTCACACAGTTCTTGAAAGCAAGAGCCAGAATTCTGAACCTGAACCACTGAACCACACCGTGTGCTTTTGGACAGAAGAGGAGAATTCTAGGTGCCAAAGCCTCAGGCCTTGTCTCTCTTACCTGAAAGATGAACATGTGTCTCCCTGCTGGAACAGGCCCAACCAGCACGGAGTCTAGGATTTGATCAAACTCCTCACTCTCCGCTGAGCCAACATAAATGATCTTCCACTCTAGGTCTGTAAGGATATGAGGTGTTAGGGACTCGAAATAGCTGGGGAGCACGAAGGCAGGGGAAGGGTCTTCTCTCGAGTTTTGGACAGATCCTTAATATACTGGAAGAGTTTTATTCTCAAGAACACCTGGCATCTCCTGGGCACTAAGTGCTGGGCACCACTGTCCTGTACACTGGAAGGGGCACGAGCCTCTAATTCTAGGGGGGGAATTTCTCCTGTGAGCCTAGCTTTGCCAAGCGACCTCGACTCTGCACCTCTGGGGGAACTCGGGGATCTCAGAGCCTGAGGGTGAACCGTATGGCAGAGGTTGAATTAGGCACCACGTGACAGAGGCGTGCTGAGGAGGGAACAGCAGGGAATTGGGCCATTTCAGGGCTCTGCCCACTGGGTGCTGGGATAGGAAGCAGCATCCTCTTTCACACACAGGGACCGGTGCCACCGAACTGAATAGATCCCTCGACAACTGGGGCATGGCAGCAGATTCCAATCCAGCAGGAGAGCCAGACAGCAGGAGGGGGAAGACGAGGCCACTGGGGGAGCCAGCCAGTCCCCAGGTCTTCCAGATCAGGCACCAACTCATGCCGGCTCTTAGACCCTTGGGTGACAGTGACTCAGTCAACAAATGTGGCACCAAAAGATGATCCTCCGAACCCCAACTCTTTCATCCCATCCAGTGGGGGGGATCTCATCCCTGAGTATGTTCTAGCAAGGTGAAAGGAAAAGTGCTTAAGGAGAGACCCGGCCCATCAAGTGCCGGAAATCCCTGGTCACCGCTGCCTCTTGCAGGAGGTCCAAGTGTATCAGGGGCAAGGTCACGCTAGTACACGGAGGCTTGGCAGGAGACCTGAAACTTATTTTGGGTTCTTTGAAATTACACAACCCACAGCTCCAGCAGCCAGGGGCGGGGCGGGGCGGGGGGGAAGTTTCACAGGAAGTAAACTGTTGTTGAAGTTGCCCTGTTTCTTGGTCCAGTGTCCCACAAGAGCATCCAACTTTGGAAACACAGCTATGCGGGGCCCCAACTACGGAGGTTTGACACCTGAGCCCCGAGCTCTTCCTTGATACACTGACTTTCTGTCGCTTTGCAGTTTTACCCAGGCCCTCTACTCAGGAAAAAGGAGCCTGAAGGAGAGCAGGCCCCGCGTAGGCCACAGGCATTTGATGTCCAACACCACTGGCAAAACCTAAATGGCGACCGGAGTGGGTGCTGACCGGAAGAGAAAGCATGCTGTGCTGGCAGCCAGGCAAACGGGCCGCAACGGCTCCCTCAATGCGGGCCGTTAAGAAATCAGAGAATTTACAGAAGGCCATAGTGAAATATTGACTCAAGGGTTAGAGGAGCTGCTGAAGTCATCCATGGAAGATAGCAGATGATTGAGATAAAGGCCTACAGATTGGATCAGCTTAAACTTGCCAGAGTGTTTTAAACAGAAGCATTCCTAAGTGGCTTCATTTTGGAATATAACCATTCTTTAGAATTAGATGTGGGATATCAATCACCAATACAGCACAAACTCATTCCTCTGGACTACAGGACTCAATTGTACCTATGAAACATGGTGCACCTAACTTTTTAGGCAACTTCAAGGGTAACTTGACAATATTCAATTTTGTCTTCACGCTCTAACTTTGCAACCGAACACCTGACAACATGCTCCTCCACTATATATAAAAACAAAACCAAAACCAACAACCTGATTAAAGCCATGCAAAAAACTATCGTTAGTTGAACTAGCTGGAGAATGTTTCCTGTCTTAAAACACAACACAACACAACACAGAAACCGCCCATGTAGGAGGCTTTTTTCTGTTTACCACTTTGCCGTTTTTCATAATCATATAGACGAACCCTGGTCTGACCACGGTGACAGCTGTGGGTCAGAACATCTGCTTCCATGACTTATTCAAACAGCAGCTGTTGAATTTCTCCATGAAACAGAGGAAAAACACACGAAATGTATTAAACGTGGACCTATGCCTTGGACGCATCTATTTCCAGTTGCTGAGGAGAGAAAAGAACCAAAGGGGCCCAGAGCCCTTGGGAAACACGGTCAGCCAGTGACTGGGGGTTGGGTCTTTTGTCAGGTCTTCAGTTGCCAGTGTCAAGGTGACAGGACCGAGATTTCTCCAGAATCGGAGAGACTCCTAAAGCCAGGCCCCCTCCATCTGTTTGGGAGTCAGGAAACGGATTCTCTCTGCTCCATGGGAAGAAGTCCGGGAAGAGGCAGAGAGCAAGTTGGCAGGTCAGAGTCATGGATAGCCCTAGGGACAGAACCAGAGTCTGGATTTTCAGGCCAGAGTTTGCTTTCCAACTTGAATTTCTCTGAGCAAAAGCTTTATTGTCTGGGTGTAATTAGTAATAGCACTCTCCTCATTCTCTTTTGAGAGTGTCCTGGTGTGGAAATAAATTCTACGCTCAGTTCTATTCATGTTCCATTTCTAAAATGAGGGATGCATTCTTTCTTTCTGGGTTATAGTAAAAGCGGAGAACTCTGGACTCAGGACTCAGAGACAAACTCTAGTGTCAATACTTCTACAGACCGGCTGTGTGACCTTGGAGAAGTCATCTCATTTCTATTAAAAAACGACCAGCGGTGGACTTGTGCCTTTCCTGCTCTGAGTCTATAAACAGATTAGTAAAGTAACAGGGCAGGGGTTTTCCTAGGAATAAAACTGCTAGATAATGACAATGCAACCATTTTTAAATGCAAGGAGCGCAAACAGGCTGTTTGAAACCCGATCTCCTGCCTTCTGGGAACTGTGAATCCCTTAACCTATTAGCTCCTTACATCTCCTCCTGGCTTTAAAATTAAATCTTATTCCACAGTGTCATTCTACACTTTAATTATTTATTTACACCCTGCCTTGTTCCAGAAAGGATTTAACTGGGCTTATTCTATAGTTAGTCACAAGTAGATTCCTTAATTTAAAAAGGAGAAGAACCTCGGAGAGATGGATCCATCGGCCCGGCCCAAAAGCACACAGATCTCAAACCATATCTGCCCCAAGCTAATCCAAGTGGCTGGCTTTTCCCACAAACCACCCACCTACCGCCGAGAGGTGCTAGTTAGCACACCATGGCCTCACAGATCTCCACCTCCTCAGCGGCTGTTTCTTCTCCTTTAACCACCAAGTGGAGAATTGGTCTAATGGAGTACTTCCTTCCTGAAAGTGGTGCCAAGAGTCCCTGGGCAACCGTACATTTTAGATTTTTATAGACCTTTACTTGAAAGGTCTTTCATTCTTTGTGGCTTCCGTCTTCTCATCTGTGAGATGAGAGCCATGTCCACCTTTATAACACACAGATGAATAAGTACGTCTGTGAAAGCACCCTGGAAAAGATGCACAAAAAGTTCTGACCTCTCAGCCGGTTGTTTGAAGCCAGATAGCGTCATGGCTCAGCCTGGCCCACCCAACCCCCCCGAGACTAGGTCAGACCATCAAAAGTGTTGGAAGAAGCGCCCGAGGAGATCAGCTGGAACCTGGTGGGCAGACAGTGGGAGCCCGCTAAGGCTTGCCTGGCTACGCCACCCCTCCAATAGGAGTGTTTATCAAAGCAGGCAGAGAGGAGGGAGGGACCGAAGCTGGGGAGACCAAGTTATCTTGCAAGACTGGAGCTGGAAACCTGCCCTGCCTCCCCAGGTGGGTCTCAAGAGTGGAAAACTGGGGCCTAGCTAAGGAGGTGGGAAGTCAGGTTCTAGGATGTGTGCTTCGGGGTAGAAAACAATCAGAACGGGGTGGGGGTGGGGTTGTTTTAAATATCAGCAGGCTAGGGAGGGGACTGGGAGACAAGTGGGGAGATAGGGGCGAATTAGGTCTTGCCACGGGGCAAAGGGATTTCACAGGGAGAAAGGGTGATAGAGGGGCTCCGTTGCGGAAAAAGGGAGGGAGTTTGGGGAAGATAGGGTGACTGAAGGTCTCTGCAGGTTAAAGAGCGGAGACTGAGGTCTCTATAGAGAAAATAGGTGCCCAGCAGGAGCTCCACAGGAAAAAAGAGGGGGGTGATGAGGTCTCCACAGGGATAACTGGAGTGACCCCGGGCAGGGGGTTGGGTTGGCCATGGGGTGTCAGGGGTAGTCTCTACAAGGAGGCTGGGGCTGAAGCGGAGGGAAAGAGGGAGATCAGGGTTGGAAGGGAGATCAGTTGTTTCACGGGGGAGGTCGGGGTCCGCCGGGGGGAGGGGGAATCTCCACACAGGCCCAGCCTCACCGTCCGCCAGGGCCTCACTGCACTCGAAGCTGATCTCGAACCGGAAGGGGCTGTGGAAAGGGCTCGGATTCTCCAGCACCGCCACGTTCAGCACAGAAACCTTGGCCATCGCCTTGCCGGGCTGCGGCAGAGGCCACAGCTGGGGCCGAGCCCGCGCCGAAGTCCTCTGTGGTCAGCCGGGTAGCGTTACCTAGAACCGCTCCCGCCTCTTCTGTCCGCGGACTGAAGTGCGTATTTGGTCCGCGCGCCTCCTTCAAATAGCCGGCCCCACCCTCCGGCCAATCACCGTCAACGCTTTCCGGCAGCGCGAGCACACCCTCAGCCAACCCTGGAGCGCGGGGTCGGCGCGCGCCGAGCCTCCGCGGACCAATCCGTGGAGCTCCCTCTCCGGGATGCGCGAGGGAGGCGGAACCATTTCTTGGCTTCTTCGGGTGTCCACCGGGAGCCAATCCCCAGCGTCTCCGACTTGGGTGTCTAGGGAGGGGGTGGGCGGAATCACAGAGCGGGGCTCCTATCGGCCAATCCCGAAGGTTCCCGCACCGGCGTGGCCCGCGCTTCGCCCAGTCCTTCCGGGAGACTCATCCCGGCGGAGGGCAGCGCCGCCAACTGCCTAGCGGTGGCGCGCGGCGCTCGCCTAAGAGGGCGGGAGGGGCGGTGCCGGCGCCCGCGGTGATTGGCAGGGAGGAGAGTGGCAGGGACGCAGCAGATTCTTTGAGAGGTGATTGGCTGAATTGGTCGCGGGGGCGGGTGGAGAGGAATACTTAGCTGGGGATTCGCGGCAGAGGAGCGGAAGTTGGCTGCCGGCGTGGTCGAAGCGTGTGTAGAGTGAGAGGAGGAGCGTTTGTCGCCTTGGCGTCTGTCAGCAGGTGAGCGTTGCCGGGACCTTCTTTAAGGGGCTCCCGGCCCCTCCTCAGACCCAGCGGTGGGGGAGTCCGTTGTGAACTTTGTGAACGTTGGTCACCCCCTCCCCCACCCCCGCGAGGGAAGACGGAGAGGCGGTCGCGCGACGCGCTGGGGCTGGGGCCCCGGGAGTGGGGCCTGGTTCGAGTCCCGCTCTCGCCTCCTTGAGCTGCTGGGAGGTTTCAGGTGGACACCGAGCGCTGTGAGTGGGAGTTGGGGTCCTGCCTCTGCGACTCAGCTCCCCAGGCCACGTCCTCCCCCCCCCCCAACCCCCCCGCCGCTCATTGAACGGGGCCGTGAAAACTCGCTGACGCGACTTGTGACTGCATAGTGCAACTAGAAACTTCTCTCGGCCCCCACGCCAGGGTCGGACCGCTGTCGCGCCCTGCCGGCCAGACTCCCGCTTCCACCCGGGGGAAAAATAACACGACCCGCCTTTCTCGTGTCATATTTTTTCTAGCAAGGACGTCTTGGTGAAAAAAAAAAAAAAAGTTAAAAAAAAAAATACAGGTGGAGTGAATTTTAATGTTATCTTTAACCCAGTATAGCCAAAATAGTATTTCAACAAGTGATGGGCCTAAAACATACAAATGAGATGCCTCACGTTCTTCTGCGAGGGTACTGAGGCTTCGAAGTCCCCAGTTTTAGGGTTACAGCTACACTTTCATCGGAAATAGTTGGTCTGGCTTTGGGTTTCCTAAAAATGACACTTGAAAATGGAGAAGCGCGTGCCCACGCTGTCGGCAACCGGCTTGAAAGTTTTCGCTGAGCTCAATCACACACCGTTTTTTAAATGTCAGTGTTAATTAGTTAGAATTAAGTGACGTGGAAAGTTCTATTTTTACAGCGCAGCTGGAACTGTCTCCAGGTGTTCACAAGCCCCTGTGGCAAGTGGTTCCTGTATTCCTGGACAGTGTGGGTCTGAAAGCGGTTGGATCACTCTTTTTAAAAATTAAAAAAAAAAAAAAAATTTTTTTTTTTCATGTTTATTTTTGAGAGCGAGATACGGAGTGCCAGTGGGGGAGAGGGGCAGATGGAGAAGGAGACACAGAATCCGAAGCAGGGTCCAGACTCGGAGCTGTGGGCCCAGAGCCCGTCGCAGGGCTTGGACCCCCCGGAACCCGGAGATCATGACCTGAACCGAAGTGGGACTCTTAACCGACTGAGCCACCCGGGCGCCCCTGGATCAGTCACTCTTTATTTTTTATTTTATTTTATTTATTTATTTTTTTTAGTCACTCTTTAAACATGAGTGTTTTTCTGCTTTCCGGGTGAGAATGTGGTCTTCCAGGCTCTACAGCCTTGTTTCTGGTCGCCGCTCCCCAGGCCCGACCCCAGCTTCAATTCAGCCACACTGTCTTTTTGTTTTTGCCAACCTGACCTGGCATTTCCAGCACAGAACCCCTCTCTACCCAGAACCTCTTCCCCTGCTCTTGGCATGGCGGGTGCCAGGTCTACCTGTTCAAATGTGCTTTTCCCAGAGAAGCCTTTGCAAGGGTCCCCTGGCCAGTGTTCAGACTCAGCGTGTAGGCCTGAACACCAATTCAAGCTACTAGCTTTTCTTTTTTTTTAATTTTTTTTTTTTCAACGTTTTTTATTTATTTTTGGGACAGAGAGAGACAGAGCATGAACGGGGGAGGGGCAGAGAGAGAGGGAGACACAGAATCGGAAACAGGCTCCAGGCTCCGAGCCATCAGCCCAGAGCCTGACGCGGGGCTCGAACTCACGGACCCCGAGATCGTGACCTGAGCTGAAGTCGGACGCTTAACCGACTGCGCCACCCAGGCGCCCCGAAGCTACTAGCTTTTCTTATCCAGCCACCTCTGTGGTTTTGGTACAGTGAGTTGTAAGGCCTCGTGATGCTAGGCTTTTTTTTTTTTTTGTATTTGTATCTTACATTAAGTACAAAAATGTTTTGTGGCTAAAATCATTGAAAGTGTTTTTTCCTTTGAGATGATTTGGCTGCAAGAAAATCCACTTTTATGATCGGCTATGATTTCTTGGCGGATTTTCGTGACTGAGAAAATCTGATTTTCAGATTATTTCCAAATGTAATTCAATTGTTTATATGAATACTGCATTTAATGATGAACGAAGTTGCCATGATGTTGTTTTCTAGACGTGTCATTAAATTACTTATTCACTCCAACTTTGTAGTGTTCTTTTTGCATTGTGGAACCTCCCCCCCCACTTTTTCATACCGCCTGAAAAGCTCATCAGCCACAAGCGTTGTGTCTGTGGTGCTAATGAAGTAAATGGCTCCGTCTGTAATGAGTTCTCCATACAGCTGGCTGAATAATCTTCAGTTGTAAACCAGATCATGTCATTACCCTGCTTAAAACCTTCAAAGGCTCCTCAGGTTTAGGATGAAACCTAAGGTCTTTACTGTGGCTCAGGCCCTGCACCGTGACCTCAGCTGACCTCTCAGGCTTCACCACCTAGTCTTCCCCTTGTTCCCACTCTCAAGTCCTGCCGGCTTTATTTACCATCTTTCAACACCAAGCTTGTTCCTGCTGTAGGGCCTTGCACTTGCCGTTCCCCCTGGAATGTGCTGTTTTCAGATAATTGCATGGCTGTCTCATTCCCATCGTTTATGGCTCAACTCCAGTGCCCCTCTCAAAGAGGCTTTCCCAGGCCACCGTAGTTAAAGCAGCTCCTTTTTTTTTTTTTTAATGTTTATTTTGAGAGGAGAGAGCAGGGGAGGGGCAGAGAGAGAGGGAGGGAGACAGAATCCCAAGCAGGCTCTGAGCTGTCAGTGCAGAGCCTGACGTGTGGCTCATACCCATGAACTGTGAGATTGTGACCGGAGTCGAGACCAAGAGTCGGATGCTTGACCTACTGAGTCACCCAGGCACCATAACGCAGCTTTTCCTTACATCACCCTGTTTTACTATCTTGGTAACATTCAGAACTTAAATTGGTTTTAGACTGTGCTTCTCTCTCATCATCCCTCAGTAGATGGACAGCTAGTTGAGGGCAGAGCTCTCACTTGCCTCACATTGACCTTTGAGTGTATTCAAAAGAGTAAATTCACATAAAGGGCTTAACATAGTACCTAGAGTCTGAAGAGCACTCCATGACATAAACTTTTAGTAGTATACAGTAATAAGGAGATGAGTCTTTATTCTTAACATAATATTTCAGGTGCACACACACTTGGAAAGGTATAAGAAATGCTATAACAAAATACATTTTTACCTGTTTCCCAGCTTAAGGAGTCAAACATCAGAGATGCCATTGAGAGGCCTTGTGTACCCCTGCCTCAAACCAAGTCCTTTCCCCTTGTAACTACAACCCTAGATTCAGGGTTTATTTTTCTGTGCGTGTTTGTACAATTTAATATCTGTGTGTCTTTTAAACAATGCATAGTATTATGTGTCATGTTCTACAGTTTTATATAAATGAAATCTGTGCAAAAAAGAGTTGGCCATAGTAGGTATGAGACTGCTGTCCTTTAGGAAGGCCTGTTTGCATGGTTGGCCCTTGACTGGTCTCTAGGAACTTGGATTTCAGAAGAGTTCTGCCATCCCCTAAAGAGTGGTTCTTGGTGCCTAAACTGTACAATGTGCTTTATGTTGAATATCTCCTTTCCTTCTGGAGTCTAGTGTTTTTGGTACTTGACTAGCCCCCAATAAATACCCTGGGCATTGATTCTCTAATGAGCTTCCAGTGGGCAGTATTTCACGTGTGTTGTCACAACTCTCCTGGGGAAACTAAGTGCATCCCACGTGACTCCACTAGGAGAGGATTCCTGGAATCTTGTGCATGGTTTCCTCCAGACTTTGCACCATGGGCCTTTTCCCTTGGCCAGTTTTGCTTTGTACCCTTTCACTGTAAGAAATCATAGCTGTGTGTAGGCTCTCTGCAAAATTCTGTGAGTCCTCCTAGTGAGTCATTGAACCTAGGATGATCTCGGGGACCCCGGACAAGGTAGCATACCGGACATATACTTAAAAGGTGAGGCGAGCATGGCACCTGTGGCACAAAATCTGAGGAGGCGTTCACTCTCAGGGTCACACAAGTGTCCAACCTATACAACGCTGAGAGTGAGTGCCTCCTAGAGTTTCATTCTAGACACCTTGCTTGCTCCACTCTGGTCACAGCCGTTACCTCTGAAACTTGCTTTTTTCGTCCAACATAATGCGTTTGCAGTGTATATGTGTTTACGTATATGTAACATCGCTGCAAACGCATTATGCTGGACCCCAAAAAAATACATTTTCATTGCTGTAGCTATGCTGTCTGATGTGGTAGCCATTTTCTACTTGTGGCTATTTGGATTTCAATTAATCAAAATTAAATACAAAGTTCAATTCCCAGTCACCCTTAGCCACATTTTATGTGTTTAATAGGCACCCTGTGACTGATGGCAACCACATTTGGACAGCATGGGTAGAGAATGCTTCCACGGTCACAGAAAATTTTGTTGGACAGTGTTTACTTACCTTACCCATTTACCTCTTGCTCAGTATTTAGGTTGTTTCTTGTTTTCTACTCTTGCAAACGGTGCTTCAGTGGTTGTTGCTGTATGTGTCTCCTTTGTACACACATGCAGGAGTTTCCCTAAGATACGTATCAGGAGTTGAATTACTGGGTTATGGGAATATCCACCTTTCCTAGATATTGCCAGTTTGCTCTTCAGAATGACCATTCCAGTTCTTACTCCCCCAGCAAGGTTGCTGTTGCCCAGTGTCCTTATCAATACTTGGTACTGTCAGATTTTTACATTTCTGTTTTTTGATTTGTGTAAATTAGCGGTTTCCATTAGCATTTTCCTGATGACCCGTGAGACTGAGGTATTTATGTCTGTTTATTGACCCTTTATCTTCTGTGAGTTGCCTCTTCATATCTTCGCCCATTTTCCTGCTGGATTGCCCTCATCTTATTGAGTATAGATGGTTCTTCTCACATCTGAAACTTGCCTTTTCATTTGTATGGTGTCTTTTGAAGTTCAGAGTTTATTATTACTATGTTAATGTCATCAGAATGATCAGTCTACTTAAAGTTTGTGTTTTTTGTGCCCTGCTTAAGAAATCTTAACCTGTATCTACTCTTTTTTCCTCCAAGGAAGTTTTACTTTTCATATTTAGCGTTTAAAAAATCTACCTGGAATTTATTTTTGTTTATGATGTGAGGTGGGACTGTGTTTTTGTTTTTTTCCCGCACAGAAACCAGTTGTCCCGGTTTCCTTTATTGAGTAGTTCAGTGGTTTTCAAAATGTGATCCCCTGGGGATCCACGAGGTAAACCATTTTCATAATGGTTCTAAAGGGTCACGTCCATTTCTCATTTGCACAGTGTTGTCCTCTGCACGACTGGTAGAAAAGCAGTGGTGGGTGAAACTGCTGGTGCCTTAGCACAGGAGTCTGTGCAGTGTCCCCACAATGTGGTAGTAGTTGTCCTCGTATTCCTCGCTGCCGCCACACATTCATTGTGAAAATAATTTCACCTAAGAGTGTCCTTGAAGAAGCCATGAAAGTAGTAATTGCGTTAAAGCCGAGCCTCTGAACAAGTCTTTGTAATATTCTGTGTGGTGAAATGGGAAGTTTGCACGGAGCACGTCTGTTGCTTGCTGAAGAGCGACGGGAGGTGAGGAAGTGCACTTGTACAGTTGTTTGAGTAGAGGTGGAACTGGTGCCTTTTTTCATGGAACACCATTTTTACTTGAAAGAATGACAGACGGTAGTTATTCAGTTAAGATATTTGGCCGATGTTTTCTCAGAAATGAATGAAGGGAGCTGGTCACTTCGAGGACCATTGATGGTGTGTTGCCAGTGATAAAATTTGAGCTTTCAAGCAGAATTTAGTCTTTGGGAAAACTTTTATTCACCATGAGCCTGACTACTTTGCAATATTTAAAGATGTTTTTCTGATGAGATCAGTGGTGATATTAACAAAGAAGATTTTCAAAATATCGTATAGTAATTCAGTAGATCAGTATTTTCCAATAGGCCAAGGGGGCTCAATGTAACAGTATGAAAAATTCATTGATACAGTTTCATATTCCACCTTACAACCAACTCTTAATTTTTAAACATTTTTAAATTTATTTTTGAGAGGCAGAGAGCATGAGCATGGGAAGGGCAGGGAGAGGCAGACACAGAATCCAAAGCAGGCTCCAGGCTCTGAGCTGTCAGCACAGAGCCTGATGTGGGGCTTGAACTCACGAACTGCGAGATCATGACCTGAGCTGAAGTTGGACGCTCAACTGACTGAGCCACCCAGGCGCCCCTGACCTTACAACTAACTTGAACACACCACTACTTGTTGAGTTTTGGTAAGTAACAAAGTAGGATATCCCCAGTTAGCTGAAAAGGCTATCGCACTCCTTTTCTAACTGTATCTGTGTGAGGCTGGATTTCCTTTATGAACTTCAACCAAGACAGCATATTGCAACAGATTGATTGCAGAACCTGTGTGAGAATTCTGGTCTCTTCTATTGGGCCAAACACTAGGAGCTTCACAAAATGTAAAACAATGCCATTCTTTTCACTACTTTGTTTTTAAAAACATAGTTATTCTTACAAAATAGCTGACTTATGTTAGCATCTGTTGGATTTATTAGCTTATGTATTTTTTAAATGTTTATTTTGAGAGAGAAAGAGGATGAGTGGGGAAGGGGCAGAGAGAAGGGGGTGGTCAGAGGATGGGAAGCAGGCTCTGTGCTGACAGCAGTGAGCCCCGTGCAGGGCTTCAGCTCTGGAACTGTGAAATCATGACTTGAGCTGAAGTCGGACGCTTAACCGACTGAGCCACCCAGGTGCCCCTGATTTATTAGCTAACTTAAATTTTTTAAAAATTGTCAGTTGTAGTTTCTAATTTAGTAAATATACATAGAAATAATCCCTATCCCTATAAACAACAGCTCTTTAGGGTTCTCATTAGTTTTTTTTTTTTTTTTTTAAGATTTAATTCATTTTTTAACTTAAATTTTTTTAGTGTTTAGAGACAGTACGGAAGAGGGGCAGAGAGAGAGATAGAATCCCAAGCAGACTCTGTGCTCCCAGCACAGAGCTGACATGGGGCTCAAACCCATGAACTGTGAGATCATGACCTGAGCTGAGATCAAGAGTCAGACGCTTAACTGAGCCTCCCAGGCGCCCCTTAATTTTTTTTAAGAGCAGTTTCAGGTTCACAGCAAAATTGAGAGTAAGGTACAGAGATTTTCTGTATGCCCCCTGCCTCCCCTTTTCTCATGCATGGCCTCCCCCACCATTAACATCCCCACCAGAGTGGTATATTTATAGTTGATCCTACATTCATATATCATTATCACCCAAAGTCTGTAGTTCACATTAGGGTTCACTCTTGGTGTTGTACGTTCTGTGGATTTGGACAGACGTGTGCCGTCATTATAGTCTCAAGAGTATTTTCTTTGTCTCCCAAATCTTTTGTGCTCCACCTAGTCCTCCCCAATTCCACTCATGAAGTTTTGTGAGGGTAAAGGGATCCCAAGACCAAAACCCTTGAGATCCTCTGGATCAATCCGTCCTTTCCCTAGTGACTTGTAACCTCTGTCTAGAACAAGTTTGCATCCAGTCACAGGTCTCTTCATGGGCCTGTTTGTCTTCCTGTGCCAACACCGCATTTTCTTAAACATTACCACATAACCAATCTTTGTAAGGGCTGGTTCTCACACCTAGTTCTTCATTCTTTCAGAGGTATCGGTTATTCTTGGTTTTTGTTATTCCACAGAAAGTAGGACACACGAATACTTTTTCCTTTTACAAAAGTGATACATGCTTAATGAAAAAATTTAAATAAATTTTTTTTAATGTTTATTTTTGAGAGAGATAGAACATGAGTGGGAGAGGAGCAGAGAGAGAGGGGGACACAGAATCCGAAGCAGGCTCCAGGCCCTGAGCTGTCAGCACAGAGCCCGATGCGGGGCCTGATCCCATGAACTGTGAGATCATGACCTGAGCCGAAATCGGATGCTTAATTGAGTGAGCCACCCAGGCGATCCTGAAATAATTTTTTTAAATGCAGAATTGGAAGAAAGTAAGTTACTCACTGTTCATATTCTGAAGTATAGCTTTATATTCTGATGTTATATGTGTGTACATATACGTACATGTAATGTTAACCTTAAGGATAAAACTGAGTTTTAACAGCAAAAACGGGTTTATTTGGGAATAAGAGAATTGCATTTTGGGACTTGCAAGCTGTGACCAGACAAAACCTTACCATAGGCAACTCTAAAGGACAAAGGAGAGGTATGCTCTTATAGAGAAAAGGGAAAGTTGGGAAGGCTGTTATAAACCAAAAGTGCTTTGGAGTGAACTGGCAGTCCGAAGTGTAGTGGCTTTTCATAGGCTGAGCTAATCTGTCTCTCTTCAGCTGGGCTTTTGTGGGGCGGGCTGGGGGGGAGGATTGGTTGCGGGGAGAAAGCCTTCCTCCTGCTGGGGTCGGGAAGTGGAATCCACTTGCTAGGTGCATCTCTTCCTGTTGGGTCTGCAAATGACTGCTGGCGATAGGGCACGAGAGCTCCACCTTCTGGCCTCTTGACTCCATTTTAGTGAGGTTTCCCTTTATTAATTTTCACAATATACGCATGCATGTGTGTGCACATGCACAAATACACACAAGTTTATGTAACTGTTTATGCGCTGTTTGTATATAAGTGTCATTCAAAAAGGTGGGTCATGCTTTATCTTTTTTATATCTAAATTTTTATACAAAATCTTATTAAAAATTTATTTCCATGTCATTTAATGTTCTTCTGCACCATCTTTAAAATTTATTCATTTATTTATTTTTAAATGATTTATTTATTTTTGAGAGTACGAGCAGGGGAGGGGCAGAGAGAGAGGGGGACAGAAGATCTGAAGTGAGCTCTGCGCCGACAGCAGTAAGCCCGATGCGGGGTTCGAACTCGCGAGATCATGACCTGAGCCAAAGTTGAGTACTCAACCGACTAAGCCACCCAGATGCCCCTTGCATCGTTGTATTTAATGGCTATATGTATTGTTTTATGTGCCTGATTTATGTAATGATTTTCTGTGCTGAAATTTTATTCGTTGTGTTTCACTCACAGAAACCTGACCACAGTGAACCTTCTTGTTGCTAAGTTTTCATGTGCATTTGTGGTTGTTTAGGATTGATTCCCAGGAGAGGACTGGTTGGGTTACAATGAGGGCTTCAGTTGTGAGAGGCTGGGATCACTTAGATGAAGGTGGAGGGTTGTGGAAGACGGTGGGACAGGACAAACAGAAAAGATTAGCAGCTGCAAGGATTTTGGTCAAGGAGAGTCCTGGTGCAGTGAACATGATCTAAGTGGGGGAGGGAGGAGGCAGCAGGGGCCTGTCCTCATTGCTCATTTCCATGACTGATGTTTGAAGGGGTAAGAGAAGAGCAGAATAAGCCTGTGTGTGTTGGGGGGATTGAGGACTAGCCTCAGCCTGGCTTCCCCAGGTCTTGCCGAGAGTTTGTGGGACAGAGGAGGTTTTCTCTGGGTTGGAGGCCCCCAGTGCCTTTAGCCTTTTGGGGGTCTGGAGAGAATCCTCTGTGGCTCTGCATTTAGGCCGTCCTTCTGGCTTGACTCACATCAGCCCGCTCTGGACAGCCCTAATGCTACCTACGTGGGGACTGTTGGGGAGTGTGGTGTGCTGAGTGGGCATCTCCTGTGATGTGAGGAGCCAGATCGTCAACCCTCTGTATTGTGTGCCACGTGGGGTTGGTGAACAGTGATGGGGAGTGGGCAGTTGCAGCCAAGCACAGACATCCCTAGAAGCAGCTCCTGGGATCAGAAGACCAAGATGGAGGCCTGGTCCAGCTCTTTCTTATTAGCCAAGTGAACGTGGGGATAAGCTGTCCTGGGCTTCGGCTTCTGCAGCCATAAAACAGGGCTAATACCTGCCTCGTCGGGTCACTGAAAGGATTAAAATGGATGGCATGTAAAGCATCTGTGGGATGCAGACACTTTGAACTGCCCAGTTGTCCTGTGTGAGTAGGTCACTGTCACTCTAAGCTCAGTTTCCTCATTTGACGAATAGGGATAAGAATACATACTTTGTGATAAGTACATGCGGTGAATTGTAGGAAGGAACTTGGAAGTGATAAATGTCAACGTAAGTGTTCCCGTTCCTGGGCATGTGCAGATGGCTGCACCAGGTATGTACGGGTGCCACTAACAGCCACCTGAGGGTCACAGGCATCTGGCACGGCAGATTGAGATTGTGCTAGCAGAGGACGGTGTGTGCCGTGCTGGGGAGAGTAAAGGACACAGAGGTGAAAGAGCTGGTTGTGTTGTAGAACCTCCTCTTATGCTGGGATTTGATCTCAAAATCAGAGCACGAAGTCAGAATCATATATAGTTAAATTTGATTACCCTTGAAGTCCCCACACCTGCTCACAGAGAGTCTCAGTAAGTCCAGTACCATCAGCTCCTCTTCCAGCATAGGAGCAGATTGCCTTTTCTCGGGTTGGGTACCAGCAGAAAGAGTGAACTTAGGTTTCAGGGCTGCGCTAAATTAAACTCAGCATTGCGCAGTGAGGGGCACATGGGAACCGAGAGCAGTGGAAGAAATGGCCGATTCACACAGTTCCATCATTTGTAACTCTCCTCTCAGGCTCACTCTAGGTCTCCCTTTCATTTCAGCTTTCCATCCTTTAACAAATATTTATTGATCACTTACTGTGTGTCAGATGCTGTGCTAGACACTGGGGAGCAGCACTGAACAAAAACACCATTCTACATTACATTCTGGTTGGGGAGGCAGATAATAAACAAGCAAAAGAAGTTTCTTAGTTTGTAGATAGGAGTGCTACGGGAGACCAACAAAGCAAAATGTGTTTTAGGGAGTTCTGGGGTAGCCAATTGCAGTTTAAATGGAGTGGCTTGGGAAGCTCTGATTTTCATAAGCAGGAGGATTCTCTGCAGGAGAGTAAGTGAATGCTATGGAACGGCCAGGGCAAAGGCTCCGAGGCAGGTGCCTGCATCTTTGTGTGCAGTGAGGAGCCCAGCATGGCTAGAGTGGAGGGAAGCAGGAGGAGAGCCATGGGGATGAGATGTGATGTCGTAGAGCCTCGTAGGTCATTGTAGGCTGTTGGGCTGACTTTGGCCTTTTGTCTGGGCAAGAGAAGAGGTTACTGGAGACTTTTGAGCAGAGGAGGGACAAGGTGCTTACCAAGATCATTCTGGTTTCTGTGTTGAGAAAAGCCTGAAGAAGGACAAGGGAATTAGTTAGGGGAGTGTTGCAGTGGTCGTGATGAGAGACAATGGTGGCTTGAACCAGGGTGATAAGAATTAACTGTGGATAATTTGAAGTTAGAACCACCATTCCATTTTCTGTCAGTTTCGATGTGAGGTTGAACAAAGAGGTAAGTTCAAAGGAACCTCCAAGGGTTTATTCTTGAGTCGCAGATGGCTTTGCGATTAGTTGAGGTGGGGAGCCTATGAGAGGAGCTGTGGGGGACAGGTTTGGACAAGTTAAGTTTGGAGTCCTGCCAGACACCTAGGGGGAAATGTGGAGGGGGTAGGTTGGATGTGAAAGAATTTGGAACTCAAGGCAGAAGTTCAGCCTGGAATTCTGTGTTTGGGAGTTGTCAGTTTATAGTTATTATGTACAACCATGCAACAAGGCTGAGATCTCCTAAGGAGTGAGTGTAGGTATCTGGTCTCACCGGTGTTAAGAGTCAGGAGATGAGAAGGAACCAGCCACAAACTGGGAAGGAGTGGCTGGAGAGGTGGGAAGAGAATCGGGAGTGTGGCATCCTGGATGCGGATGTTGAAGGGAGGGAGGCACAGAGAGATGCTCGCACTGTTTGAATAGTCCTTCCTCTCTCGGAGCACTGGGAGCTGCGTTTGAGAATGTGCAATACACGTGATGCGGTCCCACCTTGGCACGTTTGAAAATGCACCGTTCCAGCAGCATGTGGGGGTCTAGGAATGGCAGGTGGAACGAGACAGGCACAGCATACGGTGCCTGCACTCTGCCTGAAATACAGCTGGTGGGCTTCTCTGACACTTGATATGCAGTGGCCTGGCCAGAGAGACTTGGGCATTCATCTAGGCACTGTAAGCCAGGTTCCCCGTCTGCAAAATGGAGATCTGATAACCTCCCCCATAGAGCATTTATGCGGATTCAGAGAAACTGCACCTGAAGTGCTCAGCCAGACCCAGGAACTTGCAAAGTTCTCTGTGAGTGTTAGGATTCTGTGACTCGCCAGGCCTCTGCGGTGGGTTCAAAATGCTGCAGTGCAGGTTCTCACCGTTTCAGCCTCATGGGGACACTCTGAGCAGATCCACTCACCCGCTTCTTACCCCCCAGCGAGTCACGCCACTCTTGTCATTCCAAGAAATCTTAATTTCTTTATTGTTTGATTTTTTTGACTCAACAATTTTTTTTAAACTTTTTGTTTTTTTCTGAAACGTTCTTGTTATGAGCCTTTTGTTTTGTTCTCGTTAAATGCACTCGACCCAAAATTGGTTTGGCATATCGAAAAGGAGACCAAGGAGGGACTGGGGGGCACGGGAGAGAGGGGAGGAGGCCCGAATGGACACAAGAGATATTGAGGGTGAAAGAAGAGGTACACAGAGACAGTGAAAAAGACACAGGGAAAGAGGTGTTGACAGAGAAAGGAAGGCCAGGGAAACAACAACAAAAAATACTAAGATTTAAAAGCAAATGAATTCAGGAGCCCAAGGAAGAGAGTAGGAGAGGAAACCAAGACCCTTCCTTCTCTATACTGTCCCAGCTGGGGTGGGGTGTCAAGGCACCAGGTCTGGTCGGGGTGAGGGGACACCTGGGCTCTCGGGGGTGGCTTTGCACTTGACTGCAGTGGTGTCCAACCCCACCAGGGGGCCCTGCCATGCAGCTCTGAGGCCTGGGAATCCACCTTGGTGATTTTGGCTGGAATGAGAACCTAGGGACCCACCACACCCTCTCTCCCCTTGATTGTCAGTATCTGGAGAGATAAAAGGAGGGCTGGTCAGGGGAGAGAAAGCTGATTCCTTGCCTACCTCCAGCACCCACCCCCTGTGGAACTCTCCCTCCAGGCCTGCTCTCCAGCCCTCTTACTGGTGGCAGAGGCAGCCTCTGGCTCTGGCTGGACTGACAGCCTGGCCAACTCCTCCATTGTCCCTCCTCTCTTGCCAGCTCTTCACAGACCTCTAACTGCCCCTTCCTAAGTGGAGTTCCTGGCCTAGTGATACCAAGGAAGGCCACAGAGCTGTCTGGGCAAGACTGTCCCTATACTTCTCTCTTCCCCATCCAGACTTACCCATGTTCTTCTGCTGAATGAGGTTAAGCCTTCCTACCGAAAAGCCAGATATGGAACCCAAACCTGCCTTCTCCCCACACCTGTCTCCCTACATGGGACAAACCACCATCTTTGGTCTGACCCCTTCTCCCCTAACTGATGGGGACAAGCCAGCCCCAGCTCCCCAGGAGAAGGGAGGGACTTTCTAGCAGCAAAAAGGGTTCCTCCAGCCACCTACTTGTCCCTTTCCCCTAGTTCCTCCCTAGAGCCTTCCCCCCCACCCCCACCCCCTTAACCCAAAGAAGTTTATGGCAGCAGCAGGCTGAGACCCGAAGATGTTTGAAAACTCATGGCACTTGTGAGAAAAGAGAGAGGGGCAAAAGAGACAAGAAGGGGGCCAGAATAGGGGTGGAGGGCCACCCCTGGGAGAATGGCAATGATAGGGCTGGGCTAGTGTGGCAATGGAACTACCCTACCCTCAAAGAGTTGGGGCAGGGGAGGCCAGGGTGAGAGGCTGGAGAGGAGGGTGCTGGAAGAGGTACTCAGGAGACATCCCCAGCCTGAAGCTTCCAGAGTCTATAGGTTGGGGGTAGAGCCCCCAATACAAAGGTGTCCTGACTGCAGGCCCTGGTACTTGGCTCTGTGTCCCCTGCAGGAGGGTGTAGGGGAGGGAAGGTGATCTCTCACCTTTGCATACCCTCCCCACCCCCCTCAAGAGAGAAGACAACTTCACCACTCCTAGCCTCCCGGTCACACCCACCACTCGCTGCCTCCACTTTCCTTCCCCCATCAACCTCTCTAGGTGGGAAATCAGTCCCTTCTTCCTCGGCCCAGAGTCCCAGAAGCAATATACAAGAAGCAGGAACTCAAAGGGACAGCGCAGCCATCTTGGCAAAAGCATCTTTGGGTGTGAGGGTGTCTCCCCCGGGCCAGTGGGGAGGGGAGGGGGAGACAGGCCCCGGTCCTGGGGCAGGCAGTGAGGTACACGCCCCAGGAGGGCTGACTGAGGCCAGGGACAGGCGGAGCAGGGAAAGAGGCGACAGAAACAGTGCCGGGAAGGAAACAGGTTCTTTGTTTCGCTGTTGCTTCTAGATTTTGTTTTCTGTCTCTGGATTGTAAAAAGCTGCTCTGGCGGCCCGCCCACCCCGGCTGGGGATGCACACATACACGGAGAAGTCCTGGCTGCCAGGGCCTGGCGGCGCCACTCTGCTCCGGAGAAAGCCCCGGGCTGGCTGGGCCACAGGCTCCCGGTGGCTTCAAGTGATGAGATTTTCTTTCCTTTTTTTTTTTTTTTTGTCTTTTTTTTTTTTTTTGTCTTTTTCATTTCGTTGAAATATTTACAGCAATGGGGGAGGAGGAGGAGAGAGGAAGGGGTAAGATGGCCCCCTAGGGAAAGATCCAAGCCCAGGACCCACTCCCCAGGGAGATCCAGACCCAAAATCTGCTCCCCAGTTAGCCGAGCCCACAGGACTGGGAACTGCCCAAATATGGCCACCCCTGTGGGCTGGGGGCCCTGCGGGGAGTTGTGCTTCATCAGGAGTCACCCCAAGGGAGGGGGTCACTGGGTGCACTTGAGGAGGCTGATGGGCAGGCTTGCTGGGGAGGCAAGGATGAAGAGCAGAGGAGGGAAGGAGCTTCAGAGAAAGTTCCACCTTTAAACCAGCAGCCACAACTGCCCGTTCCGCCTGCCCTGGGGCCTTCTCTTGGGCCAGAGGCCCCAGTCTCCAAGGAGCAGGGAACTAGTGCAGGAGGAACCTGCCTGTCTGCTCCCACTGCTCCTTCCTGGTGCAGCTGGCAGCATTTCCAGATGCAGAGAGAGGAGCAGCGGACAGGTTCCATTCAGCAGGGCCCTTGGCCCAAGGAGACCAAAGCCCTCGTTTCCCTCCAGGGGGTAGGAAGGTAGGGGAGAGGGGGAAGTAGAGAGTGGGCTGCACCCATCCAATTTCTCCTTCCTTACTCCCTTGGGGACCTCTTGGCTTCTCCTCACTGCACTTCCCCCAATTCGAGCTGGTGCACGTGGCTGGTAGGAAACCCTGTCTGTGAACCCTGCACCACAGGCCCCCATGGCAGAACTCCTGAGGGGCCTAGAGGGCCCACGGCCGACGGGTACTTGGAGAGAGTGGCCCACCAGCCACTGCCTCCGTGAGTCTCCCTCTCCCACCAGAGCCCCACCCAGGGTTCCCTCCCTGGCCTGGGCCACCAGCCCCTGGTCCGTGAGGTCCCTCAGAGACTGGTGACCAGCTGCATCTGCCCATCCCCATCGGGCCCTGGCCCCTCGAGGCCTGGGGCTGCCAGGTAGCCCTCGTGGCTGGGCCGCCGCACCTGGTAGTAGCCCTGCAGGGGGTTCCGGGCCACCAGGGCCGGTGGGCGCGAGGTGTAGTAGATTTCAGGGGGGCCGGGGGGCGCAGGCGGGGGTGGTGGGAGGGCCTCGCTGGGCCCCTCGGGGCTGCTGTCCGGGTAGGAGGGCGAGTCCCGCAGGTTGGCCCCGCTGGCATAGAGGGAGTCCCGGCCCGGAGGGGAGGAGAGGGGCCGGCTGGTGGCCCCATCCTCCGCAGTGCAGCTCTCCGACTCATCCAGATCGCTCTGGTACAGCACCGACTGGGCCCGGGGCAGCAGCAGCGGCTCCTCCAGGGCCTTGTAGAGAAGTTCGATCTCTGCCCGGTCAGCACCCCCGGGCCCGCCTGCTTCTTCCTCGCCACCGCCCCCTGGCACAGGTGGCACGGGGGGTTCGGGTGGTGGAGGGCCCTTGGCCCCGCTGCTGCCGCCCCGCAGGTTGTTGTGTACCAGCTCTGAGATGATCATCTTCTCGAAGGCAGCAGCGTCGGCCAGGTTCCGGCCTCGGGGTGGCTCGGAGGCCCCATCCCCTGGAGGGAAATCCCCACTTCGCAAGGAGTAACTGTTGTTGAAGTTGCCATTGAGGGGCAGTGTGTCCATGCCACAGGCTTCCCGGCCTCCCAGAGGGTGCTCTGCAGGCAAAAGGGGATCGGCTCAGGAGGCACGTGGGCGGTGACAGGGGCATGGGCACACGGGAGAGGGGGTGCCTGCTTCCCCCTGGGCTGAGCTCTCCCATTCCCATTCTTTCTCACTGGCAGAGGGGACACCAGCCCAGCGGCAGGTTTGGGGAAGGGGGTGGGGACCAGTTCTCTCCAGGTCCCCTCTCAGGTAGAGGCTATGTGAAGAGTTCTGTGTGACCGGTTCCATTTCCTGTGCTCTGACACTCCTCACCTTCACTGCCTACCTGAGAGCCAAATATAACCCCCTCCGGCTGTATTTGGGGGGGGCTTTGGGGGGCCCCCTGAGTTCTCCTCCCTGAGTGAGATCATCCCAGGAGGCCACCATCACATTTTCCTCCCGGCCTCAGAAACGTTACCAGGCAAGTCACACTTACTGGGTTCCCGGTAGCTCCCTGCAGGTGCCAGCGAGGAGAGAAAAGAGAGAAGGTGAGAGTGTGCTTGGGAAGTCAAGCCCAGGCTCCAGTTCAGGAAGCATGAGGATGCCCCAAGCAGAGACCCTTGGGATGCAGACCTCACACTCCCCGACCTGAGCTGCTGATCTCTTCCTGTACTGGAGTGCTCTCACCTGGGGAGTTGAAGACAGGGGGCGAGGAGGGATTGAAGCCCACCGACTCAGCAATGAGGGTGTTGTAGGGGCTGGTGCCCCCACGGGGCTGTAGCACGGGGTTGGTCAGCAGGTGGTTCCCCATGGTACCTGTCCGGGATGTCAGAGGTCACAAGGTAGCCCAGAGACACTGGTCTAAGAATCTTGAGGGATAAAGTGAAGGGCGAGGGATGCTGTCTCACCTCTGTTCAGGGTGGGGGTACTGTTGATGTCGCCTGCCATGAAGGAGGACTCCGTCTGTTTCCTCACGGTGTCGTTCCACATCCTCCGGATTCGGCTCTGGGGACATAGCCTGGACGTGAGGGGGCCCCCGGGGCGCCCACCCTCCAGGATCTTTCTGAGGTCACTCGTCTGATGAGCACCACCAGGGACCCGGGCTGAGTGCTGCCTTGCCTCTCGGGCTTGTGGGTGCAACACTCAGCCCCAGGGAGCCCTGCCCGGTGCCCTGGCCCCGGCCCAGATACCTGGGTCCCTGTGTAGTAGCGGGTGTTGCTCCGCATGGCTGAGGTCTTCAGTGAGCCGTGAGCGCCCCCAGGGGGGGAGCGGATGCAGCAGTAGGAGTGACGCAGGCACTTGCTGTACTCCTTGTGCACCTGGGTGGGGAGGAGGACAGGGAGCTGGCAGCGGGTGCCCTGCTAGCCTCTCAGACCTCTCCGTCTCCCGTCCCACCACGGCCAGCCAGCCTCTCTCGCTGCTCAGGCCCAACCTCCTTTCTCCACATCCACTGCTGGGTTTCTCATTTGTTCACACGACAGATCTTTAATGAGCATGTGCTGTGTGCCAGGGAGAGTTTAGGCCCCAGGAATGGCATAGAACAAATCAGACCCACGGCTCTACCTCTGAGAGCTAGTACCGTGGTAGACAGAGACACACGTAGATGCAAACGCCGGCACGTCGTGTGGGATGTTTGATGGTGTCAGGTGCTGTACAGACAACTGTGGCCGGGAAGGGGGTCGGGCGGTGCTGTGGGTTGGGGGTGTAGTGGGGGTCTGTGATTTCAAATAGACCAGGGGGAGCCTCCCTGAGGAGCCCTCTCGGCAAAGATCTGAAAGAAATAAGGCACCAGACCTTGTGGATATGTGGGGAGGAGCAGGGACAAGCCCTGAGGAGGGTCCGTGTCTAGGTGTTTGAGAGAAAGCAGAGGAGAGCATGGCTGGAGGGGAGGAGAGGGAGGCCCGGGTAGGAATGTGTGAGCCTGCGGCTGCTGTAAGGGTGTCGCTGTCACTGTGCGTGAAGTGGGGGCTGTGCGAGGATGTTGGCTTTGGCTGTGTGCCATGGGGGCGGCAAGGGGGTCACACTGTCCCTGCGTATCCAACGCAGGCCCCAGGGTCTTGCAGCAGCGGTCTTGTGATCCCTGCTTCAGCCTTCCCCGCTTCACTGTCCACCTGCCCCCACCACTGTCTGGGGCTCCCTACTCCCTTGAAGCCGAAGTCTACAAACACCTGGGTTCAGGTTCCCCGACTTTCGTCTAGAGCTTACTGCCTGTACACCCTCTCCACACTCGTCTGCTTCTCTGATCTCCTTCACATATATATTTCTTCATGATTCAGATTTTCACACATTTGAAAAGGAAACTGTTACCACAAAACTCACAGTTCATCTCCCAACTAATGAAGTAGAAACGTTCTGTCTGGGTGGTACTCAGTCCTCTCCCTCCTACACCCTTGATTTGTGCCCCACGCTGGGGGGGGGGGGGGTGAGGTTGATCCTCTGTCACAATCCTGCCCTGTGCTCTCCCAGCTCCCCAGACCTGTCCTGCTTTCTTGCTCCCCCGTGTTGCCGTATCTTGCTCTTTTCCAGAACCATCTTCACCCCTGCCTAAATCCTTCCTGACCCCAAGCCTGCTCTCCCCTCACAGCAGACACAGTGCCACTGCAGAAGGCAGGCACTTGCACCCCTCCCCTGACCTCACCTTCTTTTGTAAGGCGCAGTGAAAGACAAAGATGAAGACCCCCTGGAAGGCGTTGAAAGTGGTGAAGAGATAGGCCATGACCACCGACTCCTTATTGATGAAGAGCAGGCCGAAAGCCCAAGTGAGACCCAGCAGGAAGAGCAGCGCGATGGCCCCCAGGGCCCAGGATCTGGGGAGGGGGAGAGGGAGAAGGGATATCAAAGTCCCTTACAGTGGAGAAGCCCTCCCCCGTAGCCCTGCTGCGTGTCCCTCTTCAGGCGAGCCTCGATGCTGGCTGCAAAGACCCACCTAGGATGCGCGGGCCTCGGGGGGAATGGCCTGCACAGCGGTACTTTCAACCAGCCCGGGCCCGAGGTCGGGGTTTGGGGTTTTGCAAAGGTCAGTCGTTAGCCTTCACCCTTTGGTCCGTGTTTCCAGCCCCTTAAACTGTCTTTTGCTGCCTATTTCTCTGTAAGTTTCCTTGAAGTGGACTTACCTTTTGCACTTAGCCTTACACTAACCAGCTATGTCTCCAAGAGCACAGGTTAGATGTGTTAAATCACGCGTTTTCCAATACTCATTAAGTAGATATATAACAAGCACAATAAAACACCACATTTGTCTTTAAAATCACATCGTGTGGTACTGAAAGTGAGAGCACCACATTTTAGGAAGCCCTGGGAGAGGCCGGGCCCAGTATGGAGACATCAGGGTCAGGGGTGTGCAGAAGGGTTGCTCACTTAATGTTGTCGAGGCGACTGGAGTCGGGCTTGAGCACAGATGAGCTCCGGATCATCTTGTGCAGGGTCACCATGAGGAACACCAGGTTCACCTGGGGGTGGGACAAGGGGAGGGGCTAGGCTACACGTGGTACTGGCTAGGCTAGGGGTCCCTCCACCTCCCATTGTGAGCTCCTGGCCAAGTCTTCGTCTCAACCCTCCTTCTTCAGGGCTGCCTCTGCCAATGTACCTGTGCTCAGGTGTCTGCTGACTGGTAACAACTGTTAATGTGGCTCCTGCTGCTGGGAGGACAGGGCCCACACCTGACACAGGCAGGGGCTCAAATCACAGTGCCTGGATGGATGGGCCTCGGTGCTGGAGCTTTACGGACCTGCTATGCTCTTGTCCTCTTGGTTGGCTGCTCGGTTTCGATGGTGGTCAAACCAGCCCTCTCAAGGCTCGGGGGGAGTGGGGGGTGCTCAGGGGTCAAGGCTAGCTTGCATGAAGAACGGAGACGTGGTACTGGCGGGTACCACCTTCCTACTTACCACGATAACAAAGGAGACTGGTCCGATGAAGCTCCAGATGAAATAATTGTCCACTCGGAGCCAGCAGCTATAAAGGAAGTGGGGCTGGGGTAGACAAGAGGCGGGAAAGCCCTCCCCCCTCCCCAATCCTAGTCCCCAGGGACTCTGCTGTGGCCTTAGTTCTCAGGAGGAGGGAGGCCAGTGCCCTGAGGGTCCTGGCCTAAGAGGTACTGCTGAGCAGAGAGCCAGGCAGGAGGAAAGACTTGTCGGGGTGGGGGTGGGGGGAAGAGAGGAGGAACACTCACGCCTTCTCGGTGCCATAGCTGCGGTAGTCGATGGCAGCCGCGATGCCCACCACCAGTGCCGGGAAGCAGTAGCCCCCCAAGTAGTAGTACTTGGTACGGGAGTACTCGCTCTCAAACACTTCCACCAGCAGCAGATAGAGGTGCACACCCTCCAGGCACAGCCAGGAGAAGGCGGCCAGGAAGAAGTAGTGCAGCAAGCCAGCGAAGATGGGGCAGGCGATCTGGGGGCAGCGGGGACGGGGACCACAGGTGAGGAGCCACCCGGGACGGCGCCGCCTCTCCTCCCGCCTGCCTCTGTCCCTGAGCCCCAGCCCACCTCATACTGAGTCTTGTCGATCCCCACCAGGAAGAGCAGCTCAGCCAGGAAGAGGTTGATGCACAGGTTCTTGTGGATGGTGTTGCGGTCGGTCTGCAGCCCCCGCAAGAAGCAGAAGGTAGAGATACAGATGGCCAGGCAGACGAGGGAGATCACGATGCCCACCCAGGTGATGACCGACAACAGCAGCTCATTGATGCGGCCCTGGTACTGGGGGATTGGGGGGGGGCGGCACTCAGCACCTGTGGCCTTTATGTAGCCAGGCTCGCTCTGGGCTCAGCCAGGTACTAGTGGCGAGCAAGGCCATAGGTCACGGGCACCACCAGTGCTGCCCATCTGGCCTTCTGCCCCCTGGCCAGCTCGCCGGCCCCCACCCTTCTGCGACTGGCACGCTCACTTCCTCATGCTCTGGAAGGCTTGTGGAGAGATGACGAAGGTGACACCGACTTGCTTCTCCAGAGAAGGGAGAAGGTGGGACCGTGACCAGAAAGAACCGGACATACGGCCTCATGCCCCAGGCAAGACTGCTGGCCCCCCTCCTGCCCACATGCCCACGAAGCTGGCCTTCCCTGCACTGGCCGTGCAGTGCTCTCTCTGCCATGCAAGGCCAGGAGAGCAGGTGGGCCTGCCCAGAGGAGCGGAGCGCCAGCCAGCTTACGATCTCGTGGTGGGCCATCAGCACGGCGAAGTTGGTGAGGTGGCTGCAGGCACACGTGGTGTGGGTCTTGTTGGACTCCACCAGGCGGCAGCCCTGGGTTGACCAGTAGCCCAGCATGGAACGCTCCGAGTAGTTCCAGAAGGAGCAGTTAGCATTGAAGTGGTTCTTGGCCTGTCGGGTGGTGGCGGCCGGGAAGTCAGGTCCAGGGAACCCCGTTCCAGCCCCCACACCCAGCTCCCGGGATGGTGACAAGCGTGAGAAAAGGGGCCGGGGCTCCAGGTGACAGTCTGGGGTCTCCGGGGACAAATGGCCCAAGCTGTTGAGGTGGAGGCCGGGGGACCGGCGTCCCGGAAAGGGATCGTAACTTGTTCTTGGGGTGGGTGAACACAGAGTGGGGAGAATATGCAGGCTGGGGACATGGAAGGTGGTGGGACCCCCACAGAGGGAGGGGGATGCCTCAGCTCACCTCCAGGTGGGCCACGGTGAAGATGACAGGGTCCATGAGAAAGACTCGACTGGACTCCTTGTTGATGGACGCCGCGATGACCTGCGAATTCACCACCAGGGAGGCGCCGCCTGGGCCACCTGTACCTGCTTCACCTGCCAGCTTCACTGTGGCGTTCTCGGTGGACAGGAAGAGACCCAGGTTGTTGTAGAGGATGAAAACGACTTTGACTACACCTGGGGACGATGGGCATGGCAGGGCGAGCCATCAGTCCTCGGCCAGCATCCCCCCCCCCCCCCCCCCAGCCACACCGGCCAGCAGGACCTCCAGAGCAGGACCTCCAGAGCCAGGCTGTGGCCCAGGTGAGGGGGGCTTGGGGAGCCCTTCTGTGTACCGTTGTTCAGTTAGTTGTAAACGGTTCCAAATGACAGGGCAGTGTCCCCAGCCCCACCTCATTTGCTGTGTTACCTTGAGGAAATCCCCGTTCTCTGAGCCTTAGTCTCAAATGGGACAGACCTCCCTGAGCTATGAGAGTAGACTGCTTTCACACAGGAGTGAGCCCGGCAGACTGCAAAGTTCCCGTGCTGTGGGGCTTTGGGGGGGGGAGTGGGGGTGGGAGGGAGGACTCCACGAATCCCCTGAAATATTATGCTAGCTTGAATATAGGACAGTCTTGTGTGTTGTGGGTCCCACCCTTTTCTTGGATTCTTCAAAACCACTAAAATTTAAGAACTGATGTTTTTTGCCAGTGAAGCAGGGATGCCAGCCCAGGGTTCGGGCACTGACCGTTGCGGCTGTTCTGCTTGATGGTATTGGCGGACAGCTGGATGGAGTTCTCGCTTGGGTACTCCTGGGGGAACACCAGCTCCTGCACTTGGCCCTCGGTGTTGAGGACTGTCACCTCCAGGACTGTGGGGACGGGATGGCAGGACAGATGTGGCTGCGGTCTGTCCCCAGTCCAGAGGCCCAGCTATGGCAAGAGGCCCAAGGCCAGGGCATCCCCCATGGTCTCTGGGCTACAGCCCTCACAGTTCAAGATTTGCACCTGAACTTGCCCTGGTCATGACCGCAGCACTCACCCACATTCTGCTTGGCAGCCAGGAAGCGGGCGGGCTCCCTGACATTGTCGGCCAGCAGGAAGGCACCCTCCTCCAGGACATCCAAGAGCATGGTGGCTGTGTGCACCTGCTCCGTAGCATTCATGTCCTTCCAGGATTCCAGAGCCTCTGGCCGCAGCAGGTTGTCCACAGTCTCTACCACAGCCTACACAGGCGAGGGGGTGGCATTGTGATTCCCCCCACGTCCTCCAGTTCCTTGGGCTGGGCTCTGCATCCCTTCTCTCAGCCTCCCTCCCCAGTGCTGCCTGGGGCGTGCCCAGGAGCCATGAGGGCTGTCTCACCAGCTCTCCCTCCCCTGCTGCTCGGCCTTGGCCAGCAGGAGCCCTCTGGGCCTCACCTTGATGTAGTCTTTGCAGGTTCTCTCCCGCTTGTGCATCTGGGAAAAGAGAGAGAGGTGCTGTCATTTCCCTCCTCCCCCCCCACCCCCACGCTGACACGTCTGGGCCCCAGATAGGTTGCTCTTCCGCAGCTGTTACCGACCCAGGGCTGGGCCATGAGCAAGACCTATTCCTAAGGGACCCCCAACCCTAAGGACCGTCCAGGGCAACTCGAGAGGGAGCTCCAACATGCCTAGGACCGGTCCTCTCTGACCACCATGGGTGGCAGTCCAGCTTGGAGGTACCAGGCTGGCTCTTCTTGAACCCTCAGGGCACTGCCCCACCCTGTTGGCCCCCCTGCCACGCCCCACCTTGTTGTAGTTCTTGCCAGCTGACTCGCGCTCAATGGGCCGCAAGGCCTGCAGCTGGGCGTCCAGAATATCCAGCAGCTGCTCCATCAGCTTCACGGAGGAGGACACGTCACCCGCGTAGATGGAGCCTCGGGTGTGACGGGCTAGCTCACTGGCAATGTTGGCCGCGTTCTCCCCACTCTTGATCTGTGTGAGGTGGGAGTAGGGGCCCCCGGCTACCTCAGAGACCATCCTGCTTCCCACATGTTCCCTTTTAACATGCCCAGCCTGCTTGGCCCCTCTCCTCCCTCCCTCGCTCTCTGGCCTCTTTGCCCTCCCCGTCCGTCTCTGTTCCTGCAGTAGGCCAGGGAGGGGACCCCACACAGTCCTGGCTCCCAGACCTGCCGGCCTATTTGTCTCCCCAGTTGCTCTACTGCCCCCAGTGCGCCTCGTGCCCGGCCACCCAGGGCCCAGTGTGCAAGCAAATGTGCCAGTCTGGAAGGGGCAGCTGCTGCTGGTACCTTCTGGGCCACCTGGTTGACCCAGGGGGAGGTGCAGTTGCTGAGGTCAGGGCCCCGGGGGTTCCAGAGCCCCAGGGCTGGTAGACACTGGAAGGAGGCAATTCCTGCAGGGACAGACAGGAACAGAGAAGGGAGCCACAGGGAAGGAGAGGAGAAGGGGCCACAGCAGGGAAAAGAGATAACAGAGGAGAACAAGTAGGTGAAGGAAACACGGAAGACCAGACATGAAGAGGGCCGGACAGTCAAGAGAGACATCACTCTGAGGTGACATAAGCCACCCCTCACTTCTCAGCTCCCCCTCTTGGTTCCTCCTCCTTCCATCTTTGCCCACCAGAAATGGAACTTTCTAGCAAAGTCCATCTTGGAAGCCCTCCCTCTCCCTGAAGCCTCTTCAGACCCTCCCCTTAGACTGCTCCCCTTGGAGGATGGGGCCCTGCCCCCCTGCCCCCCCGCCCCCCCCCCCCCCCCACCACAGGGCACTCGAGCTGCTCTCTGTGCTGCTGCTACTGGCTGCTCCAGGGCCCAAGTCACCTCCTGTGGGCTCCCTTCACGGCCTGCCCGGCACTGCAAGAGGGGACAGGGCAGGGGGACTCACTGAGCTGCTCCTGTGCCCTGAGAGCACAGCTGCAGAGGTCAGGCGTGACCCCTGTCCTCAGAAAGCCCATGCTTGGGTGTGGAACGTGAACAAGGGAGTGTGCCTGGGCCAAGCTGAGTGGCGGACACGTTCCCGACCCCTTCCCCGGCCAGACCAGATTTGGCCACTCCCCAGGCCAGCCACAGTGAGGCGGCCACAGCCTCTGTACTCACCTCGGGTCCCCTTGGGGCAGGGCCTCTCCACCAGCATGCCCTGCTGGGTGGCCGGCCACTGGACCCGCCGCACCTCTCTAGGTTCACAGAAGAGCTCTGGGGACACGTGCAGGTTGGGGGCTGGGGGCCGCCGGGTGCTGGGAGCTGGGGCTGTGGCTGGAGGCAGGTCAGGTCCCAGCTGGTTGATGGCACCCACAGGGTGTGTGGTGAGGGGCACCCGGCGGAGCGGGGTGGTAGCTGCGGGCGAGGCCGTGCTGGTGAGGGGTGTGGGTCGGGCTGTGGTGGTCGTGCTGACAGGTGGGGAAGTGGCTGGGCCTGGAAGCGAAGAGGGTATCCAAGGCAGAGTCACCCCTGTGCCCGGAGTCCTGCCGTGGTGTGCCCAGGCACAGGGTCTCTGGCATTCTAGCATGTTCCCTAAAGTGGGAGGATGTCCTGGTCCCCACTGGGTCTGGGAGATTTCCCCTGGCCTCTCTCTACCCCCAAGACCACCAGAAACATCAAAAGGCAGTAAAAATTCACTTGAGTGTACCCTGAGGTGTGAGAGAGCAACCAGAGAGCACAGGCCAGGAAGAGGATGTCACAACACAGCCACCTGCCATCCCCGTTCCACTCTCCGGCCTCTGTGACCTGGCCGAATCCCGGTGGAGGCCTCAGATCCCCATTTTGCCAATGAGGTTGGATTAGATGGGGCTCCCTGGGGCTGCTCAGAGCTGGCTGAGGGCAGCTGAGAGAGCAAAATGAGACTGCCCAGGGACACTCAGTCCTGGCGGCTTTACTGACCCCAGGCTTTCACCCAAGATTTTGGGCCCAAAGTGCCCAGGCCCCTGGAACGGGACAGGCGGTGGGGGGTGACTTAGTGGTTAGGAGCGCAGAGCCCTGGATATAGACCGGCAGAGAAGTAAGCACGCCCCTACTACCCTCCCAGTGCTTCAGTTTCTGCACCTTACGTAAAAAGGCAGGAACGATCCCCGCCCCATAAACCGTGACGACGAACCGAGAGGCTGAGACCAGCCTCTGTCCCGTGCTATTTGGCTTTGACCTCCCCGCTCTCAGCACGCAGTACACCCCCACCCCACGCCAAGCAACCAAGGAGGCAGAGCCCAGGGCAGCCAAGCCTACCCGCACTGGGGTCGGGCGGCCCGAACTCCAGGCTGTAGCGCACCACAAAATAGTTGTTCCAGACGTAAAGCTGGTTGTCGCGAGGGTTGTAGTCCACGGAGGAGACGAACTGGTAGGGGTTGGGGAAGGCCAGGCTCACGGGCTCCTCGCGGTTGGCGTTGGTGTTGAAGGCGTAGTCCACGCGGTTGCCCGCCGCCTCGCTGTCGTCGTCCACGTACACGGAGCGCAGCACGTACAGGACCCCGCACACCATGAAGGCGTTGGACGCCGAGCGCTTGTCGTAGCCGGTCTCCCACGTGCCCTCGAAACGCAGCGTGTAGGGGTTGAGCTGGCTCACCACCAGGCGCCCGTTGTTGCCCTCGGTGGCGTAAATGACCCACAGCCCGTTCTCGTCCACAGCTAGGTCGATGTCGGTCTTGCCCCCCCAGCGGTAGGGCGAGGTGTCGTGGTAGTTGGCCGTGTTGATGACCGTCTCCCCGCTCTTGATGCGCGTGCGCAGGTCGTACTTGACGATGTTGCGCGTGCGCTCCTTGTTGTAGAAGACGGCGCCGTCGTAGACCACGAAGCCCGTGCCGTCCACGCGGTTGGGCAGCCGGTAGGTGGTGGTGTGGCGCGCGGCCACGTAGTCCTCCCACGAGGCGTACTCGGTCAGCGTGTCCGTGCGGTAGGGGATCCAGGGCATGACGTAGATACGGTCGCCCGCCTGCAGCGGGTCCTTGCACCAGGCGCCAGACTGGTGTTCCGACTCGTGCGTGGAGGTGGGCTCCAACACCTTCTGCAGGGTCCCTGGGCACACGAAGACTGGGCCGGGCGGATGGGAGGGCGGGGAAGACATGGGGAGAGGAGGCGCAGAGGCGAGGGAGGGGGAGAGAGAGAGGCAAGTTGGTCACGCGGCCTGGGGTAGCCAGGCTGTCCCCTCCTGCTGCTGCAGTCACGGTTGCTTGGTAGGGCTGGTGATGGGAAGGGGGTTTCCGGGCTGGGACCCCTGCCCTGCCCAGCTGCCCCTCTCCCTGGAGAGGTCAACCCTGGAGGCCATTAAGAGCAGGGTTAGTGCGTGGGGTGGTGGTACCCCTCTCCTTCCCTGGCTGCTAGAGACCCCACAGGCTGGGGATAAAGGGTTTGGCAAGAGCCCTCCCAGAGTCGTCTTCGTGTGCCTTAAGTGGGGGCGGAAAGATCTCCTCACTGAAGCCACTGGTGGCTTTGAGGCTCCAGGGACTCAGTGCCCTGCTCCTTTACCATTGTCACAGCCCCCTACGGAAGAGCTATGGGTCGAGGGTCCCATCCTTCACCAACCACACCAGGACAGATTTTTTTTTTTTGAACTCTTTCTCCCCTCTCCCCCCAACCCCCCACAAAAATTGCAAGGTAGAGTGATGTTTCCGTACCCACAGTGGGTGTCAGGAGTGCCCCCCTATTCCAGGGTGGAGGAGGCACCCAGGGTTCCCGATGCAGCCTGTATCCCCACCCCCCACCCAGTACCCACGAAATCAGCAGGTGAGGAAGGGTTTTTGGAAAAATCCAGCCCCTCCCTGATGGTGCCCCGCCCTGCCCCCAGCCGGCAAGGTCTCTCATGGGGTTTGCTCAGCAGCAGACACTGACACTGGTGCACAGGGGTGGGGGAGGTTGGGGGACATGGGAAAGGAGGGGGGCTTCCCGGGAGAGTTGGGAGGGGAAAGGAGAGCTGCGTGGAGGGAAGAGAGACAAGGTGGGGGGGCCTCGGCGAGGTCCTGGCTCCAAGGGAGGCACGCTGGAGACCACCTGGGAAGAAAGGGTTAGTGCTGGCGAGGAGAGAGGGGTGAGCAGAGAATTCACTCCAAGGCCCAGGCCCGACTGAGGGTCCCTCGGGGGGGCAGTCCCAGGTCCAGCTCAGAGGGGGCAAGGGAGGGAACCAGGAGCTAGGATAAAGACCCAGCCCGCCCCAGCCGGCCCGCCCCCTCCCCTGCCCCGGACCCCGATTTACCTGCGACCATCCCCGGCTCGGGAGGAGGGACCAAGGCACCGCTGATGTCAGAAAGGTGGGGGGCCCCGCCCCACCCCCCCATTCCCTGAAAAGGAGGAAAACCTCAACTGCATCTCGTTGGCCGCCGCTGGCCTGCCCACCCTTGCCCCGTCACACCCCGGTGCCACCTACTCCTAGCCTCCCCTCACCGACCCAGTAGGGGTCTGGACTCAGGAGTGGGGATGTCCAGACGCCCCTCCCTCCAGGATGGCCGGGCCTCCCTCTCACCTCCCTGCTGGCCGAACCCACACACAGGCCAGGGTGAGGGTTTGCAGTGAATTCTCTGCTCCTGCTTGGCCTGTCACCAAAGCAGCTGGCCCCAGGGGGAACAGGGAGGGCTGGGACCTGGTGCGGGCTTGGGGGGCAGCCCCAGTGGCAAGAGGGTCTTGGACAGGCACCACTCCTCACTCCCCCACGTCCAGCCCCTTCACCAGGCTTGGGTGGGGGGGGGGGGGATGTCCAGCCCTCCCTTCACAGCATCAGGGACGGCTTGGCCCGAGGGTCCCCGGGCACAAAGCAGCCAGGAGCACACCCCGTTTTAGGAGGGGGAGGGGAGCCTGGGACACAGACGTCAGCAGGGACCAGAGGGATCCTGGCTTGTGCCCTAGGGCTCCACCATCTCCTTGTCCCCAGTGCCCTGAGGGGTTGGCCTGCGCCCTGTGTCCCGCACACCTGGCCTCCAGCTTTTTCCTCTGTGCCCAGGTCTCCCCTCTCCCCAAGCCAGGACCCCTGCCAGCTCTGTGGCCCCTGAGCAGATGTGTCTGTGTGTGTGTGGGGGGGGCGGTGGGAGGCCTCAGAGCCTGACCTGGTCAGAAGGGTGTGGAGGAGGAAAACGTGGTTAGAGGTTACCCCGGGGAAGGGGGAGAAGATGAGGAAGGGTCTGCCTGGGGCCTTTGACAGCAAGGACCCCTCCCCAGCACCAAGCTCCCAACACCTCCTCTTCCCTCCCCCCTCCCCCCCACCCCTCCACCCCCCCCTCGAAGAGAAAAGATCCAGGGCTGCAGGGTCCAAACCACCACCGGGCCTGTAAGAAGAGTGTCTCAGGGAGAGAGAGGGAGAGAGTGGCGGGGCAGTGAGGGTCGGGGGCCTGGGCGGGCTGCCCAGGCCTCTCTGAGGTGGGGGAGGGCAGGGGGAGGGGAGCAGCTCGGAGGGACCCCGCCCCACCTTCCTCAAAGGGATGCTCCACAGACCACCGTAATTTCAAGGCAAAAAGCGACCCTGAAAGGATGGCTCGCCCGCGGCCAACCTCAAAGCTGTCATTTCCCCCCAAAATTCAGGGGAGCGCTGGGCCATCTCCAATATCCCACCCACCCTCGAAGTTCTTCGGCGGCAGTGTGCCCCCCCCGTCCCCCCCCCCCCAAAACACCAAAGGCCAGAGAGCTCCACCCCACCTTGGAGTTTTCCCCTTCCCCTGCTGAAGGTTAACCCTGCAAGAAATTACGGTGCTCACGGAAGTCCCCAGACCAGGCCTGTACCTCCCCCAACCCCCCTCTCCCTGGTCCTCTAACCAAAACAGCCCAGAAGAAACCCTGACTGCAGCTTTGCAAGTGTTTCAGAACCAGAGAAAACGTTCACCCACCCCGCGCTCCCCCCACAGCGAGGCCCACCCCCACCCCTTCCCCCCCAATTTGGCAGACTGCCCTCCCAGGGCTGGGGACAGCTGACATCCCTCCCCAGGGCTGGGCCCCCGGCTGGTCAAGGATGGGGGTTGGGGGTGGGGGAAACTGGTGCTCCGTGCTCCAAAACAGCTCTGGGCCTTGGAAACGCCAAACCAGAAGGAACTTATGCCACCAGGAGCCCGAGAGATAGAAGGAATCTGCTCCCCCAAAGGAAAACAAAGGTGTCCCCTCCATCCCGCCTCCCCTGAGCCAGACACGTGTTACAAAAGTTGGGGCAGGAAGAAAAGGAGAGAGACCCGGTGCACTCTGCCCCCAGCTGGGAGCCAGACAAGGGGGTCCCTCCCTCCCCTCCCGCCCTGGATGCTTACACACTTCTCCTGAAGGAGGCAAAATAAGTATGAGAGAAGGCCAGGTCCCCCCTGCAAGGGCTGGGACGAGGGAGGAGGGACAGGGAGAGACAGAAAGAGAGAAAAAGAGGCAGAGAGAGAAAGAGAGAGAGAGAGAGAGACAGAAGGTCCTGCCCGTGCTCAGAGAGGAGCTTCCTCGGGTGTCTGGAGGGTGGAGTCGCCCGTGGCGGCACCAGGGCTGGCCCCACCGGGAGGACACCCGGGGTGGGGGGTGGGGAGAAGAAGGGGCTGAGAGGGGAGGGCGGGTCACATAAGTATGGTACAGGTAAGAACAAAGTGTGAGTTAGGGGTTAGCATTGGTAACAGTGCGTTTACCTTTCTGCTCCACTTCTACTTTAAGCATCGGAAGAGAGAGAGAAAACAAATTGAAAAAAAATGTGCAAGAAAAAAAGAGAAAAAAAAAAGATTAAATTGCTTTCGTTTCTCATCTGGCAACATGCCCCCTTTTCCTTCCTTTCCTCATCCTGGTTCCCCAACCCCGAAACGTAGCATCAGCTCAGCCCCCGCCCCCAAGTCCCTTCCTCTGGGGAGGGTGTCGGGGGAGACAGTCACAGGGAGGGGGAGACACGCGAGGACAGAGACCAAGAGAGACACGGAGGGGCGGGGTGTGTACAAACAGGCAGGTGGACGGAGCCCTCAGATGGGTGGGAGCACCCTCGGTGCAGTGGGGGTTGGGGAGGGGGTAGCTTCAGCTGGAAGGTAGGCTCTGGTTAGGGGAGCACCAGGGGCGAGGGGGTGGGGAAGAGCCACACGGGTCCCCTCACACCCTGCCTGCTGCCCTCCTGCTAGAACCAGGGGCCCAGGGGGAGGGGGTTCAGTGCCTCCAGGGGCCTGGGCGCCCCCAGCTGAGACAGCATGCTGAGCTCCTTCCCTTTCTGTGCTGGCCGTGCTAGAGTCCAGCCGAGCTCCCCCAAGCCCTCGCAACCCAGAAGAAGCCAACACAGAGAGAGAGGGCGGCAGAGTGGAACACAGAGTGACGGAGAGGCAGACAGGCAGAGCCCCTGGGCCTCGGAGAGCCGGGTGGGGGAGACGGAGGCAGAGAAGGAAGAGGCTGGGGTGGGGGAACATCACAGACAGCAGGTGGGGGCACAGACACGCTCCCACGCTCCCCAGCTCCCCCGGGGCAAGCCCGTGGCTCCGTTTGTCTGCCCAGCACCCCCACCCCCGGGGGGCCCGGGAGCCAGGAGCTCCCTGTCTGCTGCCCGGTGGGCGGGCGCACCTAGGGGAGGAAGGGGCACGGTTAGAATGTGCTCAGCTGCAAGGCAAATCCAGCGTTAGTCGGGCCTGTCTGGATGTGTGTGTGTTTGTGTGTGTGTGTGGTGGGGGGGGGAGTCCCACACACCCACTGCCCCCTCCCCACGGTGGGTCCCTACACCCTCCCCTGACTCGCCCGCACCAGCACTGGGGTCACCCCAGCCTCTGAAGCGCAGGGCCAGATGGCTGCCCAGGCTGCTCCCCCTTCAGGCTCTGTGTCCCTGGCCCCTCAGGAACTTCTGGCCGGGGCCTTGCTCCCCTGCCGCCTCTCTAGAGGCACAAGCAGGGAGTCCGCAGGGGAGTGTTTGGCTTCCTTCCCAGCGCCTCATCCAGGGCCTGGCACACAGGAAGTGCTCAGCTTCCTGAGGAACATCGCGGGACGAGTGAGTGCCCGCCTTCCTGTTCTCTGGCCTAGCTACCCTCACCCTTGTTAACTGCAGTCCCCGCCTCTTCTGGAACCAGGAGCTACACCCCCACACCCCTGGGTCCTGCCTGTCGAGGGCACACACGGCCCCACGTGTCCCAGACACATTTCACTGCGCGTCCTGTCTCCCCCGGGGCTCAGGCTAGCCCTCTCCCCCAGGCCGGAGCTGCCCATGCTTGGGCCATCCAGGTCTCCGTGGGTCGTGCCCCCCGGCCCACCCTCGGGGGCCGGGGGGGCGGTCAGCTTCAGGAGGCCCGTAGGCCTCTTTCCTCCCTATGCTGCGTAACTTTTTTCCTGCCTCTTCACCCACGTGGCGTCCACTTGCTTTGGACTCGACTTGGATCAAGGTCTTCTTTTCCTGCCCTTTATCTCACCTACCTCAGGAGGAGTTGTGTTCGTCACTAGTCATTACATTTGGTTTTGACTACCAACGGCAGTAATATTAACCGGTAAAACCCACTACAAGTAGTCACAACACAAGCAATGACTACCAAGCACCTGGTAAGTGACTAAGTGCCAGGAACTGTGCTAGGAACTTCCCAGGTAGTTTTTCAAGAGGCCTGTCTGCGGATGGGGAAGCCGAGGCTCAGTGAAGTGAAACGACACCACTGAGGCCACTGAGCAGCTGGCAGAAGCGGGCACCGTCTCTCTGACACCTATGGCGCGGGGCGCACGAGGCGCTTCACCCACATTCTGTCTGCTGCCGGCCGCGTCCCTGGGAAGGGGCCCCTCCCGCCATCACAGACGAAGGTGCAGGCTAAGCTGGCTCGGAAGGGCACCCGTACCCTTGCTGAGCACATCCTGAACCAGGCTCGGGTCTGGGCGCTGGGGCATGAAGACGAAGCCTCTGCCCTGGGGGAGTTTACACCCGCACCTGCCACACGGAGCCAGCTCTGCGGCCAGCCTCAGGTCAGGCGTTTCACACACACCGTCTCCTGGACTCTCGCCTCCTTTGGCCGCAGCTCAGAGAAGTTAAGTCATGTGCTCAAGTTTCAGAGTCAGAAAATCCAAGAACCAGGCTGAGCCGCAAACCCAGCCTGATTTCCCTGCTGTGCAATGCTCCCAGCCTCCCGCCTTCCTTCCCTGCTGCCCCAGCCACGGGGGTGGATGGGCAGTGTCCCCAGTGCTGTGGGGAGGCTTCAAAGATCAGATGGGCGTCCCCCTCAGGTGGCGGCTGGAGGCCTCCGTTGCTGAAAGGAAAGGGTGAGGAGTAAAAGAAGGTTATGGAAGCACATAGGTGATCCTGTTTCCCCCGGCCTGTACGCCATCACCTGCGAGGAGAAATCAAAGGTTGAGGGGGACGGCTGGGGTGGGAGGGCAGAGGAGGGAGAGTCACAGGGCCTCCTGCTCCCCTGCCCCTGCCCCCCACTCTCTGACACTCTGGTGGCCCTGCCTCCTCCCCCATCTGCCCGGAGGCCCTACCTCCAGGTTGGCTACATGAGGCTGGCAGGGAGAGGAGGGGAATGGATGATGGGGAGAAGGGAAGGGAGAGTGAGGGCAGGAAAGAAGGGCCATGTTAAGAGCAGAGCGCTGAGGAGGAGAGACCCTGTCTTTGTTTGCTCCCTTTGGCCAGAGGCAAGAAAGCCAGGCCCCTGGCTCCCCAGATCACCCTCCTCAGGCTTCCTGGGTGGTGGGGGGCACTCTAGTCCAACATGGCAGCACTTCCCTTGCAGACAGGAAGGGCTACCATGGTAATAGGCAAACTAACCAAGAGATAGTAGCTGAGGAAGATGCCCCTAGTCCTTCGAACCAGATCTGCCGCCAGGCCTCAGACGGTGGTCTGCTTCTCTATGGGTTTGGAGTCCAGCTTCCAGGACTGGGAAGGGGCAGGACTAGGAGTATGTGAGCAGTGAGGGCGACGAGAAAGAGGAGAGGGAGTTGAGAAAGGAAATGGAGTGAGTGAGAGGGAAGAGCAGGCGTGTAAGGGGGGGGTCAGGAAAGGAAGAGATGTGAGAGGAGGAAGGAGGCAGAGGGGCTGGAGGGCAGCAAGGCCCAGGCCCAGGGAAAAGGAGACTGATAAGTGCACCGACCAGAGTTCTGGCCTTGAAGTGTTAAGTGAGCGAGGGGCATGCGCAGGAGCAGGGCTAATGGGCCAGAGTAACGAGAGTTGGGGAAGGTGCCCTGGGGATGGGGACAAAGTCTGTGAGGGTGGGGGTGGGGGTGGGGCAGGTACCGAGTGTGGACAGAGGGGCTGGGAGAAGAAAATGTGTGAGGGAGGGAGCAGGCCCGGCTGTCCCCCAAGTACCTGGTCCCGACTCGGCCCTGTGCGTGTGTGTGTGTGTGTGTGTGTGTGTGTGTGTGTGTGTGTAAGTCAAGGTGTCTCCTCCTCGCTTGCTTCTGGGAGGGGGAAGGGCCCGTGTCCGCACAAGGAACAAGATGACTCACTGTAGGGGACACAGTCGTACTGCACCTCCAGGTACTTGTAGGTCCCAGGACAGGGGTCGGGAAAGGCGTCAGAGCCGGCAACCACCACGCACTGGGTGCGGTTGTTACACCTGAGAGAAGAGACAAGGAGCTGAGATAAGACAGGCCTAGAACTGGGGGGCGGCATCTAGGGCCGGGAGAGGAACGCGCCCCCCCCAGGCTGAGAAGAAACTCTGGCGACCAGGGCCGGCGGCCTTGTGTGGGCATCGTGTCCCGTTTCCTGCCTGCTCTCTCTTTCCCACCACACAGGTTTCCTCTGTTCTCAGCCTCAGGGCTGGGCCAGAGCTGCGCCCCAGAAACCGCTTCCCCGGCTGCCCTTCGCCATTTTCATCCCATCGGAGGGTCACGCCCGCCGTTACATCCTTGGCGTTTTTCCCGAATTGACCGTAAGATGCGAGGCCACACGTGCGGGGACGAGGTGGCGTCTCCGCCAACGTGCTGCTAACGAGACGCTCACGGCGCCCATCTGCGTCCACCTCAGGCCACGTCTTAGGCGTACGTGTCTCGGCCTTTGGACGGCGCCTCTGTGACCACGTGCAGGTAGGACACGGGCAGTCTCTCGGCCTCGTGCGGAAGCCACTCTCAGTTCCCCCAGGGGACTCGGGAGTCCCCACCCACTGCCCGGGAGCCCGGCTAGCACGTGAGGGGACTCCCTAACGACAAAACGAGGTTTCTCCTCTGCTGTCTCTCCAACCAAGGTCATTAACTAACGAATCTGTTCACTCCCACCCACCTCATCCCCCTGGCTCAAAAAACAGAGCGCTGGCCTCGGAAGGTTAAGTAGAAGGTTGCCCAGGACCCGGCAACTGCACCCCTAGCCGTGTTCCCAAAGACCCGGAAGCGGGCGCTCAAACAACTGCTTGGACGCTCACGGCAGGACCGCCGTCGCGAGAGCCAAAGTGGGGGAACAGCCCCACCGTCCGCTGACGGATGAACAGATGAGCCAAATGTGGCCGGTCCGTGCCGTGGAACATTATTTGGCCGTAAAAAAAAAAAAAAAAAAAGAGAGAGAAGGTCTGGGGCGCCACCGTGTGGCTGAACCCCGCAACGCTGTACTGAGCAAAAGAAGTCAGACCCAAGAGGCCACGTCTCAGATTCTCTCTCTACGAAACGTCCGGAGCAGGCAAATCCAGAGAGACAGAAAGCAGGTGGTGTCGAGTGGCTGAGGGCGGGGGGGGGCAGTGACTGGATGGGGTTGCCCTTCGGGGGTATGGAGATGTTCCGGAACTAGACAGGGGTGGTGGCGCACATATTAAATAGCACTGAATTGTCCGCTTTAAGATGATAGACGGCGATACGTGAACGTCACCTCACTGTCCGGAAGAGAAAGGGGCCGGAGACCGCAGGTCCCAGCCTCCCCCTGCAGCTGGCCGTGCCCGGGAGGTGGCAAAGGGCCCACGGTGGCCTTCAAACGGGCTGGGTGCAGGGAGGCACCGAGACAGCGGGAGGCGGGTGGCCTTCTCGCCTCCCGTCTTGTTTAGGCCACTGTACTTGCTCCGGGGGCTGTCAGCCCTAAGCAGTTCGAGGAGCCTCCAGGTTTCAAGAGGGCAGAGCAACGGCCTCTCGCTCCCTGGGCCCCAGTAACCACACCGCGCAGCGTCCCCCCTTTTGGAAGTGAGAACCCGCGGACACCGGAACCAGGCCGGGGAGAACACCGCAGACGCCGCGGCCGGCGCTGAACGAACGAAGTGGGCAGTGAGAAACTTGGAGGCGGGAGGTGGGAGGAAAGGGATCCCCAAGGAGGACGGGGCGCAGCCTAAGCCAAGGTTGACACCATGCAGGGTGTCAGAGAGGGAAGAGGGGGCAGGACCGCTGGAGGGGGTGCACGTTTGAGAGAGAAAAGGTGGGAGGGAGGGAACGAGGTGGCTCCAGCCTGGCCCACCGGTCAGAGCCACCTGCCCGTGCCCATGCCCTGCCCAAAAGTCTCTGGAGGCTCTCAGTGACCCTGCCCCATGACTTATTCTAGAATCTTCTGCCATCATTCAAGAGGCTGCCGAGCTGGCCCCAGCCCTCCTCCCCTTCTTCAGTTCTGTGCTCTGGATCCTGGAGTGAACCTTATGCCCTCTCGGGCATTTAGCAAAACCTCAGTGAATGCCTCTGTATCTGGCTGGGGACAGCAGTGACAGACACAACGCCCTGTCCCCATGGGGCAAAGACAAAACGATCACAATAACAGAGGGAACTATTCTGTTCTACAGAACTGTGGCTAGAGGTCAGGGCTAGAAGATAAAGCAGGGAAGGAGCTAGGAAGTGGGGTGGGGGCAGTGATCTTAGGGTGGTCAAACGGGCCTCACCAAGAGGAGCATTAGGTGAGAAAATCTACGGAGGAGGGGAGGGAGGAGCCGTGCGGGTGTCAGGGAACAGCATTCCCGGCAGGGGGAACAGCCAGTGCCAAGACCCAGAGGAGGCCCGTGGCAGACGATGCCTGATGTATGTCGGGAGCAGGCAGGGCAGCCGGAGCCGAGTGAGCGAGGGGGAGCGTGGAGAGGGTGAGGGCCGGGAGAGGGGCACAAGGCACAGAGCGCAGGGCCTCGTGGGCCTCGGGGAAGACAGGTTTTCACTCTGAGTGAGGTGGGTGCTCACAGGTACCCTCTGGCTGCTGCAGGGCGGGCGGGGGAAACAGACGGTAGCGGGCGAGACAGGGCAACCCCAGGGGGAGCTGTGGCCACGGAAGCAGTGGTCAAGTGTGGGCGTGGTTTGAAGCAGGAGCTGACCAGCTCTAACTGGACTTCTGCAGCAGGTGTGAGAAAGGCTTTGGCGGCTTTGCACACGCAATGCTCTGCCTGGCAGACCTGTCACACTCACACACAGCCTTGCACACTCAAGCACTTGCTTTCTTTTACACTCACGTGTACTTCTGTCATCTGTGTTCAGGCTTCACCTCCTTGGGGAAGCCTGAGTGACCTCTGGGCTCTCCCTCGGAGCCTGTGACACCTTCACCCTGTCCTGCTCTTGTGTTTACACTGCAAGACTGCCCCTTCCCCCCCCCGACTAGTCTCGGGATGGGCTTCTGGAGGCTGGTGGGGAAGACGGGCCGGGTCTTACCGGCTGTTTGCACGGGACCTGGCACCTAGTAGGTGCTCAGGAAACCCGTGCGGAACGCACGGAAGGAAGACTGAAGGCGTGGACAGGGTGCCCTGACCAGGGGGGTGTTTATCCAGGGACCCCAGAGACTGTCCCCACCCCTCCTCCCAGGAGCCCGGTGGGGCCGAGGCCTCTCACCTCTGTGACATGATCTTGAAGGCATCAGGCAGGTAGCACTGCACGTTCTCCATCTGGAAAGGGTCGGCGTCACAGATCTTGTCGTCTGTGCGCCCGTAGTTGGCGTTCTCCACCATGATGACGTCGCTGCCTGGGCACCGCAGCTCGATGGGATAGCCTTCGCACGCCAGCTCCCGGCGCATCAGCCCGAACGGGAGCCCAGCCCGGCTCAGGCCTACGGGGAGGGAAGACCCTGCTGAGGAGGTCCCACCGCCAGCTCAGGCGGCATCTAGGAACCTCAGTTCTTTCATCTGCAAAACGGGCTTCCCAACGTGCCCAGGCGCGTAGTGAGGCCTCTGCCCTCGGCTCCCAGGGAAGTGCCTCCAAGCACCCGGAGTGTCCCGCCCGATGAGTGTCTTTGTTGACCTGGGGGCCTCGGGCCAGGTCAGACAGTCTGCACTGTTTTGGGCTGAGTTGCGTCCTCCTGTCCTCATCCCTCGTACCTCAGGATGTGACCAAGTTTGAAACAGGCCATCAAGTAAAGATGAGCCGAGCCTGTCAAGGTAGGCCCTGCCCCAGTATGACCAGTGTCTTTATAAAGAGGGGAAATGTGGACACAGAGACAGAGGGAAGACAGCCAGCCACGAGCCCAGGAAAGAGCGGGAACAGCGCCTTCCCTCATGGCCCTCGGAAGGAGCCAGCCCCCCTGACAACTTGATCTTGAACTTAAAGCCTCTAGAAACCGCAAGACAATAAACTTCTGCTGTTTCAAGCCACCAAGTCTGCGGTACGTTGTTAGAGCAGGCCTAGCAAAAGAGCACAGTAAGGACGTGATCCAGGGTGGGAGTTTTGGGGTGTCGGTGGACCTCTGGAAGGGCGGGAGACTGAGGCCAGTGCTGCGGGGGGTCCCCCGCATCTACAAGACTGAGCCCCAGTGAAGGCTCTGGACAGCGAGGCTCGGGGAGCGTCCCACATGGGCAGGCCGCACAGCACGTGTGACCACTCCGTGGGGAGGGGGCGAACCGCGAGCCCTGGGCACGGAAACTTCCCGGACGCTGCCCCACACACCGCTTCCCTTGGCGGATTTCCTCTGCATCCGTCGGCTGTAAGAAGCTGTCACCATGAGCACGACAGCATTCTGGAATACGCTTCTAGTGAATCATCATGTCTGAGGGTGGTCTAAGGAACTCCCGAACTTGCAGTTGGAGTCGGAAGTGAGGGAGGTCTTGGGCGCCCCCCTAACCTCGCACCGCCCCCCACAAGCAGGAGAGATGGCGTGGGAGGAAGTGCTCTCCTGTCGGGGAGGACACCGCAGAGCCTGGCTTTGCCACTTCTCCGCTGACGGGCCAGAGCCTCTCACGGCACGGCCTGGGGGTCGGTGGCACCGACATCCTGTGGTGGCCGCTTAAGAAGGCAGATTCTGGCCCCCCACCCCCAGGCCTGCTGTATCAGGATCTCAGGGGTGATACCAGGAGCCTCGGACCTGTGTGCCCACCAGCGGTTCCGACGCGTGCTCAGTTCGGACAGCCACAGCTTTGGCCTCCTCGGGCCTCAGGTTCCGACCTGTAAGATCGGCACTGACAGCCCAGGAATGTACTTCGAGGACTCGGTGCACTAGAGAATGTTCCTGAAGGAAGCACTGAGCGCGGTGCCCTGTGTGGGGAGGGTCAGCTCCCCGTGGGGTCGCACTGTCACACGTCCTTGCCCATCCTGTGCCGTGTGAGGACCCAGGGGCTTTAAATCCCCGGCTGACGGCCTGGCCCAGTAACTGACCACCTCCGTGGCCCCAGATCCTTCTCCGAGGAGCCGCCGCTCCCGCCTCAAGGCGCCGCTGAGGGGCGGCGACAAGGGCAAGCGGTATGTGGCGAGGCGGCGGGTGCTGAGTCCCACCACCGGTGGGATTACCGAAGCAGCCAGACTCTGCGGGACAGAGTGGGCTCCGCGTGGCCGACACCTGCCGGGGCAGCCACCTACTCAGACGCCGGGCTCCGCCAGGCCTCGCCAGGGGCTGGAGGGGAGGCGTGGATGCACGGAGTGACCCACGGGCCCGATGTGGGGACTGTGGCTCGTGGGTCAAGAGAAATACCGGTGCACGAGGGCGGCAGTGCCTTTCAGAGACCTGTCCTTCCAGCGTCGGGTGGGAGGCCCGAGGGGGATGGCAGCTGGGCCCCCGGGGTTTTTTGGGGTGAGTTGAGTCTCACTCGGGGGAAAGTATTACATGTGTTCCTCTAGCACCATCTGCTTTCACAGCTAATTTTAGTCCTTCCCGGGCCCGGGAGGGAGGCCGGGGGTGGAGGCTGGCTCAGATGGGTCTGGGGGTGGGAGCGGCCCCTCCCGGCCCAGCTGGGGCTGTGGGGCAGGACCCGGACGGGCAGAGAACGTGGGCATCAGGGGAGCAGAGGGTGCCAGCTGGCCGGAGCGGTGCCAAGGCCCTGGGGCCTGGCTGAGTAAGGCCCCCTCCACCTTTGTGGCTTTCTGGAGTATTGGGCTCCAGGAGGGGACCCTGGGGCACAGAGTGTGCCAACACTGCTCTCCAGACAGCGCTGAGGGGGCGCCGGCTGGGGGCAGGCCCCCGGGCTAGGGACAAGGCCAGCGGGCCCCCGCTTTCTGCCTCTCCCCTTGCCCTGCCCTTGCCCCGCCTAGGCCTGCCACGGGGACCATAATTGAGTAATTGGTGAAGATGGGCGGGCGGGCTCGGGGCACTAATTGTCGCATGTGCAGGATCCTGGGGCCGGCATAGGGCCGAGCCGGGTAATTAGTTGTTTTTAAATAAACGTCAGCGGGCATGCTTTAATTAAGCCTTCTTCCCAGTGAGGGCCTCCGAGATGTAATCACAGAGAAAGCCACACACGCAAGACAGAGGAGTAGCGGCTCACCAGGAAGGCCCGTCCCGGTCCCAGGAGGCCACAGCCCGCGTCCCAGGTTCGAGGACCCCCGGCTGCCCCGGGCTTCGGGGGTGAGGGGCTGGTCCGGGGAGCCCTCCGTGGTGCCAGGGGGTGCAATTACCAAGTCCTCCTCCGGCTTCGTTCCGCCGAGGTCTGGAGCCAGGTGGGGACTGCGGTGCTTTACCAAGTGGCTGGGAGGTCCTGCACCTTGTCATCTGCCCGCCCAGCTGCGTTCCGGAGGCGTGGCCCCTCCCCAGCCCCAGCGGCACCTACCTTGGGTGGCCGAGGCGACCAGGACGGCGGTGATGCAGAGACTCCACAGCACAGCGGCCAGGCGGGCCATGGCGGCGGCCAGGGGCGGGTCCGGGGCTCTCAGTGTCCTATGCGGGGGGCCTTGCCCCGCATCAGCAGGTGGGCACCACGGCCTGGCCCACCAGCCTGGGGAGAAGAGGGAGAGTGAGGCGGGAGCGAGGCCCCAGCAGAGGCAGGAGGAGGTGCGTTTGGGCTGGTCCCCTCTCCTTGCCGGTGGCTGAGGCCTTCCACCCCAGAGTCCCCAGACGGGCCGGTCAAGGGCCCTCTCTCGAGCCAGCTGTGTCTGACTGAAGCCGCACCCTTGGGCCAGAGGCTGACCGGCCCCCCGGAACCTCTGGCTTACACTGCTAACTCCACTGCCCACCCTCACCCCCACCCCCGGCAGCCAGACCCGCCCATCTGGGCACCTTGAACCAAAGGGAACCTCCTGGACGAACTTCCCGTGGTCTGACAGTGCCCCTCAGGGAGCAGGGGCAGCTCACGGGGGATAAGGACCTTCTGGAAGCTTCTTCTCCATCCCCAACCCCCAACCTTGCCCTCTTGTCTCCCCCACCTAGCTTCCCCACCCGGCACAGCATGGGGGCAGGGGCGGGGTACCCAGGCATCCTGGCCTTGACTTGCTTCACTAGCCTCCCAGTCTTGGGCAGGAGTCCAGGCCCCGCCCCCAGCCCTTGCTTCCTGTCTCTCCCGCTCTGGTAGCTAATTAGAATCCAGCTGGCTGGCGCCACAGATCGGGACCAGGGACAACTGAGTCCCCTTTTTCCCCTCTGGGGGACCCTCGAGGTTAGTTGGAGACAGGCGGCGGGGTGGGGGGGGGAGGTAGGGAGGGGTGTGCAGCCCCCTGGGGAGCCAGGGAGGGGGGAGCTGGCATCGTGTGCCCTTCCCTGCAATCCTCCCACCCATCTGGCCGTCCCTGGGCACAGGGCTTGGTTCTGACCCACTCCTTCCCCTCTCGGCTGCTCCTCCCTCTTGCCACCTCGGTCTCCCCTGGATGCTCTCAGAGCTGCAAACCCAGATCTCTACTCTTGGCCCTTTGCTCTGTCTACACCATGGTTCTCAAGGGCGGCCCTGGCCCAGGGGCGCCAGCCTGGCCAGGAACTTGTAGAAACACTCATTCTCGGGGGAGGGCCAGCCCCCCATGTTTTAACTGGCTCTCCAGTGTGTGAACACCCACTCAGTCTTCTCCCACACTGTCATCCCCAATCTGTCCCACACTTTCAATGCCATCGACCAACTGATACCCACCACGGCTCTCATTTTCGGTTTGGAATCTCTCAACAGAGCCCCAACTACTGTCTCTCCCCCCACCAAGTGAAAGCCTATCCACCAGCCCAGTTAGCTCCCTGACCCCATTTCTGCTCGGGCCACTCCTGCCTCCAGCTATTCCCTGAGCACACCAAGCCCTGCCCCAGGGCCTTTGCGCTTGTCAGTTCCTCCACATGTATCTTAGACTGCCCACCAGTTACCCACAAGGCTGCTCCCTCTCACCTCCTTTAGGCTTTTGTTCAAATGTAACTATTTACTTCCTGTATGGTAGAGCTCCTGCACAGACAGGGGACACTGGGTTGTTTTGCTCAGCCCTAGCCCCGGCTTCTGGAACAGGCCTGGCACACAGCGATGAGCATTTGTTGCATCTCAGACCCCAAACTTAGGAATCCACCTCGATTCCTCACCCCTCCCCAACCCTCCCCTTCATAAGCTCCATCGGCAGGTCCCTAGAACTCTGCCTCCAAAGTACCTCACCAACCTGCCCACTTGTGGCCCCCGGTGCCACCGTCCGGGACCGTCCCGCCATCCGCCTCCACGCCTGCCCTCCACTCAGGGCTAAGGGATCCCTGAATGACGTGATCTGCCTATTAACCCTCCCCTCCGCTCTCCACTGGGGCTTGCGTTCCTCAGCAGGGCCTAGAGGCCACTGGCGATCTGGCGTCACCCTGCTCTGCAACCCGCCCCCTCCAGTTCCTAGAATGCTCTAGCTCCCGCCCCCCACTCTCTGCCTGGAACGCTCTCCCCGGTTCCCCATACACCTGCTATGGCTTTTCTCGGCTCAGAGCTCAACTCCGAGGCCACGCGGGCAGAACAACCCACCCCGACGTCCCCAAACGTTCCTGCTGCTCCCACTTGCCATCCTTCTGCCCTGTTTTTGACGTACAGCTTTCGACCACACCCGAAATTACCTTTTTACGCTGGCAGGTCTGTTGTCAACCTTCCCTACTAGACCAGAAGCTCCTTGAGGGCACAGGTTCTCAAGAATTATAAAGGTCAGGGCGGCGCGCTCACGGGCAGGACGGCCCCTTCTGGGCCTCAGACTCCTCTCGCGAAATGAGCGGTAATCTCGCAGCACAGCCCTCCATACCTGCGCCCTCCCTATCCCCAGCCTTCGGGAAGTCTCCCCTCTACCGCCTCACCCCACAACCCCGACCGGACAGGGCCTGCACTTTGGGTTCATTTCACAGCATTTTATTTTATTTAAAAAAAATTTTTTTTAATCTTTATTTTTGAGAGAGAGAGAAAGACAGCGTGTGAGTGGGGGAGGAACAGAGAGAGAGGGAGACACAGGATCCGAAGCAGGCTCCAGGCTCTGGGTTGTCAGCACAGAGCCCGACGTGGGGCTCGAACCCACGAACTGTGAGATCCTGACCTGAGCTGAAGTTGGACACTTAACCAACAGAGCCACCCAGGCGCCCCCTCACAGTGTTTTATGTTACGTTGTGGGCAGCAGGGGCTTCATTACCTCCCCCCCCACCCCCCCATCTCCTAGCCATGAGCAGGCTCAGGAGAAACTCTGACCCCAATGGACACTTCCCTCCCTGGCTCTCCCTGAGGGACTTAAACTAGTTAGCGGCCGGTTAATACTGGAAAGGCTGCTGGATGCCAGGCTCCGGGGGGCAGCCAACCCACCTAGGTCTGGATCCAACTCCGCCATTCACGAGTGGTGTGAACCTGAGCCGGCTGTCGCCTCCCCCACCCCGGTTCCGTCTGAGGGGTTCTGGTCAGGACCACAGTCTACACATGGGACAGGCCAGCCTGGGACCCATCAAAGGGTGCTGTCCACAGCACGGCAGAATCAGAACACCGGGGGCATGCATCTGAGCGAGGTGGCTCCCACCCCCAAGGGCTGCACCCAGGACCCAGGCGCTGGAACCCCAGGTGGGGGTCCCCAGGCCTCTCCCCCATCCACACTCCTTGGGGGACTCAACTAGCCTCCCCCAAGACTGCCACACTGGAGCGCCAGCCCTGCTTCTCTCCTCACCGTCTACACCTCCCTCGGGTCTCCCAGCCTGACCAGACCAAAACAACCCCACCCCCCATATTAGTCCATGGTCCCACCCTCCCCCCGGGTCCCTGGGCTGAAACCCAGGGAGTCAAAATCCTTGGTTCCTCTTTCCTTCGCCCTGACATCCAGTTCAGGAGTTAGGACACCCCAGCAGCCGCTCTCCGGACAGCCCTGGCCTCCCCCTAGCAGCCTCCAACCCCTCTGGCTCCCACACTCTGGGCTCCCCACGGCAGCCAGAGGGGCCTTTATAAAATTACGGTGTAACAGACATGTAACATAAAATGTGTCATTTTAACCGCTTTTACGTGTATAATTCAATGGCGTTAATTACATTCTCAGTGCTGTGCCACCATTGCCACCACGGTCTATTTCCAAAACCCTGTCATCACCCCAGAGACTCTGTCCTCGTTAGGGGTCACTGCTAGCCCCCGCCCCTGGCGACGACCAATCTACCTTCTGCCTCTACGACTGGCTCCTCTGGGGACCTCATGTGAGAGGAATCGCACAGGATGTATCCCCCTGTGGCTAACTTGTGTCACTCAGCATGGTGTCGCTCAGGCTCATCCACACAGTAGCCTGTGTCAGCCCCTCATCCCTCTTTGGGGCTGAATAATATTCCATTACGAGGATGGACCACATCTTGTTTGGGGATGCCTGGGTTGTTTCCAGAGAGGGGTCTCTTTTTTAAAGATGTTTGTTTATTTTTGAGAGAGAGAGAAAGAGCACCAGCAGGGGAGGGGCAGAGAGAGAGAGAGAGAGAGAGAGAGAGAGAGAGAGAGAGAGAGAGAGGATCCAAACGGGCTCTGCGCGGACAACAGGGAGCCTGACGCAGGGCTTAAACTCACGAAACAGTGAGATCACGACTGGAGCCAAACCGACTGAGCCTCTATGAGTCCCAGAGAGGGGTCCTTTTCCTTTTAAAGACATCTTGTCACTCTTGACAATGTCTCCCGCTCCACGATCCCGGAGACAACGCAGAATCCCACCAGGTGGCCCCGGCCTGTGTCCCCGGCTCTGTGTCCCTTAGATCGCAGTTCAGATGTGCCCTCCTCGGAGAGGCAGGTGGGGCTCCAGTCCGTTCGGTCTGTGTGCACTTGGTCCCTCCCGCCCAGCCCCCAACCCCCCCCCCCCCCCGCCATCCCGTAGGGTCCTCTGGGTGAGACAGGGATACCGCCCAGGGCAGCCGCGTTGGCAGGAGGAGTTCATGCGCGTGAGACACTCGGGGCCGTGGCTGGCACACAGTGACTGAGGAGCGTCCCCTGCAGCAGCTGTCACTACCATCGCCACTGATCGCGTCACTGCCTCAAGACTTCGCTTGTCTACTCGTGGATTTCCTTCACACCCCCAGGAAAGTGCAAGCTCCCCCGGCCACCTCCGGCACGGAGATACACAGTAGGTCCTCACGCAGATGCTTACCCAATGAATGCCAGGGGACAGAGGTGGGGGCGTGTGACCTGGGGGCCTAGGCACCATTGCCTGAGGGCCACACAGAGCGTTCCCTTCAGGCTGCCCCCCACTCCCTGAAGGCCACTCCCCAGAAAGCCCAGGCACTCCCAGAACGGGCCCCAGCTCAGGGCTGGAGCAGGAGGAGCCGGGCACTGTGACTACTGTCCCCTGCTCTCCCTTCCTGGCCTGTGTGCCCACCCGGCCTGGGCAGCTCGGCCTGCCACCCGGCGCCCACCTAAGCGGGGAGGCAAGGCCAGACGTGGGGAGGTGGGAGCCATGTCCCAGGAGGCCTGAGCCTGAACATCCCTGGGGCCTTCGAAGGGGGGTGTTATGAACTGCCCGCCCCCCACCAGCAAGAAAAAGGTATGTTGGCATCCTATCCCCCAGCACCTCAGAATGGGACCTGACTTAGTCTTTTAATTTTTTTTTTTTTAGTTTTTTTTTTCAACGTTTTTTATTTATTTTTGGGACAGAGAGAGACAGAGCATGAACGGGGGAGGGTCAGAGAGAGAGGGAGACACAGAATCGGAAACAGGCTCCAGGCTCCGAGCCATCAGCCCAGAGCCTGACGCGGGGCTCGAACTCACGGACCGCGAGATCGTGACCTGGCTGAAGTCGGACGCTTAACCGACTGCGCCACCCAGGCGCCCCCTGACTTAGTCTTTTAAAAGGTAATCAAGGGACGCCTGGGTGGCTCAGTCGGTTAAGCGGCCGACTTCGGCTCAGGTCACGATCTCGCGGTATGTGAGTTTGAGCCCCGCGTCGGGCTCTGTGCTGACAGCTCAGAGCCTGGAGCCTGTTTCAGATTCTGTGTCTCCCTCTCTCTGACCCTCCCCTGTTCATGCTCTGTCTCTCCCTGTCTCAAAAATAAATAAAACGTTAAAAAAATAAAAAAATAAAAAAATAAAAGGTAATCAAGTTGGGGTGCCTGGTGGCACAGCCGGTTAAGCATCTGACTTCGGCTCAGGTCATGATCTCATAGTCTGTGAGTTCGAGCCCCGCGTCAGGCTCTGTGCTGATGGCTCAGAGCCTGGAACCTGCTTTGGATTCTGTGTCTCCCTCTCTTTCTGCCCCTCCCTCTCTCTCTCTCTCTCTCTCTCTCTCTCTCTCTCTCTCAAAAATAAATATAGGGGCACCTGGGTGGCTCAGTCGGTTGGGCGGCCGACTTCGGCTCAGGTCATGATCTCACAGTCCATGAGTTCGAGCCCCGCGTCGGGCTCTGTGCTGACAGCTCAGAGCCTGGAGCCTGTTTCAGATTCTGTGTCTCCCTCTCTCTGACCCTCCCCTGTTCATGCTCTGTCTCTCCCTGTCTCAAAAATAAATAAAACGTTAAAAAAATAAAAAAATAAAAAAATAAAAGGTAATCAAGTTGGGGTGCCTGGTGGCACAGCCGGTTAAGCATCTGACTTCGGCTCAGGTCATGATCTCATAGTCTGTGAGTTCGAGCCCCACGTCAGGCTCTGTGCTGATGGCTCAGAGCCTGGAACCTGCTTTGGATTCTGTGTCTCCCTCTCTTTCTGCCCCTCCCTCTCTCTCTCTCTCTCTCTCTCTCTCAAAAATAAATATAGGGGCACCTGGGTGGCTCAGTCGGTTGGGCGGCCGACTTCGGCTCAGGTCATGATCTCACAGTCCATGAGTTCGAGCCCCGCGTCAGGCTCTGTGCCGACAGCTCAGAGCCTGGAGTGTGTTTCAGATTCTGTGTCTCCCTCTCTCTCTGCCCCTCCCCCATTCATGCTCTGTCTCTCTCTGTCTCAAAAATAAATAAACGTTAAAAAAATTAAAAAAAAATAAATATAAAAATAAATAAGTAAATAAATAACGGGTAATCAAGTTAAAATGAGGTCATTAGGGTGAGCCTTCACCCAGCATGGCTGGTGTCTTTATGGAAAAGGGGATACTGAGACGTAGATGCAGACGCGTGGCATACAGCAGGGGAGGACAGAGGCAGGGATCGGGAGGATCGCCAAGGCGTGCCCCAGAACCCCCACAAGCCACGGGAGAGGCACGGGACAGACGCTCCCTCAGAGCCTCTGCAAGGAACCCACCGAGCCCACGCTGTGACCTTGGACGTCTGGCCTCCGGCACTTGGATAGTAAGTTTCCGTGGTGAAAGCCTGCCAGTCTGGGGTACTCGGTTGGTCGGGGTACTCGGTCGGTCACGGCAGCTCTGGCAGACGCACCCGCGGGGGGTCAGGACACATGGGGGCGGGTGGGGGACAGAGACGGGGGCAGGGCTGAGTCGCACAGCCTCAGAGAGCCTGGCACAAACTCTGGGGGATCGCCAGTCCCAGACCCTCCTGTGACGCCGGGGACAGCAGCTGACACCTCTGTGCCCCATCCCAGGCACCGTATACACACGGCGCGTTTGGTCCTTATGAGAGCTTAGTACACGGGGAGGGCGGGTGGGGGAGGCACGCACCCGCATGGTACAGATGGGGAAAGTGAGGTCCCAGGGGCACCCCACTGCTCAAGGGACTCTGAACCCAGGCAGGCTGGCCCCCGAGGTTCGGCTGGGGAGACTGTGGTGACCGGGACAGCCCCCTTCTCCGGGACCCACCGCTTCTGTGTGACGGCACCCCCAGAGCTGGGCACACCCAGACGTGCTGCACCCACGGGGCCAGACGAGCCTGCACCTGAGTCTGTCCCCACCTCAAGCCTCCGCAGACTTGGGTGACCCTAATTCAATGCGTGGGACACAGGGCTTGCTGCCCTCACGCCGCAAGGTGGACCAGACCCCAGGCATGTGTCCAACCCCCAGGTCATGTGGGCAGCGCACCAGTCCCACACCTGCCTGTTTGCTCCTGAGCCCCACAAGGTGGACCAGACCCCAGGCATGTGTCCAACCCCCAGGTCATGTGGGCAGCGCACCAGTCCCACACCTGCCTGTTTGCTCCTGAGCCCCACGTCAGGGTTGAGTCGAGGGGGAGGGGTGCAGCGGGGATCCTGAGAGTGGGTGACACGGCCCAGGCTCTGTCCTCGGGTGCCCTGAAGCGGGGCAGGGGAGGGTGACAGGAGGAGAACCAGCTGCTGGAGAAGAGGGGGCGCCTCTAGTCTGCCCTAGAGTGCAGTTGCCATGGCAACCCTCTCCTCGAGTAGGTGGGAGTCTGAATGCCTGGGGGGACACCGAGCGGGGAGGTGAGGAACTCAGGGCCCCTCGTGGCCCTGCCCCTCCACAGGAATCTCCTGCCTCTCCCCCGAAACCCAGCAGCCTGAGAGCCCAGCTTCGCAGACCTGCCTCCTCCAGGAAGCCCTCAGGTCTGGCAGCGTAAGGAAGCAGCAGGCCCCCAGGGGAAGGTACAAGGGCTAGGCTCCAGGGTCTGAATCTGGCGTGGCCTCAGGCTCAGCTCTTTGCCTCTGAGAGCCCATTTCGCGTCTCAACTCAGGACTAACAGCTCTACCTCGCAGAGGTGGGGCAAGCACCCAGACAGCGCCGAGCACACAGCCCTCCCCTGGGCAGGACGCTGCGGGCTCAGAGAGGGCAGGGTCCTCCCAAAGCCTCCCACCCCGGCCCCGTATCTCACCATCTCCCCAGAGGGCAGCCCAGGCCGCCCCGGTGCTCATCCCAGACCCCTCTCCTCTTCTCACCCCACTTCCAACCCCAGCGGCTCCCGCGGCCCCTCCTGCAGAATCTGCTCTCTTCCCACTCCTCGGCCCTCACTGGTCCAGCCCCATCACGTGTCCCCTGGGCAGCCCTGCCTCGGCCTCTCAGGTCTCGGGCCATCGCCGTCCGCAGCCCGTTCCTCCCACAGTGGCCAGAGGGTGCCCGTGAGCACCTGAGTCGGGCACACTCCTCTGCTCAGAACCCTCTAGGACTCCCACCTCGCTGGGAACAAAAGCCCATGTCCTTCCCCGGGGCCCGCAAGGCCCTGCACGCTCTATCCCACCCCCGCCCTCACCTCCTTCCGCTCTCCTTGCTCGCTCGGCCCCCATTTCCTGGAGGAGAACATCAGGCGTGGTCCCACCTCAGGACCTTTGCACGGGTTGTTCCCTCTTCCCCAGATACGTGCACGGCTTCTACCTGGCCTAGAGGTCTTTGTTTCACTGCTGCCTGCTCAGGGAGGCCCCGCTGGCCCCAGTGCTCCAACCTCCTATTCCGGCTTTTCTCTCCACAGCATCCATCACCAGCATGCCAGCCGCGCATCTGATTTATCTGCTTATTATTTTTCTCCCACTAGATGTCAGGGCCACAGGGTGGGCTTTGTCTGTCTTGTCAGTTTTAAAAGGTCACTCTGGGGGCGCCTGGGTGGCTCAGTCGGTTGGGCGTCTGACTTCAGCTCAGGTCATGATCTCATAGTCTGTGGGGTCGAGCCCCGCGTCGGGCTGTGTGCTGACAGCTCAGAGCCTGGAGCCCGTTTCAGATTCTGTGTCTCCCTCTCTCTCTGCCCCTCCCCTGCTCATGCTCTGTCTCTCTCTGTCTCAAAAATGAATAAAAACATTAAAAAAATAACTAAATAACTAAATAAAAGGTCACTCCGGTTGCCCAGTGGCCTGGACCACAGAGGGGTGGGGGCCATTCGAGGAAGCCCTTGCCCCCAGGGCCTCCTCCCCGGTCTCCCCCATCTATCTGCCATTCCCACCCCATCCACTCTCCACCCAGCCCAAGTGATCTTTGCAAAATAAAAAGCCAATCATATCCCTCCCAGCCTACAACCCTCCATGGCTCCCTATTGTCTCAGGTGGCCTAGCATGGGATCTCAGGCTCCGGTCTCCTGCCACCTCCTCACTCCCTTCTCTGCTCCAGCCTCCCAAAGTGCCCCCCACACCTCTCCCCTCTCCCCCCACCCCATACACACAGTACCAGGGCCCCTGCCCCACTCTTCCTTCAAAAGGACGGCCTGCGTCGGTCTCTCCTATAGCCCCGCTCACAGCACACTGGGCCTCCACGCTTTGCTTCCCTGACTGGACTTGGGCTCTGCTGTTGAATGTCTGTCTTTCCCACCAGCTGGGGACTCCTCAGGGAAAGTTCCATCGCGGGTCATTCTGGCTCTCTGTTGCATGCCCAGCCCTGGGCAAGAACAAGTACTTAATTTGTTTAATGAACAAAGACAAAAACAGGCCCAGAGAAGAGGTTATCCATTCAGCGGACAGTCACCTAGTTCCCACTGGGTCACAAGTACTTTGGAGGAAAACAGGCCTGAAGGGGAGGGAGAGTGTGGGGGTGTATCTGTGGGGACAAGTGTAAATGGGGTGCTCAGGGAACACCTCTCCCGGAAGGAGACATTTTAACAGAAGTGTCAAGGAGGTGAGCCACCCAGGGACCTGGGGAAAGATCTCGGGCAGAGAGAACCGCACGTGCAAAGGCTCGGGGGTAGGAATCTGCCGGCGCGTGGCTGCGGCCCAGCGAGCAGGGGGAGAGTGGGAAGAGGTTGAGGGCTAGGGGAGGTTACGGGACAGGGCTAGTAGGTGTGAGTCAAGGGGTAGGACACAGGCTTTTTCTCCAAGTGAGGTGGGAGCCAAGGAAGGTTCTGAGCAGAGCAGGGACATGGCCTGACTCGGAAGTTCACAGACTCCCTTCTGTTGCCAAGGGAGATTAGACTGCGGCGGGAGGGGGCAGGGGGGGTTGCTGAGAGCAGTGGGGGCTCCCCATCCCCACCCCCTTCTTTTCTCTCTGTCCACTCAGCCGTCAAAGCCAGGAACCTGGAGTTTACCCCGCGCTTCCTTTCCTCCACCCTCCTACCAGTCACCCGCAAAACCCTGTCAACTCTGGTCTCAAACCCTCCACACCAGCCCTGATGTCTCAAGGCCCCTTCCGGAGCCTGCACTTTGAGAGCCCGCAGTAGCCTCCTGTTCCTGCTGGCTTCCCGGCCTCTCTTCTTACCCTCTGTAGTTCTCTCCCACGCAGGAACCGGAAAGAACGCATGCTGAGTATTCCCATCCTGTCCGGCGGGCCCTGACCCCTCCATAGGCCTTCCCAGCCCCATGGCACAAACTCAATCCTTCTGCCCCCAAGACCGGCCTCCAGCCTCCTCTCTACACACCTGGCCAGAAAACATCTTACCTTTTCCCCGTGGAGCCACCACCTTCTTTCTGACCTCAGGGCAGGCCTCTCCTCACAGGCTCTCTCTCCCCTCCACTGTATCCCTCCTTCCCCCTCCAGGCTGCAGCTGGGAGGCTCCCTCCCCCAGGAAGCCTTCCCTGACTGATAGACTCATCAGGTGCCTCCTCCAGGCTCCTCACCATGGGAGGCTGGTACCGTGGTGGCCTATGGTCTCTTTCCACCTCATGGTGTTCCCTGCCCAAACCAGAGCCTTGCACTCGGGGCATGACAGAACACAGCTGAAAACGGTCAGAGGAGCCAGGGCCCAAGGCGCAGGGTAGAAGGCCGCAGGAGTCTCTGGGCCTCCAGATGCTGGCAGTGAAGGGGCAGGGGTGGGGCGGTACAGAGACCAGAGAGAGGGCGAGATGATGCCTAGCAGGGCAAGAGGGAAGAGTCCCAGGGTCCTAGGTTCAAATCCCAGCTCTGCCCACCTCAGGCTACGTGTTCTTCCTCGGAATTCTGCCTCTCCCCCACGGAAATGGGATGGAAGCCTCCCGCAGTGGCCACGGGGCTTAGGAGTAATATATGACGATCACACGCATCCTCTGTAGGGCACCTCTGTACCAGGCACTCATCTAGGTGCTGGACAGACATCTGTGGAGAAGCCAGACACAAAGAGCACTAAAGGAGTCTGTCCCATGATGTACCAGTATCGTGGAGGAACAGGGGCTCTGGTGTGTGTGTGTGTGTGTGTGTGTGTGTGTGTGTGTGTGTGTGTGTGTGTTAGAAGGCAGGGGGGAGTGGGTAGTGTGTACAATTTATAATAGAGTGATGTAGAAAGCCCAGACACTGCAACAAAGCCCCACAAAGGTTCAGGGAGGAGCCGTACAGGTGTCCAAGGAAAAGAGTTCCTGTCAGGGAGCACAGCCTGTGCAAAGGTCCTGGGGCTGGCCAGTGCTTGTTTGAAGACAAGTGAGGAAGCCAGTGTGACCAGTGGAGGGAGCATGGCGGAGTGGGAAGAGGCGAGGGCAGGGAGGCAACAGGGACAGACTGTACCAGACTTGCTGTGTACTTAAGTGCACAACTGCGCCCCAAAGGGGGCTCTCCCCTGATGAGGAGGGTACACCCACAGGTGCCCTGGCTTCCACCACCAAGGGCAACTGTGGGGTACTCTAGGGCAGGAGCTGACCATCGATGGCCCAGTCACTCCCTGTTTTTGCACAGCCGGTGGAGTGAGAGTGGCCTTGCCACACTTTAAACGTTGTGAAGAGAGGCACCTGGGTGGCTCAGTCAGTTAAGCGTCGGACTTTGGCTCAGGTCATGATCTCAAGGTTTGTCGGTTCAAGACCCACATCGGGCTCTCTGCTATCTGGTCAGAGCCCGCTTCGGATCCTCTGTCCCCCACCCCCCCCGGCTCCTCCCCCACCCACACTTGTTCTCTCTCTCTCTCTCTCTCTCTCTCAAAAACAAACATTTAAAACAAACGTTAAAAAAAATAAACAAAAGGTTTTCAAGAGGAGGCAGAGGAAGAGTATGAGAAGAGCAGGTGGGCGACCTGTAAGTCTCCTGAACTTACTATCTGGCTCTTCACAGAGAAACGGTGCTGACCCCTGGTCCTGAGCAGTATTTCCCAACAGGCACAAGCCTGTTCTCTGTCCCAGGCTGTTTGGCAACATCTGGGGTCTCAGTCGGGGGCGGAGGGGATACTACCCGTATCTGGAGGGGGCAGGGCGGGGATGCTGGCCGCAGTCCTGTGATCCACAGGGCAGCCCCCGCAGAGAATGACCCGGCCCCGATCCCAGGACCGCCATGGCTTGGAGACCCCCTCGCCTGCCTGCGCCACCTCTCCAGGGGCCGGACAGGAGCTCCCGCTTGGCTCCCTGGCTTGCCCATTCCTGACTTCCTGGGTATTTTTAGCCTTGAGGGAGGGACCCTGACTATTTTTAGCTTTGGGGGGGGGGGGGGCAGGGCTATTTTTAGCCTCAGCATCTATTTATTAGAGTTTTTATCTTCCCCAAATTTTGGAGTTGGGGGTGGGGAGGCAGGGGGCTTCTGCTGGGCTATTTCCCCAGGGCCAATGCAGACTGGAAACAAGGGTGAGGGCCGCATCCCATGAGACAGAGAAGCTGGGTCAGTGCCCTACCAGGAGGGGCTGCTTGGGCCCTGACCCTGGGTTTCCAATCCCCCCGCCGAACAGAGGGCCCCCACATTTGCCACCTCAGGCTCTCCACCCCATAGCGTGCACAGTTCCATACAGATGCCCTCACACACTGGAGCACCCATGAGGCCAGCTCAGAGAGAGCTGGTGGGCACAGGTGGGCTCACAGGTGGGCACGGGGAACAGGTGCAGAGATGGCCCGGTCAGGCCCCTAGCGGCGGCCCTCAGTCCCCCCAAAGGGGCAGGGTGGATGGGGAGCCCTCACCATACACAGCCGGAGGACTCTCGTCCTTTGACAGGCCCCCTCCCATTCACTCAGGTAAGATTTCTTGAACACCTACTGTGGGCCAGGTATGAGTCTCGACACCCTGGATCCAAAAGCAAACTAAGTGATAAACTCCCTGAGCACTTGCATCCTGGCTGGGGAGACAGATGACAAAGAAACAGGCACAATAAATAAATAAATGACAGAGTGTGCAAAAAGGCATCCATGCTAGGCAAAGTCAGGAGGTGGGTGGGAGGCTGCGATTTTAAACAGGCTGCACGGGGTAAAGGTTACGGGGGGCGGGAGGGCTGACATCTGAAGCGGGTGAAGAAGCAAAAGCCTTGTGGATGTCTGGGTGAGAGTCCTGGGTGGAAGAACAGCCAGTGCCAAGGCCCAGGGGTCGAAATGTACTTAACATGTTGGTGGAGAAGTGAGGAGAGAGGGAGTGAAGGGGACGAGGTGTTGGGGACGGTCACGCAGGGCCAAACCCCAAGATGGCCCAGTGCCGGAACCTGCTGTATTACGTGGACACAGGGGCTGCCACAAACCTTCTCCCTAACCCCTGGAATACAAGCCCCTTGACTGAAATCCCTACGTGTTGCCAGACTAAGAGCTCCACGAGGACAGGGCACTGTCCCCACGGCATCACCAGCACAGACCGCACGAAGAGGTGCACCCAGCCTCGTTCCAAGAAGCCTTGTGTCCACATACCTGTCACGTAAGATGCAGACCCCCCGCTCCTGTGTGGAGCCACAGACAAACACGGGGCCGCTCGCTCTGCAAAACTCACAGACCCCAGCACACAGGAGACCCCTACAAGCATCGGACCAGCCTGTTGGACACGTGACCGCAGCCAGGCTCAGCCGGGTCACCGTCCAAATCACACACACAGAACACACAGACATCTGACAGAGGACTGGATTCTGGGGGCAATGACGACCTCCCCCCGCCCGTGGCTCTGTTCAGGGCAACAGCCTCCCGTCCTGGGACCCTGCTTTCCTCTTTGATGGGGGAGGCCAACACCCAGCCCAGGAGGAAGGCTCGGTTGCTCAGGCACGTCCAGGGTCACCGCGGTCGGGTCCAGACTCCACACCCAGGGAACACCCCCCCCCCCCCAACAAAGAGGGGTCTGGAAGAGGGAACTGTCTGGTGGCTGGAAATCGGATCCTTGAGAGGAGCCCACATTGAAATCGGAGCCTTGTCCTTGGCCACACAGCTGGCTGGAGAGGTAGGAGGGAGCAGAGACCTGGAGCTCAGCTCCCCACAGCCAGCGGGGATCCCGCTCCTCCTCTTCCGCATTAGGGGTACCCGCTCTAGCTGAGCAGCACAGCCCCTGGGGATCAGCACCCCCCCCCCCACCAGATGCCCACACTGGGGCTCATGCTCTCCTACCAGCCTGGGGGTGCGAGGAAGATGCACACCCCAGATGCAGGAGGCTCACAGGTGGAGCCCCCCGGGGCCAGGAGTTCAGACCGCTAGATGCAGACAGCAGTGCAGCCAGGGAGCCCGCCAGCCCCTCCCCTACACACCTGGTGGGGGTCCTCCTAGGTTCCCCAGGGCACGCTGGGAATAGACACAGGGCTTCATGAGTCTCCCTTCCACCCCTTCCCTACAGGCACCATGGCCCAGGTACGCCGGCCCCGTCTCCCCGCCCTCCCTAACCCTGGGTAGCTTCCAAGCCCAAAGGCAGGCATTAGCAGGGGTGATCATGCCTTAAGCTAGCTCCCCAAGAGTGGGGGGTTGGGGTGGGCGTCCTGTAGAGGGATGGCCTAGTGAGGCACTGGAGGGCAGGGACCACGAGCATGGGGCGGGCTAAGCCCCTGCGGGAGGTCACCAAGGGAGAGGAGGGAAGGTGGCCGTCACAGTAGGAGGGCCGGTGCTCACATGTGAGCGTACATGTATGTGGCTCGTTGCATGGGTGCCACTGCCGCCAGCCAGGGATCGAATTAGTTCCCTTTTCCGCTTTCCAGATGATTTTTCATCTCTGTAATTAATGGGCAAGTCAGTTCTGAACGGCATGGCAGGCAAATTGCTAGTTAGGAAAATCACGGATAATTTTCTCGATATGATAATGAAGGTTGTATTCCTTCTCTTATTCTCCCTGTTTTCATCCTACTTTTAAGTAATAAATTTGGCATTAGTGGGTGGGGGAGTGGGGAGGAAAGAGAAGTCACCTGCCCCCACAGCTGGGGCCTGACCCAGCCCCACTGGGAGTCCTGAGCCCCTGGCCATGGGGCAGACGCAGAGGATGACAGATGGGGACCCTCCGTGGGGCACCACACCATCCCGATGATAATTCAGGTGCCAGGCCTAGAAGAGCAGGTGGAGGGCAGGGAGCCCCCAGCTGTGAGCTGGGCTGAACGGATGGGGTCTGGGGTCAGGTTACAAGCTCATGCCGGCCCCTGGGGTGCTGGAAAGAAGAACAGAGACCAACAGCCTCTCCCCAAGAAGCAAACAGCATTGAGGTCAACAGGCTTAAAGCAGACATCATCCTTAGGAGTCCCCCACACCTGTCCCCACACTGTCCGACCCCTTCTCTGCGATGACTCCTGTAGCAGCTAAGGGAACAGAGCAAGCAGAAAAGGGAGAGAGAGAAAGAGAAACAGAGAGAGAGAGGCGGAGAGGCGACCAGCCATCTTGGCAGCCATCTTGAACCCCTCCCCCTGCTCCCCCAGGCACACCACATGTTTGGATGTGGGCAGACTAACCCAGGCCCTGGGTCCTGCAGGAGCCAGGAGGAAAGGGGGCCCTGCCTCAAGCCTGGGACGGCTGGACACCCACGCAGCTGCCACCGCTGGGGAGGGTCATGGGGGGCAGTGGTTACAGGCCAGGAAGGTACAGTGAGGGGCTGGGCAGGGATGGGGCTGGGTGCTGACCTAGACTGGAAGAGTAGGGACAGGGCCGTGCGTGGGGGCTGTGCAAGCAGAGTGCTGTCTTCGTAGGGGTGCTGGGGGTTCACTGAAGCGATGCCTGCAGAGGCATTTTTCTGGCCGAGGCCGAGCACCCACAGCACTCTCCACCCTCTTCTGGTCCGGACTCCCGTCCCGGGACCCTCCGATGGGAGGATGACAGTTGAATCCCCATAGCTCGACCCAATGAACACCTGGGGGAGAGGGAGGGCTCTCGCCCTCAGAGCCCGAATCCGGGTGGATCAAACCCAACAGCTTCCCAGGCTTAACCGGGTGCCAGCGAGAGCGGGAGCGAGAAGACGCAGCCGAGCTGCCCACCTCCTGACAGCGGTGCCCCCCGCGCTGCGGCCGGCGGGACACCCAGACGGACCCCTCCCCATCCACCGCGTCTCTGCCTCCCGGAGAAAAACAATCCCCAGCCCAGCATCCTGCGGTGCCAGCCCTCGACACTGCTCCTCCGGGGGCCGGGGCCCGCGCGCGGCGCGCACACGCACCCTCTCCGCTCACACCCAGACACCTACACAAACAGGGCGCCAAGCACCCGCGCGCACACGCACCGGGGACACGCAGGCACCGCCGCGCCGCTTCCCCACAAAGGCTGGAGCGCGCGCGGGCACACGCAGCCACGCGCGGGCACACTCGCGGTCCCCTCCCCCCGCCGGGCACCCCGCGGCCGCCCATCCTCACCCCAGCGTCCCCGGCGCTCCGTGGGGGCCGCCCCTCTTGACCCCCAAGCCGGTGGATACGAAGTGCAGGCCGCCCCCGACTCCCCTCCGGCTCAGGTGCAGAGAGTCGCGGCTCCAGCATCCCCTCCCCCTTCGCGGCCCGGACAGGCCTCGGCTCCCGTCCTCCCCCCACCCGCCTCGGCCCGCACACCTGGCCCAGGTGCGGCGTCCCCCTCGCCCTGGACCCGCAGACACTCACCTGTCCAGCGCCGCTCCGGGGTCGGCCCTGCGCGTCTCTCCTGCGGCTCCGCGAACCCCGGCCCCCCGCCCGGCACATCTCCCGGAACCGGGGCGGGGGGGAAAAGGGTGAGGGGTGGCGGGGCGAGGGCGGCCTCCGTGTCCCCTCCTTCCCCCGGCCCAGCACCGCCGCCACTAACCAAAATTTAAAAAAAAAAAAAAAAAAAATTAAAAAAAAAAAAAAAACGGATTATACAGCTCCAAAGGCGGCCCCCTCGCGGCGGCAGAGGCTCGGGGCTGGGGGCGAGCGGGTCTGCACCCCTCCCGGAGAGGGAGGCGGCGGAGGCGGCGGGGCGGGGGCGGCGTCAGAGCTCCGGGGGCTGGGGCGAGGCGGAGCCCCCCGAGGCGGCGCCGACAGCGGCCCGCATCTCCCCCGCAGCTCCGCGGCCCCGACGGAGGCGGCACGTGTGCGCCCAGGCGACTTCCCAGCCCCCTCCGACGACGGCGGCGGCGGCGGCGGCGGCGGCCGAGGGGTTAACGGGCCAGCCGGGGCGCCCCTGCAGCCCCCCGCCGCCCGGCGGCGCCGCTCCGGGGCCCGCTCGGCCCCATCCGCCGGGGCCTCCTCGGCAGACGGCGGGGCGGAGGCGCCGCAGCGCCAACAGCTCCCGCGCCGACGGCTCGGGCTCCCCGCAGTGGCCGCGGGGGGCTCGGGTTGGGGGCGGGCGGCGCGGAGCTGGGGGGGCGCGGCTGGAGGCGGGCGCGGCGGCGTCGCGCCCCCGGGGCGGCCGGAGGGGGGGGGGCGCCGGGCCGGGCCCGTGGGCACCGCAGGACGCGCGGACCGAGCCGGCGCCGGGCACCAGCAATGACAAGCCGCCTGCTCGCCCCTCTCCCCGACGCACCCGCTCCGGGAGGGGGGCGGCGGGCGCGCGCAAAACCCGGCCCGGAGCTGCCGCCAGGGATCGGCCGCCGCAACGAGTCCGAGCGCACCGGGGGCCGACCAGAAAACCCGGGCTGGATTTTCCTTTCCTGCGCCTCCTACAGCCCCTCTGGAAATGCGAAAAGAGGGAAGGCGACGTGCTGGGTGGCTGCGTCGGAACGGGGAGTGGGGGAAGGGAGGCGGGCGCAAGGAAGACCCGGAGAGGATTTCGCGGCAGTTAAGTAAAGGAAAGGCGAAGGGAGAAATGGAGGAGCTCTGGAAGGGGTATGCAAAACCCGGATTGGATTAGACAGAGATGGGCGGGGGGGGGGGGGGGGGGGGAGTAGCTGCGACAGTGCCAAATGCACCCGGGGCACGCAAATTTGGGGCCGGATTCATCCTCGGGAGACGGAGTAATGCGTCATGCCTAATGCAGTGGGAACAAGCAAGACCTGGCCTAGACTCCCCAGACCTGGGCTCGCAGGGGGCTCCTGGAGGGGCTGCTTAGCGGCTGAGGCCGAATGGGCTGCCCCAATCTTTCTGGCGGAGACGTGCAAGGGGGAGGGGCAAAAGGAGGGCTGGACTCTAGCACGGAGGGATCCGGAGCGCAGGCTGCAACGAAGCAGGCTGGTAAAAGCGGCTTCAGGATCTAGGGGCGACGAGAAGGGAATGCATTGAGGAGGCTGCTACCCTGGGAGACCAGACCTACAATAAAAGACGAGGGAGGGACGCAAAGCCTGGACTGGAATTGGCGGGACAGGACAAGACCCCAGGAGAAGATCCTGGACAACTGGACAAGGGCTTGGAGCTGACGGGACAGCAGGACCCGGGAGGGGAGCGTTAGGTGGAGGTTGTATCTATAAACGCCTCGAACGTCTCGCTTGGGGAGGGGGGGTTGGGGGGGGGGAGGAGAGAGAAAAAATGGAATTTTAGGTTCTCGGCAAGAGCAAAAACCCGGTTCGGAATTTCACAGCCCAGCCACTACACTGCAGCTGATGGACTTGAAGAAGTAGGGCAAGGAACCAGAGGGTTCCTAGGCATCTGGCCGAGTGAGGTGAAGGGCAGGTTTCAGGCCGAAGCTGCAGAGGGAGCCCCGCACCCCCTCTCCAGGGTGGGGAAGGCTGTCCAACCTGGCTTGGATCCCCGGAACCAGACTGTCCCTGCCAAGACCCACAGTGGGGGCTATAAAACCGGGCCCCAGGCCAAAAATAAGCACTTCAGCAGAATAGAGAACACAGTGCCAGGTGGGGGCTGGGGGGAAATCGGAGGGGTGAGGGCTACTGGAAGGTCCTGAGACGTAAGATTGGGTTAGGATCTCAGGAGACTGGACCTGGAAGCCTGGCTGCTGGCTCGGTTTTATGAAAGATGGGTGCAACTCTAAGACTTCGGAATGGGGAGGAGCAAATCCCTGGCTTGGATCCTCTGGGAAGGGAGTCCATCCAAAAGCGAGGCCTAAACAGTAAAGCAGCCAGCTTATGCAAAGTCCAAAGTCCTGGATGAATCTTGGTGGGTCCAGAAGGGGCACATAGTGGGGTGTGGGGGAGATGTCGGGCAGATAAATCTGGACCTGGATTATAGAGGAAGGGAAAGGGCTGAGGAAGGGGAGGAGGGCCGACTCCTATTTCTGTCTCCAGGGAAGAGAATGCATCGCCACCCAAGCTTGGCCCTGGAGAATGGGTGATGAATAGGGTGGAAGTCGCAGCGGGAGGGTCTGGGTGGTAAATACACAAAACTTGGGGCAGCCTTGGATGGAAACTCTGAACAAGAAAGCCTAAACTGAACATCTGCAAGCAAATTAACCTGGCCTCTAAGAAACCCTTCCAAGAAGCATATCCAGATAGCTGAACATAGGGAAAGACAGAGACACCAGACTTCCAGGCCTGCTGGGTGACCAGGGGCAAACTCCTTGGCGACCTGCTGCCCTCCACCCCCTTTAACGGAGAGCTTCAATTTCAGGACTAGGCAGGGATTTTCGTAGTCCAAAACCTGGGGCAAATCAGGCCCCCAAACTTCCAGCGGGGGGAGGGTAGGTGAGCCACCTTTGTTCCCCTTTCACTCCCAGGACTCCATGACTGTAGAGCTCAGGCCTCGAATCTGAGTGGCTAGGTCCAACAACTGGGTCTAAGAACAAATGTGAACGTAGCAGAGGTTGGTGGATGTGGAAAGGATTCTGCGGGTCTATGGGGGGGGGGGGGGTGCGGGGGCGGGGAATGGGAGGGGGTGCCTCACCTCCCCACATCCCAGTTTCCCACTTTGAGATATAGCAACAGCACTTGATAAGGACCCATGGAAGGCTTTGGGGGTGCTGGGGAGTGGGGGGCAGTGCCCGCTTTCTATAACGTATAGCTCAGAGGAAGCTGGGCAGACACCTCCAGAGCCCTCTGGCTCCGAGCCTCCTCCCACCCCCCACCCTCCAGCAACGAGCAGCCCACTCGCCTCCCCCCAGCAGAGCAACCCTAGGAATCTAAGAGCTTGTCTAGGAGGTGAGGGGGTGCCAACTTGCATTCTCCAGGGACTGCCAGAAGGGGTAGTTTTTACTTGTGGAAAATCAAGGGGTCGCAGGCTTGAAGGGACTCCCGGCTCGGTTCGGAAAAATCCCGGCCAGGGACCCCCTCCCAGCCCCTCCGCTCTCTGCTAATCCCCTTGCTCTCAGCCAGGATCGGTTAGCCAGCCGCCATTCCATCCCGGGCTCCTGATCTCGCTGGCGAGGGGCTCGGGAAGCAAAGGCTGGGGAGAGACTGGGGGCGCGAAAGAGCCCTGACTCCCTCCCATCAACACCCCCGCCCCCCAACCCCTCGGCTGCGCAGCCGCAGTGGAGTCTGCGAGAACTGCCCGGCTCCGGGAACCAACGCGTCGGCGCGAGCGCGCGGTCTTGCCGGGGCGCCGCGTGCCCTGCACCGTGCGGGTTGGTACCCGCGCAGCGCGCGGCGACTCTCCACTCCCGGGGTGACTCTCGCTTCGGGCATCCTACCGTGCGCCGCGGTCCTCCCATGCCCAGCGTGCCCTTCGCCCCGGGTACCTCACGTTCTGTGCACCCTATACCCCAAACCCTCCACACCCAGGATGTCCCGCGCCCGGGGCACCTCACGTTCTGATCCTCCCACCTGGGGACCCTGCATGTCGTGCGCCTTAGCACCTCGGGCATCCCGGCTTCAGACATGGCTCCACTCAGCCGTGCCCTCTGTCCCCGCCTGTGCCCTCCATGCGTGGCATCCACTGCCCCGGACCCTCCTGTCTGGGTTCTGCCCCCCTCCACCCTCCCCTGTGTCCCGGTGTCCTGCCCCGGGCTCCTTAGGTCCTCAGTGCCAGCTTAAGTCCTGTGTGCCAGGCCGAAGCTTGTAACCGGAGCGCGGGGGGGGGGGGGGGGGGGATGGTGGGGGGCAGTCGGTGGATGGGTAGGAAACACATTCAGGACTCAGGAGGAACTGAGCTACGCCCAGACCTCCACCGTTCACCAGACGCCCCCAGCTGGACTTTTCTTAGAGCCCATTCAGTGCGGGATGCACAGTCCTGCAGGTCACCTTATCACTCGGTTCATATATTCACTCCTGCCATTTACTCCTCAAACACGGAGCACCCCTTATGTGCCCTTAGTGTGGGCAAGGGGGTTGGCGTTGAGGAGGCCCTGGTGCCCCAAGAACATGACTTGAAGCCCTCTGGGGCATTCTGGTTCTAGCGGGTAAGACAGACACAGGGGGCATGATGGAATTAGCCCTGGAAAGTGAGCGGGGTGTTGGGGAAGTGGATGGCAGCTGTGTCTGAGCCTTGAGGGGTGAGCAGGTGGGGCTCTGTGTGCCCCTGGCCCTCCTGGAGGCTCCCTGTATCCCACTTGGGGCAATGTTTTAACCCCATCCCATGCTACCCCCTCACTCAAGTGAAAAGCAAGGTAAAGAGGTGTCAGAATTGGGTCAGGAGGATAGACTGGGGACGGAGATGAACTCCAGCCTCTGTCTTTGCTGAGGAGGTATTCAGCCAGTCAACAAATATCTATTGAGCATCTATTGTGTGCCAGGCGCTGTGCCAGGTGCTGGGGACACAGCAATGAACAAGGCAGAAGAGACTCTCTGTTCTTGGGGCTGACATCAGGTGAGAAATCAGACAAGATATAGGATGTCAGATGCTGATAAGTGCTGTGAAAAAGATTAAGGAAAGAAAACAGAGGGCGTGGTGGTGGCTTCAGTTTTAGATGGAGGAAGTCAAAGGAGCCTTCTCTGAGAAGGTGGTATTTGGATAAAGACCTGATGAGGAGGAGTCATGGAGGAAGGGTGTTCCAGGCAGGGGGAGCAGCCTGTGCAAAGGTCCTGAGGCAGAAACATGCCAGGTGGTCGAAGGACCCACGAGAGAGCCTATGTGTCTGGATGGAGTGAATGAGGGGGAAAGATGGGGGTGAGGTGGGGAGGTGATGGGGCAGATGGGGTGGGGCTCTCTGAGGAGGAGACAGTTGAGCTGAGACCTGAAACCTGAGGAGCCCATCGTGTGTGACCCAAGAAGAACAAACAGCAAGTGCAAAGGCCCTGTGGTTTGAATAAGCAGGACTATTTGAAGAGCTCAAGGGCCAGCACGGTGAGACCACTAGGCACAGTCTCAAAAGCCACGAGGAGGGTCTGGATTGGATTCTTAGAGACAAGCGAGCCGAAGGAGGGCTACGAGCAGGCGGATGGCATCTTCATATTTAAATGTTTAGCAGACAATACAGGTCGTTCCTCAGTAAATACAACACAGAATTACCTTATGGCCCAGCAACTCCACTCCGAAGTGTATACCTAAAAAAATTGAAAGCAGATAGTCAAATAGATACTAATGCACCAATATTCACAGAAGCATTATTCACAAAAGCTGGAAGGTGGAAACAACCCAAATGTCCATCAATGAGTGAACAGATAAAATGCTGTATATCCACGCAAGGGAATACTATTCAGCCACAAACAGGAATGAAGTCTTGACACATGCTACAATGTGGATGAATCTTGAAAACACTATGCTGAGTTAAAGAAGCCAGACACCAAAGAGCAGCTATCGTATGATTCAATTTATATGAAGTATCCAGAACAGCTAAATCTGTAAAGACAGAAAGCAGATTAATGGTTGCCAGGGGCTGGGGGGAGCTGGGAGGTGGACTGACTGCTAATGGGTACCAGTTTCCTTTTGGGGTGATGGAAATACCTGGAATTAGATTGAGGTGGTGGTCGCACAACGCTGTAAATGTACTAAATGCCACTGAATTGTTCGTTTTTTAAATGGTTAGCGGTTAATTTTATGTTATGTGGATTTTCTCTCAGTTAAAACAGGATCGTAGGGGCGGATATGAGAAGGAGCCCGGAGACTGGGGAGGTGGCTGCCGCCATCGGTCCAGGTGAGAGCCCACAGAGGCCTGGAACAGGGTGCGAAGGCAAAGTGGTCGGATCTGAGGCATATCCTAGACGCTGAGCCAATAGAACCCCTTAACCTTTGCACCCCGCATCGGGACTGATGAAAGGTCACCTCATGACACACCATTGAAAACTGTTAACACCCCAACCCTCCTCACTCCCGAAAAAGGAAGAGTCCAGGAAGCAGACGGGGTGCAGCCTGAGCGGCGGGCAGACAGGAATGGTGGTTGGTTCCCAGTTAGGTACCAACTGGGGGGGCTGGAAGAGGGGGGGCACAGCTGCGCTTCCCTCCCCGGCCGCTAGGGGCCGCTGCCCCGCTGCTCTGCGGCCGCCAGGTGAGGAGGCCCCGCCCCTTCCCCCCTAGGTGTGCGGGAGGCGCGGCCGCGGGGCCGGGGGAGGAGGGGGAAGAGCGCAGAGCCGGCGGAGGAGCTGGAGGGTGAGGGGACAAAGTGGGGACAGAGGGAGCGATCTGAGCGTGTGGGGCTGCTGAGGTGGAAGGAGAGAGAAAGCCCAGGGGAGGTCGAGGGTGTGAGATTAGGGAGCAGGAGTCAGCAGAGTGCTTGGTGGGGGGGGGGGGGGGTGAGCTGGGGGGGGCGCGCTGAGGGGTCTGGCGGAGCACGGAGTTGGGAGGAAACCGCCGAGGGCACAGAGCAAAACTGGGGGAAGGAAGACAGGTGAGGAGGCAGGGGGAGTCCTAGAGGTGAAGGCATTGCCTCGGGGACTTGACTGGGGGACATCTGGACGTTGTTTGGGGTTGGCTGGGATGGTGGGGGAGGGGGGTGGTGGGCTGGTGCGTGGGAAGTCAAGGACCCCAGGGAAGGGGTCCTGCGCTTCGCCAGCCTTGACTGGGATGGACTGGGGGGGAGGGGCGGCGGGGAAGACATCTCAGACCCTGACCCCTTGGACCAGCCATGGGGAAAGACCTTCTGAGGATGAACTGTGCCTGTCAGCTCATCTTAGGAGCCCAGCTTGCTTCTGCAGAAGGTATTAGCCAGGTGGGCGGTTTATTCCACCTGGCAAGAGGGCTCTCCCTCTCTCTCCTTTATGGCCTGTGCTCCAGGGCCACTATTCACTGTGGTGGAGCTGGGTGGTGGGCCAATGGCAATGAATGAGACACGTTGGCTGGGAGCAGGCAAGGACGTGTCACTGCAAATGTGAGCCTTGGAAGACAGGTAGGGACCGTGCAAGAGGACCCCTGGGAGGCCCTCCCCAGCCAGAGGGCTCAGCGAAGGCCGGGCTGGGGGAAATGACCCGTAATCAGACAGCAGGAACCCACCGGCTGAAAAATAGAAGGCCCTGGTCCCTCTGGTGATCTGGGCGGAGAAGAGGTCCTCAGGATGTTGCCAAGAAAAATGCCAGCAGGTTCCAGGCTGCAGTTGGGCAACAGGGAGACACAGGGCCTGAGGTAACCTGGCAAATGTCTGCCAGGTCTAAAGAGACCACAAGGCTCTGTGAGATGGAGAGGAATGGGGAAGGGTGTTGAGAGGGGAGGGGAGGGGCCCATGAAGGTCAAGGCCATGGCCACGGGAAGGTAGAAAGAGATTCCTGCCCTTGCATGGGTCCAGGACAGGTGCCACGAAGCCAAATGCCGACCAGGGAACAGAAGCATCGAAATAAAGCAGGTGTGAGGCAGCGAGGAGGGAGGGTGGGCTGGAGACACATGCTCCCCCCCCCTTTTAAGCCAGCAGCCTCTTCGTACTACGTAACTCCAGCTGAGTGCTACCCCGTGCAAAGTCAGGCTCGCAGTTGCCAGCAGAGATATTTCAAGAGAAGCCAGAAGTCAGGATTTTTGTGTAAAATTCCCTGAGCTTTAAGATTTTTTTTAAAAAAACTTTAATTTATTTTGAGGGAGAGACAGAGAGAAAGAGCACGCACAAGTGGGAGAGGGGCAGAGAGAGAGAGAGAGGGAGGGAGAGAGAGAATCCCAAGCAGGCTCTGTGTACTCAGTGTGGAGCCCAACGCAGGGCTCAGTCTCATGAACTGTGAGATCAGGACCTGAGCCGAAACGCAGAGTCAGATACTTAACCGCCTGAGCCACCCAGGCACCCCCCCCCCCACCCCGCCCAAGATTCCCTGAGCTTTAACTATCAGGGACTCATCTGCTAAGGTGAAATTGTTCCAACCCAGCATTTCCGTTCCTGGGTTTATTCCCAGTGGGAACAGACACTTATTCCCACCAAAAGACACATCCATCATCGCCAGACCCTGGATACCTCTGGACACCAGCCAAGTGGCCATCCATTGGCAAATGGAAAAGAATTGTGTGTGTACACACACACACACACACACACACACACACACACACACAATGGAATATGATACAGTGATGAAAAAGAACAAAGTACGGATACATGGAGAGCCTTGTGCATGATGAATCTCAAGACATAATGCTGAGAAAAAGTACAAGACAATTAGAATGCACTGCATGATCCCTTTCTATGACCTTCAAGCACAGGCAGAAGTAATCTGTGGAGTCAGGACCCCAAGGCTTGCTATCTGTAGACCACTGACGTCTGGGCCTGGATGATTCTTTGTCGTGGGAGACCTGTTCTGCACATTGGAGGATGCTGAGAAGCGTTCCTGGTCTCTCCCCACTAGATGCCAGTAGCATATCCCCAGTTGTGACATGTGTCCCTTGTGTGTTGGGGTACAGTCCCCTTCAGGTGAGGACCACTGGGAAAGGGATACTTTGGGGCAGGGCCATTCACTGGAAAGTGGCCTTTAGGGAGCCTCTGAGAGGCTGGCATATTCTGTATCTTGAGCTAGGTGGTGGGTGACAAGGAAGAATGTATTTTTTAAATTCTGTATTCTTGAGCTATATTCTTAAGAAGCATGTGCTTCACAATAAAAGAGTTAGCCCTATAACATGAATGACCCTTGAAAACATTAGGCTGAGTGAAAGAAGCCAGACACAAAAGGCCACAGATTGTATGACTCCATTTATGAGAAATGCCCAGAATAGGCAAATTCATAGAGACAGAAATTAGATCAGTGGTTGACCAGGGCTGGAGGAGGAGGAATGGAGAGTGACTGATCATGGGTACAAGATTTCTTTTGGGGCGATGAGAATGTTCTGGATCTAGATACTGGTGATGGTTGCACAACACCTGAATATACGTAAATGCATTGAGTTGTACACTTTAAAATGGTTACTCTTATGTTGGGTGAATCATACCTTAAAAAGAAATTATAAGGAAAAAAAAAAATGTTTAACTCACACAGGCTGCAAAAGACCCGGCCCTGGGCCAGCTGGCCGTTTTGCATCAGAGGGAAGAGAGGCAGGGAAAATGAGGCATCGCCGTCTGTCCGAAGAAAGTCAGAGCAGGAGCTGTGGGCATTCTTGGGGAGGGAGAGCTTAAGCGGCTTGGAGGCGAAGAAGTCTGCCTCAGCTCAGGGGAGCGCTCCCTCTTAACCCAACCTGTCAGGCCTGGAAAGAAACGGGCGGCAGGTCAGAGGCCAGCACATAGACTGTTGAAGGGAACACACAGTTCTGACATGAGAAGGAGAAATGACAACCACTCAGCCCAGCCCCACGCCAAAGGAATGCGCCGTGGTGCTTGCTGGGTGTTCTCTGCAAGCTCGGGAGGGGAAGGCGGGGGGGGGGGGGGCGGGGAGGAAGGTGGGGGGCTCACCCCAGCTCTTCGGCAGCCCACAGAGAAGCAGATTTCCCGAGGGCTCGGCCTGTGCCGGAGACAGAGAGCCATGCCATCGGATGACATTTGGGCCTATGCCTCCCCTCCTGCCAAGAAAATGACCCCTCTTCATTCCCCACTGGGGGCCAGGGGGGCAAGGGTCTGGTTATTCACTGGCTTCAAAAAAAAATCGAGTAAGTGAACAGAAAAGAAAGCAAGCCAGGACTCCAGAAAGCTGTGGAACCTGGACTGCACCAAATGGTGGGCCCCACAAGATACGTCCACCCGGAACCTGTGAACGTGACCTTATTTGGAAAAAGGGTCTTTGTAGATGTAATTAAGCTAGGATCTTTCAATGAGATCCTCCTGGATCAGGGTGGGCCCTGAATCCAATGACAGGTGTCCTGAGAAGAGAAGGGGAGAGGACACAGAGAAGGCCACGTGGAGGTCACAAGCCAAGAACCACCAGAAGCTGGGACGGCCGTGGAAGGGTCTTCCGTCTAGAGCCGAAGGGGGGAGTGCAGCTTCCGGGCTCCAGAACTGAGATAATCGATTCCTGTTTTAAGCAGCCCCGTCTGTGGTACTTTGTTAGAGCCACCTTGGGCAGCTAACACAGGCCCTGGTCTTCAATCCCACAGACCTGAAGCCTCTGTAGGGCCTTACAGTGCCGTGGGGAGGGCAGACGCATGAATCGATCATTCCAGTATGCTGGGGTCACCGGTAATGGAGAAGAGTGTCGGGGATGGTTATGCAGTGCGGTGGAGGGGGGCCTGGGAACTCCTTACAGCAGAGGTGATGGCACAGAGCTGAGCCACAACCTAAAGGGGACAGCAGGTAATGTAAACACGCCAAACGGCCAAGTCAAGACCAGCCGTGTCAGCAATGGCATAGGTAACCCTCAGTTTCTGTGTTGGGGAGACAAAAAGGAGTGATAGGGACTGTGGTGAAGAATAATAGTTGTTAATATTGGGGCGCCTCGGTGGCTCGGTCAGTTGGGTGTCTGACTTCGGCTCAGGTCACGATCTCACGGTTCGTGGGCTCAATCCCCACATCGGGCCTTGTGCTGACGGCACAGAGCCTGCTTTGGATTCTCTGTCCCCCTCCCTCTCTGCATTCTCTTTCTCTCTCTCTCTCTCAAAAATAAACAAACATTATGGGGCACCAGGGTGGCTCAGTCGGTTAGGCGTCCGACTTCGGCTCAGGTCATGATCTCGCGGTCCATGAGTTCGAGCCCCGCGTCGGGCTCTGTGCTGACAGCTCAGAAGCCTGGAGACTGCTTCAGATTCTGCGTCTCCCTCTCTCTGCCCCTCCCCTGCTCCTGCTCTGTATCTCTCTCAAAAATAAATAAACATTAAAAAAAATTTAGGGAAGGGAAACAAAAAGAATATAAAAACAGGGAGGGGGACAAAACAGAAGAGACTCATGAATATGGAGAACAAACTGAGGGTTACGGGAGGGGTTGTGGGAGGGGGGAGGGGCTAAATGGGGAAGGGGCACTAAGGAATCTACTCCTGAATTCATTGTTGCACTGTATGCTAACTAATTTGGATGTAAATTTTTTAAAAAATTGAAATAAAAGGAAAAGAAGTTAATAAACATTAAAAACTATTAATATTTATCAACACTTGCTAAGCCCTTTCCTTATACAACATTAACTCATTTAACCCTCACATCAACTCTCGAGGCAGGTGTTATCATTATTCCCATTTACCGGGTGGGTTAACTGAGGGTTAACTGTTATCAGCCGGCCCTGGCAGGGAACATACGATACATTCAAATTGGGGAATTTAAGCACAGTCATTGAAGGAACAAATTTACAAAGTAGGGCAAGATATAGGAACGATACCGCACCTTGGGCTTACAAAATTAAGGAGCCCTGAGAGGTGAGGCAAGGGAGTTGTTAGAACCTTGAGACATGACAGGCTATGTGGACGGTGAGAGCCTGTAACCTATGACAAAGACGACGCTGGCCCACAGAGGCCACAGGGTGAGAGGCTGAACTGGGGAACAAATACCCCCACTCCCCTGTCCCCCACCTCAGGGGTCCTCAATGGCTGAACCCAGCACAAGCCAAAGGACCCGGGAGCCCGTTGGTGAAGTTCACAAAGCCCGGTCTCCTGGGACACCAGGCCGGAGGGAGAAGCGAGGAGTATTGCTACGCGGAAGATTCCAGAACAGGAAGGTTGAGTGACTCCAACCGGGGCAAGTCTGGGTACACCAGAGCCAGCGGACCTGTGCCCTCCCCTCAGGGCCACCCTTGCTGAGTGCCACCCCAGCTGGGAACGTGACCTCAGCTTCCCGGAGCCCGCATCTCCCATCTTCCCGTGGAAAGCCACGAATCCAGATTTTTATCCAACAGTTGCCTGATATTTAAAAGCTGGCAACTCATTCAAATTTTTTAAAACCCTGCACAGGTTCAGCAAATCACACGGGTGGGCCGGATTGCACTCTGGGTGTCAACGCCCCCCTCCCCCCCCCCCCGGGGGTGGGGGTGGGGGTCAGGGCGTGGACACTCAGGGAGCAAGGCATCCGGGTGCAAGAATCAGGATGTTCAGAGAGGCGGCTGCGCAAAGCATTCTGGGTGAGATGGGGCCCACACACACCGACTGATGGGTTTGACGCAGAGGTGCCTGGGGAGGGGGCAGGGGCCGGGCGTTGGGGGGATGAAACTGAACCGGTACTTTGGGCCTGAACTAGGAAGGGCCACTGGAGCCAAGCTAACAGGCTTCAACTTGGAAGGAGAGAAGCCACCGATGGCTTTTAAACAGCAAAATGACTCAGTCGTGTTCCTCTCTTCTCCCCACCACCCCAAGCTGGCTGTGGATCCGGCTTTCTCTTGCAGGGTGGATAAAGGAGCGAAATAAATGTAAGAGCCCCCTTCCGGTGGGTGCTTCCAGTTCGGCGGGAAGGGCGGATGCAGAAATAAGGTCAGGGTATGATGCACCTGCTAACGGAGAGTCAGCCCACGTCTGCAGATACCTGAGCAACTGCCGTGTGTCCCACGCCGCGGATGAAGGGACGGGGTATGGCCCTGCCTTGGATGAGGGAGGAAATAAAGGGAGAGGAAAATCCCAGGTGGTGCTAGGAACACGTAAACGTGGAAGGAAGGGGCTCATCATAGGCGCCCGCAGGTCCAGGAGCCAGAGAGGGCCGCAGGCAGGGGGGCGGGGGGACAGGGGGTGCCTCCCCCCCCCCCCCCCCCGCCCTGGGGCCCAGCAGCCTGGCCCAGCCTCCTTCTCTCCAGTCACCCCCATCGCACCACCGGGAACAAACCCACGGCTGACATGGATTTCTAACTCGGGCGGCCCGAGCAGGGGGAGAGAGGGGAGAAAAAACACCCATCTGTTCTCTCTCTGATGGAACAGATTCTTCACTCAGCGCTTAAACCCCGCGCTTGTCTTCCCGTCTCCCCTCAGCAGCCGCAGGGACGCCCATATAAATCGCTGCAAATGGGTTTTCCCGCCGGTAGCCGTGTTGTTTTAATAATGGTTCATTTTCTGCTCCAGGAAAAAAAAAAAAAAAAAATTCCGTCGAGAAATTGGGGACGGGGGGCGGGGGGGGGGGCGGCGCTCATTCTCTGTGTGTGTGCACGCGCGCGTGTGCGCCTGCAGGAAGATTCTAGAACATCCTGCTGAGACACCGAGTGACCTGTCTGGTTGGGTGATGCTGGACTGAGGCCCAATGCATCCCCCTCACCTAGACAAAGGAATTTGTCGGGAAACTTCCTGGGCGTATTTATTGAGCACCTACTACGTACCATACCTGAATTCAGTAGGAAGGGACACAGGGGTTTCCCAGGTCCCACCCTTCCCAGGCTCACATTCTAGAAGGGGGGAGAGCAACATTAAAAAAAAAAACAACTATGCAAAACTATGTAATACAATTATGAAAACGAGTCACAAGGGAGTATCGGGTAAGACAGGAATGGATAACAGGATCTTGGTATAACTGAGGCTCCCTGGCCCTCCCCCTCCCCACCCGAACTGCAGAAGGGACCCTCAAGCTGAAGCCTGGAGGACAGATGGGCCAGTTGCAGGAGAAAAGGCCACTCAAGTGGAGGGACTCCCTAGTCAAATATCTGAGACCTCACTTGGAAATAGGGTCCTCGCGGATGTCATTTGCCAACATGACATGACATGATACCATACCAGATCTAGGGTGGGCCCTGAATCCAATGACAAGTGTCTTTCTTTTTTATTTATTTATTTTTATTTGAGAGACAGCACAAGAAGGGGGGGAAAGGGGCAGAGGGAGAGAGAGAGAATCTCAAGCGGGCCCCACAGTCAGTGCGGAGCCCAGTGTGGGGCTCGATCCCACGCCCCTGGGATCATGGCCTGAGCCGAAATCAAGAGTCAGATGCTCAACCGACTGACCACTCAGGTGCCCTGGCAAGTGTCTTTGTAAGACGAGCAGAGAACACACGCAGAACGCAGAGGTGGCCACTGGACCCGTGTGGCCACAAGCCAAAGAATGTCAAGGAATGTAGCTCCAGAAGCCAGGAAAGAAGAAAGCAAGAATCCTGCCCTGGGGCCTTCAGAGGAAGCACAGCCCTGCTAACATCTTGGTTTGGACTTTGGCCTCCAGAACTGTGAGACAATACGCCTCTGTTCTTTTTTAAGCCACCAAGCTCGTGGTGACTCATTACAGCAGGCCTGGGAAATGAACACAGTGGGGATCTCCAGAAGCGACACCTTGATAAACAACTGGTCTACCTGGGCAGCGATGGCAGGAAGCACTGATAGGGGAGAGGGGAGGCGAGACAGGGAAGGGAGAAGGGAGGGCACCCATTAAAGAGTGTGTTCATGGACAGGTCATACAGGGGTATCTTGGGCTTCATCCCTGTGGACACCAATGGGACACACGCCCCAGAATTCCTTCACGTGAGGGGTGAGGGAGCTGGGTTGTTTCTCCGCCAACAACCAGCCTTCACCGGGTGAGGTACGCTAGCAGGGGGGATGGATCCTCCAGAACTTTTGGCTGCCTCCAGGCAAGCCTAAGCTGCCTCTGTAGCCAGAGAGAGCCACCGGGCAAAGAGTTACAGGTGCTGGCGACAGAAAGCCATTGGACCGATGTGTATGGTGAGGTAGCAGCCTCGAAACAGCCTCCAGTGACCCCCACTCCTGTGTGATCCCTTCTCCTTGGGTGTGGATGGGCCGCCATGACTGTCTTCTAACCAACAGAATGTGGCAAAGGTGATAGGATGTCACTTCTGAGATCAAGTTACAAAAAGACTGTGGCTTCCACTGGAAGCCAGGGCCGTGTTGTGAGCTGAGCTGCCCCGTGAAGAGGTCCACGTGGCAAGGAACTGGAGGTGGCCTCTGACCAACAGCCAGTGAGGGACTGAATCCTGCCAGCAGCTAGTGAGCCCGGCAGCAGATCTTCCCCAATGGAGCCTTCAGATGAGACCACGGCCTGGCCACCATCTTGGTTGCAGCTCTGTGAGACACCCTGAGCCAGAGACGCCCCGCTAAGGCCAGACCTGGATTCCTGACCCACGGAAACTGGGAAGGAATAAATGTGGATTGTTTCAAGCTCACTAGGATATTTGGGGTAACTTGTGATATGGTGATGAGTAACTAGAGATGCTGAGTGCCACAGGGATGTGGGAAGGACACATAAGCAGTGACGGGTAAACTATTCACTTCCGCTAGATGCTCATCTCTCTCTCACCCGTCCCATCCAGTCCATTAACGATCCCTGTCAACTTCAACTCCCAACCTATCCTGAATCCAGATTCCTTCCCCCACCTGCACAGCCACCAGGTCATGTCAAGCCACCCTCGCCTTGCATGTTCATTAAAGCAAGGGACGCACCCCTCACCACCAATCTCCATCCAGCTGGTTCTCCATGGTCAGGGAGGCTTTCAAATCACAAATCGGATGCTAGTGCTCAGTAATGATGGACTGAATTCAGTGTCAAGTCAGGCTAGACTGGATCGCTCCCCTACCTTCCGGCCAGCCCCTTTCCCTTCTGGCACCTGCATAAGGAAGGGACTCATGGGGCACCTGGGTGGTTCAGTTGGTTAAGTGTGCAACTCTTTTTTTATTTTTTTTTTAATGTTTTATTTATATTTGAGAGACAGACAGAGCGTGAGCAGGGGAGGGGCAGAGAGAGAGAGAGAGAGAGAGAGAGAGAGAGAGAGACACAGAATCCGAAGCAGGCTCCAGGCTCCGAGCTGTCAGCACAGAGCCCGATGTGGGGCTCGAACTCACAAACCACGAGATCATGACCTGATCACGAAGTCAGACGCTTCACTGAGTGGGCCACCCAGGCGCCCCTAAGCATGCAACTCTCGATCTTGGCTCAGCTCGTGATTTCACGGTTCATGAGATCAAGCCCCACATGGGGGCTCTGTGCTGACAGCAAGTAGCCTGGTTGGGATTCTCCCTCTCCGTGTCTCTCTCTCTCTGCCCCTCCCCCCTCAAAATAAATAAATAAACATTAAAAAAAAAAAAAAAGGGACTCATGTACGAGGGGGGCTGTTAGGCCACCAGCACTGATCTTCAGGCCATGGGAGGCAGCTCCCTGGCCTCACCTCTCCCATGTACACACTCAGCAAATGCAGACTGCCCATGCATTCATTAAGCACTTACTGTATACCATGACTTCTAAGTACCTGACAGGCATCATGTCATTTAATCCTTGAAATGAGCCAGGGCAATCCTGAGAAAGAAGGAAAAAACTGGAGGCATTACACTTCCTGATTTCAAACCATATTACAAAGCAGTAACAATCAAAACAGTAAGGTCCTGGCATAAAAAAAAAAAACAAACCCACAGAACAAAAACAAAAACAAAAAACAAAAACGAGACACATAGACCAATGAAAGAGAATTAGGAGACCAGAAACAAGCCCACGCATATCTGGCCAACTAATATTTGACAAGGGAGCCAAGAATATATTTTTTTAATTTGTTTAAACATTTATTTATTTTTGAGAGAGACAGAGTGCAAGTGGGGGAGGGGCAGAGAGGGAGGGAGACACAGACTCCGAAGGAGGCTCCAGGCTCTGAGCTGTCAGCACAGAGCCCACGTGGGCTAGAACTCACAGAACTGTGAGATCATGACCTGAGCTGAAGTCAGACACTTAACCGACCGAGCCACCCAGGTGCCCCGCGAGCCAAGAATATTCTGTACAGAAAAGACAGTCTCTTCAATAAATGGCTGGGGGACTTGGATATTTACATGCAAAAGAATGAACTAGACCCCTCTCTTTTTATTTAATTGATTAATTACATTTATTCGTTTTTTGAGAGACAGTGGGGGAGGGGCAGAGAGAGAAGGAGACACAGACTCCGAAGGAGGCTCCAGGCTCTGTGCTGACAGCTCAGAGCCTGACGTGGGGCTCAAACCAACCGCGAGATCATGACCTGAGCCGAAGTCGGACGCTTAACCGACCGAGCCACCCAGGCGCCCTTGGACCCAGGCAGTTTTAACACCAGCACGGGGGTCTTCACGGAGATTTAGCTTATATGTCCCCACGTGTTAATTCTCTTGCTTTCATCCATAGGGGCATTGCCAAGTGCCCATAAACCTAAGCCAATTTACACCCCTAGGCTTTGTCCAGAAGGTAGTTGGTCTTGCACCACGAAAGGGCCCTCCCCTGCCCTCAGGGAAGTCCCAGCCTAGCCGGGGAGCCAAGGGCATCAATAACCTGAAATCCACAGTAATGACCCCAGCCACCTCAATGCGCGCTGAGCACCTGAGATGCATTAATCCTGGGGGGAGATTCCGGACAGCTGGAAAGGTTTCCGGACCCTGGAGGTGGTGCCTCCCCCATGGGTGGAGGACCCTCCTTGTCTGTGTTAGTGCCCTGCGCCTGCAGAGGGCGCTAAAGCACACAAAGGCCAGGAGCGGGCCAGTGATTTGCTTCAGGTCACGTAGCTGGAAACTCAAGGGAGACAAATGTATCGCGTCTCCCGCTGCCTTTCAAGCCTCCTGTAAGTTTCCTGTGGCTGCCATCACACAAGTCCACAAACTGGGGGGCTGCAAACAACAGACAGGTCTTGTCTCAGAGTCCTGGAGGCCAGAGGTCTGAAATCCATCAGAAGGGCCACAATCTCTCAGAAGGTTCTAGAGGAGGATCCTTCCTTGCCTCTTCTGGCTTTTGGTGGCTGCCAGCCAGCCTCGGTGTTCCTTGGCTTGTAGACACATCCCTGCAGTCTCTGCCTCCGTCTTCACGTGGCATTCTCCCTCCCCAGACATGTGTCTGTGTCTCGTTTTGTAGAATAAATTTATAACCCAGTCTTACTAGATGAAGACCCCACCCTACTCCGGTATGACCCCATCTTAACTAAATATATCTGCAACAACCCCCTTTCCAAACAAGGTCACATTGTGAGGTATTGGGGGTCTGGACTTCAATATATCTTTTGGAGGGGACACAGTGCACCCATAACGTTCTCCCTTCCTTATAGACAGGCTCTCGTCACCTCTTTCTGGGCTGCACAGGGGCCCGGTTGAATGCATTCACTCCTCCGCTTTTTCACGTGTCAGTGCCTGAGCCTCAATCTATACACTAACCTTAAAAAATTAAAATAAAACCAGGGGGCACCTGAGTGGCTCAGTCAGTTAAGCTTCCGATTTCAGCTCAGGTCATGATCTCACGGTTCATGGGTTTGAGCCCCGCATCGGGCTCTGTGCTGACAGCTTGGAGCCTGGAGCCCAGAGCCTGCTTCGGATTCTGTGTCTCCCTCGCTCTCTCTGCCCCTCCCCGACTCATGCGCGCTCTCTCTCTCTCAAAAATAAACAAACATTGGGGCGCCTGGGTGGCTCGGTCGGTTGAGCGTCTGACTTCGGCTCAGGTCATGATCTCACAGTCCATGGGTTCGAGCCCTGCGTCGGGTTCTGTGCTGACAGCTCAGACTGGAGCCTGTTTCGGATTCTGTGTCTCCCTCTCTCTCTGACCCTCCCCCGTTCACGCTCTGTCTCTCTCTGTCTCAAAAATAAATAAAAACGTTCAATAAATAAATAAATAAACATTAAAAAAATTAAAAAATTAAATAAAATCAGGGGCACCTGGGTGGCTCAGTTGGTTGAGCGTCTGACTTCAGCCCAGGTCAGGAACTCACGGTTTGTGGGTTCGAGCCACACTTCGGGGGGAGCCTGGAACCTGCTTCAGATTCTCTGCCCCCCTCCCTCTTTCCATCCCCTGCTCGCGCTCTCTCTCAAGAACAAATAAACGTTTTTAAAAAATAAATAATAAAAGTAAATAAAATCAAATCGGTGAACAGCTACGCCGCCCTGAGCGTTTTTAGAGACCCAGAGAAATTCAATATCATCATTTGGGGGTGCACTGGGCTGCAAGTTATCCGAATACCTAGCTGCCACGGCTTAAGCAGAAAACTGGCTTTTCGCTCAGCAATCTGCAGTTGGCACCTGCTGTGGTCGGAGGCCAGCAGCTAGACGGTATCGGGGCCACCACCAACCAATTCCTCGGGTCACCTACGTATCCCTCTGGGTCCCTTATGAGACCCTCACCGCAGTGAGCTGCTGTTCTATCCCCGCTTTACAGATGAAACGACCGAAGCTCAGATAATAACGTGCCTACCTTTCTCTGAACCCCCAGCTGATAGACTTCTGCTTGGGCCCCGCTGGCCAGAAGGGGTGCCACTTGGCCGCTTCCAGAAGCAAGGCAGGCTGGGAGGCAAGTTCAGAGTAGCTCACGCGGCCGCTCAACGAGCAGGCACAGTTTGCGATGAAAGAATTCAAGCGTGAGTGTTGGAGGCAAGAAAATGTGTCTCCCACAATCATCCCTGCCTCTAGGTCTCGATCAGGTACACCGAGTGCCTTCGACCTATGGGCTCAGTTGGAATTATTTCTAAACATTGGGAACAGCAGCATTTATCTCACGGAATCGTCAGCATCTGCGAGGCATATGCTATCAGCATCCCATTTTACAGCTGAGAAAATGGAGGCTCAGACAGGCCCAGGAGAACCTCATTTATTTACTCACGCATCAAATATTTATTGAACATCTACTGTGTGTCAGGCCATTTGGGCACTGAGGATACAACAGTGAAGGAACTGAACACGGTCCCTTGAAGACTTAGCCCTCGGGGAGGGGAGGAGGGAGAGGGGTGGCCAGAAATAATACAAATAATATTAGTTCTGGAATAACACCTAGTGTAGGCCAGGTGCTGTTGTGCGGGCTTTCTGTTCACTAAGTCACGTATTCATCCCAATGAGGGAACTGAGACTCAGAGAAGTTAAGTAACATGCCCAACGTCACCCAGCCAGTTAACTCTAGAGCCGGGATTTGAACCTAGGTTCTAGAGCCTGTGCTCGGGTAAGTAATGTCAGGAGGTGATGATACAGGTGAGGAGGGCTAGGCGGCCAAGGAAGTTCCTTCTGAGGAGTAGACATGTAATTATTATCCTCGTTTGACGGATGGGCAAATTGAGGCTCTGAACGGTCAACTGAGCTGCCCTGGGGGACACACGGCCAGAAAGAGGTGGGGCCAGGATCGGACCCCAGGTAGCCCGGACTCCATTGCCCACCCACAAGAGAAACAGTGCCCGAGCAAATGCCAGGAGGCTTGAGGGCTGCCTGGAGGAGGTGGAGGTCACCAGGCCTTGAAGCGATTGGAGGAGCAGGGAGGGGGGAAGGGAGGGTACAGCGTGAAGAACCTGACAGAGCTGGCACCTGAATACGTTCCTGGGGGCAGTTCTTCGAGGACAGATTTCCAGGCACAGCCCTGCCTTGGCTTCCCCCAGGCCAGCTCTGCTTAAAGGGAAGGCAGCCACAGGGACTTCATTAGCCTCTCGGAGGCCCCAGCAGCCCTGGGGGGATGAAAAGGGCCCGAGAAGGGAGCCATCCTAATTTTGGCACACCTGGCAGGGGGCACAGGGCCACTGAAAAGGAAGCAGCTGGGGCCGGCTGGGCAGGCCCCGTCATTGTTCCAGCTGGACCCGCTGTCAGAGCATCAAATGCAAAACCAGAGTAAAGGGGGTGGGGGCGCCGGTGGCCTCTGCTCCTCCTTTAATAGACCAAAGGACCCTGGCGGCTTAGCTCTTTTTCCTAATTTAAAGATATTTTCAGGCTTTTGGGAGCTCCCCTATGGTGAAGCAGGAAGGTTGGAATGGGGGGGGGGGGGCCTTGAAACTCTCATCCTGGTTGTCAATGGAGGATGGGGGAGCAGGCAAGGAAGAGGAGGGACTGGAGGTGGTTTGGGGCCAAGGGTGGGACCCTTGAGGAATAAGGAGGTCACTGTGTTCCGGGCTCTCTTCTGCCTCAGTTTCCCCTCTCTGGGACCTGTGAGATGCCTCTCCAGAAACATTGGTCCCTGCTAAGGAAACGGGGGGTGGGGGGGGGGGCTCTTCCGTGTCCACTTTGGAGGCCTTGAGTTGGGGCACGGTGGGGGGGCTTCCCCATGCCAACCCCTGGGCAGGGCAGCCGGGCCACAGGGGAGGTTGTCAGGAGCCTAAGAAGCAAAGCAGAGGGAGGAGGCTGCCCATATGCGCAGAAGGAGTCGGATGGGGGAGGTGTGTTCCCTGTCAGTGTGGCACTTCTGGTACCAGGGCAGGAAAGAGAGTGGGGAGCCCGGCCAAAGGGGTGCAGCCACCTCCAAGTGGGGGGAAGGGGCTCCTTGGCTCATCTCCACGGGGAGGGTGCACAGGAACCAGGAGAGAGCGGCCCGGGACCCTGGCTAGACGGGAGGGTGTAGCCTAGGGCCAGCTTGGGCTGGGGGGGGGGGGGGGGAGAGGTCCATGCCCTTCAGACCAGGCTCCCCTCACTGCCTTTTTCTCCCCCCAACGTTTCCTTCCCCTCCTCCCTCCCTCGCTCATCCCACCCCAGCCTGCCCTCATCCTTCCTGGCCCCCCCCACCCCGCCCTCCCCCACCTCACCTCTCGCCGGCCTCCCCTCTACCTCCGTCCCCCTCCCAGCTCCCTGGCCAGCTCTCCAGCCTCCCGCGGTGCCACCTCCTTGGGCCGCCTTTCTCTTCCCTCCTCCCGGCTCCCAGCCATCCCCTCCACCCCGCCCCCACCCCCCGCCAGCCCGCCCTCCTCCCTCTGACTGGCTCCCGCCTCCCCATCATTCTCCCAGCCCCCTCTTCCCTCTCTCTCTCAGTCTCACTCTCTCTCTCTCCCCCTTCTTTCCTTCATCCCGGCCTCTCTTCCCACCTTCCCCAGCAGGAGACAGGGGCCGCACTCTCCCCCCTCCAGCCCCCTCCCCGGGCCGGCGGGCTCGGCTCCGCGCCCTCCGCTGGGGCCGCCGCCATCTTGCGGGATGCTGGGGAGGGAGCCGCGAGCAGGCAATGGAAACAATACATCTTTTATGAAGCACCCCCCCCCCCCCCCCGCCTGGAAATCTTACATTAACGTGGCATTGATTTCCCTCGGAATGGAAGGGCCTCTCGTGCGCCCCCAGAGGGGCTGGAAGGCGGGGTGGGACTTGGGGAGGAGGGGGCCGTGCTGTGTGTTGGGGGGGGGGGGATCGTCTGCTCCCGGCTCTGCCTCGAGCCCAGCAGCCGGCACCCCCCCCCCCCCCGCCTCCCCAGGTCCGGGCCCCCGCTCAGAGGCAGCCCCCGAAAGTGGGCTCCTCGGCAGAGGGACGCAGTGGGCCGGTTCCCGGACGGGGGTCCGGGAGCGTGGCTTTGGAACAATTCCTGGACCTGGGGCGCCCCGAGAGTCCCTCCTCGGCCTTGGCATTGGCCAGAGAAGGCGCAGGAGAGCCTCGGCTGCTCCTGGGCCCACGATGTGCGGCCAAACGGGACACGTGTTCCCCCCCACCCCCCACCCCAGCTTGGGCTCCCTCTCCCCTCCCCACCCGGTTTCCTTCCTCTCTCCTCTCCCATCTTGCCACCTAACTCCCAGTTCCCGCCTCCCTCCTCCTCCCTCGTCCTCTCCCGGTTCCCCCCTCCCCATCCCTTCCCTGCTGCCGACTGCTTGACTGCTCCCTCCCCCCACACCCCCTTCCCTGCTTGCTAATGGCCCGGTGGCAGGCAGGCGGCTCCTCGCCTGTTTCCGGGGGAGTCGGGTTTGCAGCCAGGGGAGATGCTGGAGAGACTGGGGTGGGGGGAGAAGAATTATACACACATAAATCTGGGATAATGACGGTGGTGCTGATGGGGCTGGCAGCCGCAGCTCCCAAGCACCACCCCCCACCCCCCCAGCCGCCAACACTCGACAACCAACCAGGACTTCCTGGCTCTCTGGAGGGCCCATGGATCCTTGTCATCTCTCTGAATGGGTCCTGCTGGGTAGACAGGGCCCAGGCTAGTGTGGGACATCTCATGCCGCACTGGGTCTCCTTTCCATTTGCAGCTTGCCCGTTTGCCTGCCCTGCAGCCCGGGGCAAGTAGGCACAACAATAAAGACAGGTGGATTTTCTGGGCCTGCAGGTCCCGACCCTGTAGCCCCCCACCATCTGGAATCCCCGTGTCTCTAGGTTTCCCGAGGTCATGCCACCCACAAGATGACATCTTGCATATAATTGAACAGTCAGACCTGGATTTTTCTGCCCTTTCCCTATTTCCTAGATGTGTGACCTTGGGCAAGTCACTTAACCTCGCTGAGATTCAGTTCCCTCTAAGTCGAGGATAACAACCATCTTCAACTAGAACACGAAGCATGATCCTGACAAGTTCAATGTTATGTGAAAGAGACCAGACAGAAGAGGGCACACAGTAAGGTTCCATTTACACGAAATTCAAGGACAGGCAAAACGAATCTATGATGACAGAGTCAGACTGGGGGCTTTGGACTTCCAGGAATGGGCATGAAGGAATTTTCTGGAGGGATGGACATATTCCTTCTTGGTTTGGGTGGTGGATACGCAGGTATGTACGTGCATAAAAATTCACTGAGCTGAAGCTGAAGATCTGTGCACTTTACCTTATCCAAGTTAACACTCCATTTTATTTATTTTTTATTTTTTTTAATGTTTATTTATTTTTTGAGAGAGAGAGACAGAGCATGAGCAGGGGAGGGGCAGAGAGAGAGGGAGACGCAGAATCCAAAGCAGGCTCCGGGCTCCGAGCTCTCAGCACAGAGCCCGACGCTGGGCTCGAACCCACGAACCCCGAGATCGTGACCCGAGCGAAGTCAGATGCTTAACCGACTGAGCCACCCAGGTGCCCCTTAACACTCCATTTAAAAAAAAAAGAAGGAAACGGAGAAAAGAAAATGTCCCCTAGACATCACCCACTTCTTCCCATTTCTGTGGCCCCCACCCCAGCCCAGCCCCCCTCACGGCTCACCTGGATTATTGTTGTTACTTCTGCCCTGGAGTCTTGCTTCTGCCTTTACTCCTATCCGTCTTTGCAGGGGCCCAGAGGGGTCTTTGAAAAGACCAGAAAGTTGTCATTCTGTTCAGAACCCTGCATTCCATCCTGGTGGCTCCTAGATTCAATTCAAATCCCTCGCTGAGCCTCTTCGGGACCCTTCTCCCCGTTGCTTACCGCACTCCAGCTTCACAGACACTTGGCACTGGCTGTTCCCCTTCCTAGAACACCCTTCCTCCTAGATCTCACCGTGGCTAACTCTACTGCCTTCTTCAAGTCCCAGCTCCATGGCACCTCCTCCGGGGGACCTTCCCAACCCCCGCCCACTACGTCTTTGACACTTCCCACCCTCCAATATTGCCTTGTTTCTCTGTCTTCATGTGTGCAGTGCCTCGCCACTCTCCACTGGAGCACAGTCCCTTTTTGGCCCTTGACTCTCACTCTCATCGTGTCCCACAATATCTGGCATCTATTAGATGTCCAATATAGGTTGACTAAATGAATTAAATAAGAAGGTTGTAACTATTTAAGGATGTAAGTGATGGAAAGTCCTTGGCATGTCACGGGCATTCAATAAACCGGGGAACGGCCTTCTTCATGAAGATAGAACATGAAAATAATCTGTGGCTATTTGCTCTTTTTTTTTTTTTTTGCTTTTTAAAATTATTTATTGAGAGAGAGAGAGAGCGTGAGCAGAGGAGAGGCAGAGAGAGAAGGAGAGACAGAATCTCAAGCAGACCCCTCACTGTCAGCACAGAGCCCCGCTCAGGGCTCGATATCATGAACAGGAGATTGCAACCTGAGCAGAAATCAAGAGTCAGATGCTTAACCGATTGAGCCACCCAGGAGACCCTGTGACTCTTTGCTTTTGTGCCCTCTCTCAGTCCAGAACTTGGGGAGGTAATCTGGAGTAGGAAATATTCTCCCAAAAGGAAGATATTTGCAACAGGTATATCTGACAAAGGATGCATATCCATTACACATAAAGAGCTCCTACAAATCAATAAGGAAAAGACAACCAAATTTATAAAATGATAGAAGACTTGAACAATTTGCCAAGTAGAAGTGTCAAAATAGTCAATAAGCTCAATGTCCTAAGTCATCAGAGAAATGCACACACAACCACATTGAAATCTCACAACATAACCAATTGGAATGCCTAAAATGACAAAGACTGATGGTACCAAGTGTTGACAAGGATGTGGACAACTGGAACTTTTTTTTTTTTTTTTAGTAATCTCTACACCCAATGTGGGGTTCGAACTCATGACCCTGAGATCAAGAATCACATGCTCTTCCAACCGAGCCAGCCAGCCACCCCTGGAACTTTCATGCACTGCTGGTGGGAATGTAAAATGATACGGCCACCCTGGAAAACTGGCAGTGTCTCCTAAAATTGCACACGCACCTGCCCAATGACCCAGCCCTTGCACTCCTGGGTATTTACCCAACAGAAACATAAACTGTGTTCATATACAAGAAGGTTCATGGCGGCTTTGTCACAAGAAGCAATCACTGAAAACAACTCAAATATCCATCAACAGCAGAATACATGAGCAAATTGTGGCATGGTCTGACGATGGAATATTACACGACAAAGAAAAAGGACAGACTAATAATACTTGTGATGGCAAGGATGATTGCCACAGGTTCGATGTGATGGGAATGACACAAGACAGACGAGGGCACGCAGTGGGGTTCCATTTATGTGAAATTCAAGGACAGGCAAAATGAATCTATGGTGACAGAGTCAGATTAGGGGATTTGGGCTTCCAGGAATGGGCATGAAGGAATTTTCTGGAGGGATGGACATATTCTCTCTTGGTTTGGGTGGTGGATACACAGGTATATACTTGCATAAAAATTCATTGAGCGAAAACTTAAGACCTGTGCACTTCGCCTTATCCAAGTAATACCTCAGTCAAGGGTGGGGGAGGAGGGGGAAGATGGAAACAGAAAAGAAAATGTCCCCTAGAGCTGGGTATGGTCCATATGCTGTGTGAGTCCTGGGAGGTTTCACCATCGTCTTCCAGGGTGGACAAAAGTTGGAAAATTTATTTATTTATTTATTTATTTTTAATGTTTATTTTTGAGAGAGAGAGAGAGACAGAGCACGAGCAGGGGAGGTACAGAGAGAGAGAGAGAGAGAGAGAGAGAGAGAGAGAGACGGAGACACAGAATCTGAAACAGGCTCCAGGCTCTGTGCTGACAGCTCAGAGCCTGATGCGGGGCTTGAACTCACAGACTACGAGATCATGACCTGAGCCGAAGTCGAACGCTCAACCAACTGAGCCACCCAGGCACCCCAAAAGTTGGAAAATGTAAACAGCTGCCCCAGATTCAGGAGGGAAGTTCAAGGGTGGGAGTGGCCCCTCCTGTGTCTCTGGGGCGATGAGGGCTCCTAGCCTCCTCTGGCAGTGGGGTGTGGGCGGTCCAGTCTGAGGGCAAGAGGATGCCCTTGAGGTCTCCTTCCTACCCCTTCATCCCCTCCAGCCCGAGCTGTGGACCCAGCCAACTCCTGTACCAGAAACTGCTAGTGAGTCTGGTTGCTATGGCAACAGGGCTGCAAGGCCCCCAGGAACCCGCCGCTTTGCCTCATTGCACAGGGAGCTTTTCCCCCCTTTAAAGGGAAATGGGAGTCAGGGGAGGGGGAAACCCCTTCCTCTGATCTTGAAGGAGACACGTCCCCCACCAGCTTTGGCCCAAACCACTGGTTTGGAGAGGAGGGTCCGGGTGGAACCCAGACAGTGGTTAAGGACGGAATCTGCTCTTTGGGTTATACCAGCCCTCCTCCTCCCTAATTTGATTGATTTTTTTCCTTTAAGTTTATTTATTTTGAGAGAGAGAGAGAGAGAGAGGGAGAGGAACAGAGAGAGACAGAGAATCCCAAGCAGCCTACGCACTGTCAGCGCAGAGCCCAACATGGGGCTCGATCTCACAAACTGTGAGACCATGACCTGAGCTGAGATCCAGAGTTGGACACTTAACCGACTGAGCCACCGGGCTCCGAGTCCTTTCAAGGCCCAAGAAAAGGGTCTTTCCGTAGCTCTGACTTTTCCTGTGTGTTCGTTCCTTTCCCCCTGCCTTGGGAAAAATGGGTAGAAATGACGGGTAGAAGGAGCACTGCATCTGGTGTCAGAAGGAAAGGAAGGCTGAGGGTCTGGCAGCCTTCCTGTGTGACCTTGCCCCATTCCTTAACCTTTCTGGTTCCTCTTTTACAAAAACTGAGACTCCAGTTCCTACTTCAGAGCTTCCTGTGAGGACTTGCATCGACTCACACATGCAAAACGCTTAAGACGACTCCTGGCACATAGCTGCTACTCAATACGTCTGTTATTGTGTCGTGTCGGTCACTTTCATGTGGAATAAGGTATGTCACCCTCACCAGCAGCTTTGTGGGCTAGCCGTGAGCATACCCCTTTCAAAGATTGGGTAACTGAGGCTCGAATGCTCTCGGAGGGAGGCCATTCTCCAGTCTCCCAGAAATCCTGGACCCTTGAACCACCCCAAGCCCTCAGCTCAGCGGTAAAGCGGGTTGCTGGCACCCTGCCACTAGGGTACAGAGAGGGGCTGCCTCTAGCCCCTTTCGTCCTGCTTCCTGTGTGTGTGTGTGTGTGTGTGTGCGTGTGTGTGTGTGCCCAGAGAGTCATAGCTGCTTCAGGGCTAGTGTTACCATAAGTAGTAAGTTGTGAGCGCTTCCTGACCTTGTCCCTTTGTCTATTATGTTCCACAGGGGATGCAGGAAATCCTTCCTTGGGGCAAGATAAATAAATAAACAAACAAACAAATAAATCAGATATTACAGATGAACCTTCCTGTCCCCCATTCCAGTTCCCTCATTAGAGGACCCACTGTTGTCTGTTTGGTGTATATCCTTACAAATCTTTTTTTTTTTTTTTATGAACATTTACATACACCTATACCCACCTATATACATGTAGTATTGATTTGTGCGATGTCTTTTTGTTATGCTTATTTATTTTCTTTGAGAGAGAGAGAGAGAGAGAATGAGAACGGGGGGCAGGGCACAGAGAGGGAGACAGAGAATCCCAAGCAGGCTCCGCTCTGTCACTGCACTCAGCGCAGAGCCCTATGCCTGGCTCGAACCCCTGAACTGTGACATCACGACCTGAACCCAAACCAAGAGTCAGACGCTTAACCCACGGAGCCCCCCGGGCGCCCCTGATTTGTGTGATGGCTTAGTCTGAGTTCCCTCAAAAGAAAAACCCTGAGACAAGCAAGGGTTTGGGGGCAAGTTGTCGGTCTGGGAGGCGACCCCAGGAAACAGCCGTAGGGGGTTGGGGAAGTGAAAAAGGAGGGGCAGATTGTGATTTTTCAAAGATGTCCACCCTTGGTATTTATACCACTGTACAGGTTCTTTTTACAACAGGCTGAGGCTCCTCCCACAAGAGGCGGGGTCTGTGCGCCTCTTCTTGGACCTGGGCGGGGCTTGCGACTGCTCTGACCAATGGAGTATAAAGGAGGTGATTCTGACAGGCTTCAGGGGCTGGGTCACAGAAGAGAGGACCGCTGCCACCTGGGGCTCCCCTCTTGGCTTTTTTCCCCTCCTCCTTCTCCTCTCCCTCCTCCTCCTCCCCCTCCTCCTCTTCTCCTCTGTCTTTCAATCCTTACCCTTGGAACCCAGCCATGTTGTAAGGAAGCCCAGGTCACACATGCGGGTGTTACAGACAACAGCTCCAGTGGGGTCCTCGGGCAACAGCCAGGGTCAGCCAGCAGTCCTGCTAGTGTCGCCCTCCGGATGACTCCAGCCCCCGCCTTTGAGGCTCCCAGCTGAGGTCTCAGACACTGAGGAGCAGACACGCTGTTCCCCTTGTGCCCTGGTCGGAATTCCCGATTCATAGAAACATGAGAGATAAGAAATGATCATCATCTTAAGGCACTGAACTTGGGTAATTGGTGAATCGGGATTAGACAGTTAATACAACAGGGAAGGTAGGAAGCCAGCAGGGTGGGGCATTAACGAGCAGGGGACCCCTGTGGGCACCTGGGGCTCAGTCCTCCTGGGGACCTCTGGAAGGCGCTGGGAGTAGATTGAACATCTCAGCGTTGTCCCCCCCCCCCCCCCCCCCCGCCACCACCACCCAGGTGAGGGAGTTGGGCATAGCCGCCAGCTCCCATCCGTCCCTGACAGAGGCCTGCTCCTGGGTGCGATCCCTGCCTTGCTGACCCCTAAGAAAATTCCCCCAGGTGGGGATGTAGCTGTTTGGGGTGGGATGCTGCAAGGCTTTATGGGAACTGTCCACTAAAGCTTCAGGTGACCCCAGATGGACCCAGGGCATCGACCACAACACTACACGTGCTTTTAAAAAACATTTTAAACAGCAGTTATATGATAGGGCACACATCGCTCTGAAACTTGCTTTTATCACTGTGTTAGTTTCTTGTGGCTGCACAAGCTGGGGGGCTTAAAGCAATAGAAATGTGTTCTCTCGCAGTTCTGGAGCCCAGAAGTCTGCAATCAAAGTGACACAGCAGGGCCACACTCCCTTGGAAGGCTCTAGGCTCTCGGGGAGGATCCTTCCTTGCCTCTTCCAGCTTCTGGGGGCTCCTGGCATTCTTTGAGCTTCTTCCCCGTGTTTCCCCAAGCTCCCTTTCCTTTCTCGTGCAAGGACACCAGCCAGCGGATTTAGGACCCACTCTAAAATCCAGGACGATCTCACCTTGAGATCCTTATCACTCCTGCAAAGACTCTATTTCCAAAGAAGGTCCTGTTCACAGGTACTGGGGGGTTAGGACTTGGGCATCCTTTTTGGGAGGGGCGCGGGGGGACACGACTCAATGCACTACGGTCACAGAAGATTTGGGTGCTTTTGGCATGACCTTTCTTGGGTCTCGTTCTCCATAGTCGGGACCATAATTCGCTTAATAATTCATCATTCCCCCTGGCTTTATCTGAGGTTGTTACTGACTTTTTGTTCTCGCCAAAGTCCTTGTCTGTATCATCTTGTGCAGGAGAACAAATATTTCTCCAAAAGGTGTTCCCACCGGTACAAGAGCTGGTTCTGAATTCTAAGTTAAAGAGGGTAGGATAAGCTAGTCCCCTGTGGCCTTCAAGATTGACCCTTCACCCTCCTCCACCCGGCTCAGGGTGCTGGGAGCCCGATGGGGCTCCCTGGTCCTCCGGCTTCCCCGGATCTCGCCAACAGGGGGCGCTGGTAGGAGATGGAAGGAGGGAGGGCAGAGGGGTCAGCTGTGAGCTGGTTACTCACCTGACCAGGACCACAGCTCCTGGGGGTGGTAACAGCTCCCCAGCCTCCCAGGACCCTAGGGTCACGTGCAACAGCGGTCTGCTCTTCTGTGACCCAGCCCCTGAAGCCCATTTCTATAACGGACCTTGAGTCACCCACATAACAGAGTCTGTTTCTCAGGGGGACCCTAACTGCAAAGGGCTTTTCCTTTTGAGTTTTTCCTCTTACCTAAAGGGTTTGATTGATTGATTGATTGATTGACTGATTGATTTATCTGTCTATCTCCCTCTCTCTCTGCCCCTCCCTGGCTCACGCATTGTGCTCGCTCTCTCTCTTTCTCTCTCTCTCTCTTTTCCAATGTAATTTATTGTCAAATTGGCTTCCGTACAACACCCAGTGCTCATCCCAACAAGTGCCCTTGTCAATGCCCATCACCCGTTTTCCCCTCTCGCCCACCCCCCATCCCCCCTCAGCTTTTTCTCTGTGTTTAAGAGTCTCTTGTGGTTTGCCTCCCTCCTTCTCTGTCTGTAGCTATTTTTTCCCCTTCAAAGGGTTATATTTAGAAAGAATTTAAAAATATTTAGCTTTGGGGCACCTGGGTAGCTCAGTTGGTTAAGCATCCGATTTCAGCTCGGGTCATGATCTCACGGTTCATGAGTTCGGGCCCCGCATCAGGCTCCATGCTGACAGCTCAGAGCCTGAGGCCTGTTTCAGACTCTGTGTCTCCCTCTCTCTCTGCCCCTCTCCTGCTCGTGCTCTGTCTCTCTCTCTCTCAAAAATAAATAAACATTAAAAAAATTTAAAGAATAAAAAGATTTAGCTTTATTATTGTGGTAACTATCACAGGCAGGAAACGCACTCAGAGCACACAGAAAGACAACAGCGTTCTCGCACATTCCCAGCCTTGAGGAAATCACTGTTGATCGCTAGGTGTTTAGTCTACCAGTCTTTCTTGGGGCAGGGCTTTGGGGTCAGACAGAGCGGGGCCTGAGTCCCAGCCTGGCCACGACATGCTGCGTGATCTTGGTCAAGTGTCTTAACCTCGCTGAGCTTCCGTTTCCTCATCTGTAAATGGAGTCATCGTAGCACCCATTTGGTGGGCTTGCTGGGAGGTGCAAATGCCCAGGACTGACAGATACCAGCCCTTTCTACATATATCAGTGTCACAGGTAGTTCTCCAAATCCCCATTCAGGCGTTCTATATATAATAGGATCCCGGCCCTGCCTTTTGTGGTCAAAACAAGTTCTGCTTTTGTTTCAACAGTCCTAGAACCTCACAAGGTTGCTGCTAGGCTGCCAGGATTTTTTTTTTTTTTTTTTTGAGGTCTTAGGTTTGGTTTTTTTTTATATAGTTTTTCGGCCAGCGCCCTAAAAAATTGAAGTTCACGTTTGTCTAGTACTAGGTGCAAGGCACCATGTTAGACACTTGATAGACATAACTTTCTGTAACCCTCACAATAACCCATTTCACAGAAGCAGGAATCGAGGCACAGCCAGTAGGTGGACGAGGCAAGATTTCTTCCCATTCCCTGCCTTCAGCACTAGCTGCTGTGGCCGCCTTGAGTCACTCCCTGGACCCATTTAACATAATCAATCTTGTTATTGTGTCAACGAAGACACGATAAGCCAAGGCCATAACCATGGGGCACCTGGGCGGCTCAGTCGGTTAAGCGTCTGACCCTTGATTTTGGCTCAGGTCGTGATCTCACGCACCGTGAGATCGAGCCCCCCAGTCAGGCTCGGTGCTCGGAGCCTGCTTGGGATTCTCTGTCTGCCCCTCCCCTGCTTACTCTCTTTATTTCTCTCTCGAAATAAATAAATAGATAAATAATTTTTAAAAAAGAGCCATAACCGTCAGTTCGATTCAATTCCACAAAAATACATTGACCACCCACTACATGCCAGGCGTTAGGCTTCTCAAGACAAGATTAATGGGATGCCCTTCTTTTCGGAGCATATGGACCTTCTGGGTTCACATGCTTTCACTGATGCCCGGACTTTGTGCTATGTGCTTCGGGTCACAGAGTCTCCCCTTGCATTTGGAGGCTCCGGGTGGTTAAAGGTGTTGGAACAAGGACTGGGGGGACAATACGTTGGTGTTATTAGTGTTGCTTTATCAACAGTTAAAGCCAATTTGGGGTGGCGGAGGGGAGGAAACTGTAGTCCAAAAGTTTAGGGGCCCAAGCTCTGGCCCCCGAATGCCTGGATTTGAATCCCAGATTCATGGTTCCTTGTGGTGTGACCTCGGACAACCCCCTCGTCTCCCTTGCCTCAGTGAGTCCATCTGCAGAATAGACCTCATGATAGCAACCTGTCTTCTAGAATCGTGGTGAAATCAGGGAGCTCTATAAAGCTGTAGGCAGCTCGGGGCACAAAGCAAGCACTCAGTAAGTGATAGAGATTATGATGATGATCCAGCCAGGCCCTCCCCACCCCCCCACCCCCCCCCCCGTGGCCCCCAGAAAGTAGCCAGAGGGAGGACCCAGATTCTGAACCTGCAGGGCTGGTGTGGAGGAGTAGGAGGGAGCCAGGACCCCAGCCTCCCCTTCATGGGGGCTGCCAAATCCGGTAGAGGTGCCGCGAGGTCTGGCCGCCCCCAGCAAGCACGTGAATTACCTCTCAGGGTCACGGGTCTTAAGGAGCCCCTCTGCGGGATCTCACCCGGCCCTCTGTATATTGATCTCATCTAATCTCTCAGCAGGCGGGCGGGGCTCTAAATCCTTCTTTACTCCTTTCCTGCCCCCGCTGGGCAAGGAGGCCCCAGGCAGGGCTTAGCTCGAAGCGAATGAGGCCTGGGAAGCCGGAGCGCTTGGGGGGACATCTCTGCCCCTCATAACAGAAGATGGACAGCGCGGTGTGTACATAGGGGACGTCCCCCAGATGGGGGGAGGGCAGGCTGGCACTTCGTCCCTCTGCCAGCCAGGGGACCAGGACACCCACTGCCCCCCCCCCAACCCCGGGTCCGGAATCCACCGTTGTGGCTGCGGAACCGGGTCAGTGGCCTCTCCCAGACAGCCAGGCGTGGTGCCCCATGGCGGGGGAGGGAGGGGGCTGGAGGAGGATTTGGGAGCTGGTGAAGGGCACTGCTTTGTTGCTCTGTCTTCTTGCAGAAGCCAAAGCTGCAGGGAGAGGCCGCCTGCCTGGGCTCTGCTGGGGTGATTAGCGTCTGCGGGGGCTCCTGGCCTTACCTGGGGTCACCGGTGCTTTTCTGGCCACTGCCAGTCGTTCAGGGGGCTCCCTGGGAGCCTGGCAGGCCTCAGTTCCCACCCTTGAAGTGGGCTCTGGTGGGGGGGTGGGGAGCCCAGCGGTTCTGTGGAGCTGCCTGGTCCGGAGGGAAGGTCAACGGAGGCTGTGGGGCATGTGGGGGGGGGGGGGGCTAGTGGAGCGGGTGGGGCACAGAGGTGGCCTCAGACACGCAGCTCGGTGGCGCTTGTTAAAGCTCTGAAGACGGAGAAGTCTGGGTTTGAAACCACTTTTTGCTGGGAGACCCTGAGCCAGTGACTTTGCCTCTCGGGGCCTTGTTTCCTCCCGTTCCTTGTCACCTCCTCTGTTTTGGGTCAAGAACCGAGTCAATGAAACGGCTCGGAGCGAGGGCCCCTCCCGGCCAAGAGAAAAGGCTATCTACCAACAGATACGTGAAGATCGACGAGGGGGTGGCAGCAGGCTCCTACCCGTGGAGGTTTACCCGTGCCCATCCGGGTGGCCCACCCGGGACACATCTGGACCGTACCCGGAGCACATCTTCCAGGCTTCCAGCGACTGGTCCATCTTGGCCCGGCTCAACCAGCATCAGAGAGGCACTAAGTCCCTGGGTGAGGTCTCCTTTCCTGAGAAAACACAAAAACTGGAACACGTAAAGGGCGCTCAGCGAATGCCAGTCACTGTCCTGAGCACCTCACACTCATGACGGCACTTAACTTTACGACAACCTGCGAGCTGGAGGCCATCAGTGGTGCTGGCCAAGAATTATGCTTCCTGCCCACCTGGGGGGGGGGGGGTCATGTGATTACTTCTAACCAATGAGTTGTGAGTGGAGCTGACACCTGGCATTCCCAACTAGAGCTTTTCATTGCCTGTGCACGACTTTCCAAGGCCCTTATTTCCTTCTGACATGATGGCAAGCAATGTTCCAGAATGTTCCAGAGTGTGACTGCTCCGCCAGTGACTCTGATAAGCAGACCCTCCCTGCGATGGCCCCAAATGGACATGAAGCATGAGTGAAAAATAAGCCTGTGATTTTCAGTCACTGAGATGCTGCATTTCTCTTTTTCTGCAGCCTAGCCTAACCATCAGAAATTACATCCCCCCCCCCCCCCCCCCGCTTTATAGTTGAGGAAATTGAGACACAGACAAGGTTAAGTCACTTGCCTTAAGTCACCCAGCTAGTAAGTGACAGTCAGAGTTAGAAGCTGGGCAGTCCAGAGGTGTCTGGGTGGCTCAGTCAGTTGAGTGATCAACTTCAGCTCAGGTCACGATCTCACGGTCCGTGAGTTCGAGCCCCGAGTCGGGCTCTGGGCTGATGGCTCGGAGCCTGGAGCCTGCTTCCGATTCTGTGTCTCCCTCTCTCTCTGCCCCTCCCCACTCATGCTCTGTCTCTCTCTGTCTCAGAAATAAACATTAAAAAATTTTTTTCTTAAAATAAAAAAAATGTTTATTCATTTTGAGAGAGAACGACTTGGGGAGGGGCAGAGAGAGAGAGAGAGAGAGACGGAGAGAGAGAATCCCAAACAGGCTCCATGCCGCCAGCACAGAGCCGGACAAGGGCTTGATCCCATGAACCATGAGATCACGACCTGAGCTGAAATCAAGAGCCAGAGGCTTAACTGACTGAGCCGCCCAGGCGTCCCCAGAATCTGTGCGTTTTATTTCTAAACGGTCTTTCTGGATGGGACGCAGTCACCCTGGGGGGCCTGGAAAGTATGGAAAATTCATAAACTGTAGTGGATTCTGGGTGGGGTTGGCTTTTTTGGCCTCTGATTGTTTGGGGCTTTTTGTTTTTCCTCTCCCTTGAACACGGACTCTCCTAGAAGGTTCCCTCCTCAGCTCCCCTGCGCCATACCTGGGAGGCTGGGGGAGGCCGGGAGGGGGGCAGAGAGGGGGCTTTCTCCTCTCCCCCTCCTCACTTAGAAAGTCTGTCTTCTGCAGCTCCTCCGTGCCCCCCTCCAGGGACAAATTCCCCGAGTCCTAGCGGATCTGCACCCCATTCCCCAGCTCCTCCTACACCCTGTCCACGGGAGCCCCAGCGCGCCCTGCGAGGCCACCTGGAATAGATGGAGGTCAAACATTGCAAAGGAGAAAAGCCCTGAGGCCGGACGGCCGAGCCCCGAGCTGAGCTTTCAGAAATGTCTTCTCACCTCTTCACCCCACGCGGCTTCCTTTGCTCTCCCGGGGTCCCTGAGGTCCGGCTGCAGCCCCCAGAGAGCCAGCACTCCAGCATCCCCTGCCCTCGGAGGCTCCCCGGGAAAACGTGGCCAGGCGGGGCTCAGGACACCTTCACGCAAACCTCAGCTCGTCCTGCCCTGACCGGTTAACTCGACACTTACTCTACATTAAATACCAATTGGGCCAATTTTCTGCTGTAATTAAAACCTCTGCAGACGCGTTCCCTGCTCATCAGTGATGAGTTTATTAACCTCCAGCTCTGAAGGAATGTGGGGCAGGGAGAAGGACGGAAAAGTGTTTGGCTCCGGGCAGGGGGCAGGGGGCAGGCGGCCGGCAGCCGTGTTTGCAGAAGCGTCGGCATCTGTGTGGGGCCTGCCCCTGTGACGGGGACCCAGAAAGACCCACCCCTGCCGTGCTGGCCTTCTGCAGCCCTGGAATCATAACTGAGTGTCTTTTGAGAGTTCCACCTCCCAGACTGCTGACAAGCAGCTTGTCTGGAACCCGGAGACATGGCCTCTTCCAGCTCAGCAATCTGGGCTCGCTTGTCGTGCAGCATAACCGAGGCTGTGGTAACGATTACATATTATATCCCCACTTACAGAAGGTGAACCCGAGGCAGCCCGGTTTGCTTCCGAACCCAGGGGAGACCGAGATGGTTCTTGGCAAAGGGAGCCCCAGATCGTAGGGATAGACTCTCAAGGTTGACAGGGGGAGCAGGCCCGGCTGGTTCCCTCGTCTGCCGGAAGTGTGAGGTTCACGGCCACCAGCCATAGGGGCTGGAAGCTCAATGCCTGGCACACCCGGGGCAGCTCAAGCAATCAATGGTCTGTTCGTCAGAGAAAACCTGTAGACTGGAGCATGACCCAGCCCCCAAAAGCAACTGTTTTGTTTTTTTAATCAATAGATTGTATTTCTTTTTTCTTTTTATTATGTTAAAAAATTTATTTATTTATTCTTGAGAGAGAGAGAGAGTGAGCAGGGGAGGAACAGGGTGGGGGGGGGGGCGGTGGAGAGAGAGGATCCCAAGCAGCTCCGCACTGTCAGCACAGAGCCCAACGCGGGGCTTGATCCCATGAGCCGTGAGATCGTGACCTGAGCAGAAACCGAGAGTCAGACGCTTAACCGACCGAGCCACCCCGCCGCCCTTGCTGGACAATTACAATCGGACTCTGTGGGTGGGTGAAGGGGCTCAGAAAGAGGTACAGCCCCTGCAGGAGCCCCTGGCTGAGGTCTGGCATCCAGACCCCCTGGGGCCCCTCCAGCCTTTCTCGGCTGCCACCCCTCCTTTTTCATGTGACTCTTGTCCTTGCCTCCTGCTCACTCCCCCACCTGCTCCTTCCCTCTTCAGCCTCTGTCTTCCCTCTTGTTCTCTCTCCAGGCTCCTCCATCCTGCTCCTCCCCAGCTCTCCGCCACTTTCTTGCCCCAGACTCGGGGATGTGAGAAAGTTCCGGCAGAAATTGCAATCTCCTCTCCTCTCATGTGGCTCCTAGATAAGACAGTAAAAATCCGATTTTCAGCAATTTGCTTCATTTGTGAGCTCTCCCTCGTCTCCCTTTCTCCCCCTGACACCAGCTTAGCAAAATTGCCTGGGCGGAGTGGATATTTTTAACCACTTAGTAGTCAGAGGAGGATCGTATAAAGTTTTGCAGGAAACCCGGCCCCGTGCAGCCAGCTGCTGGCTGTGTGCTTTGGGGGTTAGCGGACAGGCACTTAAGGAAGCCAGGTGGGCAGGCCGAAGGGAACTGAGTAGGCAGGAAGGGGCTTGGGGGGGGGGGGGGGGGAAGGAGTGACCGGGACCAGAGGGGGAACAACGTGTGGGAGAGGGTCTGCCAGACGGGAGCTGTGGTTGCTGGAGGAAACCAGTCTGGGACCCAGGCTTCTTGTCTGGCAACAAAGAGATACCAAGGGAGCTTCCCCGGCACTTTGGGAAGGGGCGTCTCCTTCCCCAAAGCAGAGGCGGCGGTGGTTGGGGACACAGTGAACGTTTATTGAGCACCTTGGCGGCTTGCCTTATGTGCGTTGAATCCCCGTCGCGGTTGCCGAAGGAAGCCTTCTTCTTCTGTGGGTATCAGTTAAGGCAAATGCGAGGCTGTGTCGCCACAAGGCCCCCAAATGCAGGTTCCCCGCCCCTGTCACTGTCCCAATGGTTGCTATTTGGAACATGCGGTCTCCACCGCTACCCGAGTTTGACATCAGACCCTTGCCATCGAAGCCAGGAACTGAAAGGGTGCAGATAGCAAGGGAAATACCATGGCTTAAAGAACACGGGTCATTTTTTTTTTTTTTTTTTAGTTTTTATTTTTAGAAGTTATTTTTTTAAGCTTATCTATTTGTTTTGAGAGAGACAGAGACGGCGCAAGTGGGGAGGGGCAGAGAGAGAGAGAGAGAGAGAGAGAGAGAATCCCAAGCAGGCTCCACACTCAGGGCCCAATGTGGGGCTGGAAGCCACAAAGCCACGAGATCATGACCTGAGCTGAAACCGAGAGTCGGACGCTTAACTGACTGAGCCCCCCCAGGCGCCCCTGGAACACAGGTCACTTCTGACTCACGTGCCGGCCACAGCCGCATGCCCTGTGCTCTGCAAAGCCAAGCACTCTCCCTGGAGTCACGGGCTGTCTTCAAGGATCTCACAGAGGCCAGGCGTCTCCGTCCATTGGGCCTGTTAGATTACAATAGACTGGGTGGCTTATAAACAAAAGACATGTCTATCTAGGTTCTGGAGTCCAGAAGTCCAAGGTCAAGGTGCTGGCAGATTTGGTATTTGGTGGGGACCTGCTTCCTGGCTCACGGATGGCTGTCTCCTCAGCGCGTCCTCATATGGTGGGTGGGGCAAGGGAGCTCTCTGGGGTCTCTTTTAGAAGGCCAGTGCTCCCATTCATGAGGACCCCATCCTCATAACTTAATCACCCCAAAGGCCCCGCCTCCGGTTGCCCCCCTCCTGGGGATTCAGTTCCAACACCTGAATTTGGAGGAAGACACACATTCGGTTTCTAGCAGCCGGCCACCTGGATGTTTTGTCCCTGCGTGACAAGGGCCGCCGGCTTCCCAGCCTGTCAGGTGGGAGTCCTTACCAGCTGCCCACCTGCTAAGATAATGCCAGGTATTTGGGATCCTATGGCCGAACTGTTGGTTACAATAGCATCTGGGCTGCTGGAACAGAAATCCAGGATTACCGCGGCTCAAACAAGAGGTAACTTTTTTAAAGTGCCTTTCTTTATTTCAGTCATCTCCACACCCCCCGTGGGGCTTGAACTCACGACCACGAGATCAGAGTTGCGTGCTCTTCCAACGGAGTGAGCCGGGTGTCCCCAGAGATAACTTCACTTACGACTTACTTGATAGTCTGGCTGTCGATGGTCCGGGGCTGGGGTGATTGGCTACATTGTAGTGAGGACGTGGGCTCTTTCTGGCTTCTGATCTGCCACCTCTAGGGGGGGCCGAGATGACTCGCCAACATGTCCTCTTTCCAGCCAGTGGGAGGGACTCCACTCCTTCCCTTCAAGGGCAGAGCCCAGAAGGTGCACAGGTGGCTGCCGTTGGCCAAAGTCACATGGTATAGCTTCAAGGAAGGCTGCCAAATGAAGTCGTTTTCCTGGGTGGCCATGTGCCCAGGTTGAAAATGGAGGTGCTTCGGGGTGCCTGGGGGGCTCAGTCAGCTAAACATCTGACTCTCGATTTTGGCTCAGGTCATAATCTTGCGGTTCATGAGTTCAAGCCCCACGTCGGGCTCTGTGCTGACAGTGCAGAGCCTGCTTGGGATTCTCTCTCTCCGCCCCTCCCCCGCTTGCACCCTCTCTCTCTAAATAAATAAACTTAAAAATTTTTTTTTAAATAGGTTCTTTATTAATACAAAAGACAAGGAGAATGGAGGGGAGAATGGGGAGTGAAGGTTACGCTTTGTTGTTTTTTTTTTTTGTTTTTTTTTTTGTTTTTTTTTTTTAATTTATTTTTGGGACAGAGAGAGACAGAGCATGAACGGGGGAGGGGCAGAGAGAGAGGGAGACACAGAATCGGAAACAGGCTCCAGGCTCCGAGCCGTCAGCCCAGAGCCTGACGCGGGGCTCGAACTCACGGACCGCGAGATCGTGACCTGGCTGAAGTCGGACGCTTAACCGACTGCGCCACCCAGGCGCCCCTACACTTTGAAAAGAGAGATGATTCATTTTCAGAAATGCCAAATAAAAGCTGCACTGTCTCATTAACAATAGGTTTACAACCTACTGGAAATATGTACGAACCCCCCACTCCACCCCAACCCATGGAGTCTCAAATACTTAGACGCTTCACTTCCCGGTTCTTCTCCCCACCCCCCACCCCCCCTCCACCCCCCACCCCCCACCCCCGCCCCCCCCCTCCACCCCCCCCCACCCCCACCCCACCCCCGCTCTGTTTCGTGGGCTTATTGTTGGGGGCTTATTTTCGTGGGCTTTGCAAGGAGCGTGCACCAAAGAGCAAAGGGAGGAGGGACCGAAAGTCTCTGCGTCACCTCAGGGGATGGACATTTGTTCCAATCAGACTACTTTTTGCCTGCCATGGGCGTAGGCGACGTCCGGGGAAGGCTGGAACCTCTCTAGTCCCTCAGCCAGTGAGGAACCAGGGAGGGACCCACACGCCCGGGGATAAATTGTCTGCTGTGACTCCCCCGAGGGAGCCTGTCCACCAGACATCTGCGCTTGCAAGAACATTGATTAAAGCCTCATTTCACTGTGATTTGAGTCTTCACATCCTTCCTTTGATTGGGTTGATGGGCTTATTTCTAACATACACAACATGGTGAATATATTTAATGCCACTGAGTTGTATACTTTAAAATGGTTATAATAGGGGCACCTGGGTCGCTCTGTCGGTTAAGCGTCTGACCTCAGCTCAGGTCATGATCTCGCGGTTTGCGGGTTCGAGCCCTGCAATGGGCTGTATGCTGACAGCTCGGAGCCTGGAGCCTGCTTCGGATGCTGTGTCTCCCTCTCTCTCTCTGCCCCTCCCTGACTCGCACTCTGTCTCTCTCTCAAAAATAAAAAAACATTTAAAAAATCTAATAAATAAAATGATTACAATAGTAAACTTTAGGTGGTGTTGTGTTTTATCACAATAAAAAATAATTTACTTACCAAAAAAGACAAGAAAAGGGATATTGGGAGACAGAAGCAGGAATCCGAAGGAAGAGAGAGAGCAAGGCATGCATCTACCAGGGGCACAGATTTTTCCTGGAGGGAGGAAAGGCATATGCAAAGGCCCTGCGGCTGGGACTTGCTTGATGTGTTTGAGAAACATCGAGGAGGCTGGAGTGAAAGAGGGTGACAGTGGTAAGAGATGAGGGCAGGGAGGTGACAGGGGCTATAAACTGTGGGGAGGAGCCCAGATTTTTTCCCGAGTGATGAGAAGCTGATGGAGAATTCTGACCGTGAAAGTGACCAGGTCCAACTTAGGTTTTAAAGCAATCACTCAAGCCACTATACCTTCAGGTGTTCTCAGCACCCTAAGAAGGCTGAAATTCAGGTTTCCCCAAGCCCAGGCTTCCTGGGGATAACCCAGGCCTCCCATGGCTCCCACCAGGCCTCCCTCATCCATTCTCCCTTCCCCTCCACAGGCTGTGCCCTTCCTGGCTGGCTGCAAGGAGCAGTGGGCAAAAGCTTGGGTTGTGGAGTCAGTGTTGAAATCTCAGCTCCAGCACTGAATAGCTGTGAGCCTGTGCTGTGGACCGAATGTGTCCTCCCAGGTTCATATGTTGAAGCCACAATCCTCAGCGGGACTGTATTTGGAGATTGGGCCTTTACATGAGGTCATGGGGGGGACCATGACCCAGTAGGATTAGTGTCCTTAAAAAAATTTTTTTTTTACATTTATTCATTTTTGAGAGACAGAGAGAGCACAAGCTGGGGAGGGGCAGAGACAGAGAGGGAGACACAGAATCTGAAGCAGGCTGCAGACTCAGCTATCAGCACAGAGCCCGACATGGGGCTTGAACTCACAAACCACGAGATCATGACCTGAGCCAAAGTTGGACGCTCAACCGACTGAGCCACCCAGGCGCCCTGGGTTAGTGTCCTTTAAAGAAGAGACTGGAGAGGGTATGCATTCTCTCTCTTTCTCTCTCTCTCTCTCTCTCTCTCTCTCTGTCTCTCTCTGTCTCTCTGTTCCTGCCACATGAGGTTCAGTGAGAAGGTAGCCATCTTCAAACCAGGAAGCTCATTGTCACCAGAACCCAGACCAGCTGACAACTTGACCTTGGACTTCCAGTCTCAGAAACCGTGAGAAACAAATTTCTGTTGTTTAACAACCGCCCGGCTCCCACCCAGTCTCTAGTGTTTTGTTATGGCAGCCCAGCAGACCGATATGCCTTGTTTGAGTGACTTAACCTCTCCATGCCTCAGTTTCTTCATCACAAAGATGGGCTTATAAATACACCATAGAATACCTTGAGGCTCCGTAAGCAGAGAATTCATTTGAACAGTGCGTAGCGCCTCCAAAGCTCTCAGCAAATGTCAGAGTATCAGTCAGCACAGGCTTGATGAAGCCAACACGGGTGGGTTGTCCCCATGACACTGGCCGTCCATTACTGCTGGCACCTGTGGCACTCAGGAGCAGCCTTGGCAAAGCAGAGATAGGGCTGGAGGATAAACACCCCAGATCCCTCACGCCTCTGGTGGAACAACGCTGAGGCGTGTTCTTGCAAAGTGTAAAAGTCCCCAAGACCACCCTCACATCTACACCAACAGCAAGTTTGGAGTCCCTAAGACTACCCCAGTTTCGATAATCCCCGAGGACTCACTGATAGCTCTCATACGCGACATGTTATGGTTTGTTACAGGGAAAGGATACAGATTAACATCAACCAAGGGAAGGGGCGTGTGGGGCAGGACCCAGGAGACGCCAGGTGTGAACATCCAGTCGGCCCCTCCCAGTGGAGTTGTGCGAACAGCGCTAACTTCTCCCAGTGACCGTGCGTGACGACACTCACGGTGTACTGCCAACCTAGGATGCTCACCCAGCCTTGGTGTCCAGAGTCTTCGTTGAGTCCGTATCACATAGACATGGTTGACCCTCCGTGTGGCTGACCTCAGTCTCCAGCCCCTCCAGAGGTCGGGCTGACACTGGGTGACCCACGCCCACCCCCCCCCCCCCGCCCCAACCACCATAAATCACATTGTTACTACCTAGTGTGACCAAAGCTCCCCCGTATAAATCATATTGATCGAGTAGACTGTGTGGCCCAAGGTCCCAGGTAAACAAAGATACTCTAACCAAGCAAGACATTCTAGGGCTTCCAGGCCACCTCTCAGGAGCAAAGGACAAAGACTAGACCTCTCTTTGGGTGAGGTTAATCCTTTACGGCACCTTTCTACAGTGTCTCCCAGAATTCCCCTGTGGGATTGAGCCTCAGTTGCCCACAGTAGTAACCTCAACAGTGTGCTCGTTCTTGGCTCCGTCATTTCCCTCACTCTCCTTCCTAGGGTCACTTCCCAAATAAATGATTTGCCCTTGCAACCTGGCTTCTAGGTGAACCCACTGTTGCAGGCTGAATAACGGCCCCCCCAGAGATATTAGTTCCCGGGCTCTGGAACCTGTGAATGCGACCTTCTGTGGCAAAAGAGATTTTACAGATGGGATTAAGTTAAGGCTCTTGAAATAGGAGATTATCCTGGATTATCTGGGAGGGCCCTAAATGCAATCATAAGTGTCCTTATAAGAGGGAAGGAGAGGGAGGAGGTCAGATGTTACACTGCTGGCTTTGAAGATGGAGGAAGGGGCCCTGAGCCGAGGGACACAGCACTGCAGCGCTGGCAGCTGGAAAAGTCGAGAAAACAGACTCTTCCCAAAGGGCTCCCAAAGGAGCAGGGTCCTGCTGACGCCTGTTTCAACCCACTGAAACTGACTTCAGGCTTCTGACCTCCAGAACTGTAAGGGAAGAAATGTTTGTTGTGTTAAGCCACCAAGTTTGTGGTGATTTGTCACAGCGGCCATAGACTATTGATACACCAGCTGAGATGGGAGGTCATGCTGTGGGAACCCCAACATCTCAGTGACTTCAAAGTTTATTTCTTGCTCATGTTACATGACCGTTGGGAACCACCTGGGGCCTCTGTTTGGGTCATCCTCATAGCAGGATCCAGGCTGATGAGGCAGCAGCTATCTAGAATGTTCTTAGTCACTGCAGCAGAGGAAAGAGAGCAGAGGGTCCTGCCTCAGCCATTAAATACCCCAACCTGGCAATGACGTCATCACGTCTGCTTGCAGCTGATTGGCCAGCACTCATCGCATGGCTCCAGCCAACCCCAGGGGAGCCCGGAAGTGCCTCCCATCAGGTGCCCAGAAGGTGGAGAGCAGGGAAACATCAGTAACCCCCGCGCCACCCCCCCCGGAACTGGATATTACTTGAGTAACAGGATGCTACAATGGACTTTTTCATTCAGGCCCCAAATAAGTAAATATAGTGCCCAGTGAGAGGCACCAGACCGCAGTGAACATTTCCAAAGTCGAAGGCTCCCGATGGGTTTCATGACTCAGCGTGAGCGGGGTCTGAAAGGCTTGGGGAAGAAGGCAGGTTTGGAGAGGGTTTTATGAGGATTTCTCCGGAGGAGGCTGTGCTGTGAGCTTCGTGCTCTCCCCATCAAGAGAAAAGGGTCAGAGCCGGGTGCCCCCCTCACTTCAAGCCAGGGAAGGAAGAACATTGGCAGGATGTTAGGGAGAATCTATTGTGGGTCCCCTGGACTTTTGTGACCCGTGGAAGGCAGAAGAAAGGGGCTGGTGACTGCTCTGGTAGATCAAAATACAGGGTGTTTCCAGGAGGGCTTCCTGGAGGAGGTGCTGGGACTCCGGCCGCAAGCATATGACTGGTTTCAGTGGGGAGAAAGGCTGAGCAGAGAGCAGGTCCTAAGGGAGAACCAGGGGCTGGGTGAGAGGGCTCCTTCGACAGCAGAAACAGCTCCACCAGGACCCTCTGGCTCCTGGTGTCCTGGGACTGTCATAACAAAGGACCACAGACTTCAACTACAACAATAGGAATTTCTTCTCTGCCAGTTCTGGAGGCCAGAATGGGAAATCCTGGTGTGGGCCAGGCCAGCCGCCTCTGGGAGGTCCAGGGCAGAATCTTCCCTGGCTTCTTCCAGCTCCAGTGACCCAGGCACTGCCCCCACGCCTGGGCTTGTGGTTGCTTTGCTCTAATCTCTGCCTGTTTGCAAACTCTTCTCCCGGGGTGTCTCTGTTCTCATGTCTGTCCCTCACAGGGATACCTGTCCCTGGATTTAGGCTCACCCAGATGAGAATCTCATCCCAGGATTCTTAAATTAAAAAAAAAAAAAAAAAAAAAAAAGTTTATTGAAGTAATCTCTGCACCCAAAGTGGGGCTCGAACTCACAACCCCAAGATCAAGAGTCGCATGCTCCTTCGGCCCCCCAGGATTCATCACTTAATCCTATCTGCAAAGACTCTTTTTACCAAATAAGGTCACAGTCAGAGGTTCCAGGGGTGAGAACGTGGCACATGTCCCTTGGGGGACCACCACGTGACCCCCCCCCCCTACACTCCCCTTCCCTCCCTGAGCTCAGATCCTGAGCGTTGACCGGTCGTCAACCTTGGGCTTCTCTGTGTCCCTCCGTATAGAATCCAGTTTTAGCAAGAATCCGGTTAAGTCAGTGGAGCTGGAACCTCCCCTTACTCCTGATGTTTCCTCCTAGTAATTTTCCATCCACTGCCCCCCACCCCGCTCCTTGGCTGTAAATCAGAACCGAGCCTGGTTCTACCCTGAGATATCATTTTCCCTATTGCAATAGTTTTTTTAAAAAACCAAAATTTATCTTTATCCCTTTAACAGTTGTCCAGCTCTGGTTTTCCTTAAGTGTGACAGGAAGGGCTAGGAAGGAAGGAGGGAGGGGCGGGCCCCCACACCACTCCGGGGCCCCCAGAACAAGGAGGAGAATATTTAAGTCTAAAGCACCATCCGAGCTGGGATCTGGACATTCTCGTTCTGAATCGTGCCCAGCCTGCCTTCTGACCTCAGGTGACCATTAGAGCATCTGTGATCTGAGATGCGCAGAAAAGTCAGGAAGCTAAGAGTTTATGCATTTAACACCCCTGCCACCACCCCGCTGTAAAAGCAGTTATAGGAGCAGGAGGAACCACCCCGTGAGTTAAGGGTGGCTCCGTGCTGGTTCATTTTTGTTACAGTGTCTTGATTCCAAGGTTCCTCTAGAAGTCGTTTTGTCCCCCCCCTCCCCCGCACTGACCTCTCTCTACCTGCCCGTTCTGCCTTCCACTGGGCCCCCAGGTCCTCCTTCGCCCTGGGGCCCCGTCTGCCTGCCCTCCATCCATTTAACAAACGTATTGAGTCAGCAGGGAACAGCAGAAACAAGGAGCCTCCCTGGTAGAGCTGAGGTTTGGGTGGGGGAGCCAGCTAAGAGACAGCCGAACGAGTAAATATCCTCGGTACATCCCAGTGAGTGCAAGTAAATAAAGCAGTAATGTGGATTTGTGGTGGTGGTAAGGGGGTGGGGGTGGGGAGGGTATCAGAGAAGGGCTTCCTGGGGAAGGGAGACCTGGAGGAGGTGAGGGAGGAGGCTTGCAGATATCGGGGAGGAGACAATCCAGGCAGAGGAAACAGCCTATGCAAAGGCCCTGAGGCAGGAATGTGCCCAGGGAGTCTGGAGAATAGTGAGAAGTCCCAGGTAGCGGGAGGGGAAGAAAGTCAGAGACAAGGGCAGGGAGGTGATGGGGGTGTGCAGGGCCTTGTGGCCTCAGGGAGGACTTGGGTTTTGCTCTGAGTGAGGAAGCTGGCAGACACAATGGCCCCCCAAAGATGTCCACGTCCGAATCCCTGGAATTTGTGCACGTATTACCTCACATTGCAAAAGGGACTTTGCAGATGTGATTACATTAAGGCTCTTTGGGCAGGGAGATCATCCTGACTATGGGGTGGGCCCAATCTCGTAACACAAATCCTTAAACGCAGACGGGTGAGGCAGAAAGGGGGTCAGAGAACGGCCATGTCAGAAGGTCTCTCCTGGCTGGTTTTGAAGGTGGTGGGAGAGGCCACAAGCCAGGGACTGCAGGCCACCGCTTCAGGTGGCAGCCACTGGGGAAAGGGGGACCTCCCCCCTGCAACCGCAAGGAACTGAATTCTGCCCGCACCTGAAGGAGGTAAGGGCTCCTTCCCCCGAGCCTCGCAGTCAGCTGATATCTTACCCCAGGGCCCGCGATGATGCATACGTGTTGTTGAAGCAGCTAAGTCTGTGGGAACTCGCGACGGCAGCAACAGCAAAGCAAGCCAAGGTGGCCGTTAGTTCTGAGCGGAAGAGGAGCCCAAGCGGGCTCGGGTGCTCACCTGCGCCCCCTGGGGGCCGGGCGGGGAAGAGACCGCAAGGCGAGACCAGGAGCCTGGGACCAGGCCGGACGCGACAGCAGGTGCAGGAGGGCGACGCTGGGCTGGACCCGGCGGGGCCGCGGAGGTGGGCAGAAGTCCAAGGTTTGGATGTGAGTGGAGAGAGAGCGAGAAAGGGGTCAAGTCAAGGATGACACGAGGCTTCTGACCGCGGTACCTGGAGCCCCCCGCCCTCTCCAACCCCCTGCTTCAGCAGCCCCCGCCTCGCTCCTGTGTCCCCCTCAGATGGTTCAGGTAGAGGCCACATGCTGCCCTCGCCTCTTAGGCCTTGGCCGTGCCCTGTGGCCTCTCACGCATGGCATTTGCCTTCTCCATTCTCAAGACAGGAAGTCAGATGAGGCTGGAGAGGGGCGGAGAGCTGTCAGGGCCCCCACCCCCAAAAGGACTGGGGATCTGCCTCCTCCCTCCCATCCGAGCCCAGACTAACCGGCTCCCATTTTGCCCCCGGTCGGCGCATCGCTCTCTCTGTCTCCCTCTGGAATTTTCGTTCTCTTTACGGTAACCAAATTACCCCATCTCTGCTTGTCGCCAGGGACCGCCTGCCTCAGCGCAGCGCAGCGTGGGCTAGAAGGGCCAGGGTCACGGGGCGAGCGATTAAACCATCAATCACCCGCCGATGCTGACAGCCACCCCTCACCTGGGACCCTCCGCCGTCTGCGAGCCCCGGGGCCAGCGGCAACTCAAAAACAGGCCTGGAGGCCTCCGAACCCTTCAAGGTGCGGCCTCGAGAGGAACTCCCAGATCCTTGTTCGTCTGGATCCGCAGAAAGCCATCCTGGGTTCAAACTCACAGCTGCGTCTTGCTCACTTGGCTGGGCCACTTCATCGGTCCGTGCCTCAGTTTCCCCACCCGGAAAGTAGAGATCATACATACCATTTTCGATGCCGCTGGGGATTACATCAGTGAATGTGATACCGTGGAGCACGTAATAAGTAGTTTCTAGGATGTACTACTGTGACCCTTGCCTTGCCTCTGGTAAACATCGGAGATCATCAACTCTTGATAGAAATCCAAGACTTCTGACTTGGGGGGTTGGTGATGGGGATCATGCCTATGCCTTCGTCCAGCTGGTGCCTCATCCAAGTCCGAACTGGGCGGGGGGGGGGGGGGGGGGGGGGGAGGCTCTAGCAGAACCTTAACTCCTGCGGAACAACTCACATTTAGCGTCACTCCTTGTAGGTAACAAGCCTCCGTGCTTTGCACTGGCTGTTCCCTCTGCCTGGAATGCTCTTCCTCCACATACCACGTGACTCCTCTTTGCCTGCTCCGGAGCTTCGTGCAGATGTCACCTCCTCAGTGAGGACACCCAGTTAAAAGCGCCTGCCCCACCCACGCGGTTTTGTTGTTTCTCGAGCGGGCACGCACCCCCACCTAATGTACCGGAGGCTGTGTTTGCTGGGTCGGTCTGACCACCTCACTGGAGTGTCAGCCCGAGGGCAGGGGTGTAGCCCCTTCATCGCCCGGCACAGCACCTGGCATGAAATAAACACTCGGTGAATTCTTGTTGAACCAACGAATGAATGCATTCCAAAGCTGCTCTGGAGTTGGACTGCTGTGGGCAATCCCGGGCTTTCTGGGGGTAGACGGGGTGTGATAAGTCCTGTGCAGGGACCCTGCTATCGTCTTTATGTGGATCTTCCCCTTCCTTCCATCCTTCCTTCCTTCCTTCCATCCTTCCTTCCTTTCTTCCTTCCTTCCTTCCATCCTTCCTTCCTTCCTTCCATCCTTCCTTCCTTCCTTCCATCCTTCCTTCCTTTCTTCCTTCCTTCCTTCCTTCCATCCTTCCTTCCTTTCTTCCTTCCTTCCTTCCTTCCATCCTTCCTTCCTTCCTTCCATCCTTCCTTCCATCCTTCCATCCTTCCTTCCTTCCTTCCATCCTTCCTTTCTTCCTTCCTTCCTTCCTTCCTTCCTTCCTTCCTTCCTTCCATCCTTCCTTTCTTCCTTCCTTCCTTCCTTCCTTCCTTCCTTCCTTCCTTCCTTCCTTTCTTCCTTCCTTCCTTCCTTCTTCCTTCCCCCTCCCTGCCCCTCCTTCATTCTTTCTTTCTTTCCTGAGGTGAAATTCACCTAACACAAAATCAACCATTTTGAAGTATACACTTCAGGGACATTTAGCACCTTCACCACGTTGTGCGGCCACCACTTCTACCTGGTTCCAGAACATCCCCGTCACCCCAAAAGGAAACCGGCACCCATTAAGTCGCTCCCCAACTTCCCCTTTCCTCCCAGCCCCTGGCCACCACCCGTCTGCTTTCTGTCTCTGTGCATTTACTTATTCTGGACATTTCACGTAAATGGAATCGGGTCATGTGTGCTCTGTTGTGTCTGGCTCCTTTCACTGGGTTTAACGTTTTCAAGTTTCCTCCACATTGTAGCGTGTGTCAAGATCGGTCCTCCTTTTTACAGCTGAATCATATTCCAATGTATGGATGGACCACATTTGTTCATCTACTCCTCTGGTGATGGACATTTAGGGTGTTTGCACCTTTATTGTGGATCCTTAAAAGGCACCCTTTCTTCGGGGCGGATGAAGAGCGCGGTGGGGGGAAGAGATGATATCAGCCCTTGCTCTGGCTTCTTTCTAGCATTCTTGTGCAGTGAGCCACCTGCACAGCTGTTCGTGGCAGCCCTAACAGTGTGATGCGTATCCTGACCAGCTCAAAGACCAAGGAACCAGGAGCTGCCCCTCCTCGCCTAGGCTTTCAGACTGCCAATCCCTAACCTCTCTGGCCCGCTCACCCCTGCGGAAAACCTGCCAGGGAATCGGGCTGTTTTGGCGGGTACTCCAAGTCCCCTCCTTCCTGTTGCCCCTAGCTGTGCCCCCACTTGTTTCTCCAGACTCTGGGACCCTCTGGCTGTCTCTTCTTCATGCTTTCCACCCAGCCTGGAGTCCCACACCCACCTACGTCTCCCAACCCTCTCTCTGTGTCTCCGGCACAGTGGCTATTTTTATTTTCCCTTCTTATTAAATTTCCAACTTCTGCAAACACCATGGCCCCTGCCTCGCTGCACCGCACCCCCCCCCCCACCCTTTCCCTTCGAGCGGATTTGATTCACTTGCGGTTTTATTAACAGATTAAAAAAAAAAAAAATGCAGCTGCCACCACACCGTGCCTTCTCTGCTTTCTTGGAGGTTTAGAGAAGCTGGAGGGAGGAAAACTGGGCTGTAGGTTCCCTCTGGGGGGGGGGTTAAATCCAATCTACCCTCCTCCCCACAGCCCGGGATATGTAGACCTTTCCGTGTGTAGCCAAGGAGGAGGGGGGAGGGGCTGGGCAGTGAGGCCGGGCCCTTTCCTGAGTTTGAGGAAGGATTTGAGGGGTGTCAGGCCTGTGCACTGCCCCAGATAGTGCCTTGTCCTGAGGTGGAATTGGAAATTCAAAAAAAAAAAAAAAATCCACATGGAGGTTCTGCCTCTGTGGACACCGGGAGCTCACAGCTGCCCAGTTGGGCCCCGGAAGGGGGGCCTGGGATTTGGAAGCACCCACACCAGAGCTGGGGGGGGTGCCTCCACCCACTCTTCTTTTGGATCACTGGTAGAAGTGGGGGGGGCATGGAAGGTTCCAGGCTCCCCGACACCACCTACCCTGGGAGGCCTCTCTTAACTTTTTCTCCCCAGGAGATTCCGATCTCCATCCCCGTGTCCTCTCTCCACCCCCTGCCTCCCAGAGCTGAGAGCAAATTGCTTCTTCATGCCCCCGGGGTGTTTTTCCCCCCAAATTCTTTGTGTGGCAGTCACTATGGCAACCAAGAACCCAGCTGCACTTTATTTCCTGGGGATACAGGAAGGGGATGGGGAGTATATTCAACTGGGACCTTTCTACCCTCTTCCTTTCCCTTCTTCTGATCCTCCTCCCCCACAGGGCCTGATCCAGCCTTGGTCCACTAGAAGAGTAGGCTGCCTGTCTGGGTGCCCATCCTGGCTTGCTGGGCTGGCTCCCCATTGGGTCCCTCATCCATTTGAGGAAGGTTCTTCCTTTGGCCAGAGTGCTAAGGCTAAATGGTGCCCTGGATCCCAGTGGAATCCCTTTCCCCTTCTTTCTCTCTTCCCTCTTCCTCTCCACTCCCATAATCAGGCCAGGCTGGTATGGTTGGGCAGGTTGGACACTGCACAAGGGGGCACAGAGTGTGCTCGTCATGCTGTGAGTGCCCCTTTCTCCTTTGCTCAGGGGCTCCCTATGGACAAACCTCTGACCCGCTGTGGCTGACACCAACTCACAGTTCACTATTAAGAGAGTCAGTTATTTCAATAATGAATTTCAGCTCCAGTCGTGCCCCAAAGCAGAGGAGGAAAGCGAGCCTCGCCAGAAATTTGAGGTTGTGAACAACACAGGCTACAGCTCCTTTGGGACCTTAAGAGAACAAACTTGGGCGGGAAGAATTCTAGAGGGGCTGGAGCTGGAGTCAAAGACCGTAGGATGTCTTGGGAGAGCCAGAGAGGGACAGGGGGTGATAATCAAAAGTCCCAAAGAGGTAATGCAGCTGGTGTAGATTGACTGCCAGATGGACCCAGGTCGATGCCCTCACCACCTACCCTGCCTCTGTCACCTGACTGGAGCCCGGGCCAGCCGGCCGAGGCATATCGAGGCGAGCCCTGTCGTCCCAGCCGAGGCCATCCTAGACCAACCTACGGCCAGCTGAACCCCAAACACGTGACAGGGCCCAACCTGGGTGAATAAAGAGTGTCCTCCGGACCCCCAGCTGACCAAAGACTCCTGAATGCGCCCAGCCAGAAGGAATGTCCGGTTGATGCGTAGACTGTGAGCCATAATTAAGGCCGATTGTCTAAGCCACTGGACTGGGGGGTTGTCTGTCACACAGCACAATGGCCTACAGGTAACTGACACAAGGCCTGACTAGCGCGGGTGCATCAGGCACACCTTGCCCTTCCTCACGGAAGAAATGGGCCCAGATTCGGTTACCATCTCCTTCCCTTTCTTACAAATTCTTCCCCGTTCCTTCCGTTCTTGATCTCTAGCCATATCCCCCTCACTCCCCCCCCCCCCACTTCCATTCAGCTACATCAGATTCTCCCACTCTCCAAGCCTGCACCCACCTCCGGGCCTTTGCACCTGCTGCTTCCCTGCCTGGAAGCACCCTCTTTCCCCAGGGTGGGTCCCTCCCTCGCCTCATGATGTCCCTGTTCACGTGTCCCCTCCTTTGAGAGGCCGTCCCTATCTCAGACAGGCGTGCCACCCTCCGGCCCCTCATCAGCTGCTTCCTCTAATTTTTATGGTTGTTACTCACGGCACTTACCACTACCCGAAATTGCCTTCTTCCCTTCCTTGTCTCACTTCCCCTTGTCCCTCCTGGTGCTCTCTGGGGCCATTTGCTCTCAGGGGCTGCCTCTGGAGCCAGTCCAACCTAAGACAGCCAAAGAAGATTCCGGATTTGGGGCAAGGACACTCAGCGGTGCCAGCTAATTCTGCTGCTCCCCGCGGGAGCCGCCTCCTGTCCAGCTGCGCCACACTTAGGGATGCTAAGGTCGACTCAGGGCTTCAGATGGGGGCAAAAGACCCTTCCACAAATTTACTCCTCATCCGCCTTTTCCCTCGTGATCTCCCCATCCATGGATGAGCGCGTCCCAGATCCACGAAAAGAGTCCCCAGGCACGGCCGACCCTCTGCACCACCCCCCCCCCCCCAACCCCGCCATCATCCCAGGGGTTCGAGAATCACCGGGGGCTTCGTGGAAAAGAAAGATCATCCGTCTATAGGCATCAACATCGCTTTCCTTTAAAAAAAATTTTTTTTTTTATTTTAAACCTTCCCACAATTCAAATGTTTCTCTTATTATCTTCTGCCGAGGGAAAAAATTAATAACACGGCGCAATATAAAACACTAAATTAAAGGCATTTTGGAACCAGCAATTATTTCATAAGCTTCTCTTTTATTGCCGCGCTAATGTGCCTAATTGCTGTCTTAATGAGGACATTAATTTCTAGCTAATGTGATGTTATTAGAGAAATTGCAGTCAATCTCTTAAAAAGGGGAAAGTGCTAGAAAGCTGTCCCACGAGGCAGGGGTTCTGGTCACCCTGGGGCTGAGGGGCAAAGGAGAGGGGAGGAGATGACGCTGGGACCCAGGCTGGGACAGGAGCAGCCGGGAGCCAGGGAAGGGGAGAGGTGGGAGCGTCCCGCAGGTTGTGGGCAGCCTGGGGAGGCCCCGATCAGGGAACCAGCTGTCGCCTGGCCCGGGGCCCCAGGAGACGAGCTCCAATAGGGGAAAGTGTTGGCACAGTAGTAAAACCTAACATGGGTGGCAGGTGCTGTTGAAACATCTTATATCTATTTTTTTTTTTATTTTTTAATGTTTATTTTTGGGAGAGACAGGGCACGAGTGGTGGAGGGGCAGAGAGAGAGGGAGACACAGAATCCGAAGCAGGTTCCAGGCTCCGAGCTGTCAGCACAGAGCCTGCTGCGGGGCTCAAACTCGCAAACCACGAGATCATGACCAGAGTCGAAGTCGGACGCTCAAACGACTGAGCCTCGAATATTTGTTTACTGTTCTTTTTTGAATGTTTATTTATTTTTGAGAGGGGGGAGGGGCAGAGAGAGCGGGAGCTAGAGAATCCCAAGCAGGTTCCTCTTTGTCAGCGCAGAGCCGGATGTGGGGTTCAAACTCACGAGCCATGAGATCATCACCGGAGCCAAAATCAGATGCTTCTGCACTGAGCCACACCCAGGTGCCCTTAGATCTAGAATATTTAGACCCACACCCGACAGAAGCAAGTCAGGATGATGAGGAGAGGGTGTGAGGGCAAAGCAGCCCAGGTTGTCACCCCAGTGTCCCTTGAAGCTCAGTCACTCGCCTCTGCCTTTTGCAAACCACCTTGCCAAGCACGCAGCGCGATAGTCTGACCCAGTAAAAACACAACAAACCACTTTTAAATTCTGACAGCTACTTACGTGAAGCAGAAGAAGAAGCCCCCTGAGGCCTGTATCCCACACTCCAAAAAAAAAAAAAAAAAAAGACAACCGCAAAACGGAAGAGATGTGATTCGCTGCGGTTCAAGCCTTTGCCAGTGTGGCCGTGGGGATACACACAGGGTTGCCAGGCACCATGGCAGAGGTGCTCCCCTTCACGCTTTTTTACTTTATTTACAAAACCGGCTTTACTTTGTTTCAAACTTAAACCAAGACGCTCGCGAAGGAAACTTCTCATATGTCTACGGAGCGAGAGAGACTTATTTTAGGAAATTGGCTTTTGCAGTTGTGGAGGCTGGCACGCCCGAAATCTGCGGAATAGGCCAGAAGGCAGGAGACCCAGGGAAGTGCTGCAGTTTGAGTCCAAAGGCGGTCTGCTGGCAGAACTCCTTGCTCGGGGAACATCAGTCTTTGTTCTCTTAAGGCCTTCTGCTGATTGGATAAGGCCCACCCACAAAATGGAGGGTAATCTGCTTTCCTCAAAGCCCGTTGATTTAAATGTTAATCTCACCCAAAGAGAGGGCTTTCTCAGAAACTTCCCAAATAATATTTGACCAAATATCTGGGCACCGTGGCCCAGCCAAGTTGACATAAAATCCAACCATCCACTCCAAACTCTTGCTTTCTATTACAGTAAAGCAAGTGTGGTTGGTGCTATTTTTACATCCCCTTGGCCCAGACATCCCTGCGTCTCTCTGCCCAAGGCTTTTATACAAGTAAGCAGGGGGGTGGGGGGGGGGAGAGGCTGCAGGCCCGAAGTGCTGGGAGGGGACACTCCCAGAAGTGACTGTCATCAACAAGAGACAGAATTTTGGAGGATAAATACCCCAGCTCCCTCCTCCTCTGCAGATAGGACTCTGAAGTGTGTGCTCTCTGCTGCCCCTGGAGGTCCCCAGCAGAACTGCACCCCACTTATCACATTAGGAACCTGCTCAATGACACCCCCTATACTGGCTGCCTTCATTGTCCTGCCTCACCCCCACCCCCCCAACCCCGTCCCCCCTCAACCTGTGTTTCTTGGAATCACTTTGGAGATTAAACTTCCTGCACCTAAATCCCCCAGTCCAGGGACGGCTTTAGGGGAAACCCAGTCCTCTTTACCTTCTTTCCCATCCCTACAGCAGCAAAATGTGAGTGGGTGGGAGAATGAGTGGAATTTCTTTTCTCATAAAGGCAATACGCACTCCTGATTAAATGAAAAGAATGCAGGGCCTGTCAAAGGGAGAGCGTGCTGAGTTGAGTCTCTCTCTGTGCCGATCCTCCCTTGGCCTCAATATAGCCCGGCTAAGACCTGCCCGGTGCATCCACTCTGGTGTTTTGTATTCGCACTCCAGCATCTGCACGAATATCCTCTTTGCCTTTCACAAATGGGGGATCGTTGCAGACGTACTGTTCCACCCTTGCTTTTTCTCCAGTTAATTATGTAGCTTGGACACCCGCCCCAAATGGGCGCATCTAGGCCCGCCTCATTCTGCTTAATGACTGCAGAGTATTGGAAGATGTGCTTTCAGAGGAAGAAAGGATTTATCTGGAAGGCTCCGCCTGGGAGTCCCAGACCTGAGCTAATGCGATGGAGGACCACACTCCAATTCCTCTCCCATCTTTTCCAGCTCCTCTGTGCCCTGGGGATCCACCTGGACACAGTGTCTGGCCAGCCACCCCTGAGCGGGACTCGGCCACACCTGAGCCTGTGCCTGGGTCAGGGTGAGAGTTTGAGATTCCTGCTCCGGCCATCAACCATCCAGGCAGGGAAAATAAAAAAGCCAAACAAACCCCAGAGCCAAGTGCCTGCTCTGTGGGCCTCCACGCCGTGGCCCCTTGACGTCTTCTCGTGGCCTTGAACGCGCCTGACCCTCAGCGATCTAGGAAGAGGCAGCGGCCAATCCATTTCCAGGCTGAGTGGGCGGGTGCTTCAGAAGGTGGGCTCTGATTGGTCCAAATCTACCGGGCGTTCCCTTTTCTTCATTGACGATTGGCTGGGGCATGGCCTCTGAAGCTGTGGGCATCCTGCCGGCTCCGCTCAGGGACGAAGTTAGGGCTTGAGGCCGGTCTTTGCAAATAAAGTTTATTGGCCCGCAACCACGCTCGTTTGTTTCCGTATCTTCTCGGGCTGCTCTTTCGCGCTCAAAGGGCAGAGTAGACTAACTGCGAAAGAGACTATGCAATCTGAAAAGCTAAAAATACTTCTATCTGGACCTTTACAGAGTTTGCCGACCCCTGGGCACGTGTGTGCGGCTCTCTACCTGGGGGGTTTTCTCCTGATCCACACGTGGGACAGGTCGGAAGTGACCCTGGGAGCAGCCCTCAATCTATGATGGATGGGATCTGGAGCATGCATTCGCAGGGCCCTCTCCACTTGGGTGAGACGTCTCAGAAATACGCGTCCGCACAACGTAGCCCAGCGGAATTGAACCCCGGATGCCCTTGGCAGGGACTGCTCATTTACCCCTTGCTTTGGCTGCCCTCCTTTTCCTATGTCATTTCTGATCTCCCCGCCAGTGTTTCCTGGATTTACTTCCCAGATAAACTGCTTGCACTCAAACTGGGCCTCTGAGTGCACCTCTGGAGGACCCCAAACCGAGACACCACATGACAAATTTCGGGTTAGGGAGAACCAGGAGAAGGGTTCCTTCCTCTTGAAAAGAGATGCGATTAAGAGATGGGCTCTTCTGCTGCTGGAACCTGTCATTTCTGCACATGACGCCCGGAGTTCTGGAAGCTGACTTCAGACCATGAAGAGAGCCAGCCTTAGGACAAAGCTAAGATGCAGGGAGGGCAGCAAAGGCCCTGAGTCGATGACATCATCGGGCCACTGAATTAATCAACCCAGGAGCTGCCCTGACTCTGAACTTACTCTTCTACAAGATGGTGACTATTATTATTATTATTATTATTACTTAAGTTGGCTTGAGTGGGGCTTTTCTTCTTCCTTTCTGATAGATGGAAAGACCTAGAGTGGGAGGGAGATGATCAGCCTAATGGAGTAAACACTGGGCTATCACCCTTGGGTGAGGTCAGAGGTGAAATCTTTGCAGCAGCCAGAACGTTTTTTGTTTGCACATAAGGAAACCCTTAATTGCCATCCCTTATTCAAAAAGACAAGGCATTGGCTCATACAAGGGAAAAGTACAACAGCAGAATAACCTCAGTCATGGCTGGATCCAGGCGCTCGATGATATCACCAGGAGTCTGGGTCTGCCCATCTCCTAATTCAGATTTCTTTTGTGTTAGCCTCTCTCTCAGGCCAGCTCTCAATAAATAGTGGTGAGACGGTTCCATGCATTCCTGACTTATATCCCCACAACTTAGCAACCTTGGCAGGCAGAAAATACCTCTTTTCCAACAACTGCTGCAAAAGTCTAAGGACTGTCTCTCATCCACTCATCTTGGGTTACAGGTCCATCCCTGGACCAACCAGGAAGGGGAAATGTTCTGATAGGCCTATCTTGGGCCACATGCTCATCCCTGGAGGTAAGGGGGGGGGGGGGGGTGGGGGGGGAAGAGGGCTTCAATCCTGCCATGGTGTTCCATGTTGACCAAAAGGGGGTTAAGACATGGTTCCTCCAAGCGAAACTGTAGAAAAGGAAAGGGATGCCAGGAAAACAAAAATATCAGACTTCTATGAGTCTAGACTCTGTAGGCTGGTGATTGAAATAGTGCGGTAAGCCCAGAGCATTAAGATCTTGAACAAATGAAGTCTCGACATAACCTGTCTATCTGACTCCCGTCTCTCACATGCTGCTGTTTACTCGGGACACAATCTAGGAAGGTTTGTGCATTCTTGTGTGGGACGTCAGAGTCACAAGAGGGAGGGAGGGAGTGTGGTGACAGGAATGGAGGAGCTAGGTCAGCACCCAAGGGGTTAGCCTGCAGGAGAGGGCTGATGCTGCATTTGTCCTGCACAAGCCACGATGCTATGACAAAGAGGCCCAAAATGTCAGTGGCTCTAAGATGAGGGTCTATTTTTTGCTCATGTGAGCGTCCAGAGGTTAGCCTAGGTCCAGGGCTAGGGGCACAGTGTTGCCATGCACATCACTGGTGGATTCCTCCTGGAGTTTCGAGGAGAATCAGGGAAAAGGAAGTGGAGGGCAAAAGCTTTCCTTGAAGGACACACCGGAAGCGGCACACGGCACGAATGCTCACATCCCATTGGCCAGAGCTTAGTCATATGGCCACACTTAGCTGCAAGGGAGACTGGGAGTTGTAGTCTCTAACAGGGAAGCCATGTACCCAGCTAAAACTGAAAAGACTGATACTCAAAAGAAAGAGGAGAATGGCTGCCGGGGAGCGGGTTGACAGGACCTGCTTCATCTGGGAAGGGGCTCTGCCGTCCAGGACTGCTGGCCCCATACAGATGGACAGGGCCATCCCCACTCCACACCCGCTCTCCATGCACACACGCTGTGTGATCACTTCACCGTAATTTATTTCAAAATGTATTTATTCAAAAACTTTGTAAAGTTTTGCTAATTTAAACTTGTATTTTAAATCAAGTATGGATGGATGGATGGATGGATGGATGGATGTATTTCCAGCACTGAACAGCAAAACATGGATAAATATCTGGCACTTAGTAGGTGCTCAGGAAAAAGGGTGACCCCGAAGCCACCGTCTCACCAAACCTGTTTCCTCTCCCCGTACACACAGGAAGACTGCCTTCCCCAGCCTCCCGTATGATAGAGAGAAAGCGCGAGTGGGGGAGAGGGGCAGAGGGAGAGAGAATCCCAGCATGGGGTCCGACGTGGGGCTCGATCCCACCATCTTGGGATTGTGACATGAGCCCACATCAGGAGTGGGTCACTCGACCGACCGAGCCACCCCGGCGCCCCATGTCCCTCTATATTCTTATCTCTAAATAGGATAATAACCGCCTCACTTCATAAGGTTGTTTTGCGGATCAAATGAAATAGATTAACATTTGAACGTTGAAATTAATTCATTTCACGAGTGTTTGAAAAGTGGAATGAATGCATGTCAATGAAATAAATTAATATTTGAGAAATGCATAGAACAGTGCCTAACAGGGGCCTAAGGGCTGTATGTGTGTTCAATATATTTTTTAATGTATAATTTCATCAATGAGCACCCGTATACCTACAAGCCCAGTCAGGAAATAGAACATGACTGATACCTGGGCACAGATGAAATAAACACCCAAATCACACACATTTGTCGTTATTAAACTGTAATCGTTGCCTTGAAGGAAAAGAACAGGAAGCTAGGAGAATAACCAGGGAGCTAATTTAGATTAGGAGGGAAACGGGGAACGATGTCTTCGAGATATTTCATTTGAAATGGGGACATTTTGAGCCCTGCGTGGGGCTCTGGGCTGACAGCTCAGAGCCTGGAGCCTGCCTCAGACGCTGTGTCTCCCTCTCTCTCTGCCCCTCCCCTGCTTGTGCTCTGTTTCTCTCTCTCTCTCTCTCTCTCTCTCTCTCTCTCTCTCTCAAAAATAAATAAATATTAAAAAAATTAAAATTAATTGGTTTAATCATGTGTTTTATTTGTTTATTGTGCAGTGGTGGTTGATGATTTTTTTTTTTAAGTTTATTTTATTTTGAGAGAGAGAGAGAGAGAGAGCAGGGGAGGGGCAGAGGGAGAGAGAGAGAATTCCAAGCAGGTTTTGTGCAGTGGTGGTTGATGATTTTTTTTTTTTAAGTTTATTTTATTTTGGAAGAGAGAGAGAGCAGGGGAGGGGCAGAGGGAGAGAGAGAGAATCCCAAGCAGGTTCTGTGCAGTCAGCGCAGAGCCTGACGCAGGGCTTGAACTCGTGAACCTTACGGTCATGACCTGAGCTGAAGTCAAGAAAGAGTTGGTGGCTTAACTGACTCAGCCACCCGGCGCGCCCCCTGATGTACATTTTAACAAGATGGCCTTGCCATCTAAGAAGAAGATTCTGTGCAGCATCCCACACCCTGGCGGTGGGAGGGCACGTGGTAATATTTTAGAAAACTGTTTCATTACACCCACGAAAGCTGATTCTTCACGCCCCCATGACGGAGCAGTTCCGCTCCCGGGGAAGTAGTCCCAAACTGGAAACCACCCAAATGTCCCTAAGAGTAGACTGGCGGGGCTAATTGTGGGAGTCCAACACTGGGATATTGCAACACAGACGCATCTCGCAGACAATATTGGCAAAAAGAAGCAAATACAGGAGAAGAAAAACTGTCTGGTTCCATTTCTACGAAGTTCTAGAACGGGCAAAAGTATTCTGTGATGATGGAAACTGGGACAACGGTTATCCTTGGGCGGGGGGGGGGGGGGGTGGCCGCTGGAAGGGGCTGGTGGGGGGGGAGTCGCTGGGGGCTGGGAGTGTTCCATCCTTGATCTGGTGCTGGTAAAACGTTATACTCATTTCATGAGAATTCATCGCGTGGTCTGCTTCTGACATGCCCGCTAGGCGGTGTGTTTGTCGCGCTCCAGTAAAAGATTTTTAGAACTGGGGCGCCTGGGTGGCTCAGTCGGTTGAGCGTCCGGCTTCGGCTCAGGTCACGATCTCGCGGTTCGCGGGTTCGAGCCCCGCGTCGGGCTCTGGGCTGACGGCTCAGAGTCTGGAGCCTGCTTTGGATTCTGTGTGTGTGTGTCTCTCTCTCTCTCTCTCTCTCTCTCTCTCTCAAAAATAAATAAACATTAAAAAAATTAAATGTTTATTTTTAAGAGACAGAGCACGAGCAGGGGAGGGGTAGAACAGGGAGACACAGAATCTGAAGGAGGCTCCAGGCTCCGAGGTGTCAGCACAGAGCCCGATGCGGGGCTCAAACTCATGAGCCACGAGATCATGACCTGAGCCAAAGTCGGACCCTCATCTGACTGAGCCACCCAGGCACCATAACTTCAAAAAAATTTAATTAAGAGCCAGCTGGCAGGGGTGTCTGGGAGGCTCAGTTAAGTGTCCGACTCTTGGTTTCAGCTCAGGTCGTGATCTCACCGTTCACAAGTTTGAGCCCCGCATTGGGCTCTGCCCTGATTGTGCGGAGCCTGCTTGGGATTCTCTCTAAATAAATAAATAAATAAATAAATAAATAAATAAATAAATAGTAAAACCTTGAAAATATAAATAATAATAATAATAATAATAATAATAATAATAAAGAGCCAGCTTACACACACCCACTATACCACTGGATATAGATAACAGGGTGAAACATGACAAGGCCATGCCTTCAACCAGCTCTGTTTGTGCCCTGTGGTGCTGGACCCTGAACTTGAGGACACAGTGCTGACCGGGACTCACAGAGCTACCCCCCAGAGGGCACATAGATTGTATGTGGGGATTGGGGTGTGGGGTGCAGAGGAAGAAACGAATAAATCTATTCAACAAAATAAGAAAATGCTCAGGAGGCGTTCCAGGGAGTTCTGCTTTGAGTAATTTCTGAGTAGGGTTTTGTGGGATGAATAGGAGTTTTCCATAAAGACTGGAATGGCAGACCAGGCAGAGGGAAAAACGTGTGCAAAGGCTTAGGGTTTTTAAAGGATATGCCAGGTTCTTGGAGCTGTAAGTTGCTCCAAAAGGGTAGCGCAGAGGGTGATAACTAGTCAAAACCAGCCCACAAATATTTTCAGAAATATCTGGATCGAACTCCTAAGGCTTAAAAATTAATGATTAACGTTTTTTATATTGTATATCTTTATTTTGAGAGAGAGAGAGAGCGCGCGCGCAAGTGAGCAGGGGAGAGGGGCAGAGGGAGAGAATCCCAAGGAACCTCCACACCCAGCACGGAGCCCAATGCGGGGCTCAGTCCCACAACCCTGGGCACTGTGACCTGGGCCGAAACCAAGACTCGGATGCTTAACCGACTGAGCCACCCAGGTGTCCCTAACTAATTAACGATTTTGTATAAAAATCCAGATTTCTGCCCTTCCAAGAAAACCCAGAAAAGCGGGTAACCTAGCCAGGACCTGCATCCCTACAAGGCAGTAAGAGACCAGAGCATAAGGGGAACGGGCTCTCTCATCCTCCACGGTCCCCACCACTCCCTATTGCCTCCCAACACTGTGCCTGTGGGTCCCTTAGCATCTCAACATTTGGCTTGCGTTTTACCGCTTTCCCCGTAATAGAGCGAGGTCCAGCCATACTCACATCTCTTTAAAAAAGGAAAATGAAATCCAGGAGGACTCCCTGTTCCTAACCCCCAGCTGGCTTTGCCCTCTGTCTTTCCCGCCCCGCGGACCCTGTAGACGTTCGAGTTTGCCATCGCTGATGTAGCATCAGGACCTAAAGCTGGGTCACAGTGGTTTTATGTGCCAGCTCAGAAGTGTCCTTTAGGCTATGGGGAACTCTTGAAAAATGTGTATTCAATTATTCAGCTGATGGTTGTAGCGGAAGCTGTCGATGCCCCAACCAGACCCCTCCAGCCTCACCGGCTCAGCAGGCTCCCGGCTGCGGTCCAGCTGCCGCTGCGCGCGGCTCTCGGCCCTGGGGCTTTCTCCAAAGCTTCTGAAGCCTCCTCTGCCCCGAGCCTGGCAGGTTGCAAGTGCCAGGGAACGGCCCCCCTCCCCGGGATCGCCTCTCGACCTGACGGGCAGTTGGTGGGCAAGCGAGCCGTCTGTCTCTTTCACCTCCCCGCGCCGTCCTGCACCGCCCCCCGGAGGTCCCCAGCGCGAATGAGCTTCAGTCACCCACAGTGGTAACGGGCTCCATAACACGCCCGTCAGTCACCAGCTGTGTTCCATCTGTCTCCCTTCCCTGCCCCCCTGCTGGTGTTTCCCCGGGTCACCACCTAAATAAACGACTTGCTTTTGAATCCTTATCTCAGGCTCTGCTTCCCAGAAGCCCAACCCAAACCCTAGTTGTCAAGCAGCTACTCTGTGCAGGGGAACAAAGAGGGTGGTTTCTACTCTTGGGGACCTCACAGGGTAGCTGTAGAGGAGAGAGCCCACAAATAAGGAAGTGAGCGATATGTATGATTTAAAGACGGGAAGAGAAGGAAAAAAAAAATACGGTAGAACGTGGTGGTTTTTTTTTTTTCAACTTTTTTTTATTTATTTGTGGGACAGAGAGAGACAGAGCATGAACGGGGGAGGGACAGAGAGAGATGGAGACACAGAATCGGAAACAGGCTCCAGGCTCTGAGCCATCAGCCCAGAGCCTGACGCGGGGCTCGAACTCACGGACCGTGAGATCGTGACCTGGCTGAAGTCGGACGCTTAACCGACTGCGCCACCCAGGCGCCCCAAACGTGGTGGTTTTAAAACATGTCCACCAGGGGCACCTGGGTGGCTCCGTGGGTTAAGCGTCCGACTTCGGCTCAGGTCATGATCTCACGGTCTGTGAGTTCGAGCCCCGCGTCGGGCTCTGTGCTGACAGCTCAGAGCCTGGAGCCTGCTTCAGATTCTGTGTCTCCCTCTCTCTGACCCTCCCCCGTTCATGCTCTGTCTCTCTCTGTCTCAAAAATAAATAAACATTAAAAAAAAATTAAAAAAAAAACAAAAAACAAAACATGTCCACCCAGGGGCGCCTGGGTGGCTCCGTTGGTTGAGCGTCAGACTCCTGATTTCGGCTCGGGTCACGATCTCATGGTTCGTGAGCTCGAGCCCCGCATCGGGCTCCTCGCTATCAATGTGGAGCCTGCTTGGGATTCCCTCTCTCCCTCTCCCTCTCTCTTTCTCTAATAAATAAACTAAAAATAAAATAAAATAAAATAAAATATGTCCACCTGCCCCCATTTTGCCCATGTGTGAAGGTGGCCAGAAGGTACAAACTTGCAGATAGCATATAAGCCCTGGGTATGGAATGTCCAGCACGGTGACTCTAGGTAGCAATACTGCGCTGTATATTTGAAAATTGCTAAGAGAGTAGATCTTAAAAGTTCTCATCACACGGAAAAAAACTGGTATCACGTGTGGTGATGGGTCTCAACTAGATTTATTGTGGATCATTATATGTATGTAATGTAATAACATATATAATATATATATATATATAATCGTTATGTTGCACACTTAAAATACAATGCTCTACATCAATTAGATCACCCTAAAAAGAATTTTAAAATATGAGGTGCCTGGGGGGCTCAGTCCGTTAAACGCCTGACTCTTGATTTGGGCTCAGGTCGTAATCCCATGGTTCGTGAGTTCGAGCCGCCCGTAGGGCTCCACACTGACAGTGCAGAGCCTGCTTGGGATTCTCTCTCTGTCCCTCTCGCGCTTGCTCTTTCTCTCTCTCTCAAAATAAATACATAAACTTAAAAAAAAATGTTTATAAAATAAATACGTCCACAAATTCTTTGATATTCTTTCTTGCAAGAAACAGAGCCCCGTCTACCTCCATCTGGAGTGTGGCTGGGTTAAGGAACCATCGTCTGACGGATAGAGTGTGACACAGGTGACAGAACGAGGCAGAGCCTCAGCTCCCTTGGATCCCTTGCTGTAGGGGAAGCCAGCCTTCATGTTGTGAGGCTAATAAAAATTAGCCCTGGGGGTAACTGAGGAAGAAGGTTCCAAGGAGAAGGAATGACCTGTGCAAAGGCCCTGAGGCAGGAGCACGCCTTGGTATTCAAAGAACAGTGATGAGGCTAACATGGCCAGAGTGGTGGGGGCAGAGGAGACATGGGGGCCAGAGAGGTCAGATGTGGTGCAGCAGTTGTCAGTGAGGGACACTATCACCCCTCAGGTTGAGGGTAGAAATGTGCAAGAGTTTGGTGCGGTCACAATGCCTGGGATTGCTTGTGACATTTGGATATGGCAGCGGGGACACACAACATCCTGCACTGTGACAACCAGTCACATGTCACGAAGAACTACCCTGCCCAACATGCCCAGATCGAGACATCAGAGAATTATGAAAATCGTTTAAAAGATTTCTCTGTGTAGGGACACCTGGGTGGCTCAGGCAGTTAAGCGTCCGACTGTTGATTTTGGTTCAGGCCATGATCTCAGGGTCAGGAGATCAAGCCCCATGTCAGGCTCTGTGCTGACAATGAAGAACCTGCTTAGGATTCTCTCTCTCCCTCTCTCTCTGCGCCTCCCCTGCTCATTCCTTTCTCTCTCTCTCGCTCTCAAAATAAGTAAATAAACATTTTAAAAATTCTCTATGAAAAAAAAAAAAGGATTTCTCTGCATAGAGTAGAATGCAGAGTCAGCTACTTTTTTTTGTAGACGGGGGCAGAAAAATATATTCATATTTGTCCAGACTTGCATAAAGACACTATGGAAAGATATATCTGATTCTGGTAATAATGCATATCTGTTGGCAGCTTGCAAACTGGGCCAGTGGGGCCTGGAGTAAGAAGGGGGACCTTCTGGGGCACCTGGGTGGCTAAGTCAGTTAAGCGTCCGACTCCTGACTTTGGCTCAGCTCATGATCTCGTGGTTTGTGAGATCGAGCCCCACATCAGGCTCTATGCTGACAGCACGGAGCCTGCCTGGGATTCTGTCTCTCCCTCTCTCTGCCCTTCCCCTGCTTGTGCTCTCTCTCTCTCTTTCTCAAAATAAATAAACTTAAAAAAAAAAAGTAAAAAGGGGACCTGTCAAAGAATACCTCTTTGTGTATTTACATTTTTTTTTTTTGAACGTGTGAATGTGCTACTGATCAGACAAATAATTAGAAATCGAAAAGGATCACCTTGGCCACTGAGGGGGGGCATTTGGAGAGGCAAGGCTGGGGTGACAGGAGTGTCATCTGATTTGAAACAGGAGTTGGAATCACGGGGGCGGGGGAAGGTTGACTTGGAGCTCACGGGGCGGGGGGGGGTTCAGTTCTAAGACTACATTCGAGCTGGTGTGTGAGTAGCTGGGTCGGCCTCCTAGGAAGGCGACCGTCTCCGACAGCTTGGGCTGCTGTAACGAAATACCATAGATGCAGGAGGGGCCGGGAGGGGGGTGGCTTAAACAGCAGACACTCCTTTCTCACGGTCCTGGAGGCTGGGAAGTCCCAGATCAACGTCTGGGCAGATTCAGTCCCTCGTGGCAGCTCTCTTCCTGGCTGACAGCTTACACTTTCTGTGTTCTCACGTGTTCTCACGTGGCAGAGGAAGAGAGAGGAGAGAGGGAGGGCAGGCACAGAGGAGTTCTGGTCTCTTTCTTGTCTTTCTTTCTTAAAAAAAAATTTTTTTTTAATTTTTAAAAATTAATTAATTTTTGAGAGAGAGCTCGAGTGAACGAGGTGCAGAGAGAGAGGGAGAGAGAGTGTAGATCCTGGAGTGGGGCTCGAACTCACGAACTGTGAGATCATGACCTGAGCCGAAGTCAGATGCTTAACCGACTGAGCCACCCAGGCGCCCCTCTTTTCTTATGTTTGTTTATTTATTTATTTGTAAGAGAGAGCAAGAGAGAGAGCACGAGCAGGGAAGGGGCAGAGAGAGAGAGACTGAGAGAGACAGAATCCCAAGCAGGCTCCAAGCTGTCAGCACAGAGCCTGATGTGGGGCTCAAACTCACGAACCATAAGATCATGACCTGAGCCGGAACCAAGAGCTGAGTGCTTAGCCACTTAACCCGACTGGGCCCCCCAGGCATCCCCCCACCTTTCCTAAGAACATTAATCCCATCATGAGGGCCCCACCCTCACGATCGCCTCTAAACCCAATCCCGGGTTAGGGCTTCAACACGTGAATGTGGGGAGACCTCAAACATTCGGTCCATAGCGCCTACCTGGAAGCAGAACCTGAGGCAGGGACTCAGATGCCCGTGATGTGGGGGGCAGGGCTCTCAGGAGAGAAGAGAGCGAGGGAAGCAGGACGGACAGATGGATGGGCTCAGCCAGGATGTGGGTTCAGCTGGATCTAACCCCAGCCTGATCCCACGGGAGCTCTGGAGCGTGAACTGCATCATATGGTTGTGACAAGTTGGGGGGGGGGGGGGGCTGGCCTTTAGCACCCCCAGATCGGACCGCGATTGGCTGCGGGCTGTACCTGGGGGGAGGGAGCAGCCCCCTGGCATCTCCAGAGGAGGGGGCTCCCAGCACAAGACGTGCTCCAGAGAAGGGGCAGGTGTCAGTCCTTGGCAGCTAATGGCCGAACCCGAAGCGGGTGGAAGACAGGTGCACTGGCCCCGGAAAGGGGATGTGGTCCGGGTGGGGGCACCCGCAGGGTCTCCCGCGGCGGCCACCGGCCACGTACGGCCAGGGGAGGCCCGGCCCCATCCTCTGTCTTATTTTTATTTAGCAAACGCCGATCTGTCATCTGTAGCCAGGCACTATTCTTAGAGCCGCACACGTTTCAATCCTCACAACGACCTCCGAAGCGAGCACTGGTTTTACCGCTACCCTGGACTGCGGTCTCAGGGAGCCTCCCCCTGAGCCACCCCACCCCCCCTGCCCGGGGCCCACGGAGCCCCTCGCCCCTGCCAGCCGCCCCCATCCATCCATCTTGCGGCCCCGAGCCCCCAGCTCTCACGGCCTCCGCTTGGCAAATCCTTCTTCCCGCTCTTAATTGATTCTTAATCTGCAGCCTTGGGGCAGCGCTGCTGAGAAGGCAGGTGGAAATCATTTCCTTCAGCGCCAGCCGAGCTCCGGGCATCTGAGGGGAGCCCCCCGCCCCACCCCCCGTTGCTGGCAGACCTGGGCCCGCAGTCCCCACTGACCCTCATCCCACTTGCCCTCTGCTTCGCCTGCTTGCTCTCCTTTCCCAAGGATTTAGGGGGAGAATGTGGCAAAAGGAAAGCCCCCCTCCCCTGCCAAAGACCAGAGCCTTCTGGGGGCACTGGGAGACGGTGAAGGGTTGGCATCATGGTGCCCGTTCGAGGCCCACATGTGCCCTGAGCCCAGAGGTTCTCACAGGGGCGGTTCTGCCCCCCCTCCAGGGGCAATTTGGCTATGTCTGGAGGCATATTTAGTTGTCATGACTCAGGGCGGGGGGGGGGGGGGGGGGTGGGGGGGGGGGGGAGGGAGGGTGCTATGGGTATCCGGTGAGTGAGTGGAGGCCAGAAAGGCCACTCAACATCCTTCGGAGTGTAGGACGGCCCGCCACAGAGAAGGATCCGGGCCCACTGTCACCCATATCCCTGCTGAGAACTGCCCTGTACTTCCAGCTCCTTCCTGCTGGGGGTGCAGCCTCGGTGGGGGAGATGCCAGGACATCAGAGACATTTTGTAGCTTCCCTGGACGACCCTGTTGGGCAGCCAGGACCGAGAACCACCCCCCAGCAGAGGGTCTGCTCTCAGTCCCCTCCCTCTTCCTCTCTGGGCGCCTGAGTTTGTCAACTGGGGGGCGGAAGAATGTTCTGGAAACCCCTCCGCAGCCCCAGGCTCCCATCCCCCTTTGCACCCCCCTGTGGGCTCTCCGGGCCACCCCCACACCCCCCAACCCAAAGAGCAGTGGAAGCCCCCCACCCCACCCCCCACCAGAAGGGCACAGGAAGGGCCTCCAGGGAGCAGAGGGCTCCGAGGTGGCCCAGCCCTCTGACCCTCCTGCCGGGCAGGGGAGATGGCGGACAAGGTGGGCCGTCCCCGGACCCTGACGTGTGAAGTCCAAACACACAGAAGAAGGGGGTACGAGGGTGGACGGAGGGAAGGGCTAACCCTCAGGAGAAGGGGGTGAATGTAGAGAAGGGGCTGGGGCAGTGGATGGGCCCCGACGGAGGGTGGCCAAAGCCCGGGTGCATGTGGGGCAAACAGGTCACCTGTGCCCCAAACACACCCTCGCCCGGTGACACCCCTTCCCGTGTGTTTAAATTCCCACACAGCCGCACGCACACTCACGCCCTCACGTGCCCTCAAATTTCACACACTTACATGGCCTCCTATCCCATGGCAGCTTCACACACACACACACACACACACACACACACACACACACACGTGAGGTTAGTGTCTGTCCCTCCGGGACGGAGCGCAGTGCAGACAGGGATGTTTATCTTGCTCACCTGGTGCCCGACACAGAGTGGACACACGGGAGGTGCTCAGTCACACACGTCCTCACTCCCACATGGTCACACACAGTCACGAGGGTCCCCCACACTCGCACAGACACACGCAGGCGCCCTCCCCCCGCCACCCCTCTGCCAAAGCCACCCTAAGACTCTGTAAATGTCACCTGCTGTCTGCTCTGGTCCAGGCAGGCCAGGGCGGGAGGGGGCAGTGGGCCGGGCGCTGGCCCTCCGCTCCCCACAGGCACCCCGAATCTCTCTGCTTTAGGGCTGCGCAGATTTAAAGCGAGAGTCGCCCTCCTGAAACCAGGACCAACCCCCCTCCTCCCCGCCATCCCCAGCACCACAGGGGCCTGGGAGGCAGGCCCAGCAGCCTCAGGCCTGGAGGGGTCCTTTGTCACTGTTAGTTCGATTCATTTTGCATACTTGATTGAGTGCCTCCGGTGTGTCTAACCCCCTCGCTGGGGGGACCCAGCCCTCCATTTTTCTTCCTTTCAGCCAGGAATGTCTTCTGAGTGGGCTTTACCCCATCCCCCAGCCCCCGCTAGGGAGTACCGTGGGCATTTTAATCCCATTCTCCACCGCAGAGACTTTGCTGGGAAACAGCTAATTATATCCCTCCCCCAAAGACAGTCTGGTGGGGCTTGGGTGGCGTTGGGTGAGCACGCCCTGCGTCCACAGCTGGTGGCCCGCGGGCCAGCGCACAGAAATTTCTATATATTTCTAATTCCACAGCAATACTTTGATTAGAGAGCCGAGGTGTTGTGTACGACCTCAGGGACCTCATTATTTTTCTAACTCAAATAAATACGGCATTCAGAAAGCAGGGAGGGGCGGAGGGGGTGGAGGAAAGAAAAGTCGCAGGAAACCTCATCTATAAAAAGAATTCAGGCCTTAATGAGCTTTTAAAACTTGCCAACCCCTCTCCCCCCTCCTCAATCTATAAACAGAAGACATGGCTTCTGGCTTCAGCCCCGGATTTGGGGGGAGGGCAGGGTGGGCACAGCAGGCTGGGGACTCAGCTGGGTGTCTAAGATTTTGGGGAGGGGGGCTACCTTACTTCATCCGTGTGTGTCTGGAAATTCTTTCTAAAAGAGCTTCCGCCAGGAGGGGCTGGGGTGAGGAGATGGGGAAACTAAGTCCGGGCAGAGCAAAGGAAGGCTGGACCACTGGATGCGTTTTCAGCACCCTCCCTAATCTACTTTCAAGCTGGGGCAGACAAGCTTTGGGTCTGCCCCAGGCTGTGGGGAGTCGGGGGGGGGGGGGGCTTGCTACCCTCAATGGCTCTGACATTGGGATGGGTGTGGACAGAGTGAGGTGGTGACCACAGAGCTCCCTGAAGGGCAGGGTGACCTCCGAGTCACTGCCCATGTCGCCTCTCTAACAGGAGCAGGGAAGCTGCCCAGAGCAGGCAGCAAAGCCAATTTTAGGTGAAAGATGAGTTCAATGAGCAGAAATGAGCTTGGAGCTGAGAAATTTCTGCATGACGAAAATTCTGGGAGCAGGGTAGACCCAGGGCAGTGGGCAAGAGCCTTAGGAAGGACTCAGGGGTCTGGGAGGGGAGGGGGAGCTGTAAGAAAAAAGATTCAAGGCACCCAGGGGACTGATGGGGGAGAGACGGGAGGGCAGAGAGGGGGCTTTCCCCTGTCCCTCACTTTCTCCCTACCCCCCCCTCTCCTGCTGCTGTTTTCTTCATGACACCTGATATGTGTTGGTCTTCTGCCTCCTCCACCAGACTGGCCTCCTGCCTCACCTGAGGGCAAGGGGCTTTGTTTATCTTGAAATGTAGGCAGGAAGATGTCAGCCAAGGATGGGGCCACCCTCAGGGCGTAAGCACCCCTGGGCTGGTAAACCCAGTTGGGATTTGCTGTGTTTGCCAATTTCCCAGACATAAATTTCCCCACCTTGGTCAATTTCAAGTTGCAGAGGTGATAATCAGCGAAGGGGTAAGGCCAGTGCTATAGGCTGAATGTTTGTGTCCCCTCAGAATTCAGATGTTGAACTCCTACCCCCCAAAGGGAGGGTATTAAGAGGTGGGGGCTTTGGGGTGATTAGGTCACGAGGATAGAACCTCATGAATGAGATCGGCGTTCAAATAAAAGGGACCCCTGAGAGCTCCCATGCCCCTTCCGCCCTGTGAGGACACAGCGAGAGGATGGCCATTTAGGAACCAGGGAGAGAGCTCTTACCAGGCACCTTGATCTTGCATTTCCAGCTCCCAGAACTTTGGGAAATAAATGCTTATTGGTTTTTTTGTTTTGTTTTATATATTTTTAAAAAAAATTTTTTTAACGTTTTATTTATTTTTGAGACAGTGAGAGACAGAGCATGAACAGGGGAGGGTCAGAGAGAGGGAGACACAGAATCTGAAATAGGCTCCAGGCTCTGAGCTGTCAGCACAGAGCCCGACGCGGGGCTTGAACTCACGGACCGAGAGATCATGACCTGAGCCGAAGTTGGCTGCTTAACCGACTGAGCCACCCAGGCGCCCCTGTTTTATATTTTTTTAATATTTATTTATTTTTGAGACAGAGAGAGAGACAGAGCATGAGTGGGGGGAGGGGCAAAGAGAGAACGAGACACAGAATCCAAAGCAGGCTCCAGGCTCCAAGCTGTCAGCACAGAGCCTGACATGGGGCTCGAACCCACGAACCATGAGACTATGACCTGAGCCGAAGTCGGACGCTCAGCCGACTGAGCCACCCAGACGCCCCTAAATGTTTACTGTTAATAAGCCACCCAGTCCATGAGGCTTTGTCACAGCAGCCTGAACACACAGAGACGGGAGCGTGAGGGGGTGTGCACAGGGGTGTGAGCTGCGGGGCCCAAGGGAAACTGGCCCCGGGCGAGGGGACCTGCTCTGTAGTCTATGCCAGTTTCCATGGTGTAAGTTTCCCCAGCTTGGTGGATTTCGAGCCGTGAACGGTGACGTCACTGAGTCCTAGGCTAGCAAGAGATGTGCAGAATGGGCCTCTGCGAGCCTGTGTGACCCAGCCCAAAGACACCACTGCGTGCCATTGCCTGGCCTGGCGGTGGCCCTTTTCCAAATTTGGCTCAGGAAGGAGAGAGGAGGAGAAGGCGAAAGAGCAGGCCTTCCCTCCCTCCTTCTAGTCCAGGGTCACGCTCGCTGTTCCCTCAGCCTGGCATGCTCTTCCCCCAGATAATACCTGGGCCTTCCCCTCCCGATCCGGGTGGCCCTCATCCCACCCTGGCCCTGCCCCCTACGCTCCCAGCACCCTCCAAGCCCACCCGTGCAGGTTTCATGACGGCCATATCCCCATTTTATGAGTAGAGACGCTGAGGCACGGTGGGCGGGAGGGGTGGGTGAAGCAGGGATGAAGGGACAGAGCCACAGGGTGACGGGCCGCTGAATCTGCATGTGTAACCGCTGGGTTCAGCAGTGCCCGCCCCGATTCTGTGATTCTCTCTGCCGCCGTTTGTGCTAAAGACCAGCGTGAGCACCCAGCTCCGCTGTCTGAGCGCGGCCAGGTCACTTGCTGTCTCTGGGCCTCAGTTTTCCCATCTGCAAAACGGGAGCCCACTGGCACCAGCACCACCCCCTGATGCGGTGTTGTGCGCCTTTGAGTGGAGAACACTTGGTTCGCGGAGCTCTAGGGCAGGGTTTCTTGGCCTTGGCGGGACTGAGGTTCGGGGCTGGGTCAGCGTTCGTTGCAGGCCCTGCCCCCGTCCTTGCAGGCCGCTTTGCAGTATCCCTGGCCACCGGCCGCTAGATGTTCATACAACCCATGCCCCAAATTGCGACAACCAAAAATGTCTCCAGACATTGCCTACTACCCCCTGGGCGGGGGACATAACTGCCCCCTATTGGGAAACACCGCTGTAGATTGGCGGTTTTCCGCCCCATCTACGCGTTTGAATCACCCAGGGAAGTTGGAAAACTCCCTAAAGCCAGCCTCACCCAATGACTTCACACTCTCTAGGGCTGGGGTCAAGGGTCATCACTGTCAAGGCTCCCCAGGGGATCCACGTGTCCAGCCAAGGCTGAGAGCAGTGACGGGTGACAGGTGGCACAGCCAAAGGGGACAATGGAGGAAGGCCCGGCCACTGTGTGGGTCACCTCCAGGGAGAGGAGCGAAGGGTGAGAGGTGGCCGCAGGGCTACTGGGAGCCACAGGAACTGTTACTCTCCCCTTTCGGCTCAGGCTGTCACAACAGAGTATCATAGACTGTGTGCCTTATAAACAACAGATATGTAAACAAATAACAGATTCGCAACTCACAGTTCTGGAGGCTGGAAGTCCAAGGTCAAGGTGCTGGTAGATTCCGTTCCCGCTGAGGGCTTTCTTCCCGGCTGGCAGACGGCTGCCTTCTCGCCGCGTCCTCACCTGGCCATGCCTCTGTGTGTGTGAAGAGTGAGCAAGAGATCTCTGGTCTCTCTTCCTGTTCTTATAAGGACACCAGTTCTGGGTGGTTTCTGTGGTCGAGCGTCAGACTTCTGCTCAGGTCACGATCTCGAGGTTCGTGAGTTCAAGCCCCACACCGGGCTCGCTGCTGGCAGTGCGGAGTCTCCTTCGGATCCTCTGTCCGTCCGCTCTCTGCCTCCCCAGCTTGCGTCTTTCAAAAGAAAAAAAAAAAAAAAAAAAAGGACACCAGTTCACCAGTTCTACCAGGGCTCCACCCTTAATGTAACTTTAATTATCTCCTTAAAGGCTCCCTCTCCACATACAGTCACGTTGGGGGATTAGGGCTTCGACACAGGAATTTTGCAGGGACACGGTTCACTCCGCACCGAGGCGAATGGAAGAATATTCAGGACACAGCCAGGCTGTGAGCTTCTCAGTGTCATATGGGCACACAGACCCTTTGTGAACGTGGGCTCTCCATTCACCTGCAGACAAAGGGCAGGAGGGCTGAGTGGGGCCTGTGGGGGCTGTAGTGGCTCATGAGGAATGAGAGATAAAGAGAGGACGGCTGTCAGAGACCCTCCCAAAGTGTGACTCATGCAGGACACTGTCCCCAGAGCCAAAGACCCCTCCTGACACAGGTTTCCAGCAGCTGCCGAAGGGACGAGGGAGCCCCAGCGGACGGGGCCCATGCCAGGCTCTCTGGCTCTCTAAGTCCACACTCGGTGGACAAAAGAGGAATAGTTTCTGGTTCCACACTTGGGCAGGAAGAGGCTTTCCCATCCCTGAAAAACTCCCCCCGAAGCTGGGAAGATGTAAAAGGCACGCAGATGTGACGGGTTCAGGGCAGGAACGGTCGCACACAGCTCGGCTCAAGGAGGGGGACGCCCAGGCCCCCACCCTGTAAGAAACCTGAAGCTGCTAGCCCCGCCCCGCCCCGCCCCCTGGGGCATGCAACATCATAGCCTCTGGCGTCCTCCCCGTTTTTGTTTTAATATTCATTCATCTTTGAGAGAGACAAAGAGAGAGAGAGAGAGAGAGAGAGAGTGCAAAGCAGGGGAGCAAGGGGCAGAGAGAATCCAAAGGGGGCTCTGCAGCCCAGTGCAGGGCTCGAACTCACGAACTGTGAGATCATGACCTGAGCCAAAGTCAGACACTTAACCGACTGAGGCACCCAGGGGCCCCTACCATGTTCACCATTTTTAAGTGGTGGCCCTAAGGCACATTCACACTGCTGTGCGGTCATCAGGGCCGTCCGTCTCCAGACGGACTTGTATCCAACTTGTAAATCTGAAACTCTGTCCCCCTTAAACACTAGCTCTCCATTCTGCCTCCCGCCAGCCGCTGACCCCCAACACCCTACTTTTCTGTCTCCATAATTTTTATACACTAAGTCCTCATACAACTGGAATCACAAGTATTTGTCCTTTGGTGTCTGGCTTATTTCACTGAGCACAACGTCCTCAGGGCTCATCCGTGTTATAGCACACGTCAGAATCCCCTTCCTTTTTAAGGCTGAATCGCATTCCCTTGTATGAATACCCCACATTCTGTTTACCCATTCATGTGTTGAAGGCCACTTGGGTCGCTTCCACACTTCGGTTATTGTGAATGACGCAGCTTGTAAGGAGGGCGCCCGCCTGGCTCGGTCAGACCAGCACGTGACTCTTGATCTCGGGGTCGTGAGTTCAAGCCCCATGCTGGGTGTCGAGATTTTTAAAAGTAAATAAATAAACTTTTTTTTAAAAAAAGCAATGCTGCCGTGAACATGGGTGTGCAAATATCTCTTCAACCCCCGGCTCTCAATTGTTGAGGGGTACATACCGAGAAGTGTGATCGCTAAATCAGTTGTAGGTATGCCTTTAAATCCAGTGAGGCCTGGGGTGCCTGGGTGGCTCAGTCAGTTAAGCGTCCGACTTTGGCTCAGGTCATGATCTCATGATCTCATGATCTCACAGTTTGTGAGTTCGAGCCCTGCATGGGGCCCTGTGCTGACAGCTCAGAGCCTGGAACCTGCTTCGGATTCTGTGTCTCCCTCTCTCTCTGCCCCTCTCCCCACTTGCACAAAAAAAAAAAAAAAAAAAAAAAAAAAATCCAGTGTGGCCTACTGTGTGCCCAGAGTGCCTCAGTTCAAGACTGAGGGCATGGGACGCCTGGGTGGCTCAGTCGGTTAAGCGTCCGACTTCGGCTCAGGTCGTGATCTCACGGTTCGTGGGTTCGAGCCCTGCGTCGGGTTCTGTGCTGACAGCTCAGAGCCTGGAGCCTGTTTCAGATTCTGTGTCTCCCTCTTTCTCTGACCCTCCCCTGTTCATGCTCTCTCTCTCTCTCTCTCTCTCTCTCTCTGTCTCAAAAATAAATAAACGTTAAAAAAAAATTAAAAAAAAAAAAAAGACTGAGGGCAGAGCAATGAACAAAACGGACAGAGGCCCCTGTCCTCCAAGAGCCAGAGGCGCTGCGGGGAAAGGCAGGCAATGAATCAGTTAAATAAAATCCAAGGTGATAAATTCCACAAGGAAAATAAAGCAGGGGAGGTGAATGGGCAGTGCTGGCATGGGGGTGCAGATTTAATGGGGTGGCCAGGGAAGGCCTCACGCAGGAAGGAAGTGACTTTTGAGCAAAGACCTGAAGGAAGTAAGAGAGTTGGATTAGTTATCTACTGCTGCATAAGCAATTACCCCAAAATCTAGAGGCTTGAAACAACATGGATGATCTTACGGGTCTGTGGGTCAAGAATCTGGGTGCCGCTCAGCCGGTCGTCTAGCCCAGGGTCACTCCAGAGGGTGCAGTCAAGGCTCCCCTGGGGGGGTGTGGCCATCTCAAGGCTCCCCCGGGGGGGTGTGGTCATCTCAAGGCTCCCCCTGGGGGTGTGGCCATCTCAAGGCTCCCCTGGGGGTGTGGCCATCTCAAGGCTCCCCCGGGGGGGTGTGGTCATCTCAAGGCTCCCCCTGGGGGTGTGGCCATCTCAAGGCTCCCCCCGGGGGGTGTCATCTCAAGGCTCCCCCTGGGGGTGTGGCCATCTCAAGGCTCCCCTGGGGGTGTGGCCATCTCAAGGCTCCCCCGGGGGGGGGGGGGGGGTGTGGTCATCTCAAGGCTCCCCTGGGGGTGTGGCCATCTCAAGGCTCCCCCGGGGGGGTGTGGTCATCTCAAGGCTCCCCCTGGGGGTGTGGCCATCTCAAGGCTCCCCCCGGGGGGTGTCATCTCAAGGCTCCCCCTGGGGGTGTGGCCATCTCAAGGCTCCCCTGGGGGTGTGGCCATCTCAAGGCTCCCCCGGGGGGGTGTGGTCATCTCAAGGCTCCCCTGGGGGTGTGGTCATCTCAAGGCTCCCCCTGGGGGTGTGGCCATCTCAAGGCTCCCTCCGGGGGGTGTCATCTCAAGGCTCCCCTGGGGGGGTCATCTCAAGGCTCCCCTGGGGGTGTGGCCATCTCAAGGCTCCCCCGGGGGGGGGGGGGGTGTGGTCATCTCAAGGCTCCCCTGGGGGGTGTGGTCATCTCAAGGCTCCCCCTGGGGGTGTGGTCATCTCAAGGGTCCCCCTGGGGTGTGGTCATCTCAAGGCTCCGCCCGGGGTGTGGTCAGCTTGCAAGCACACACAGGGGGCTGTTGGCAAAATTCCGTTCCTCCCTGGCTATTAGCTGAAGGCTACTCTCTGTTCTTTGCCACCTAGACCCCTCCACAGGACGGCTCACATCTTGGTCACTGGCTTCATCAGGGCAGGCAAGTGAGAAGAAAAGAGGGAATGCTAGTAACGGGGACAGCCCAGCAGGACAGAAGTCACAGTCTTATAACCTAATCTTGAAAATGACACACCACCCACTTTGGCCACATCCTATAGGTTAGAAGTGAGTGGTCCAGCCCTCCCTCAAGAGGAGGAAAGTACACAAGGGCATGAAGACCAAGAGGCAGGAACCATGGGAGACCATCTTTGATGTTGCCTACCACAGGAACTAGGCAGATATCTGGGGGAAGGGCAGAGGGAATAGCCTGTGCGTGCAAAGGTCCTGAGGCAAGAACAAGCTTGGAGTGTGGTCAGGACAAGAGGGACAGTGTGGGTGGAGCATGGACTGTGGAAAGGGAGGAGTAGAACAGGAAGGCTGACATTTTCTCTGAGAACAATAAGAAGCCACTGGACTATTTCAAGGCAGGTCACAATGTCATGCGACTTCATTTTGAGAAGTTTCATATGATACTTACAGAAGTAATAGGTGCCTGGGATTTGCTTTAAAATAGTCCATAAATGGGGCACCTGAGTGGCTCAGTCGGTTGAATGTCTGACTTCGGCTCAGGTCATACTCTCACGTTCGTGAGTTTGAGCCCCGCGTCGGGCTCTGTGCCGACAGCTCAGAGCCTGGAGCCTGCTTCGGATTCTGTATCTCTCTCCCTCTCCCCCTCCCCTGCTCATGCTCTGCCTCTCTCTGTCTCTCAAAAATAAATAAATGTTAAAAAAAATTTTTTTAAATAGTCCTTAAATAAAATAAAATAAAATAGTCCATAACAAGAAAAAAAAGTTGGGAGGTAAAAGGTGAAACAAGATGGGCAAGACGAGGATTATCACTCAAATCATAGGAGGTTTTCACACGCTTCTATTTTTGCATGTGTGTGAAGTTTTTCTATAATAAAAAAGGAAGTAATAACACATCATGTATCTGGTTTCGGGGGGGGGGGGGGTGACAACAGTGGGGGATCCTGGGCAGAAGCGGGCCAGACGTGACTGCCAGAGTCCAGGCTAAAAGCCGTCAACATGGCCAAAACTGGATGCTGACAACACCAAGTGTTGACAGGACAGTGGAGGGACTAGAACTCGCCGCTGCTGGGTGTGAAACAGTTTGCCACAGGCCTTCGGTCTCATGAAGTCGTGCGCTTCACACACAGCCCAGCGACCCCACTCCCGGACGTTTACCCGAGAGGAACGAACACATAACGTCTGCGCAAAGACAGATCTGTTGGCAAACGTTCGCGGCGGCTTCGCTGTGATCTCCAAACCGCTGGAAACACCCCAAACGTCCACCAGCAGGGGGGCACAGATGAACAAGCCGGGGTCCGTTCACCCCGCGGCCTGCCGGGCAGCAGTGAAGGAGGCAAATCTGACGATGTTTGGGGCCGAGAAGCGGCGGGCCCGGCGAAAGAGGCCACCCTGCGCGGTCCCAGAGGCACGAAGTTCTCCAAAAGGCTAGACTAAGCCGCAGCGATAGAAATCAGAGCAGTGGTTGGGGCGGCGCAGAGAGAGGGCTGGGACACCTCTGGGACCTTCTGGATGCAAAGGGCGCAGACTCCGTGGCCTGCGGCCGCCGGGCCCACGCACCTGTCGAGGCGCGCAGGCGTGGGAACCCAGCGGCTGTAAACGGTCTCTCGCCAGGGAAGGTGATGCCAACCCCGGTGTGAAGGCGGCGGTGTCAGCAGTGGGATTCCGATTTCAGCTCTGAGGCAGAGTCCACAGGCCGTGCAGGCGCCCCTTGCAAGCCCCTGGCCGCCCCCAGGTAGGGGCGGGGCGGGGCGGGGCGGGGGAAGCCCAGACCTCCGTCCCCGCCGGGACGCGCTGGCTGGCGGGTCTAAAAGCTTCCCTGCAGCGGCCCAGGCGGTCGATAGCAGACACCCCGGCTCCCTCCGTCCCGCCTGCCGGGCAGCCCGGCCCCTTCCCGCCAGCCCAGCCCCCCGGGGGGGGGGGGGTGAAGGGGGTGGGGATGGCCGGGTGGAGCCCCGCGCCTGGCGCTCGTCCCCCTCCCGAACGCCCCTCCTTCTCCACCCCTGACACTTACCCTTGTCCTGGAGGCTGGAGGCGGGGGTGGGGGTGGGGGGCACCAGCCATCCCCGCAGGGGGCTGCCGGGGGACGCCCCTGCCTGTGCCCACTTTTCCCCCCATTGAAGAGGCCCCGGGAGCCCAGATGGCTCCGTGAAAGGTAGGAGCTGTCTTCCCTCGCCCCGGGCCGAATAAATCTTTGACTTAGAGCCACGTCTTTGGGGCCATTCAGGCTTGGGTTCATTCATTCATTCACCAAATATTTATTGCGCGTCTAATCCCCCCTGCCCTAGTGGAGTGGACATCCTAGACCGGCACGGGACAACGGATACGACGAAGCCACAGATAAGGGCACATGGGTAACTTAAAATTCCCCAGCATCCACGTTTTCAAAAGTGGAAAATAAATAGATGCAATTAATTGTAATCCTGTATTTTATTTAACCCCATCTAGGCAAACTATCACCCATCCAACATGCAAATCAATAGAAAAAAAATGAGTAATGAGCTATTTTACATCCTTTTGTCCGTACTAAGTCTTAGAAATCCGGTACGTTTTCCCTTGGAGCAGCCCTCAATTCGGGCTGGTCGTTTTGAAGCACTCAGTAGGTACATGTAGCCGGTGGTGACTACGTGGGCTGGCACAGGCCAGGAGGATGGCAGGGGGCAGGAGCATGATCTGACTGTTAAGAAAGATCCCTTTGGCTGCTGTGTTAAAATAAATGGGGAAGAGGCCGTGACTTACCTTGAAATGCGCTAAGAAATGAGGCGCCCGGATAAAACAAGCTATTCATTAGCGCCAAAAAGAAACAAGCTATCAGGTGAAAAGACAGGGCAGAACCTTAAATGTATATTGCTAAGTGAAAGAAGCCAATCTGAAAAGCCTAGGTACCATGTGATTCCCACTCTATGACATTCTGGAAAAGGCAAAACTCTGGAGACGGTAAAAACACCAGTGCTCGGCGGGGGGGCTGGGAAGGATGAACAGGTGGGGCACAGAGGATTTTTAGGGCAGTGAAAATACCCTGTGTGTGTGACGATAATGGTGGACAGAGGTCATTCTCCATTTGTCCAAAGCCACAAAACGCACAGCACCCAGAGTGAACTGTAAGGTAAGTTATGGACTTGAGTGGTTAGGAAGGGTCAGTGTGGGTTCATCAATTGCAACAAATGTACCCTCAGGTGGGGATGGTGATGACGGGGGAGGCTGTGCATCGGCAGGGACAGAGGGCACATGGGAAATATCTGTGCCTTTGCCGCAAGTTCGCTGTGAACCTAAAACCGCTCTAAAGGCAATTAAATTCTTAATTCACAAAAATGTTAATGAGGTGGGTGGATAGATGGAGAGAAGGACAGATAATGACAAATCAAGCCAGATGTCAACTGTAGACGCCAAGTGATGGGTGTTCACCAGACAATTCTTTCCATTTGTCTGTACATTTGACATTTACGCTAAATCGTGGGAGAATAGAGTGTATTCATTTCCTGTGGCTGCTGTCACAAACGGCCTCAGACTAGGGGGCTCACCACAACAGGATTCTTATTCTCTCAAAGTTCTGGAGGCCAGAAGTCTGAAATCAAGGTGTCGGGGCCACGTCCATCGAAGGCCGTAGGGGAGGATCCTTCCAGGCCTCTTCTGGCTCCTGGGGGTCCCGTGTGCCCTGGCTTGTGGCCCCATCATCCCGATCTCTGCCTGTCTCTCTTCACACGGCCTTTCCCCTCTTGTTTTTTAATTTTTTTTTTTTTAACGTTTATTTATTTTTGAGAAAGAGACAGAGCGTGAGCAGGGGAGGGGCAGAGAGAGAGGGAGACACAGAAACTGAAACAGGCTCCAAGATCCGAGCTGTCAGCACAGAGCCCGACGCGGGGCTCGAACTCACGAACCACAAGATCATGATGTGAACTGGCATCCGAGGCTCAACCGACTGAGCCATCCAGGTGTCCTGGCCTTTTCTTCTTCTGTCTGTTATAAGAACACTTGCCAGTGGATTTAGGCTCACCTGTATAATCCAGGATGCTCTTATATTGTTCCTATCTTAATTCTGCAAAGACCCTATTTTCAAATAAGACCACATTCACCGGGCGCCTGGGTGGCTCAGTCGATTAAGCAGTTAAGCGTCAGAATCCTGACTTCAGCTCAGGTCATGATGTCACAGTTCATGAATTCGAGCCCCCCATTGGGCTCTGCACTGACAGAATGGAGCCTGCTTGGGATTGTCTCTCCTTCTCTCTCTGCCCCGTGCCTTCTCTCTCTCTCTCTCTCTCAAACGTAAATAAATAAACTTAAAAAAAAAAAAGACCACATTCACATGATCCAAGGGTTAGGACTTGGACATATCTTTTTGGAGGCACAATTCAACCCACAACCCATGAGGCCACGTCTCACGAATCAGCCGTGGGACCCCAGCACGTGGCACAGCCTCTCTGAGCCCGTGTCAGTGGCACAAAATAGGTGCTCAATAAACAGAAGCTATTGTTTCCATCATCCCCAGGGCCTCTCCTGGCAGGTGGTCCACTTGTAAGCAGCCTCTGGGAGCCAGACTTCATGTTGCCAGAGCATCAGGAACGGGGTCTGGTGCCATCTGGAGGAGAGGGCAGTGTCCTAGTGGATGGCCCAGGCTCTGGCATCGGAAGGACAAGGGTTTAAATCCCGGTCTCACCACCCGAAAAACACGGTGACCTTGGGCAGGTGGCTTTGAACCTCTGAGCTTCAATTTCCTCATTTGTAATGGGAGAGGGATGCCGTTCATTTACTTAGCAAATATTTACTGAGTATCTACTATATGCCAGGAGCTGAGCGTGAAGGGTGGGGATAGCGTCGAACAAGAGGGACGAGGTCTGTCCTCAGCGGGGAGCTGAGTGATAAAAACAAGAACTGTGCTATTTAGAGAATTTAAATGAGCTGATGGGTTGCTGTAAACAGGTCAGTAGAGAGGGCTTCCCGGAGGAGGTGATATTAACTGGAGCCTAAATGACAAGAAGGAGCTGGCTATGTGAGAACCATCGGGAAGGGCGTTCCAGGCAGAGGGAAAGGCAAAGGCCAACGATGGCAGTCTTGGTTCCAAGGCTGGGATGATGGACTCAGTCATTTTTTCATCCACTTATCTGTCCAACAAATGCGTGTTCAGCACTGCTCACTGTCCACAGACAGAGCCGTGAGCGAAGAAGAAAGAGTTCCTGGCCCACGGCGAAATACTCAGTAAATGTCAGCAACTACTGATGGTCAGGATATTTGGGGATCTCTCGGAATCCCTCCTTCTCAGTTCGCTTCCCTGAGGGAAACACCTCTGCCCAAGACCTTCCCTCCGTAGTAAAAATGGCTTCCCTGTTTTTATTCTGGTTGTAAGAGGACGCGTACCAGGGACAAAGAAAGAGAAATACCTGGGTTCTCACTTCGTCGAAGAAAAGTATGGTTAGCTCAAAGGGCATCTTTCTGGATGTTTCTCTGGGTGTGCAGGCGTGCGTGTGCACACACACACAGGTATGCACACACACGTGCACACAGGCCTACGAACGCCTACATATGTGCACATGCTGGCAGCCATGCATACACAATGCACACACAGAAGCATGCAAACACGAGTGCATTCACACCCACAGACGCTTGTGGACCCGTGCACTCGTGCATGCAAACACACGTGCAAACACGTGCATGTACACGGGACCAGGGTTAGGGTGAAGTGAGGCTGATCTTTGAAACCGGGGCCAGTCCTGGCTGTATTTGAAAATGTGGTGCTTTGGGGCGCCTGGGGGGCTCAGTCGGTTCAGCGTCCGACTTGGGCTCAGGTCATGATCTCATGGCTTCTGGGTTCGAGCCCCGCGTCGGGCTCTGTGCTGATGGCTCAGAGCCTGGAGCCTGTTTCAGATTCTGTGTCTCCCTCTCTCTCTGACCCTCCCCCGTTCATGCTCTGTCTCCCTCTGTCTCAGAAATAAATAAACGTTAAAAAAATTTTTTTGGGGGGGCGCCTGGGGGGCTCAGTCGGTTAAGCGTCCGACTTCGCTCGGGTCATGATCTCACGGTCCGTGAGTTCGAGCCCCGCGTCGGGCTCTGTGCTGATGGCTCGGAGCCTGGAGCCTGTTTCAGATTCTGTGTCTCCCTCTCTCTGACCCTCCCCCGTTCATGCTCTGTCTCTCTCTGTCTCAAAAATAAATAAACGTTAAAAAAAAATTAAAAAAAAATTTTTTTTAATTTTTTTAAAATTTATCTTGATGGTGGAGTTTTCTGACACCCCCTTAGACTTTGCTCCTCACTTGCCACTCCTTCATCTCAACCCTGGTGTGCACACACACGTGTACACGCTCACATACCTGCGTGCACACACCTGTATGCACACGCTTATGCACACATGCGCACGAGTTCACACACACGCCACAACCCACTAACGGGTGTGAAGTCGAACCAGTTGGTCAGAACCATCAGTCACCCTGCCCACCCCCCCCGCAACAGTCCTTTCTCCCAGTCTCTACATAGGAGTCCAGTGACATCAACCAGAGCCTTGAAGAGAAAAATACTGTATTTGTGAGAACGACCTGCCTTTCAAAATGGAACAGAAGAGAATAGAAAATATCAGAACTCAGTGCACAGAAATAGGATAAATATACTCCGGGAAACTTTTCTTCAGTTCTGAACCGGGGTAAGACTGCCTTGCGTTGTGAAAAATTAACGCTCTGATGCATGGTCAAAATGCTTGAAATATGTGGCTACATATGACGTTTGAAACCTTTGTTCTTTTTGTTCCTCTCTCTTCTTTTTTTGAAGTCCCATGTTTATTATGGCATACCCCAAAACTGAACCCAGCTGGGTCCCTGAATATCTGTTTGGAAGAAATTCAGCAGTCACTTGGTATTTGAGAAGCCTGTGTTTAGGTTTTATATGAAGTAAATCTAAATTCGTACAATGTTCAAACAATTGATATTTTCACGCATATCTGTTATAGCACCTACATTTAATTTAAAGATGTCTTATGTAAACCTTGAATATCACATATCGCATTTATCTGTATTCAACATTTACGTGTTAAATAGATAGCCATTATAGGGGCTCCTGGGTGGCTCAGTCGGTTAGGCGCCGACTGGGGCTCAGGTCACGATCTCGCAGTTCGTGGGTTCCAGCCCCGCGTCGGGCTCTGTGCCGACAGCTCGGAGCCTGCAGCCTGCTTCCGATTCTGTGTCTCCCTCTCTCTCTGCCCCTCCCCCACTCACACTTTGTGCGTGTCTCTCTCTCTCAACAATAAACACTAACAAATAATTTTTAAAAATATACGGCTGTTACTTCGTTTGCGGCATGAGGTGTGAGGTCACACGATATTGACGAATGTACGTTTGCTCATTTTCATTTTCTGCTATTTATTTAATCAACCTCATAGAGACACTTTCCTTGTCTTCCAGCTTTCCTTAAGGGTTTTCATCGTGGTGTAATAACAGCGAGGCGCTGAGCATTTCATGGAGTCCTCACGATGTGCCCAATGCACAGGTGAGAACATGGGGGCTCTGTGGCATTAATTTACGTGCCTGAGAGCACACAGCTCACAGATGGCAGCAGCAGCATTGGAACCCCAGCTGTCTGATTATGGGGCTCTTAACCAGCCTGCATGACACTTAGATCTTTGCATGTTCCCAGAAATGGACCTGCTGGGTCAGAGAGTTCACACAATTAAATGTTTAACACAAACATCTGGACCGCCCTCCATGAGGGTTGTATCATTCCACACTCCCATAAGGGTGCGCAGGTGTGCATCCCCCAAACTTCACACATGCTGATAAGCTTGACAAATAAAAATGAGTCTTTAGCGGATAAATTGTCAGATTGTGCATCCTTGCAAGGGGTTTGTTGACTTTGTATTATTCTTCTGTGAGCCTTTTATTTATGACCTGTGCCCATTTCACCCGTGGGATATTTGTCTTTTTCCTATTGATTCATAAGCGCTCTTTGTATATTAAGGTTCTTAGCGCTTTGTCTGCCATATACGTGGCCAAGAATCTACTCTAGGACCACTTGACCTGGGACCACTTTGAAGGCCACACAGGTCTGCTTTGATTACCCATCTGGCCTCAATGAATGTTTTTGTTCTGATGTGTCTTTGCTGCAGGCTGTATTTTACTGGTGCCTCCAGAAGCAAAAGGGGAGACCCTGAGGTCTTAAAAACCTCAGTCTTATCCAAACTGACATTTGAACAACACCTCAGCTTTCCATGGCAAGAAAGTTCAAGCCTAGGAGTCAGGAGCCCCAACTTTCTGCCCCAACTGCAGTGACGGACTGGGCTGCTTCCTCCAGGTTCAGTCAGAGGTGTTGCGAATTCTGTCCCACCCAGGGCGGTCCAGCCACGCCCACCTCCTCCAAGCCACGCCCACCTCCTAGAGTAGAGCGGAAGTGGCAGACAGAAGAGGTATGAGTGGCATCTCCAGCATGGTCTGGGAGACTGTGTGACGGGCAGGCAGGCAGGAGGGGTCCCCGGCCTCCATGGCTGGCAACCCCTTGGTGCCCCCGGCACCCTCCAGATAAAGGAAAGAAGGCCCCGCCTCCTTGGGCCTGCCTACTTTTCTCACCCACTTTTTTTTTTTTTTTTTTGACAATTTGGGTGGGAGTGGGACCAAGGTGTCGGTGTATTTTATTTTATTTTATTTTTAATGTTTACTTATTTTTGGGAGAGTGAGAGAGACAGAGTGCAAGCAGGGGAGGGGCAGAAAAAGAGAGGGAGACACAGAATCCCAAGCAGGCTCCAGGCTCTGAGCGGTCAGCCCAGAGCCCAATGTGGGGCTTGAACTCACGAACCTTGAGATCATGACCTGAGCCGAAGTCGAACGCTCAACCGACTGAGCCACCCAGGCGTCCCTATTTTGTTTCTAAAGTTTATTTATTTATTTTGAGTGAGAGAGGGAAAAACGAGTGCGGGAGGACCCCAGAGAGGGAGAGAGACAGAATCCCAAGCAGACTCCGCACCCTCAGTGCGGAGCCTGATGAGGGGCTTAAACCCACAAACCCATGAGATCGTGACCTGAGCCAGGTTAAGAGTCGGATGCCCAACTGACCGAGCCACCCGGGCGCCCTTCACCCACTTCTTCATATACTCTTATATCTGGCTTCTCTGTGCCCAGTTTTATTATCTGCAAAGTGGCGACAATGTGAATGATCACAAGAGTCAGCCTCTGTAAAGGGGTTGGAATGGTGCCTGGCACACAGTAGGTACTCAGTAAACAATATCACTGTTTTAGTGTCACTGTTTGCTGTACTATTATTTCTTTTTATTTTAGAGAGAGAGAGAGAGAGTGCAAGCAGGGGAGGGGGGCCGAGGGAGAGAGAGAATCTTAAGCAGCCTCCCCACTCAGCATGTAGCCCGATGTGGGGGTTGAACTCACGACCCTGAGATCACGACCTGAGCTGAAGTCAAGAGTCGGACCCTCAAACCACTGGCGCCCCTGTTTATTGTAATAATTATTGAGGATTAGGTGTGGGATGGAAACACAGGGCCCTGGGGTACCTGGAACCCGTCTTTACCTGGCACCATCTGGGTGGACCCTGGGAGGGGGGGAACTGAGGCCCCACCAATGACCCTCCTTGTCCTCACCCAAATCCCTACCCCAGCCCCTCCAAGGCCCAGAGGGGCCCCCTGGGAAAGTGGCACCGTGGGGACTGCTGCCCAGCACAATTACCGTTTTCATCCTCATTAAACCACATTTTCATTCTAATTAGAGTTTCACTGCCTCCCAGAGAGAAGGGCCGATTACTTTTCAGCATCATTACCAGCCTCTCCCTCCCTCCCCACCCTGCCCAGGTGCCTGTTCCTTCCACACCGGCCAGCCTCCATATCTCCCTCTCTCTCTCCTCCTCTCTCTCTCCCCCTCTCTCTCTCCTCCTCTCTTTCTCCTCCTCTCTCATTCCTCCGCCCCTCCTCCCTCTCTCTCTCCTCCTCTCTCATTCCTCCCCCCCTCCTTCTCTCTCTCCTCCCTCCCTCTCTCTCTTCTCCCTCCCTCTCTCTCTCCTCCCTCTCTCCCTCTTTCTCTGTCTTCTCCCTCTCTCTCTCCCCCTTTCCCTCTCTCTCTCCTCTCTCTCTCCTCCCTCTCTCTCTTCTCCCTCCCTCTCTCTCTCCTCCCTCTTTCCCTCTTTCTCTGTCTTCTCCCTCTCTCTCTCCCCCTTTCCCTCTCTCTCTCCTCTCTCTCTCCTCCCTCTCTCTCTCCTTCCTCCCTCTTTCTCTGTCTTCTCCCTCTCTCTCTCCCTCCCCTTTCCCTCACTCTCTCTCCTCTCTCTCTCCTCACCACCCTCCCTCCCTCTCTTCACTAGAGACTAGCATGGTTTATTCATGAGTCTCCTACTGGGTGCTGAGCTGGGTGTCAGGGACCTTGACCTACTGCACTGTCACCTTACCCCTGGCCGCTCTAACTCATCTTTTTCCTTCCACACACACCCCTCCGAGTACACCCTGTGATTTATTTGGTCTGTTTATCACCTACCTTCACTCTCCCAGAATGTCAGCATCCGCCCATATCCCCACGGCACTCCTGGGAGCAGACCCCCTTCCTCCAACAGCCAGCCCCCCCCCCAAACCCCCACAGCCGGACCGTTCCCAGGGCCAGTGGAAAGTTCTGGAGAACAAACGCAGTGTCGGAGCGGCCCTTGCCCCGTGAGACTGATGGGAGTGCTGGATAAATACCCCAGCTCCCTCGCCCCCTGGTGGGAAAGCTCTGAGGGTGTGCTCACCCTGGTGTCTCAGTGTCCCCAGTCCCCAGCGGGGGACTGAGCCCCACCTGTCAGCAGTAGAGACTTGTGAGCACACCTTCCCCGACAGCCCTCCCTTCCCTCCCCCTCTCTCCCCTTCCCGTGCTTCCTGGGGTCCACGGAAGAGTCATTTTAACCAGGCCGCAGCCTCCCTGGGCAGCTGTGACCCACATGTGAAACAGGCTCTTGGGGTGCTCCCTTTCGGAGGGGTGGTAAACTTCCTGGCACTTCTGGGGGGCTGCTTCGCCCCATTTAGTGCACCGGCCCTCTCCCATCCGCTCCCTTTCTGGCAGAAGCTGCTCTCGAGCATGAAGGGGGGAGCCGGGATGTTTCTGGCAGGCTTGTTGGCCACCGTGCGGAGCGGGAAATGACCCGTGGTCCACGGACAAAGGATGAGGAAATCTTAGCCACGGTGCCGGGGGCACCACGCAGCTTTGGAAAACGGGACAGATGCCTGCTGTAGGATTTTAGGGCTGACCAAGCGAAGTGCCATAAACCGGGTGGCTGCAAACAAGAGAAATCGATTCTCCCATAGTTCTGGAGGCCAGAAGTCTGGAACCGGATGTGGGCCGGGCTGGCTCAGAGGGAGAATCGGTCCCAGGCCTCCCTCCCTCCCGGCCAGGGGCTGCAGCCCGGGTGTTCCTTGGCCTCTGGCCACATCTCTCCTCTCTCAGCCTCTGTCTTCGCGTGGCCTTCTCCGCGTTCCTGTCTCCTCTTTTTTTTTTTTTTTTTCCTTTTTAATACATTTTTTTAACGTTTATTCAATTTTGAGAGACAGAGAGAGACAGAGTGTAGGCAGGGGAGGGGCAGAGAGAGAGAGGGAGGGAGACACAGAATCCAAAGCAGGCTCCAGGCTCTGAGCCGTCAGCGCAGAGCCCGAGGCGGGGCTCGAACCCACACACCGCGAGATCACGACCTGAGCTGAAATCAGACACTTAACCCACTGAGCCACCCAAGTGCCCTTGTCTTCTTCCAACCAGGACACCAGCTGTACTGGATTCAGGGCCCCCCCTAATCCAGGATGACCTACCTCTGACTTAACTAACTACACCTGCAGAGACCCTATTTCCAGATAAGGTCACCTTCCCAGGTACCGGAGGTGAGGACCTGGGCATATTTTTCGTGGAGACGTAAGTCAGCCCGCCCCAGTGCCCCGGCACTAATCATTCCCTTAAGGTGACCAGACTTGGCCTCCCGCCCTCAACCCCACACCCCCACGCTCTAACGCAGCCACAGAAGGCGTCCTCTCTCCGCGTTTCAGCCACCAGTCGTCACGACCTCACAGCGTGTTCAGCCCTGTCCTGAGCATTTTAGGGGCATTATCTTATTCAGCTTTCGCAACAATTCTGTGAAGTCCATACCGTGTCGGTCCCGTTTGACAGATGTGGAGACTGATACCCAGGTACACCGAATCCCAATTCCAGGTCACTCGGCTGGTAAGCGGCAGACCTGGCCCCCGGGGCCTTTTGTCACAACTGTGGCTCCTGGTTATGACTCCCGTAACCATGGTGACAGTGTGCACCTGCCATGAAATGCACACACGGCCATTTATTTTTTCCATCAGCCGTTGGAAATCACACTCGTGTCATGAACGAGGAGACCAAGGGTAAGTAACTTGGCCAAGGGCACACGGTAGGTGAGCAGATGTGAGCTGAATGTGCGGCCTTTCGGGGAACCATGGACTCCAACCCCTGGCAGACGGGGTGAGGGTCCCCTCCGGCCCAGGCGCTGCTCTGCCTCCATGGAGCCACACAGGGCCTCCTGCCTCTGGGGGTTGGGCCTGGGAGCAGCAGCCCTGACCCGTTAAGGGGGCACAAGTGGTACCATCCATGGGTCCCGCTCTCAGAGCATGCCGGGATCCCGCAGCCAGGGCACAGCCGACCTTGCCCACCTCGGGGCCCAACTCAGGCTCCAACAGCCACACACCAAGGACCCAAGTCAGCCTCTAGGCCCTTCGGAGCTTGGGGATTTACAGGCAGCTCCCTCACCCCTCAGGGGTTATTAATTAATGCTAATTAATATCTGTGTTCACAGAGCCAGCCAGGCCCCTGGGCCTGGAGCATCCGAGAACGGAAACTATGAGAACGCTGGCACCCGGCCAAGAAACATGGATTATTCAGACTGGCACAAGCTGGCTAGTGGGGCAGGGGAAGTGACTGAAGGGGAAACTGAGACACGGGTGAGGTCCAAGCAGCCCTGGACAGCTTCAAAAAACTGCTTGCCACTTGAAAGGACAAGGAGACCAGCCTTGGAGACCCACGAGCTCCGGGTCCCGCCTCCGTGCCTCAGTTTCCTCCTCTGTGCACGCGATGGGAATTCGTTTTCTTCAATGTGTGAGGGGACCCATCAAGCTTTCATGCGTGTAAAATGCTTTGCATGTAAACCTTCCTTTCCCTGGCTGCCCACAGAGAGGCCTCGCGCAGCTCCCCCACCCCCCCCCCCCCGCGTGCCTCAGTTTCCCTTTTCAGGCACACGAGGAGGGGGCAGGGCACCTCAGGCCCAATCTCAGGGAACGCTCATGAAGATCACTTCCAAAGGGCCTAATTAATCACACCATTGCTAGCACGGCGACGAGACAGTTCCCTGGCCCCTGATTAAAAACAGAAGTTTCCCCCACGTTTGCGGAGACGGAGCAGAAGGGAAAACAAAGACGCGCACACTCGCGCCAGATAAATACAGACTCAAACACACGCACGGCAGATAAACACACACTGGCACACCAGATCCACACACAGCCGGCTGCGGAGATTGGGGTGGGCCGGCACAGCCCAGCTCAGGCAGCCCGGAGGACCCCCGGCAACAGCCACACGAAAGACGGCGACACCCCCCCCCCCCCCCCCACACACACACCTCCCGTCCGGATGCTGCTGAGCCCCAGCCACATCTGGGCCCTGCCCCCCCCCCCCCCCCCCCCCCCCGCAGTGCACATGGCCAGAAGCCACAAGCGCGGGCGTGGGTGCCCCCCTACCCCCGTCCGAGCAGCCCTCGGCCCACGACAGAAGGAACCTGGTGGAAAAATATCCCTACTCCTTCTTCCGGCAGGTGCACGGCCCACGTGGTCCACATGGTCTCCCAGAGGCCCTCAGTCTCCTTCCTTCGCCCCCTCCCCAAGTTCCCTGCCAGGGCCTCCCGCTTTAGTCCCCGCTCGGGCCGCCGCAGCCACAGACCGGGTGGGCCTGGGGACGACAAACACGGACCTCTCCCAGTTCTGGAGCCTGGGAAGTTCAAGACCGACACTGTAGCCGCCTCACGGCGTGCACGTGCACGCTGGCCAGAAGGTTCCCAGCGCTAGATGTTTGACGAGTTCTGCAGACATGTCTAGTCGTCGCAGTTGAGGTCGGGGGGGGGGGGCCGCCAAAAACCCTACAGGGCCCAGAACAGCCCCCCCCCCGCCCCCCGCCACCCCGCGGAGACCGATCCGGCCTGCAACGTCAAGGGCTGCGGCTGAGAAACCCTGGCCGGCAGGAACCCCGTGGGCCGCCCGCCTCGCCGAGCCCCACGCGGAAGGAGCTGAGGGCTCGCGCGGCCGCCCAATGCAGACACGCACAGGGATCGGACCGCACCGACGCTCTGTGCGCCAGGCCCTCGTACCAGGGAACCCGCGGGAACATGCGAGCCTGGGACGGTCCCCACAAGGATGTGTAGACCGCCAGGGGGGCGCTGCCCCACGCCAGGTTCTGCTCCAACGGCTTCTTGTGAGAATAACTCATTCAGTCCGCCCAGCCACCGCCCCCCCCCCCCCCCCGAGATGGTTCAGTGACAGTTAGGCACATTTTACAGATGAGGAAACTGAGGCCCAGAGTGGGGAAGCGCATGCCCAGTGACCCAGCTAGAAATCCAGACACGGGGGGCAGGATATGTCACATGTGTGTGAAGGCAGGGAAAGCAGGCTGCAAGGGGACCCTGCCTGCCGCCTGGGGGCTGAGGTGAGGAGGCTCAGGGAAGGCTTTAGCTTTCCCAAGGGATTCTGCAGCCCTTGGGTAACTAAAACATCCACGTTTAAACGTTTTTGGTTTTGTTTTTTTTTTTACACCAGCGGACCCGCGAGTCGGACAAACCTTGGGACTCCACCCCCTGCCTCACTCACCGTGTTCTGGCTCTGTGATCCTGGGCCAGCCATGTAGCCTCCCTGAGCCTCAGTTTCCCCCATCTGTAAAGCGGGGGTCCGCCCACTCACTATTCCGCACGAGGGTGCTTCAAGGGCCCCCGCTGAGGACCCAGCCCCCTGCTCAGCTCCAACCTATAGAGGATTAAGGCGGGAGGGACACGTCGTAAGCGCCCTCTGCCCTCCACCTTCTCCCAAGCGTGGGGCTGCTTAACTAGTTTTGTGGGGAGCCCTCACTCCCGCCCCCCCACCACCCCCGCCCCCAGCACACCATCCCTGTGCGTCTCAGGCCCCAGGAGCTGGGACCCGTGCTGCGTCCCACGGCTTGGCGTCCAAATTCGGGGTCAGGGCCTGGCACCAGGAGGCGGACAGGGGAGCGGGCTAGATCCGGGGGTGCCTCCCGCCCCCCCACCACCGCTTGGATTTTCCCACCTCTGCTTCCCGCCGCCGCAGCGCGGGGAGCGAGCGCCACCTGTGGGTCACCAAGGAGAGGTGCGTGCGACTCCGGGAAAGTGGGTCGCCTCTCGGTTTCTCCCCACCCAGGGAACCCGGCCCCCGCCCCTCCTGGAGCAGCATTGGAAACAGCCCCCGCCCATGGAATTCTCCTCTACGTACCGTTTACCCAGGCGCTGTTCCCACGCTTCAACCCCACCACCACCAATAAACATTTATTGAGCACCTACTACTGTGTCCGGGCATTCAGGGACACAGAAGAGACAGAACTTGAAACCTCCCTGCACTTCTGGAGCTTAACCGTCAGCGGCAAAGACAGACGAGGAAGGGGACAGCAACTTACAAGATCACGGCTGGTTAAGTGTTTTAAAGGAGGAAGTAAATAGAGGGATGGAACTAGGGGTTGAGGAAGGGGAGTCCGCTCTGCATAAGGTGAGCGAGGAGATTCTCTGAGGCCACAATGTTTGCACGCAGGCCTGAGAGGGATATGGCCCCTGCCATGCCCAGTCGGGGGGGGGGGGGGGGGGGGAGGCAAGGCCGTCCAGTGGAGGGCACAGTAAGTGCAAAGACCCTGGGGCAGCAAGGAGTTCGGTGTATTGGACAAGAAAGGATGTCAGGGTGGCCAGAGCAGAGAGGGACAGGTGGGGAAGGAGGGCAGGGCCCCTTTTGGAAGCAAATCTGCCCCCACTCTACTGAGTGGAGAAGGATAAATCTCACTCTGAGCCGAAAGCCATCCTTCACCAAGCCTCTCCACGCGGATCCCCTCCGGCCACCCCCTCCCCACCCACAATGCCAGCCCAGAACCAGGTGGCCCCCGCAGGGAAAAGCCCCGTCCCCACACCACATCTCACTCCCCTGGGCTTTTGCCTCTGATGACAGTCATTCCAGTCACACCACCAAGGGGCATGTGCAGAGGACAGAAATGGGGCTCGGTGAGTGGCCTAGGCCTTGGTGGGGGACCCAAAGTTGCCTTCAAACGTCTCCTTGGGGGATGCCAGGGGCTAGATTGTTGGGATAAGGGCAAAACGTGGCCCAGTATGTTTCAGGATTCTTTTTATGCCAGCTGCCCCATGCCAGGCATTCATGGGCACAGGGGTAGGGGGTCAGCGCTTCTGGCAAAGCCCCCACCTCGCCCCCTGGCCACTTGAATGGGAGACCCAGGAACCACAGAGCCAGCCTGCCTCCTGGTGCCAGTGCCCCCTTGGATGAGGTGAGCACCCCCACTAGAGGGCATCCTCTGTCCTCTCGGAGCCCCCAGACTGTCCCATCCCTGTGTCCCTGACATCCTCAACCCCTTTTGAGGCTGGGGTCTCTGTTTCAGCTCCCCTCAACCAGGACCAAGGTTCTCAAGGGTTGTCACCAGTCCCATGCCCCAGATCCCAGCTGAGCCCAGTTCCCCTGCCTTCGTGCCCTCCAAGAGCAAAGTGCGCCCCCGTGTTGCCGGACAACCCCCCAAATGACTGCATGGAAAAGCTGGGGTTCCACGAATGCCATTCCCCGGATCCCTGCCTTGAGTGCCATGACGGAAGCTGTGGGGCTCACTCAGCACCATGAGGGGAACAGATTCCGTCCCCCGTCCCCCAGTCCTGGCTGGTTTCTGCTTTGGGGACTGCCTGTCTCTTGGGGAGGGGGCGGAGCCTCCTGGAGCCTCTAATTATGGTTTCAGAGGCACAGACTTAATTACTGCCTTTCGAAGGGTTAATTACCCCTAATCTGTTGGGAATCAGGCAATTCTCGAGCCTTCTGAGAACCAAAATATTTCCCCTCCCAGAAGCTGCCAGCCCCCCAGTCCCTCCACCACTCTCGTCCCTCCAGCCCCCACTTTGGATCTTCTCAGTTTCTCTGTATGGAAGTGTGTGGTGAGCTGGGCAGAGTTGGGAAAACCAGAAACCACCAGTCTGCCCTCAAAGAGCCCACTTGCCGAGCTCGACACAGGCAAGAGCTGAATTCAGAGAAGGGAAGGCCCTGGCCAGAAAAAGCCGGGAGGACTTCCTAGAGGAGGAGACTGAGGGCTGGTCTTAAGGGCCTTAAGTGATCCCCCGTGGGTCCAGGGCTCCTAAGATTCTGTCCTACCCAGAACTCTGCTGTTCCTGGAGAAGCTGGAGCTGACAGCTCCAGGCCTAGGGAGCCTGTCTGGAGTCTCAGTTTCCTCATCTGTAAAATGGGCCTGATATCTGTGGTCCCCTCAGAGTCCTGGCCGCTGACTGTGGTGGCCCCAGATGCACTAGGACTTTCTGCAGGTCACAGGATAGACCCAGGGGATTCTGAGAAAAGCTCGAGGACTGGTGAGCTGGACCAGAGCAGGCAAGGGAGGCTCCGAGGCCCAGTCGGTCAGAACAGGCTAGAGAGAAGGCCCACCCGGGACCGGTGGTCAGGCGGCTAGGCCACTGTTTCACGGAAGAGGTGAAGGCACTTACCAAGGGCACATAGCCTTCTGGTGGGGGAGCCAGGACTCACAGCCCCATTTGGCAGAGTCCCCACATGGGATGGGAGAGGAGTAGCCTGGGAGGTAAGGAGAAAGAGCCATGCAGGAGGGCTGTTTGGAGGAAAGTTGAAGAGTTTTGACTCAACTGTGTTGTCAGGGTGGGGTTGAGGCCAGGATGGAATAAGAATTAAATTAGAGACAGAAGGGTGGCAAAAGGGAGGGAAGGAGGACGTGTAGGAAGGGGGGGGTGGATGAGAGAGGAAGACAGGGAGGGAGGGGAAGAGAAAGAGGGAGAAGAGGGAGAGAAGGATGGAAGGAGAGAAGGAAGTTAGGAAGGAAGGAAAGAATTGAACAGGAGTATTTCAGTTGCCAGGAAAAATCCAAACCCAAACTGGCTTAAGACAAAAAGAATTTATTTCTTCATGTAACTGAAAAGTCTAAGGAATGTTGGCTTCAGGAATAGCTGGATCCAGGCTCTCAAGCAAAGTAAGGTCCCCCTGCCGACTAAGCTTTCCTCTGGGGAGTTTTACTCTCAGGCAACGATTTCCCACAGGGATAAAATGGCCCTAGCAATCCCTGGCTTCTATTTGATCAGCCACAAAACTCCAGGGAAAAAAGAGAAGCCACTTGGCCAAGAGTGCTAGCAAAACTCTGGTGGCTACCTCTCATTGGACAGACTCTGGGTCACATGTCATTCAGAAACCAATCGCTGTGGCCAGAAAGGATGGAATGTGCTCATTGGCCAGGCCCCAGACATGTGATCACTCCTGGTGCTGGGGGTGGGTCCAGCCCCACCAGACTGGCAGAGGGGAAGGAAAGCATTGATTCTGGGAACGTTTACTGATCACCTGCTGTGTTCCTGGCCCTGGTCTGGGTGCTGGGGATACAGCAGTGAACAAGGCAGAAAAGCCCCTGCCCTTGTGAGGCTGACACTCCAGGTAAATACGTGAATTACAGCGCCATCCCAAGGGGATGTGTGCTGCGGGGAAAATTAAAGCAGAAAAAAAGGACAGGGGCTGCGGGGAAAGGATCTGAGACTTTAATAGGAGGTGGTATCTTAGCAAAGACAAGAGGCAGAAGGAGTGAAAATATCTGGGAAAGGGTGTTCCAGACAGAGGGAACAGCCCAGGAGGAGATCCTGAGGCAGGAGCATGCCCCATGTGTTTGGGGAACAGCAAGGAGGCCTGTGCAGCTGGAGGGAGGGTGGGAGGCAACAGGACCAAGCATGCAGGGCCTTGTGGGCCTCGAGAGGATTTGGGGTTTTACCCTGAGGAAGGTGGGAGTCGCAGAGGATTCTGAGCAGAGGAGGGACAGGACCTGACCTGACTCAGGTGCCCACAGGAAGAATGATGGTCAGCCCAACAAGGTGGCCCTCATACACACACACACACACACACACACACACACACACACACACACAGAGATTTTATGTGTAAACGACTGGCCTTGTCCTCATCGTGAGCTAGTCTTTCACCAAAGGCTGGGTCTCTATCCCGCATAGCCTCCGCAGGTCTGCCCAGGAGGACAGGCCACTGGGAGTTCCCCTCCCCACGAGGCAGGGAACCCCCCACAACACCCCAATCCAGGACATGCTGCTTTTTGCCCTCTTCATGCTGGGGACAACAGGTGTAGCTGGGGGCACCGGAGGCACGACCCAGCCTGAGGTTTGGGAAAGGAAGGAAGCTGGGTCACCCAGAGGCCGACCTGGGAGGGGAAGGCCGAGGAGACAGGAGCCGCCCCCTCCAGGAAGGCACAGGGGTCTGTTGGCCCCGCTGACACCTTGCTCTGTTTGGATATCAAGGCTCCTGCACAAGCCCCAAGTTACTGGAAGGGGCAAGGGTGGGGTGGCAGGCCCCGTGGCCGGGCTGGGTTCAGAGCTGGTGATGGACGTACTGATAAGGGCCCCAGAGGTTGGATTTCAGCCCTGAGAGAATTGGGCAACATCCTGTTTGGGCATACTGCTGTGGCTCTCTCTCCAGCGGCCTGGCCTGGCCCTGGTGGGAGAAGTACAGGCAGGGGAGCTGGGAGCCAATGTTAAAACAGAAATAGCCACCCCACCCCCATCAAGAATAGGACAGACACTTGCAAGAAGGGAACCAGAACAGCGACCTGGGTCCTGCTTCGCGTCCTACACAAAAAGTAACTCTAAATAGGCTGTAGACCTAAATGTAAAACCCGAGGCGATAAAACCTCTGGGAGAGAAACATACAAAGAAATCTTTGCGACCTTGGCTTAGGCAAAGATCCCTTTGCTCTATCACCAAAAGCACGCTCCGTGAAACAAAACGTTCGTAAATTGGACTTCGTCAAAATGAAGATTTGTGCACTTCAGAAGACTTAAGGAAAATGAAAAGAAAACCCGCAGCCTTAGGGGGAAATATGTGCAGATCGTACCTCTGGTGAGGGGCTTGTATCCAGAGTATATAAAGAGTTCTCAAACCCAACACTAAGATTTAGTGCTCATTCGTGTTTAAGACTCTAACCAAGGTAGAAATAGAAAGGAACTTCTAAACTATGACGTGGCACCTACAAAAAGGAAAGAGAGAAGGAAAAGAAAGAAAGAGAGAGGAAAGAAGGAAGGAGAGAAAGAATGAAAGAAAGAAAAGGAGAAAGAAAGAAAGAAAGAAAGAAAGAAAGAAAGAAGAAGAAAGAAAGAGAAAGAAAGAAAAAGAAAGAAAAAAGGAAGGAAAGAAAAAAAAAGAAGGAAAGAAAAGGGGCGCCTTGGTAGCTCAGTCAGTTGGGCCACTGACTTCGGCTCAGGTCATGATCTCGCGACTTATGAGTTCAGTCCCTGTGCCGGGCTCTGTGCTGACAGCTCGGGGCCTGGAGCCTGCTTCAGATTCTGTGCCTCCCTCTCTCTCTTCCCCTCCCCTGCTCGCCCTCTGTCTTTCTCTGTCTCAAAGGTAGATGGACATTAAAAAAAAAAAAAAATTTAAAAAAAGGAAAGAAAAGGAAGTGAGAAAAAGAGACAAAAGGAAGGAAAAGAAAGAAAGAGAAAGAAAAAGGAAGGAAGGAAAGAAAGAAGAAAGAATGAAAGAAAAAGGAAAGAAAGAAAAAGGAAAGAGAAAAAAGAGAAGAGAATAAAAGAAAAAATAAAAGAGAAAAAAGAGAAAAGAAAAGGAGAAAAAAGAGAAAAGAAATAGAAAAGAGAAAAAAAGGAAAAAGAAAAGGGTAAAGAAAAGAAAAAAGAAAAGAAAAGAAAAAGAAAAGAAAAGAAAAGAAAAAGGGGGAAGACCACAGCATATGTAAAACTTGGTTGTGAAATAGTGAAAGATTTCCCCTGGAGATCAGGACAAGAAAAGAATAGCTGTTGTCACCACTTGTTTCAACATCACACTAGAGCTTCCCAGGCGGGGCAACAAAGAAAGAAAAGACCAGAGAACATGTACAGATCGAAACGTAATAAATAAAATCTTCACCATTTGTGAGTGACGCAGTCAGTAACTGGCGGATATAACGAAATCTACTGATGAACTAATGGGGTTAAGTGAATTTAGCAAGGTTCCTGGACACAAGGTCCATATGCAAAAATAAATTCTATTTCTCTATACCAGCAACAAGCAGTTGAAAAAGAATTGTTTTAAAACTCAGTAAGAAAACCAGAGTCCCCGGGGCACGTGGGTGGCTCTACGTGTCTGACTGTTGGTTTTGGCTCAGGTCACGATCTCACAGTTCCCGGGTTCAAGGCCTGCATCGGGCTCGGCGCGGGCAGCTCGGAGCCTGCTTGCGATCCTCTCTCCCTCTCTCTCTGTCCCTCCCCTGCCTGCGCTAAAGAAAAAGAAGCCCGAGTCCCAGTTTGAAAATGAGCAAAGGATTTGAGCAGATACTTTGGCAAACAGCACATCTGGATGGCAAATACGGGTCAATCTGACAGTTTCTTAAAAAGTTAAACACACATGACCACAGGATCCAGAAAGGAAAGCATACGTGGACGTGAGCATTATTCACAACTAAGAGGTGGGAACGACCTGAATATCCGTCACCAGAGGAAAGGAGAAACAAAGTATGGTCCATCCGTCTGATGGAATATTACTCATCAACGAGAAAGAACAGCCTTTTGATAATTGCGGCAACGTGGATGAGCCTCAGAAACAGACCGCATACAAAAAGCCAGGCACAAAATACTACAAAGTGTATGATTCCGTTTGTGTGGCATTTCTAGAAAAGACAAAGCCGTAGGGAGAGAAAGCAGACGGGAGGCCGAGGAGGAGAGTGGAGAGAGATTGCAAGGGGGACGAGGGGACTCTGGGGTGACAGAAGGGTTCTCAGACGCTGGTTTGTGGTGATGGTTGTACAACTCAGCAAAATGTACTAGAAATCATTGAACTGTATGCATATGATGGGCAAATTCTATGCTAAGGAGGGGTGCCTGGGGGGCTCAGGTACTGGGCGAGTGCAGTTTTAAGTTGGGGGTCAGGGGAGGATCTCTGCGGAGGTGATGTCTGAGCCAAGACCTGAAGGAAGCGAGGAGAGAGCCATGTGGAGATCTAGGGAAGGAGGGCAGCAAGCAGGGGAAACTGCAAGTGCAAAGGCCCTGGGGCGGGAGCATGCCGGGAACAGTGGGAACAGCGAGGAAGCCACTGGGCTAGAGGGAATAGTGAGGAGGAGAGGAGGAGGGGAGGGCAGGGAGGGGAATGGGCAGAGCCTTTCGGGTCATGGGGAGGACTCTGACTTTGGCTCTCAGTGAGATGGGAGCCACAGAGGCTTCCTGACCAGGGAAGGGATGGGACCCGACTCAGGTGTTCCAGGGCGCCTTCTGGCCACTGCTGGGGGAATAGCTGTGGGGCTGAGCGTGGGAGTGGGAGGCCCAGGGCAGAGGTGACTGCACTGATCCCAGTGGGAGACGATGGGGCGATCCAGGCCCAGCCCTGGAGGGAGTGGAAGGCAGGTGGGTTCTGGCTAGATTTTGAAAGTAGAGCCCTCAGGGGGCGCCTGGGTGGCTCAGTCTTTTGAGCATCCGGTCTCTTGACTTCAGCTCAGATCACAATCTCACAGTCCCACGGTTTGTGAGTTCGAGCCCCACTTTGGGATTCTGTCTCCCTCTCTCTGCCCCTCCCCAGCTTGCTCTCTCTCTCTCTCAAAATAAAAAGTAGAGCCCTCAGGGTTTGCTGGTGCAGGAGAGAGGGACAGAGAGAGAGGGACAGAGACAGAGACGTGGATAACTCCCGGTAACTTGAGCTGAGCATCTGGGCCACCAGGGAAAGAAAGGGAGGCTGAGACAGAGAGAGGACGGCACCCAGGCCGCACGCCTGGCCCCCGTGGTGGCGAAGGCTTGGCTGTGACTTGAGAGCCCGGCGAGGGGGGCACCACGTGGGGCGGAGGCTGCTCCGAGCCAGGCACCCCCTCCCCCTGCGTCCCGAGTCCGATCCCAGTACCCCTCTGGCTCTTCTTTTCAGTCTTCGTTTCCAGAACTTGTCCTCCCTGGGGAATCCAGCCCATGTGCTTCTGATTCCTTTGTCCTGAACTCATATGGCATGAGCACCCCCCGAAAGCCTTATGTGGAAGAGTCTAGAGGCAGGGGGGTGGCGAGGGGGGCACATTCCTCCTGGGGGGCCAGGGCCGCATCTGGCAGCGTCTCCAGGGTGTCCAGCAGCAGGGAGGCCTCCTCCCGAGCCAGGCCAGACCGGCGGCCGCCCAGCACAGACTTTCCTTGGGGCCCAGCCGGCGCCCGCCCACGGCCCCGGTTCCAGCTGCCCTGACCCCCCCCAGACCTCCCACACACTTCCTCCTAGGAGCCCTGACCAGGGGATTTGGTTTTTCCCACCCTCTCCCTCCCTACCCAGGCTGCCACTCCCACGGGCCCCCTCCCTGGTTGCCACAGCGGGCCCGGCTCCCCAGGCGGTCCCCCGGCAGGGCCTGCGTGTGGCCAGAGCTCGAGGGTGGGCATCTGACCCTCCCTGGCACCTCTCCCATCCTCTGGCCTCTGAGCCCCTCCTCCTCCCTGCCATCTGGGCCGTCTCTGGTCCCCGCGTGCCTCCCTATGTCAGAGGCCTCGGAAGGGCCTCCCGAATTCATTTGCCCTTTATGAGCACTGACCTGCCCGACCTTGGTCAGGCTACTGGGAGACACAGTGACCAGTGCTTAGAAGCTATTACTTATCAAGAACTTTGTAGGCATTAATAAAGCCTGTCCGCCCACCTCCCAAGGAGGAATGAGTGCTTCTGTTCTCTCTGTACAGACAAGAAGACTGGAGCATGGAGAGGGTTCACTGGTTACCCAGGGCCACACTGCCAGAAAGTAGCCAGGACCAGACCCCTGACCGCCCTGCTCTTTAGCCTCTCATGAGAATGACCGACAAGGTCCTGGCCTTCTGGAGCCCTCGATCTCAGAGGAGACAGACAGGAAATACCAAACAAGCAAGAACATACCATTTAGTAGTGACAAGGGCGATAAAGATCCTGAGGGCTTGGGCCAGGGGTCCCCAGGACCACCCTCAGGGCGAATGATTCCCTAGGATTCCCGGAACTCAGAAAAGCAGATACAGTCACAGTTTATTACAGGGAAAGGATGCACTTAAAATCAAGGGATCAAGGTGCACAGGGCAGGATCCAGGAGAGACCAGGCACGAGCTCCCAGGTGTCCCCTCCCCGTGGAGTCACGCAGACAGCCTTTGATTCTCTGCGGCACACGCAGAGTACCGACAACCGGGGAAGCTCGCCTTGGTGTCTGGGGTTTTTCTGGGACTTGGTCACATAGGCAGGCTGACCACTCATATGGCTGACCTCAGACTCCAGTCACTCTGGAGGTCAAGCTGATGCCGCATGGTGGCCCAAGGCCGTCACCATAAATCATATTGTGACCATTGACCATCTGGTATGGCTAAGGTCCTAGGTATACAGACACTCCTATGAGGCAGGACACTCCGGGGGCTGAAAGATGCCCGTCCAGGAGCAGAGCAAGGGCCAGTCCGGCACACAGAACGTACAGGATTCAAGCACCCCAAACCTGCAGAGTTAACTTTAGGGAGCAGGGCTAAATGTTACGGTGGGCCAGGAATGCATCTTTAAGGATTTCATGTTGAAACTAAGGCCAGAAGGAAGGGCATCCTTACCTGATGGAGCCTTCAGATGAGACCACAGCCCTAGCTGCCACCTGGATGGCAGTCTGGTGAGAGACCCTGGAAGAGAAGCCATGCCAATGTCTGAGGGCAGAGAATTCCAGGCAGAGGGAACAAGAAGTGCAAAGGGCCTGTGGTAGGACTGGGCTCCCAAGAATAGGAAGAAAGCCAACATGGCCAGCCCAGGGGGAGGGAAGGAGGTGAGATCAGAGTTGACCATCTGGAGCCAGGGTAGAGGGCCTTGTGGACAGGATTGCAGAAAGACAAGAGCTTGTGAGGGTACCCCCAGTTGCAGCCTGAACAGCTGAGCTGGTGGTGGAGCCATACGCTAAGAAGGGACAGCCTCCAAGATGACCCCATGATCCCTGTCTCCTGGTGTCTGCACCCCGTGTAATCCCCTCCCCTTGAGTGTGGGCAGGACCTTGTGACTCATTTATAACAACAGAGTAAGACAAAGGTGATGGGATGTCACTTTCAAGATTAGGTCACACAAGACTGAGACTTCCCCCTTGGGAAGTCTTGGATGGCAGCTTGTGAGGGACCCTGAAGCAAAGAACCCAGAGAATCCAGACCCCATTCCCGACGCACATCTATGGTTTGCTGTTATTTTAAGCCCCCACATTTGGAGTAAAACTTGTTACACAGCAGTAAATCACTAGCCCGGCAGGTTTGGCCAGAGGTCAGGAGGCGACTCAGGAGCTACGGTGTTGGCCGTGTTGAAAAAAATTGTAACAGACGTTTGCCTTGGGTGGGCCTCCCTCAATTGCAGAGCCTGAGACGAGGATCTGAGTGCGGATCCTAGAAAGCATGAGTGGAGAAGCTGGGAAGTGAGGTGGGGAGGGGTCGGCAGCAAATACAGAGACTTTGAATGTGTACATTACTTCTGCAGACACCGGGACTCAGCCCCCGCCCCACCCCACCCTCCAGGAACCTCTGAGAGACTGTGTAGGACATGCACCTCCATTATCCCACAAGAGGGGCGAGGGAGCTGGGGTACTGACCCGCCGAAACTGGTGGAGGTTTGGTCCCAGGATGTCAGTTCCCTCCCAGTTCCGACCTGCATCCACAGGGGCCATAGAAAGCCCTCGAGCAAAACATCATGGGTGTCTACGGGGGGGGGGGGGGGGGGGGGGGGGGGAGCGGGGGACTAGAGTAAGGTGAGTGAGGCATACATTGATTTTTCCCTTTGCCTCAGGCTCCAGTAGGTCTCGGCACATCACTGTGACTGATCCTATCTTCACTTGAAATTTTTCTATTTTATTTTATCATGGATATTTTGCATTAATTTTGATTATTTAAAACAGTGCATTAGAACGCTATTCATCTTTTAAAAATTTTTTAATGTTTTATTTTTGAGAGAGAGAGAGCAGGGGAAGGGCAAAGAGAGAGGGAAACACAGAATCTGCAGCAGGCTCCAGGCTCTGAGCTGTCAGCTCCGAGCCTGACGCGGGGCCCTAACCCATTAACCATGAGAACATGACCTGAACCAAAGTCAGACACTTAACTGACTGAGCCACCCAGGTGCCCCAGAACAGTCTTCACGTTGACTGTTTGAGTTCTTTGGCACCCCCTTAAATTTTGCTTTCTGAGGTGAGTGCTTCACTTCTTACCGGAGGCCCAGCCCTGGGGTTCACAGAAGAACCCCATCAGCATACCCAGGAAGGGACTCAGATGTCGGCTGCCGCCTCAGAATCAGGGCAGGCTCGGTTCCATTGCGGTAACAAGCGAGCCCCAGATCCTAGGGGCTTAAAACATCAGAGGTCTGGGGGTGCCTGGGTGGCTCAGTCGGTTAAGCGTGGGACTCTTGATTTCGGCTCAGGTCGTGATCCCACGGTTGTGAGATCCAGCCCCACGTCGTGCTCTGTGCTGACGGCACGGAGCCTGCCTGGGATTCTCTCTCCCGCTCGCTCTGTTCTTCCCCCCACCGCGCATGTGCAATCTCTCTCTCTCACAAAAAAAAATACACTTTAAAAAACAAATCACAGATCTTACTTCCCACTCGGCCACCGCACGGCACCCTGCAGGTTGCTGTAGCAGAAGGAAAAGCAATCAGCGCGGCGCACCGGCTTGTAAAGCTTCCGCCCGGAAGTGACACGTGTCCTAGCCAGCTGCTCACATTTCATTGGCCAAAGCAAGTCACATGGCCACACAAGTGGGTGGGGCAGTGGTTTCTTTGCTTGTGCGGGGCGGGAAAGCGAGAATGGTGGTGACTGGCCCCAGGGACCGTTGTAGCACCCCCGAGTGAGGCCCAGGGGGCAGCTGGGTGTCCGGGGCTAGGCGGGAAGGTCCAGGGAGGGACCGAAACGTAAAAGGCTTCCAAGTATAATTGGTATTGACTCACTGGGGGGCCTGTCCCAGATTCCTGACCCCTGGCAGGCCCATTGGGTTGGTGGGTCCAGCGGCAGCCCTGTCTTACCTTCTCTTCCTGGACTTTATTTATTTATTTTTCAGCTGATTTCTTTATTTCGAGCGAGAGCGCGCGCATACGCGACTTGGGGAGGGGCAAACTCGAGTTGGTGGCACCGCGCCGGCCAGTGCAGAGCCTGACACGGGGCTTGAACCCACGAACCCATAAGATCATGACCTGAGCCAGTATCACGAGTTGGACGCTTAACCGACTGAGCCACCAGGCGCCCCCTAGATTTTATTTGTTAAATGCGGTGAAATACCCATAGTCTGATTTACCACCCCAACCTTTTTTTTTTTTTTTTTTTTTTTGTACCACCCCAACTAGCTTTAAGTGTCCAGCTCCGTGGCATTAAGGACATTCACACTGTCGTGCAACCCACCGTCCATCCACAGAACTTGTTCATCTTCCCAAACTGAAACTCTGTCCCCATTACACACTGACTCCCCAACCGGTCCTCCTTCTGTCTCTGTGGAGGTGACCACTCTAGAGACCTCATACAAATAGAATCATACAGTATCTGTTTTTTGTGACTGGCTCATTTCACTCAGCATATTGTCCTCAACGTTCGTCTAAGCTGTAACCTGGGTTGTTGGAATGTTCTTCCTTTCTTCCAAAAAAAAAATTTATTTTTTAAATGTTTTTATTTATTTTTGAGACAGAGAGAGACAGAGCATGAGCAGGGGAGGAACAGAGAGAGTGGGAGACCCAGAATCCGAAGCAGGCTCCAGGCTCTGAGCTGTCAGCACAGAGCCCGGCGCGGGGCTCGAACTCATGGACTGTGAGATCATGACCTGAGCCAAAGTCGGACGCTTAACCCACTGAGCCACCCAGGCGCCCCCCAAAAATTTTCAAGTGCTAAAAAACATAGACCATAAAACATCAGCTTAACCCTTTTCACATGTACCGCTCAGCCGGGTTAAGCATATCTGCGCTGTTGTGAAACCGACCTCTTCATCTTGAAAAAGGTTTCCACCCTTCTCATCTTGCAAAACTGAAATTCACTACCCACGGAACAACAGGTCCCCGTGCGCCTCTCTCCCCACCATCCTCCCACTCCCAGCAGCCACCATTCTACTTTCTGTTGCTATGAATGTGAATACACTTCCGTGACCTCATACAAGTGGAATCAGACAGTATTTGTCTTTCAGTGACTGGCTTTTTGCCTTCGGCATGATGTCGTCAAGGCTCGTATATGTCACAGCATGTGTCAGAATTTCCTTCCTTTTTAAGACTGAATACTATTCCGTTGTATGACGCTACGTGTTATTTATCCATTTGTCCGTCCATAGAAACTTCGGTTGCTTCTCCTTTTCGGCTATTGTGAATAACGCTGCTAGGAACACGGGTGTGCAACTTGCTCTTCCTTTCGAGTCTTTTGGGTAGACATTCCCAGAAGAGGGATTGCTGGATCATGTGCTAATTCTACGTGTGACCTTTTAGCCAGACTCTTGTCCACAGCGGCTGTACCAGTTTACACTCCCAATAACAGTCCAACGTCTCCACATCTTGGCCAAGACTTATTATTATTTTTTTTAACAGTAGCCATTTGAGGGGCGCGAAGCGTCCACCTCTTGATTTCAGTTCAGGTCACGATCTCACAGTTCTGAGATCGAGCCCCCGCACTCAGCACAGAGCCTGCTTACGATTCTTTCTCCCTCTCCCTCTGCCTCTCCCCTCTCTCTAAAATTAAAAAAAAAAAAAAAAAAGGGGGGGAGGGCGCCTGGGTGGCTCAGTCGGTTGAGCATCTGACTTCGGCTCAGGTCATGATCTCGCAGTTCTTGAGTTCGAGCCCCGCGTCGGGATCTGGGCTGACAGCTCAGAGCCCGGAGCCTGCTTTGGATTCTGTGTCTCCCTCTCTCTTTGCCCCTCCCCCATTCACACTCTGTCTCTCTCTCAAAAAACCCCCAAACCATTAAAAATTTAAAAAAAAATAGTAGCCATTTGAAATACCGCAGGAGGTACGTTGCTGTGGTTTTGATGTACATTTCCCTGGTAGGTAGGGATGTCGAGCATCTTTTGGTGTGCTTGTTGGTCATTGGGGGATTTTTAGCGACTCTGTTTCAAAGAAACCTCACGAGGTGGGGGCCAGTCTCCTTGCCAATGCCACGGCTGCCTGGCCCCGTGGGCAACTGAGCAGCCTGCGGCGTCCCCAGGACTGACTCCTTGGGCTGGGCAGAAGCTGGGGGAGAGAAGCAGGTGCCGCTGAACTGCGCCACTGAACTTGGTCACTGGGCACAAGACCGGGGGCCAGGGAAATCCCCTGTGACACCCTTGCCCCCAGACACGGGGGGCCAACCCGAAATGTTCTCAGACAAGTCCCTCCTCGGGCCACTCAGAAGAAAATGATGCTGTCTGTCCAGAGGGGCCCTCTCTTCCTGGCTCCCAGTAGCAGCACAGAGGACACTTTTGGCCCAGGGGGCTTCCCACCTGCACACAGAACCCAGGCGAGCCACCCTTTCCTAACCTCCTACACCAGGGAGCTGCCTGGCAGCTCAGAAACATCGTCCGTTCCTCTCTCTGTGGACCGCAGATTGTTCCTTCAATCAACTTGCTTCTCCTTTCCTTTTAATTCTTAAATGAATTTCTTTTGAAAGTAACCTTCCTGCCCTAGCCACGAAAGGAAAGCCGAGCCATCTCCAGAAGTAGAAAGCGGCAGAAAGAAAGAACTACATCGGTAGGGGTGGAGGTGGGTGATAGTGAATCCGGTTAAGGCTGCTGCCTGTGGAAGGTTCAGGGCTAAGACTAGGATGGGGACAGGGAGGCACCCAGGGGCAAAAGTTAGGGGGTCGCTCGCTCTCGGGGTTAGGCCTGCACTCCTAGGAACCTGAGAGCCATGGCCTCGCCCTCTAGTTCAGCGGTGGAGCAAAGGGACTGCTCTTTTTGTTGAAAGAGAGAAAGAAGGAGGGAGGGGAAAGAGAGAGGGCGAGAAAGGAAGAAGGGAGAAAATGGCAAAAAGGAAAACGTATAAATGAAAACGAAAGAGATTACCGGGATGTTTAAAGTTGTGAAAGGTACAGCCACAATAAACACAGACTTTGACATTCATCCATGAAACCATTGCTGAACAGGTGCTGTTGAAGGGGCGGGGGACACAGCCCTGGCTGTAGCAGGTGCACAGGAAGGAGGCGGGACAGTGAACAGCGGAAACAAGCGGAGGGTCCGGGTCCCCCAAGGGCTCAGCAGAGTCCATTGGAAACGAGGGGACAGGAGAGAAGCCATGTGGGGTTGACGGTGCTCTTCTAACTGATCAGCTGCCATGCCTTGCTGGGTATTAAGTATGTTGAATATCACCTCTGACTTCATTGCTCGCTGTGCACAATCTCACCCCATTACCTCTCCGGCCTTATCGCCCCTCCCCTCCCCTCTCACTCATTTAGCTTCCGCCACACCGGCCTCCTTGCCGTTCCACCCCAGGCCTGCTCCTGCCTCAGGGTCTTTGCACAGTCTGTCCCCTCTGCCTGGAACCCTCTTCCCCAGATAGCTTCACCGCCCCTCCTTCCTCACTTCCTTCAGGTCCTTCCCCAAATGTCACCTTCTTGGTGAGGCCTTCCCCAACTGCCCTACTTAGTTTGGGCAACCCCCAACACCACCCTCCGTAGTCAGCCTCCTTGATGTTCTCGTCCTTAACGACCTCCACAGCATTCTTATCTATCACGTTCACAGTCTTCTCTGGGACAGGATGTCAGCCCCACAGGGCAGAGGTGTGGACTGACTTCTTCACACCCGCACCTCTGGTGCCTGTCAAGCAGTGTTTCCCGAGTGAATGTATGACTGTCAGGTCTGTAAGAGGAGGAGGGTCGTGCCTGCTTCCTCTCAAGGCAGTGGAAAGGTGAACCGAGGCAGTGGGGGAGGGGGGTGCTGGGAGTCACGAAGGAGAGGCTGCGACAGGAAAGATACCCGGGGTGGGTGGGGGTGGGGGACACTGCCCCAGACCACTCAGGATTTTTTTTATGTTCAGGTAAGGCTGCCACGACATAAAATTAACCACTGAAGAGTGAATCCAATGGTGCTGAGCACATTCAAGGTCTTGTGCAACCACCACTTGGGTCCACGTTGTAACAACGATCGGAACTTCCTTTTCTGTGACTGAGTAACATTCCATCATGTGGCTGCGCCACACTTTGATGATTCCTTCCCCCGTCGATGGGCCCTTGGGTTGTTTCCCCCTCAATTTGTTGGAGTCCCTGGCTCCGGTTCTCTCGGGCACGTACCCAAGAGTGGAATTGCTGGGTGTCAGGGCAACTCTGCCTAACGTCAGGAGGGGCCAAACAGTTCTCCAGTGTGGTGAAGGGAGACCCCAATCTGACAGGGGAAACTGAGGCACGGGGAGCCATTGATGTGGGCGGTCAGCCTGAACCCTCTTCGTCTCCCGCCCTGCCCCACCTTGGGGGGCCCCCGTTGCAGGCGCCCTGGAGACGGAACCCACCCTCCCTGGGCATGGTCAGCCCGCGGCCCCCCATCCCCCGAAGCCCTTGTGGAATGGGGAAGAAGCTGAGAGCCGGGAGGAAGAGGTGGGCAAGCCCCTGACTGTCGCCCAGCGCTCCCAGCTCCCGCTGCAGGGCTTCCTGTTGGTGGCTTCCAGTTTCTACCCACACCGCCCACTGCCAGCCCCACTGCTTCTCAGCACTGCTTTCCAGCCCCCTGCACCGTCTCTAACTGCTTCTCATGAAAGCCTTTAAACATTTTAAAAAATTTTAACGTTTATTTAGTTTTGAGAGACGGAGACAGAGCACAAGCAGGGGAGGGGCAGAGAGAGAGAGAGGGGGACGCAGAACTCGAAGCAGGCTCCAGCCTCCGAGCCAGCCGTCAGCACAGAGCCCGACGCGGGTCTCGAACTTACAAACCACGGGATCATGACCTGAGCCTAAGTCGACGCTCAACCGATGGAGCCAGCCAGGTGCCCCAAAGCCTTTAAAGATTTTTAAATTTCCAAAGAAAAAACATTTACAAGGCCTCAGGTTCCCAGAATCGATGACAGATCATTGTCGTGGCCATCAGTCTACTCATGACCCACTTTAATTTACTTTATGCATTAATTTTTTTAATTTCATAAGGCACACCTAGGGGCCCCCCCACCGTGAGCTGGGACGTGACCCTGCTCCCTCCCTCCACCACCCTGAGTTCTATTTCTTATTCTCTCCCCATTTGCTTTTTTATTTTTATTTATTTTAAATGTTTTATTTAGGGGCGCCTGGGTGGCGCAGTCGGTTAAGCGGCCGACTTCAGCTCAGGTCACGATCTCGCGGTCCGTGAGTTCGAGCCCCGCGTCGGGCTCTGGGCTGATGGCTCGGAGCCTGGAGCCTGTTTCCGGTTCTGTGTCTCCCTCTCTCTCTGCCCCTCCCCCGTTCATGCTCTGTCTCTCTCTGTCTCAAAAATAAATAAACGTTAAAAAAAAATTAATTAATTAATTAATTAAATGTTTTATTTATTTTGAGAGCGAGAGAGCGAGCAGGGAGGGGCGGAGAGAATCCCAAGCAGGCTCTGCGCTTAGTGTGGAGTCCGTTTGCTTTCTTTTAAAGTGTTCTTATGTATGTTTATATGCCGAGCCCTTACCTTGTTTCATTTCCTGTGTGTGAGCTTTATGACGAAGGTGGCTTTCACGGGGGGCTTTGGGCACTGCTTTTTTCCTCAGGCTCCTACCACAATCACATCGTGCACTTTTCAGTATATCCCGATTTGATTCGTCAGTTATACCGCAGGAGAGCTGGAAAAAAATCATGCTATGACAGTCATACTCTCCATCGACTGAGCCAGCCAGGTGCCCCTCAATTTTTTTTTTTAATTAAGAAAGGAGCATGTTGGGGCGCCTGGGTGGCTGAGTCCGTTAAACGACCAACTCTCGATTTCAGCTCGGGTTATGATCTCACGGTTTGGGAGTTTGAGCCCAGGATCAGGCTCCGCACTGAGAGGGAGAGTGAGGAGACCGCTTGGGATTCTCTGTCTCTCCCTTTCTCTCTGCCCTTCCCCTGCTCGCATGTATGTGCTCTCTCTCTCTCTCTCTCTCAAAATAAATAGGGGTGCCTGGGTGGCTCAGTCGGTTGGGCGTCTGACTTCGGCTCAGGTCATGATCTCACAGTCAGTGGGTTCGAGCCCCACCTCGGGCTCTGTGCTGACAGCTCTGAGCCTGGAGCCTGCTTCTGATTCTGTGTCTCCCTCTCTCTCTGCCCCTCCCCCGTTCATGCTCTGTCTGTCTCTGTCTCAAAAATAAATAAATGTTAAAAAAAATTAATAATAAATAAATAAATAAGCAAGCTTTTTTTCCAACGTTTTTTTTTTTTTTTTTTTTTTTTATTTATTTTTGGGAGAGAGAGAGAGAGAGACAGAGCATGAATGGGGGAGGGGCAGAGAGAGAGAGGGAGACACAGAATCGGAAACAGGCTCCAGGCTCCGAGCCATCAGCCCAGAGCCTGACGCGGGGCTCGAACTCACGGACCGCGAGATCGTGACCTGGCTGAAGTCGGACGCTTAACCGACTGCGCCACCCAGGCGCCCCAACAAGCTTTAAAAAGAAAGAACGAAAGGGGCATGTTGCTAAGAGCCAGCCCCTCTCGTGGCCCGCCCCTGCTTCTCTCACTGGCTGTAGGAAACTCCAATACCTTTAGACGGTTGCTGAACCCACTAAGCTTCCATCAAAGTCTTAATGGCTGGGGTGTGAAGGTGCTGCTTTAAAGAATCATTGACGTCGCTGGCTTTAAGCAGCTTGTCTCTCACGTCCCCCTCACTTCCCTAAACCTTGGCGATGGCTGGGAAGGCGTGAAGCTGGGGACGCTTTGGGGTTCAGCTGTGCCCCTGTGAAGCTTCCTGGGTTCCAGGGCCACCTCCTGCCTGGCTAGCTCGGCAGCTGCTTATAAACTGGCTATTTATAGCTCCACCCCCCCCCCAGCCACGTCACGGCCCCCCACCCAGGCCACCAGTGAAGTCAGACCGATGGGGAAGGGGAAATGGGTTCCGAGCTGGAGTCTGTTTGCGGCTTATGGGTGCCTGTGCCATTTCCTGGGGGCCTTTGTTTCCTAGAAGAGCCAAGAACACCGAAGTGACAGCTACACCCACTTGCCTTTACCCCAGTGGGTCTTGGGGTGGAAGAGGTGGGAGAACGGGGCGCTGGGGACAGCGGGCACAAATGCGTGCCCTCTTCCTGGGCCTGGAACGCATGCGTGCCCGCCCCTTGCAGGCGTCCCAGCCTCTTGTGGCCCTGGGCTGTGGCCGTGGGCAACTCCACCGCGTCTCTCTCTGTGTACCCCCATCCAAGCGGACAAACTGCCCCCGCAAGACCGCCCACGGCCTCAGCCCCGGGAGACAGAGGCCCAGGGAGTCTCGGGGGCCCAGGCCAGGGAGGCACACGTGCAGTGGTGGCCTTCACTCCCACTCCGCCCCAGGGCTGAGGCCCCAAATAGCTTGGCGTCTATATTTAGAAGTTTGCTCAGCCGTGCCAGGGAACTATAAATATGGCCCAACTTAGCACTGCCTCCTAACTCCCCAGGCTGGGCCGGGCAGGGCTCTGCACCGGGAGCCCCCAGGCAGGTGTCTAGCCTGCAGGAGGAGACAAAGGGCCCATTGTCGGGCCTGCCCTGGTTTGGGGGGTCAGGGTCGGCCAGTGGCCTCCCACTTTCTTCCCTGGCTTCCTGGCTCCGGGACAGCTGTCTGGCCTCACAATAGCTGTGCCGCCCTCCCGGAGCCAGCAGCTGGGCTCATCCGCGTGGGGGCTGGCCCGGCCCCTTCCTCTGCCATTGTCTCCCAGGCAGGGGGCTTCCTGTTAGCCCCCCTCCACCCAGAGACCCCATCTGACCCCCTACCTCAGCACGAGCTTGGGCTTGCATGGGTGCTGGGCATAGGCAGGTAGCACGAGAAACCAGGAGGCAGGACGCTGGGGACGCTTGTCTCCCTCCCCACTGCAGCGAAGAGAAGGGGGAGCATCCTAACAGCCCAGCCGTTGTTCACGGAGCGTCCACTCCCAGCTACGCCCCTGCGATTATGACCCTCTCTTTTATGACCCTCACCTGCGCTTGGGCCAGGTTCCGACCATTTCACAGACGAGGAAACTGAGGCCCAGGGACATCACCTCCCCAAGACCACACGATCCAAAAGAGGAAGAGATCGGGTTTGTCCAGGACCTCTGATATGAGATGGGGGTGCCCTGTGGACTGTGCAAGTCAGTTCACCGCTCCGTGCCTCAGTTACCCTATCTGTCAAATGGAAATCACAGCACCTGCCTTCTAGGGCTATTGGGAAGAAAAGTGAGTTCAATCCCTGTAGCACGCTTAGGAGTGGGCCAGGTATACAGTAGGCGCTGGATGAGTGCCATCTTCCACCACCATGATTTGTTACTGCTGTAGCTATAATAATAAAAATATATATATAGACCACGATACGGTACAATACAATATAAAGAGTATTATTATTATTATTGGTTGAATAATCCTGGCTCGGCCACCTCCTAGCTGAGGAATCTCGTGCCGGTAGCCCAACTGTCCAGGGGCCAGTTCCCCATCTGACAAATAGGGACCCACGTCCCTGCCTCCCTGTTGTGGAACAGAGGTCACAAGATTGTCCGGGGGTCTGCCAAATAGGTCAGCGGGGCTGGAGCCTCAGGGCAGAGGGAAGGGGGAGAAACAACTTGAGGCCCCAGCAGGGGCCAGATCAGGAAGCCCGAAGGGGTTCTTCGTCAGTGGGGGGCAGCGACAGCGGCCTGTGTGGGGTGTTACTAAGTCTATGGGGTGCAGGCTCTGTGCCAGCACTGCAGAGACACAAACAGACCAAAGTCCTGCCCCTGAGCGGAGAGTCTAGTGGGGCCCAGACAGTAAATAAGGTAAGTAGGTATATTCCATGATGGGAGTTGGTGAGAATCGAGAAAATAGGGAGGAGGTGGGGTGCTGAGGACGGTAGGGGTTACATTTGGACTTGAGGGCTGGGTCAGGAAATTGAGCAAAAACATGGAGGGGAGGAGGGAGGGAGCCATGAGGTCATCTACGGTAAGAATGATCCAGGTTGCGGCAACAGTCCGTGCAAAGGCCCTGAGGTCAGACTGTGCCCGGTGTTTTCCATAAGGAAGGCTGCAGCAAGTGAGCAAGGTTAGAGCAGGAGGAGGTGAGGGTAGAGGGGTGACAGGGCAGATCATGCAGGAGGACTTGGGGTTTTACCAGTGACGTGGGAGCTACGGAGGGTTCTTGAGCAGAGGAGGGATGTGACCTGACTCGGGCATTCCCAGGTAGCTTCGGGCCACTGTGAGGGGGAACTGAGTGTAGGCAGGAGCCAGAACACCAAGGCCAGAGATGATGGGCCTAGACGAGGGTGGGGGCCAATGAGAAGGAGAGGTAGGAAGATTCTGGGTCTATCTGAAGGCAGGGCCACAGGATTTGCTGATGGGCCAGATTGTGGTGGCGGTGGTGGTAAGGATGTCCTCCTTCTTGACTTCCCCAATCTTGCAGCCGATATCTTGAAGTCTTTTCTCCTGTTACCCTGTTCTGTGAGGCCAGTTGGCAGGCATTTTAATCCCATTCACCAGACAAAACAACTGAGTCCCAGGGAGGTCAGACCTGCTCCAAGGTCCCAAGACACATACCAGGGAGGAAAAGCCCAAAGAATAGATGGTCCCTGAGGACGAGGATGGGTGTGGGGACAATACCTGCCACCTCCCCCAGGCAGGAACCCCCAAACCCCAGCTTCTCCAGATACCCAGCTGTCTGGCCTGCAGGCCTGTGGGGAGGTGATGTCCAGCCCTGAGGTTGGTTTCCAGATTCTGGGAAAAAGCCCCAGATCCACTCCAGACCTGGTCTGGCCCCCTCCCCTCCCAGCCTCCAGCCAGGTCCTCTTCTGCCTCCAAGCCCCTTGGGTGCCTGCCGCAGAAGCCTTCCCAGGCCCGACCCAAGACAAAGGGACAGTGGGGGAGGGGAGGGAGAGCGCTGGAAGGGGTTAATTCCTGGGGCGGAGGTGCTCCAGCATCTCTGGGATAATGCTTCTCTGCTTTCAGCCATTGGTGACCTTTTTTTTTTCCATGACCAACTATCCTTCCCTTTCGACCTATCCTGCACTTCCTATTTTCTTTAATCTTCGACACTTTTGCAGCCCTGAAACCATTCATTTAAAAAGGTAACTTGAGGGGCGCCTGGGTGGTTGGGTCCCTTGAGCGTCTGACTTTGGCTCAGGTTCGTGAGTTAGAACCCCACGTCAGGCTAGCTGCTGTCAGCAAAGAGCCTGCTCCGGATCCTCAGTCCCCCGAACCTGCCCCTCTCTCTGCCCCTCCCCTGCTCTCACTCTCTCTCAAAACGAAACATTAAAAAAAAAAAGGAAAGAAAAAAGAAACATTAAAAAGGAAACTTTAGATTGACATCCTAGTTGCAAAACCCTTTGGTTGGCCTCCAGGTGGATACTGCCCCCTCCCCCCCCCCTGCCCCCCCCCCAACCCCAGGGCCCCAGGGGCGCCAAGGTGTTAAAGACAAATTAGCACCCAGTAGAGACTTTCTTCTGGACCTCTGGAGCTCTGGCAGGGACCGGAGGGACTGGGCTGCCCGCATATGCGTCTCTGCTCAGCCTCTTTTTACCCCTGCCTCAGTCTCCCCCTCCGTAAATTAGGAATCATAGTCCCGCCTGCCTTGCAGGTGTTTTGCAAAGTGAATGAACTCAAATAGATGCATAGATAATTCTAGGAGAATCGGGCCTGGCTGAGATGAAGAAGCACTTTATAAATAATAGCGTTTTTAAAAAATTATTAGACGCCTCAAGAGACAAGCCAGTCATGTGACTTATTAGGAAAGAAAACAACTCTTCTATCTTGTGATTCCCTGTTGCTGCCCAGAAGCCCCTGAAATACAAGTTTCCCACCAAGGTAAGCGCTGGCCCAGAAAGGCCAGCTCTGGAAGCATGGAGGCCCCGAGGCTCTGCCGTTTCTCTTCTTGGTGCCAGCCTAGCACCCATGAAGGGCCCCTTCGGGCCTCTGCAGGTCCCGTGGGACTCTGGACTCTCTGGACCTCAGTTTCCTCACCTGGAAAACAGAGATGGGGGTTATGGTTGGCTTCGATGCGACACTGGGGACTCGGGCATGGCAAGGCAGCGAGCACAGGGCCATGCCCAACTCGGGAGCCCCAAGCTATTTCGAAGAGCCAGGGGGCCCTGGGCAAGACTCCCTCCCCGCTCCTGCCCACACGTCCCCACTTTCCCCTTGGATACGCCCAGCGCACACACACGGGGCCAGAGTTTGTCAGCCGCTCAAATGGTGGAAAAGCAGGCAGAGGATTTGCGGGCAGGTTGTGTGTGTGTGTGTGTGTGTGTGTGTGTCAGAGAGAGAGAGAGAGAGAGAGAGAGAGAGCCCGTGCAACGCCCCTGGGTCTGTGTTTTTACTGCATTTTCCTGTTGGCTTCCAGCTGCCCCGCCAGTTCCGGGGAGGGCCCTGGGCCAGCGGCTGTCCTCCCCCCCCCTTAATAAAGGCTGGGCCAGCCCCGGGACACCACGCAGCTGCCCAGCCTGGGGACACCAGCCTGCCCTGCCCATCCTCTGCTTCCCCCGGCCCCGGGTTCAGACCATGGGAGGCACCGGCCACAGCGTCTTTTTCCTCCTTTACGGTGAGAATTTGAGGACCCCCCTGGGAGGGACGAGGGGGGCTGCGGAAAGCACCCCTTGGAGCCTTGACACTCCCTTCACCGTGGAGAAAGGGAAGGTGTGGCTGGCAGCTCGGGGCGGGGGCGGGGGGGCCCGCGGCACAGGAAGAAGCCTCATGGCCAGGCGGGCACATGGAGAGAGGGGCTGGCAGTGCCCGGGCACCCCCCTGCCCTGGCAGAGACTCCCAAGGTGCTCTAGGACCCCCCACTCCCACTCAGAGGGATCTCTAAGCTCTGTCCCAGAGACACTTTGGAGGCTGCTCCTTAAGAGGAGAAACTGAGGCATGGGGAAAGGAAGGGGGCAAAAAGTAAGTGCTGGGGCCCTGTAGGCAACTGCTTTTAATATAGGGCATGGGCAGTGCTGGGGACCTGGGAGCCAGGACCCCTCTAATGCGGGGGGGGCACTCCCAACATGTCCCCCACTATCTCAGTGACAGGGGGAGCCCCAGAGACCCCATTCTTGCTCCCCCAGTCCCAGCCAGGACTCCCCCGTGAGTTGAATTTTGCCCGCTAGGGGTTTGAACTTGATTTTACTGTAGCGTCCTCCCACCCCCACCCTGCCTCTCTTCCCGCCCCACCCAGGGTGGCTTTAACGGTTATCGGCAGCTCGTTGCCTGAGCAACCAGGCAACAAAGAGAGTGAAGAGATGACACTGGGGGTGCCCAGACCAGAGCTTCCCTGGGCCACAGGGACAGGGGGGGTTCCCTGTGCTGGCCCAGGGTGCCAGGCGTGAGCTCAGGTCCTCCCCTAACACCCCTACCCCTGCTCTCCTCCAGAGCAAGGGACAGGAGTCTAAGTGGGACACAACTGATGGGGGGGGGGGGGTCACTGGGGCCACGCACAGAGCCCCTGAGCCTCACTTTCCACATCAGGAAAATGGGGTGAGTCTGGTCTTCACTTTACAGGGTTGAGTTAAGGACTGAGTGAGTTTGTGCCCAAACTATTCCTGGCAGGGAGTGGAGTTCACAGTTAAGAATTAAGCAAACAGTACTTTAGTTTTTTATTTTAATTTGTTATTATTTTCTTCTGGGTTGGACACTGGCGGGTCAGACGTACGGGCTGAGGGGTTTCCTTAGCGGGAGGGGCAAGAGAGTGACTCCCCCGGCCCCACCCCAGGGTCCCGAAGCAAGAATCGAATTGCATTGCCTGCAATGCAAACCAGATGGGACAGAGAGGGGATGACCAGCAGCTCCTCTCCCAGCTCCTGTTTGGGTGACTTCCAAGGCCCCAGATGGAGCCCGCCTGGCCCAGCAGCCTTGGTGGTTGGGAAGGAGCCCCGCCCAGGCCCCAGTGGAGGTTTTGGGGTGCAAAGGACCCCTCCACGCCAGGGTCTGGGAACTTGAGCTCAATCCCACCTTCCTTGGCCCCTCTTTTTCCACCAGATTCTTCCTGAGCTTTTTCTGGGCTCCAAGCCTCGTTTGTCCATCTATAGAATGGACGGAACCGGAACCTGCCAGGGCATTTCTGAGCATGACAGTGGCTACTTGGGGCTTTGGGAGCTGGGAACAGATCAGCCACGGCCCATACTGCCAGGGAGGGTCATTTTGTGGTCTGTCTTGCAAAGAGGAACTGGGTCCTGGCCGAGGGGGGAATTAGCCAAGCCCTGCGGCCAGAGAGGAGGAAGAGAGGAAGGAATCCTCGTTAGAGGGAGGGGAAGGGCATTCCAGCCTCAGTTTACTCTGACTCGAGGGCCCTGAGGCCGGGCGGGGGAGGGGGGGTGGGTCTCTGGCCCCACTTGGCCTAAGGGGTATCAAGTCTGGACACAGGAACTGAGGGGTCAGGGCACCTTCCCATCTGCACCCGCTACAGCCCTTCCAACTGTGCTCACAACGACGGACCCCAGAATTCCCCTAGGAGCCCCATCCAGGGGCAACACAATGTGACTCATCCCTTCCCCTCGGCCCAGGAAGTGACTCACGCCCTCCCTTCCTCCCTCCCTCCCCGTCTCCATCCCCCCACCCACCACCCCACTTTGGGTCTCCCTGGATAATCGGGGTCTCCCCAGCTTCGCCGGCATTCCTAGCCTGGCAGGGAGTGGGGGTCTCCCCCAGCCCTTCCCAGACCCCCACCTGCTGCTGAAGCACCCTCCGCCCTCCCTCCCTTCCAGTTTCCATTCACCCCCCTTTCTAGTTGTATCCCTATCTTGCTCTCAATCTCTCCATTTCTGTGTCTCTCTGTCCAATCTCTGCCATCTCAGTCTCTCTCTTTCCGTAAGTTCCTGATTTCTCTGTCCATCTCTTTCTGGCACAGCCTTAACTTCTGCCTGATTCTCTCCCTCCACCTGTCCTGTCCCCTTTCTCCCTGTCTCTCCCCCCGCCCCCTCTCCTTCTCTTCCCTCACGATCTCCTTGTCTCTCTCACTGGTGAACAAGGAGCTCCCTGTCTCTAGAGCCCCTGTTGACTTGAGGAGGACCCCCAAACACATGCCGTGGGAATAGGGTCCCCCTGAACAGCAGGAACGGCGGGAGACGAGCACCACCCCCCACACTGAGCCCACAGCGTCTTCCTGTGTGCAGGGAGCCTGGGGTGAAATGTCACCACTGGGTCCCAAGCTGGTTGTTGGGCTGACAGATGTGGGTGTGGTGTGCGTGCACCTGTGTCCCTGAGCCATCAGAGATTCGAACACCTGGTCCAACCCCTTCACTGGTATAGAAAGGAGTAACGATGGTAAACACTTGGACACACCAGGCAGTATCCACGAGCCTGATTCTCACACGCCTCCAAGAAATGCTGCCAATTAACATCCCCATTCTGCAGATGGGGAAACTGAGGCACCGAAAAGTGAGGCAACCGGAACAAGGTCTGGGATTCGAACCAAGGCCCCCTGTCGCCAACTGAACTGTTGCCGCAGCTGGGTCCCTTCCCCACCCTGTCTGAAACCCATCCCCAGACGACAGGTCGCAGACACTCTGGCCGTGGTTGCTGGAGTCCAGGGAGGGCTGCCCGCTCTCTCATTAGGCAATGGACAGAGCCCAAGCCTGGGAGCGCTCAGCAGCCCCCTGCCCTCAGATGTGTCACCCTCAGGCCCCCATCATTCCTTCCTTGCTCTGGGGTCCCCTCCCCAACCCCCCAACAACACACACCCTCTGTCTCTGTTCCAGTGCTGTGTGTCTTGTGGACCCTGTTCGAAGCTGAATCCCAGAAAACCAGTGGTGAGTCTGCGGCAAAGTCAGCCACAGCCACAGCCTGGGGAGGGGGCCCTGGACCCCCACAGCCCAGGCAGGAGAGGTCTGATGCAGGGGGAAGGCCAGGGCTGCCCCTCCCAGCAACCCCGACTTTGGAGATGATCCTGCCCTGCCCCCCCACCCCCCACACTCCCCAGCACCTGGCTCAGACCTCACCTTCCAACTGTGGTCACCATCCCCACAGACTGTGCTCGCTGGTGCCCCCTGAACTCCAGATGTGTCAACGCCACGGCCTGTCGCTGCTCTCCGGGGTTCACTTCTTTATCTGGGGACATCTTCACCAACCGCTTGGAGAATTGTGATGGTACAGGGGCCTGGGGTGGGGGGGTGGGGGGTGGGCCATGGAGATGGTGAGGCATAGCCCAGTGCCCATGGGAGATGTGAGTGGCAGTTGGGGTCTCCGCCTTTGGCCTTGGGACTCTTATCAAGGGCACAGAAAAGAGAAGGGAAAAGATATAAAGGTGGGAAATAAGAAGTGAACAAACTGGGGAGAGAGGAGCTGGGTCTCCAGGACCCCTGGAGTCTATGCTCCAGTTTGCCTCCTTCCAGGACTGGGAGGAAGATGCTGAGACGCCACCCACCCCGCATCTCAGCACTCCCTGCTGTGCTCAAATCCGGGCTGCCAGCCAGAGGGCAGAGAAGAGCAGAGCTGATTGAGTAGGCTTCAGGAACGGCTTGCTCCAGCTGCAGCCCAGCCTCTGCAGTAGAGCTCAAGAGTCTAATCGTTTCTTAAAAAACACTGACGAAGCGTTGGGCCCCATGCTGGGGAATCGGGCCGGGGGTAGGGATCTCTTCCCCACAGGAACTCATGCGTTTGGGAGGTGACCCTTTGTCCTGTTGTGTTTCAGACATCAATGAGTGTGGGCCACCCTTGGCAGTGTCCTGTGGAAAATTTGCAGACTGCCAGAACACAGAGGGGAGCTTCTACTGCGAATGCAGCCCCGGATACCAGCTTGCTTCTGGGGCAAAAACGTTCAGGAATGAGAATGAGAACACGTGTCAAGGTAAGAACCACCCCATACCTTCCATCTCCCCGTCTACAAGGTTTGGGGTGACCAGAGCCATTGCTAAAGCATCCCGGGGGTGGGATGAGTCGGGACAGGTATGTCTGTTCCTGGGCCACCAGCACAGAGAGGCGGGGTAGCGGGAGGGACAAGGGCCTGAATCCTGGCTTTGCCACTTGATAGCTGTGTGTGTGACCCTGGCCAGGATACTTATTCAGAAATCACCGTTAATGCGCAAGATGTGATATTATCGTGATTTTGTGTTAAGAAAAAAAAAAGAATCTCTAGTTTTTACAGATAAAAACAAAAGCAGCTTTGTCTTTTGTTAACTGGGGGACCTTGGACAAGTGATCCCGCCTCTCTGTGCCTCAGTTTACCCATCTGTAAAAAAAAAAAAAAGGGGTGTGTGTGTGTGACAATGGTGCTTACCTCATAGAATTGCCAGGAAGGGAGGCAGCAAAGCACAGAACAGTGGTGGCTGCTGGGTTTTATGATCTGATGCACCCTCTCCGGGATGGGCGTCCCCAGGGCCTGTGCCCAGGGTGGGCACTGAGACCCCACTGTAATCCCATCTCTTGCCGTGGTCTTGCGCAGTGAGGACACCGTTCAGGCCCAGAAGCCAGCCTCCGCGCATCACCAGGCTTTGCCCCCCCTTCCAGGGAGAACAGCAGGCAGCGGAAGGGGCTTTGGGCATCCTCAGGGGGCTGGGGGTGGGGGGCAGCAGTGGCCACAGGGGGTTAGTGTAGAATACAGAGAGAGGAGAGGAGAGGAGGAGAGCAGAAGTGAGGTGAGCACGGGGCAGAGCTGAGGGTCCAGAGGACTCTAAGGAGGGTCCAAGGCACCCCGCCCCCCCCCCCCCCCCCACCGCCAGCCACCGTGGAAAGAAGAGCCCACAGCCTTGGTCCCAGCCCCTTCCTGCCCTGCAAGCAGACAGAGGGCTGCAGAGCCTCCCTGGTGGGAGGGAAGGGGGCACCTGCACTTCCGTGGAGCCCAGCAATGCTGGTCCCGAGGGGCCCCTGTGGGTCAATCTTGTGGCCCAGACACGTGGCCTCGCCAGAGGACAGCGCGTGAAATGGAAATGGAAATGGAAAAAGGTCCCTCATTTCCAGGTGAATATAGCACGTTTGGGGAATGGAGAGCGGGCCGGGTTCCAACTCCCACTTGCCTCCCGGGCCAGATGCCCGTGTGCACCGAGCAACCTGCACAACTGCATATGTGGATCATGGATCCCACCCAGTGTGCCTGGACAGGCAATGCCACCCACCCACCGTCGTGGTGCTTGTGGTTATCGAGGGGCTGCATTGCTGTGTTACAACAGGCCAGGGCTGAGAGACGGGGACTCCGTCAGGCGGCTGGGTAGACACGTAACAAGAGAGGGGCGAGGGACCGCCACGGACCTCAAGCTGGGTGACAGGGAAGGGATAGTCTCCGCTGGTTTGGCCCAGGACCTGCCACCTGAAGACCTAGCTCTGTGAAGGGCTCAGCCTCTGTCGCAGCCGAGGACGCATCACCCATGTCGTGGCAGCGCGTCTGGCCACAGGCAGGGGAGACCCAGGCTGCTCCGCGGGCCCCTTGCCCCGCCCTCCCCAGGCATCAAAGGATGTCCTTGTCACCTACCTGGCGTCCCGCACCTCTCGGAACCCCCGGCTCAGACTCCTCCACAGAGGGTCACCTCTGGATGTTTGGATCGTACCCCCTGCCCCCCTGGCACCTATTTGCATAAACAAGAGGCAGGTGGCATTCGAGATAGTTCACAGGAGGTGCGTTCCAGGGCAAGATCTGTCCTCTTTGCCACCATCAGGAACTGCCCCGGCCAAGACCTGCCCCCACCAGAGCCCTCACGGGCTTGGCCATATCAGCAGCCCTCTCAGACCCTTGGCCATGATGGACCCAGGGACCCCATCCGGAACGACGGGAGGATGGAGATTTGAGAGCAGGCCCACAGCCCCTGGCCAGCCCTGCCCTAGCCAGCATCCTGCCTGGAGAAGGCCCCTCCTGATGCCCTGACCACCCCCACCCCTTCTCAACCACTGGGCCTTCCTCTATTTCGCCGCATAAGGCTCTGTCCCCACCCTCCCCAGTAACTTTGGTTCAGGGGCCTGAGGGCAGCCCGGCTGACCAGGACCCGGAGGATGTTGTGTCTGGGGTGGGCCAGGTGACAGCAACCCTCCCCCACCCCCCACCATTTGCACACTTGGAGAGTCAGGTGAACCAAGAGGCTCCCCCTCTGGACCAGATGACAAGGGAGACTGTCATCCAGGACCATTGCCCCAGGCCCAGCCCTCTCCTGAGGGACAGAAGATAGAGGCTGAGCCCCATTCGGCTGGGCCCAGTGTCTGCCCCCCTGGGGGGAGCCCAAGGGCCGAGAAGACACAATCATCTGCCATGCCTCACGCATCAGCACCTGCTCCCTTCTCCAGTCCTCGCCCGCTGCTGGCCTCCCTCAGACGTGGATCCTCACCCTCATGGGAAAAAGGCATCTTCACTGCCCCGAGGCCGCCCGACTGGACATCAGCAACACCGTCCACCCCAGCCTGGCGCCCACCGTCCATCCTTACTCTCCCTGCCCCTGCCCAAAAGCCTCGTCTTTTAAAGGCCTGGCTCGGGCGTGGGACCTGTCCATCTCCGTGGAGCTGGAGTCTCAGAGTTAGCGTGGATGGGAGCGTGCCGTCTGTCCCCTGAGGGTGACCGGGATTCCAAGGGGAATTCAGCCAGCAAGCGGCCACCCTGGCGGAGTCAGGGTGAAGGCCATGGCTGGGAGCCCTGACAGGTCCTGGTCTGGTGTGCAGCATTTCCCTGGCACTCGGCTCCCAGGAAGGCCCACCCTGGACTTGACCAAGTCCTCAGGCTGGGGACACAGGTGGTCATGCGTCCCTGCCCCAGCTGGGAACCACCCAGAGAGGCAGACGGGAGGACTCAGGCTGCTTCCTGCCACATCTGGACAATCCGAACATCTGGGCCACCATGCTTCGCCCCTAGGACGCCTCCATGTGAATTAGAAAAGGCACCCCCGCTCGCTGAGGAGGAGACGGCGGGGCCTTCCAGATGCTTCTATCCCAGGAAACAGCTGCAGGCAGGCCTCCAACACCCTCTCCTTCCCCCTGCAGGCATGGACAAGTGTCAGCTGAAACCCAGACTCTGTAAAGGCCGCAGCATCTGCATCAACACCCAGGGCAACTACACCTGCAGGTGCCCACCCGGCTTGGAGCTCAACCTGAGCGACCCGAACGTGTGCTCAGGTAGAGGCCCCGGAAGACTGTGAGGCTGCGCCAGAGCTGGGGCGGGGCCCAGGCGGACCCCGCAGCCCACGGAGGAGGGAGAAGAGCCTTGGGTTCCTGAAACACCAGGGCTTTGCTCTGCCCAAGGATCTGCCTCCCCAGATGGCCCACCACAGAGCAGGGAGGTAGCAGGGCCTTCCGGGCCTGGGGTTCCCTTGCGGAGCCCCTGGCCTCTGTGAGCATCCCCTGGTCTCGCCCCTTCTTCACCTGCCTCTTGGGAGCAGGGGGAGGGTGTCGCTTCCAGTTCCTGGAAAGGGAGCCTGGGCCAGAGCTGGGGAGGGAGTAGCTGAGAGTCCTTGGAAAGAAAGTCCGGTCCCCATGACTCAGTTTCCCCCCTGGTTTCACAGCCTGTAAACCGGGGACCATGGTCCCTGCCTCGCCCATCTTGCAGGGAGGCCATCATAAGGTGCACTGAGATTGAGGTTGAAGGTCACCAGGGGGCAGCACGTGCAATAACAGCAGGGTCCCTGATGCCGGGCAGTGAGAGGTGGGTGCCGCCAGTGGAGGGGACCCTGACCCTCTGGCTTTGTCCTCAGATGTGAATGAATGTACCTCGGGGCAAAACCCGTGCCACACCACCACCCACTGCCTCAACAACATTGGGAGCTATGAGTGCCGCTGCCGGCCTGGCTGGAAGCCCATTCCTGGGTCCCCCGATGGCCCAAACAACACCGTCTGTGAAGGTCCAGAGCTCAGATGCCACATCTTAGAGACCCACACTCAGAACAGCTGATTGCACGCGTATTCAGTGGCACCCACACCACCCAAGCAGAATGAATGCTGGCGGTGCCCTGCTGTGCCAAGCGTTAATTCTCTTGAGGCTCGATGGGAAAAGATCTGGGGGGGGGGGCGGGGATCCTGGGGAAGGAGCCGGGGTACTGAGGAGCAGGCTCCTTGGAGACCCCAGGCGACAGCTAATTACCAACTGGGACAAAGGTGTTTCAATAGTTCACAACCTGCACATCTGTACAGGGCTCATGTGCTATGTGTCAGGCTTCCCCACACTTCCCATAACTCCTGCATCACCAGGATGTGGGGTCGGCAGGGGACATCACCTCCAGCCAAGGTGGGAGGTACTAATATGGGGAAAGGGGGCGGGACACAGAAGGAGAAGGGCCTGAGTCCCACCTTTGTGTCCCCAGATGTGGACGAGTGCAGCTCCTGGCCGCCTGTGTGCCACAACTCCACCGTCTGCATCAACACCATGGGCTCATACAGGTCAGGTGCCGCTGCCGCCGTGGCTGGGAGCTCAAACCCGGATTCCAGAATAAGCAAATGAACACCACCTGTCAAGGTACCTGGTCTGACCTGACCCCAGCCGCCATCCCAACACACACAGACACTCTCACACCTAATAAATGGCTGTTTTATCGCCTGCAGAGATGTCCTTCCCTGCCTGGACCGAACCCCCTGGAATCAAGAGCCAGGTGGGTGGCCCCAGCAGGGACCAGGAGGCAGGAATCCCTCTGTGCCGCTCCGCCTAATTCCCCCAATTTCCCCCAAGCTCCCCCCCATCCCCCACCCCAACACACATACGCGAGGCTCTCTGACCCGCCCCTTCTCCTCTCTTCCCAGGGACTCTCCCACTTCTTTAAAAAGAGTCCAAGATCTGCGCAGAGACTTCAAGCCGGCCTTGGCTCAGGACACCATCGAGGTAAGAGCAAGCACTGGGGGGGGGGGGGGGGGGGGGGGGGGGGGAGGGGAGGGGGGGACCCATGGACAGCATGGGGGTGGCAGAGGGATGCTTCCGTGTGAGTGGAGACAGCCCAAGCAGGGGTTACACGAGCACAAACACAAACATATATACACCCCTTAAAACGCACACACGCACACTGGAGAGGCACAGAATGCCAACAGAATGCAGCAGTCAAGAGTTTCGCCTCCCTAGTTAGGCCACAAGGGCTCAAATCCCCTCCATACCCACCCCACCCTGCCCCCACCATTGCCACTTTCTGCTGTGTGACGTCAGACGAGTGAGTCCCCCTCTCTGGGCCTCATTCTCCTCGTCTGAAAATAGTGCCTGCTTTACACAGTTGGGTTTGAAGGTTTCTGTGAACTAAAAGAAGTAAAGCTCAAAGAAAGAACGGTGCCTGGCACACAGTGAGCATTATGTGTTAAGGTTTAGCCTATGTGCTAAGCTGGGGAGAAATATGTGAGCCCATGTCATTTTAAATTTTCCAGTAGTGGGGCGCCTGACTGGCTCAGTCAGAAGGGCGTGCAACTCTTGGTCTTGGGGTTGTGAGTTCAAGCTCCACGCTGGGTGTAGAGATGGCTATAAAATTTTTAAAAATTATATATGCTAACTAAATTGGATGTAAATTTAAAAAGTAAAATTAAATATATATATATATCAAAAAAATTTTTAATTAAAAAAGCAAACAAAAATAAAAATTTCCAGTAGCTACATTAAAATAAACAAAAGTAAACAAGTGAAATTGATGTGGAGATTGCATTTAACCCAGCAGATTCGAAATTATTCCCATTTCAACGTGGACCCAGATTTCGAGTGCTGGATAGCCATGTGTGGCTTGTGGCAATTCTGCTGGTCAGTGCAGGTGTAGAGCCTGGGAGGAAGCCCGTGCCTGTCCCCCAGGCAACCCCAGGTGGTTCTGCAGTGTGCCCCTAGGTAGAGGGGGGGTTGAAGTCAGGCAGCCCTTGCAGGGGCAGTGACCCACCAGCTGTCACCCATCCCCCCAGAACCTCATCACGTCAGTGGATGAGCTGCTGGAAGTCCCCAGTGACCTGGACGCCTTGGCCCCTGCCTGAAAGGCACAAGATGGCCACCTACCTCCTCTCTGAGCTTGAAAGAGTCCTGAGGACCTTGGCCAAGGCCATGCCTGGAGCCTCCTTCACCTACCATTCCCCTTCGAACACAGGTGAGACCTCGCCCTGCCCGGGGCCTCATCCGGCACCCAGAGCCCCCGATCACTGCCCCTCTCTTCTCAGAGCTGTCCCTGATGATCCAGGAGCAAGGGGACGGATACACCACCATAGGCCAGAGCCACGCACGGATGCTGCTGGACTGGGCTGTGGCAGCCGCAGCCACGGACTCAGGTAACGGCGGGGATCCAGAGGGGACTCCCGTGGGAAAGGGGAGGAGGAGCTGGGATGTGGCAAGGGTTGAGGTTCTAAATATACAACAACTGGAAACTGGCCTATTGCCAGATCCCAGGCATCATGGCGTCCTGGAGGGCTTGAATAGACATCCTGGGAGGGAGGATGAGGCGTGGGAGGAGGAAGGGCAGAAGGTAGTAGCCGGCCTGTCTACCCCCCAGACCCCACCGTGATGGGCATCTTCTCCAGCTGTAAAATGCAGAAATTGCTGGCCAACGCCTCCTTGGAGTTGGACCCCGAGACGAAAGCTAAGCTAAAAGATCTCCACCAAAGTCCTGTCCGTGGCGCCCAGTACGAGCTCCTCTCAGCCGTCAACTTGGTCTTTCTGAGCAACACAAACACCGAGCACCTTGACTCCCCGGTCACCTTTGCCTTCTCCCACCCTGTGAGTCCTCTGGTGGGGAGGAATCAGTCCTACTGCTCACTCCTTAGCCAGGGTCACAGGGGTTCCTCTGCAGCCTTCATTTCCCTACTCTGCTTCTTCCTCAAACGGACCTCAGGGCCTTTGCATTTGCTGTGCCCTCTGTGTGAGACACACCGTCTCCCACGTGACTCAGTCCTTTACCCAGTTCCAGTCTTTGTTCAAATGTCACCTCTTCCTTTAGGTCTTCCTTGACCTCCTCATTTAAAATTACAGTCTGTAATCATGCCCCACCTTCCCCTATGCTGTTTCTCTTTTCAAAAGCTCTTACTACCTTCTAACACACCATCTAGTTTCCTTATCAGGTTCATTATTTACATCGGTCTCCCCCACTGGCATGCCGAGCCCAAAAGGGCAGGGACTGGTGTCAGCCCTGTTCATTGTGTGCCAGACCAGGGGACACAGCAAAGGAGGCGCTCAGTAAATACCTGTCAAACGAAAAACAGCCCCCCTTGGGCTCAACCAAGCCCAGGACCCAAGAGTGGGCTCCAGGCTAACCTCTCCAACCATTCCCGCCTGCCTGCAGATGGAGACGCCCGGACCGCGACAGGGGCTGGTGTGTGCATTCTGGAAGAGTGACGACAGGGGCGGAGGGCACTGGAACACCACGGGCTGCTGGACCCGGGGCACCAGTAATAACAGCACCACGTGCCAGTGCAACCACCTGAGCAGCTTTGCCATCCTCATGGCCCACTATGACATAGAGGTGAGCAGCCCTCAAAAGCCCACAGGTGGCAAGCCTGGCTTAGGTGAGACAGACAGCTGGTTCTGTATGGTCACACAGCCCCAGTGGTCCCACCCCATGCCCCCCAGCCCCTTCCCTGGGACCCAGCAACTGCTCTGGCTAGCGCCCCTCTGACTGTCCGTCTGGAACCGGTGGTTAAATGATCGCTAAAAGCTCCAAAGGGAGTACAACGCTCTGTATGTGGCTTCAGAGATACACAGAGAAGCTGGGCCACGCGTTTAATTGAAATGGGCCAGGCAGAGTATGGAAGGCTCTGGTCCAAGCCAAAAGCTCGGGAAGGACAAAAAGGCGGGTTTCAACGAGTTGATAGAGGTGGCCAGGTGTAGGAGGGGTAGAACTTGAGATGAGCAAGGAGGGTCAGAGAGGTGGGACCCTTAGTGTTAGAAAGAAGAATGTGGCCTTGAGGCTTAGCGCGGGGAGGCCCATCAGGAGGAACTGGGATCCCTGGTGCATCCGTGGTTGTGTGCGTGCATTGCGCGGGGTGGTGGGTGTTTAGGAAGAGACACAAAGCAAGCCTGTTCAAGTGTTGAAGGCAGGGGATGTGGGGGGAGGCGAGTGCATGATCTCCAGAGACCTGGAGGGCAGGCCCCTGATGGGTCCGGGTGGTGGGGCCCGCAAGGAGGGCAGGAAGGGCTCAGGGCGCTGACGGAGCCCCACGCACCCCATCCTGCATCTAGGACCCGAAGCTGGCCCTGATCACCAAGGTGGGGCTAGCGCTGTCGCTAGTCTGCCTGCTGCTATGCATTCTCACCTTCCTGCTGGTGCGGCCCATCCAGGGCTCGCGCACCACCGTGCACCTGCATCTCTGCATCTGCCTCTTCGTGGGCTCCGCCATCTTCCTGGCGGGCATCGAGAACGAAGGCGTCCAGGTGAGGTCCGGGGCGGTGGGAACGTCTCACCTCCACCAGAACCCCAGGCCGGCGGGGCCCGGGAGGGGGCGAGCCCCGTCCAGTCCCGGGGCTGGGTGGCCACCGCCCGCTCCGCCCACGCGAGGTCCTCGGCACAACAGAGCTGTGGCCGCTCGTCCCCGCCCGCCCCGAGGGCCCTGGCGGGGCGCGGCTCCGCCCCGTACTGACGTCGCCCCGCCCCCGCCCCGCCCCCGCCCCGCCCCCGCCCCGCAGGTGGGGCTGCGCTGCCGCCTGGTGGCCGGACTGTTGCACTACTGCTTCCTGGCCGCTTTCTGCTGGATGAGCCTCGAGGGACTGGAGCTCTACTTCCTGGTGGTGCGCGTGTTCCACGGCCAGGGCCTGAGCAAGTGCTGGCTCTACCTGATCGGCTATGGGGTGCCCCTGCTCATCGTGGCCATCTCGGCAGCCGTCAGACACAAGCACTACGGCCGCTCCCGCTAGTGAGTGCAGCGGAGCCGTCCGATGGGAGGGCAGGGGACCACGGTCCTGGCCAGTGTCCTTCCCCTCTGCGGAGCTGACATGACCCTCCCTTCCCACCCAGTTGCTGGTTGAACCCAGAAGATGGCTTCCTCTGGAGCTTCCTGGGACCTGTGATCTTCATCGTTCTGGTAGCTGCCCCCACCCCACACCTGAGGAGCGCAGCCACACTGGGCCAGCTCTCCCCGCACCCCCCCCCCCCCCCCCCCGCACCCTGCCCCCACAGTCCCAGGGATTCCCCCTAATGCCAGTTCTACCTTCCCCCCAACCCAGTTCAATGCTGTCATCTTCGTGATTACTGTCTGGAAACTCACGCAGAAGTTTTCTGAGATCAACCCAGACATGAAGAAACTTAAGAAGGCCAGGTGAGAGTGGAGGGCAGGGAAGGGGCTGGCAGGGAGCAGAGGGTGTGCGAGGGGGGCCTCCCCCACTGCAACGCTGTCCTCTCCCCAGGGTGCTGACCATCACGGCTGTCGCTCAGCTCTTTCTGCTGGGCAGCACCTGGGTCTTCGGCCTGCTCCTCTTTAACCCACACAACTGTGTGCTGACCTACACCTTCACCATCCTCAACTGCCTGCAAGGCTTCTTCCTCTTCATCTTCCACTGCCTGCTCAACAAGAAGGTGGGCTGTGGCTGGGCTGGGGGGGGGGTGCGGTGCGCCAGGCCCCCCTGCCTGGGGCCTGCCCCTTCCCTAACCTGGCTCCCCGGGCCCCACAGGTGAGGGAGGAGTACCGGAAGTGGGGCGGCTGGGTCACCGGGAACAGGTACTCGGAGTTCACCACCTCCTCATCCAACCAGACTCAGGTAAGGGCCGAGCCTGGGGTAGGGGTGCTGGGCCAGAGGGCACCCAGCCCGGGCTCTGTGCTCACAGTGTACTTTTCTTACCAGGCCCACAGGCCTTCGGAGTCTGGCATGTGACAGCGCGGCTCCCACCAGACCAGGAGGTCCTGTGGCCTCAGCAGCTTTTGCACGTGTTGAAAGACGGTCCCCTCCTCTCTCGCCCCTCTGCTCCCTCCGCCAGCCTGCCTCGGCCCCCATGTGCACCACAGAAAGCAGGGGGCAGCAGCTGTAGTCTGGCACCAAAGCCCAGGAAGCCCAGAACACCCAGCCCGGTGGAGAGTTGGACCCGCCGGGCCTGCTTCTGCTGCCTCCCTGCCCCACCCCAGCCAGGACCCAGGGTGAGGGCAGGAGTCCGGCCCAGGGCCGCAGTGCCTTTCCCGGCTACCCCAGGCCTGTCAGACTGAGGACGCTGTGCCCAGCCAGGCCCTTTCCCCTCGTCTGTTTTTGCTACAGAACAAGAGGCCAGGGTGCTGGGGCTCTAGCTCCCCGTTAAGCTAAGACTGAGGCCAGGGGTGGGGGAAAAGCAGGGCCCCTCCCAGCCCCACTGCCTGAGGCTCACGGTACAGAAGCCCATCTGCTCCTGGAGGCAGAAGGCTCTCACTTGTTTGGAAAGTTGTGAATGTTGTATGTTGTTGTTTTTAATCTGTGTAAACTTTTCAACATCGACACATAAAATTAAACGTCCTACTGATAAAGAAAATTGCTGTGGAGCTCCCTGGCCAGGCCTGCTACACCCACGAAAAGCTGAGAGCCGAGCAACACACAGGGTGGAAGACAGACTTCGGTAATAAAACTTTACTCTTACACAAATCTACAGCTTTTAAACAGTAAAAAGGGAAGCCCCACTGGTGCCTAGAAAGAGGACTTGAAGCAGCACTCAGGAAACAGGGCGACTCTGGCCACCAGGCGTGTGGTTACCGGCTCTGCTCAACTGTAAGACACACAGAGGGGAGGCCAGTGAGACGGGGAAGAGGGCCCCTGTCCGGGCCCAGCCCCCCAGCCCCACCCCCAACACTTACTGTATGTAGAGATGTCAATTTCCTCAGGAAGTTCTGCCACGTTCACTTCAAACCTGTCCTGAACGTCATTGAGGATTTTGGCATCATTCTCATCGGACACAAAAGTGATGGCCAGACCTTTGGTCCCAAAACGTCCCGCACGGGCCACCTGCAGGGTGACAGGAGCAGGGGGTCAGGGGGGTCAGGTCACAGGGACACAACATGGAGATCTGAGGACAAGCAGGGCCACATCCCCACTCACCCCCACCCTGGGAGAGGGCCGTGAGGGAGCTAACAGCTCCGTGGAGGCACTCACTCGGTGGAGGTAGGTGTCTGAGTCCTCGGGCATGTCATAGTTGAAGACGATGTTGACTCGCTCAATGTCCATCCCTCGACCAAACAGATTGGTGGCCACCAGGATCCGCCGCTGGAAGTCTTTGAACTGCTGATAGCGTGACAGGCTGGGCACAGGAAGAACAAGAGGCGGCCGTTAGACATGGGGTTCCCGAGTGGCACTCCCCGTGAGGGGCCGAGGGGCCTGCTGCGGGCCCGAGGGTGGCACCCACTCACCGCTCCTCCTGCGCCATGCCCCTGTGGATAGCGATGGCCGGGAAGTTCTGCTCCACAAGGAGCTGGGCCAGGGCCATGCAGCGCTGCACCGACTTCACGAAGATCACCACCTGCGAGGCAGGGAGGCAAGAAGCGGGGGTCAGGGCCAGAGCCCCCGTGCGCCAGCCTCGCCAAGGCCCGGAACCCCGGGACAGCCACGCGGTGTCACCTGGTTAAACTCCAGCACGTCCAAGAGATCAAACAGCTTGCGGTTCTTCTCGCTGTCCTTGAGCTTGACGTAGTACTGCTGGAGTCCGTGTAGCGTGAGCTTGGTCTCATCGTCTACAAACACCTCCATGGGCTGTGCAGGAAGGGGCAGGCGGGGCTTACTTCTGGGCATCTTGCCTGCCCAGAACCTTCCGGCGAAGGACTCCACGTTGCGATGCTTCCCAGAGGGCCTGCGTACCCCGATAAATGCCTCTCTCCCAATCGTTGATCTAAGCTCGGCTCTGACTCAGGTATAGATCAAGCTCAGCTCCTAGTCTGACAAGACACAGGAGGGAAGGAAGGCTCCGGGGCCTCCCGGCATTCTTGTGCGGTGAGGCAAGTGTGGGCGTCCCGGAGCAGCAGCGGCTCAGGACACGGAACCGAGGAGGGCCAGAGGTGCCGCGCCGAGGCCGTGGCTGGCTGCCGTCCCACCCTACTCACGTCTTGCATGAACTTCCTGCACACGGGCCTGATCTCCTTGCTCAGGGTGGCGCTGAACATCATGCACTGCTTCTCGTGGGGCGTCAGGCGGAAAATCTCCTGCACGTCCCGCCGCATGTCTGGGTGGGGAGGGCAAGAAACAGGTGGGCGTGAGCGCCTGCCGTGCGGGGACCCCCACCCGAGACCAGCCCCAGCTCCTCCCAACCTGTGCCAGGGAGTCGTTAGCGCCACGACGAGGGCGGCGTGAGCCGAGTGGAGGGAGGGGCGAGTCCCAGGTGCCTGAGGGGCTGGACTCGGGGCGGGCGCGGGAGGAGCTGCCATCCACTTACACGCCGCCAGAGCGGAGCAGCCGTGCCAGCGCGCCTCGAGCCACGCTTCAGGGAGGGGAGCCTGAGGCAGAGACAGCCGCTGGGGTGAGAGCTGCAGCTGCCTCCCGGGACACAAGCCCCATCTCCCACTGGCCCTGCGGGGCTCACGGAGGGCAGGCAGGGGCCCGGAACTAACCCAACGGGCGGCGAGGCCACAGCGTGCCGAGGGCTGGCACGGACACACGCCCGGACTCAGTCAGCTCGGGCTCGGAGGCAGGTCACCGTGCCGAGGCTACAACTCTCCCTGGAGTCGTCTACAGAGGCCTGTGTGCCAGCCACCCACGTGACCCTGCCCTGGGGCAACCTTCAGCCTGCCCCGACAGGGCCCACCTGGCTCTGAGGTCCGGGTGGGGGGAGGGGAGCTGTAAGGATGGCGGGGCGGGGGGCGGGGCGGGGCGGGCCTCCAGCAGCTCCTGGACCCAAGCAGGCCACTCACCCAGCTGCTCCAGCATCTTGTCGCACTCGTCCAGCACGAAGTGCTTCACGTTCTTCAGGTTGAGGCTCCTGTTCCGTACGAGCGCCAGGATCCGGCCTGGTGTCCCCACCACGACGTGCGGACAGTTCTTCTTCAATACCTCTTCATCCTTCTTGATGGAAAGGCCCCCGAAGAACACAGACACCTATGTGGGAGGAGAGACAGTTCCTTTCACCTGTCTAAGGGCTGAAGGCTCACGCTCGCTCCGAACTGACGGCCACCCGGCCCGTGGCCCCGCCAGCTCAGGCTCCAGCAGCACCCCCGGGCCTAGTGCCTGGGGACCAGAGTGGCCTGAGAGTCTGGCCAGGACTCCGGTGGAAAGCAGCCCCACAGCTGGGACCGGCACAGGCCTCCGGAGGCCGTGCATAATTCATCCGGCTTTTAAGGAACGTAAACCACCGCAAACCTCAAAGGCAGCCACGGCGGCCAAGCTTAGTAAACACTGGCCGGGCTACAGCCGGGGCAGCAACGTCGCAGAAGACCACGCAGTACGTCCAGCCCGAGGGACTTACCTTGACGCTGGGCATGTACTTGGAGAAGCGTTCATATTCCTTGCTAATCTGGAATGCCAGCTCCCGAGTATGACACATGACCAGCACTGTCACCTGCAGGCGGAAGACAGACACTTCAGGCAGTGTCCCAAGTCCTACCCCAGGCAGAGCCCACTCTAGTGCCCTCCCCTGGGGCCCCATGCCCACCGGGCTCTGGCCCCTTGAGGGTGTCTGCCACGCTGCTCCCCAAACCTCCGGCTGCTGGAAGGTCCGGTCCAGATGCTCTAGCTTCTCCCCACCCTTCGCCTGTCATTCACTCCCTATGTCCCCCCAGCTGGTGAGTGAGGCTTGTCTCCTGCTGCCAGGATCCACAGTGAGACCTAGCTGGTGAGGCAGCCCCTACCAACAGCTTCCTGAGTCTGCTCTCTGGTCAGCTCATGACCACCCGAAGGCGGCTGCTGCCTTCAGGCCCATGACGCCAAGGGCTGCAACCACCACAGCCTCCCACTGAATCTCCCTCTCCCTCACCCTCACCATCGACCCTAAGGAGACAAGGGCTTGTGTACCCACATGCAGCCCAAGGGCGTGTGTCCCCGTGTGACAAAACAACACCGGAATGCACCTTGATTCTCCTCCAACAAAATTCACTTAAGAGAAAACGACTATCAGTGGCAACAGCAACCAAACCTCGTTAGGTACAATCTCACCTGTGTAAATATGCACACTCTAGAAAAGCACACGACCAAATAACAGCTGTGAAATCTGGAGACTAAAATCGTGGGCACTTCTCAGTTTCTCCTCTTGGCTTATCGTTTTGGGGCGGTATTTTGTCACAACTAAGTACCGTACTTAATTTTAAAAGCCCACAAAGAGGGGCACCTGGGTGGCTCAGTCGGTTAAGTGTCCGACTTCGGCTCAGGTCATGATCTCAGTTTGTGGGTTCGAGCCCTGTGTCGGGGTCTGTGCTGACAGCTCAGAGCCTGGAGCCTGCTTTGGATTCTGTGTCTCCCTACCTCTCTGCCCCTCCCCTGCTTGCACCCTGCCTGTCTCTCTCCCTCTCTCAAAAATAAACATTAAAAATTTTTTTTGAAAATTAAAAAAAATAAAATAAAAGCCCACAAAGAGAACGCAGCACCAGGAAGTTTTAACAAGGGAACCCGTGGCTAGCGATCCTCACGTAGCTCGGGCCCAGCAGGGAGGGCAACCACCTACCTGTCCGTTGACAGGCTCAATCTGCTGCAGGGTGGCCAGCACGAAGACGGCCGTCTTGCCCATCCCAGACTTGGCCTGGCACAGGACGTCCATGCCCAGGATGGCTTGGGGAATACACTCGTGCTGGACTGAGGGAGAGAGCACGTGTGAGCGGCCAGAAACCAGATGCTCCCTCTGTGCAGGCTCCTCGCCAGGCGGCTGAGGAGGCCACAGAGAGGGCGGCGAGGAGGTTCCTGGCAGGGAGAACCCAGGAGGCATACCCTCAGATGGATGCTCAAAGCCACAGTCCACGATGGCCCTAAGAAGCTCCGGCTTCAGCAAAAAGTCCCGGAAGCCAGAGCTGTGGATGGAAACATAGGAACCCTTGACGTCTTTCTTGGGGGGAGCAGGAGTGCTCTCTGGAGGAGCCTGGGGCTCTTCATCTTCCTCGTAATCCAGAAGCTCATTTTCCACATCCTGTTCCGCCATGGCGCTGACAACAGAGGAGGGAGGAAGGGTCGAGGGCAGCGAGTGAGTTTGAGAAAGAAAACTGCCCCGTCCAGGGAGAAGACCGCCCAGCAGCTGCAGTCTACGGACACAGGTCGAGGAGGGACAAAGCACCGGAGCCATCTTCCGAGCTGGTACAGCTGATGAAGCCAAGACGGGGCCAGCGCTCTGACCCCCCCTCCCTCACACTCCCCACAGACTCCTGCACAAGGTCCCACCCGCTCCTCCCGGGCAGCACCTCCCAGCCTCAGCTTGTCCCGGTCACACCTTCACTCCTGCACCCCCTCAGCTTTCCCCGTGCCCCTCTCCGCCACACTCACACACGCACACACACCCCCGGCTCCAGGGCCTCCCTCTGCTCTCACAGTGAAATCCCCATACTTCCCCATGGCTCTCGCATCCCTGTGCACTGTCCCCGGCACACCTCGTTCCACAAGACCCCTCTCAAACCACCCGCAGCCTTGTCTGCCCGCTCGCTCACCAAGCCCCTACCCCAAGCGTTTGCCGCACGTGGCCGCTGCCAGGAAAACTCTAATAAACCTCAGGCCACCTAAGCCAAAGGAGGCCCCCTCCCCACCACTCCGCAAAGAGTCTACCGGGCCTGCAAAGGATAGGACCCCTGGGACCAGGAGATGTGGCTGCCAGGACGCTGGAGAGACCTGAGTCTGTAGGAGCAGAGTCGCGCCCTGCCCCAGCTCCTCCCGCTACTCGTGGTCTGCACAGGGGAATAATTAAGCACTGTCATCAGCAGCCTTCCCACCGCGCCCAGGCCGCTAAGAACGAAGCGGAGATGGTAAAGAGAATTAATACAGTTTGCTCCCTTCCTGCCGTATCCAGTATGGGCACAGGACCTACCGGGCGCAAGCTACAAGGGTCCCAGATGTGACAATATGGTCTTCTGCCCTCCAAACTCCATCCAGCCTCCAGTCTAGACAGAGAGGATGCTGAAGTAGTCCCTCTTCTCCCTGAGCCGGATGTGGAGGGTCCTGGGCCCACTTTCTGGCCCTCCTGTCACTCATTCTCTCTGTGACTTCATCCAGCCCCAGGGCTTTGACCACCTCTGTGCAGAGGCCTCCCAAACTTGTGTCTCCATCGGGTCACAGCTTCCCTCAACAACAGACTCCGTTACCCAACTGCCTCTGCCACATCGACCCTTCGAAGCTGAACTCAAAATCCCAAGAGTAAAACCCTCCGTTCCTTCCTGCAGGCCTGCTTCTCAAAAGGGGCAATTTCATTCTCTCACTGGCTTTCTCTCTCTCCCCTGTCCAATCAGCCAACAAATCCCAACAGGACAATTAGGCCACTGCTTGCCCCTGCTACCTCACTGGTCCCAAGCTACCTCCACCTTTCTTTTTTGGAATTAGAACAGCTAGGGGCTCCTGGGTGGCTCAGTCGGTTAAGCGTCCGACTTGAGCTCAGGTCAGGATCTCGTGGTTTGTGAGTTCGAGCCCCGCGTCGGGCTGTGGGCTGACAGCTCAGGGCCTGGAGGCTGCTTCGGATTCTGTGGCTCCCTCTCTCTCTGCCCCTCCCCTGCTCGTGCTCTGTCTCTTTGTCTCAAAAATAAATAAAATTAAAACATTAAAAAAAATTTTTTTAGTAAAACAAAATTAGAACAGCTTTATTGAGATATTCACATGGCATATCGTTCACCACTTTCAATGTCCCATATATCGGTTTTTAGTATTTTTTTTTACTTCTTAATTTTGAGACCAAGAAAGCACATGTGCACAAGCAGGGGAGGGGGAGAGGGGGAGAGGGGGGGAGAGGGAGGGAGGGAGGGAGGGAGAGGGAGAGGGAGAGGGAGAGGGAGAGGGAGAGAGAGAGAGAGAGAGAGAGAGAGAGAATCCCAAGCAGGCTCCACGCCGCCAGAGCAGAGCCCCATTCGGGGCCCCATCTCACGAACTGCAAGATCGTGACCTGAGCCGACATCAAGAGTCAGACAGCCAGTTTTTAGTATCTTTACTGTAGTCAGGGATAAGTTCAACGACCACCACAGTTGGATTCGTTACCCATTTCACTCAGTCTTGAAAAAGACCAGACCCTTTACCTCTCATCCTTCCCCCCTCAGTCCTCTGGGCAACCGTCAACCTACTTTCTTTCAGTTTGCTTGTTTCTGCCGTTTCTCACTGCAATCAACATACAATATGCAACCATCTGTCCTGCCCGGCTTCGCTCACTCAGCACGTTTCCACGTCCATCCACTTTGTGGGAGGCATCAGCACCTCACTCCTGCTCGTGGCGGAACACTCCCCTGTGCGGGGCCGCCACTCCGTCCGTTGTCAGTTGGTGGCTCTGGGGGCGCCATCATCTCTCGCCTGGATGAGGCCCACAGTCCCCCTGTTTTCCATCCCCCTCCATCGTCTCTCCCCACAAAAGCCAGTGGGAGCCCAGTAAAAGCGAAGTCGGAAAATGCTCAAAATCCCCCACAGGCTCCTACTGGGCTCAGAATAAAACTCAGGGGTCCTCAACCTGACCTACCAGACCCCACACAAACTGACCCCCCCCCCCACACCCACCACATTCGAACCTCATCTGCTCCGTCACCCCCACTCACCGGCCTTGCCGCTGTGCCCCTCACGCATGCCTCAGCCCCTTTGCACCTGCCATGCCCACTGCCGGCAGTGGCCGTGAGTCCCCCACCCCCCTTCAGGACTCTTATTTCTGGCAGGCCCCAGCTAAAAAAGCACCCTTGTTCAGGTCATGCCTGCCAGCCCTTTGGCCCAGCCCAGAGCCTAAAACAGATAAGCACTCACACACAAAGGCCCAATGAATAAAATTAAGATCGAGGCCTTCAGGCAGAATTTAGGGGCTAAAGCCAGCGTCTGCCCTCCTCTGATTGCTGAAAAAGGCAACCTGAACAGGAAGGGGCTATTTCCTAGGCAGCCGAGAAAAGGGGAGGAGCCAGGAAAGGTCGGTTCCAAAGCACCACGCCCTTTTGGGGAATGGAGAGCAAGACTGGCTGAAGCAGAGGCAGAGGAGGAAGCTCGGCAAGCCGGTCTGATCGAGGGCTCTCATACTTTATCTGCGAAGCAACAGGGAACCACCAAGGAGGTTTCTGAGGGGAGTAATGGCCCAAGAGCAACTTGCTCTAGAGGAGAAGACGAGCGGGGAATGAGACCAGCCACGGGGAAAACCAGTCACCAGGAGAGAGGATTAACCAGGGTGGGGGTGGTAGGAGGGAACAACAAAATGGCACGCTCAACAGGGCAGCACCATCTCCTGGGCAATCCCTGGGCAGATAACCGCTGGGAGCCGCCTACCCTGAGCTCCAAACCTGGGTGGCCAAGAGCGGACGGTGCAGTCAAAACGAACACAAACGTCAAGTGAAGTCTTTTTGTTCTTACAGGGGACAGATTCAGGGACAGCCTGAGTTGGAGGCACCAAATTCTCTAGGAAGTGGCTAGATGGGCTCTAAAACTCAAATGAGACGGGGAGGGAACTGGGGGAGGGGCGTTTGTCCCACCCGGGGGGGGGGGGGGGGCTGCGACGGCTGCGGCCCCCGGAACAGATCAACTCGAAAGCGGACACCCGGAAAGTGACAATTCAGGCTAGTTCACGGTACCCATTCATTCTCAAGTGCCCCAGGAAGACTTCCACCTCAGGGTTCGCCTCGGTGACATCTGTTTTATTCTAAATCTCTGGAAGCCCGAATCCCCTAAACACATAGCAACAGCACAGCAGGGTGGGGGAGGGCAAGTCCCTCGACTCGGAGGAGCCTAACGCGTCTACAAGGTCGGGATTCTCCCACCGCAACTCCAGACCCCGGCGCCCGGCCCCCAGAGTCCCTCCCCAAACGACTAGGGGGTCTCCTGTGACAGACCTTCTCCCCAAGTCAGGCTCGACCCGCGGGCCGCCATGACAGCCCACTCCCGGAAGCGGGAACGAGCCCAGCGCGCCAACAGCTACCACCCCCCCCCCCCCCTCCCCGCCTTGCGCATGCGCCATGGCGTTCAACGGCCGCAGCCGCGCGCGGCGGACGCCCCAACCGCCCCCCACTTGTCTCGCGCCCCTTCCTCCTCATCCTCCCCTCAACTCCCAGGGTCTCCCCTCGCCCGCTCGCCCGCAGGTCCGACGTCTCCGCACCGCGGCCCCGCGCTCCGGGTGCTTCGTTCACCTGGTTCCCCGTTCGCCTCCGCGCGCTGTGAGAAGTGCCGTCCGACTCTGGCTACCAGTCTCGCGCCCCGACACGAGCCACAACGCTTCCTGCCTCCTGCGTCGGACTGCGGCTCTGCTCACTGGACTGCTGGCTTTTCATTCAAGGAAGGCGGAAGCGGTGATTGGATGCTGCAGGAGGCGTCTGGAAGCTATTGGTGGAGAGAGGAAAGGGGGCGTGCCTCACGCCTCGGCTTCATTGGCCAATCTAAAAGTAGGCGCCCTGGTCTAAGGCCGACGTGAGCCCGTGCGCTGTCACGTGATTGGGGTTTTTCCGTCGGTAGGCGTCGACATATTTAGTACTGGCAGCGGAAGCCGGCTTGATTTGCCTGTCGGCTGTGTATCATCTGTCTGTTACGTGGTTTTTACGCTGGGCATGGGATTCAAGGCTTTCGAAGTGGGCATCAACTCGCGACTTCTTGGTTCTCCGGGGTGAGCCCGTGAAAGGGTCCTGAGAAGGACTGGGAGGTCGGAATGTCTCCAACGTGGAGAGGACAGGCTGCACCCGCAGCGGGGAAGGGACCGCTCGGGGCCCAGAGAGAAATGCGCGTCATCAACGTTTCCCATTTGCTGAGAGTCTTGTCAAGGGTCAGACTCTGTACTAGTGGCCATGCAGGCTCAGGCCACAAAACCCAAACCAGGATGTTTCACTCATAAGACGTTTTGGATTTTAATTTATCCTTGTATTACATTTTCCCAACCTTACCCCCCTCCCCCTGCCTTGTACTTTACTGAGGAAAAATTCATAAGAAAAGGTCCCCTGATTTTTCAAGATTGACAGCCGACTGACGATTGCCCAGTGAAGATACAGAACATTTCCATCACCCCCAGAAAGTTCTGTTGTGCCCCGGTCAGGTCTACCCTCAGCCCCAACCGGGCAAAACACTGTGTGGATTTCTATCACTATCCATGGGTTCTGGTCTCGAATTTCAGATAAACAGCATCATGCAATAGGTTGTCTTTTATATCTGGCTTTTTTGGCTCAACAAAATGTTTTTTGACGTCTGGTGCTGCATGTACTAGCTTTGTTTTGTTTTGTTTTTTGTTTTTCCCTTGCTGAGTAGTAGTTCATCCTGTGGCTATGATGGGGTTTGGGAGTGATGGTGGGGTTCGGAGCCCACGGCCAAGAAAGAATTCTTGAAGACGTCTTTGGTGCAAAAAGGTGATCTTATTAAAGCACAGGGACAGGGCTCCTGGGCGGAAAGAGCTGCACTGGGGTTGTGAGAAGTGACTGCTTGTATACTGTGGAGTTGGGGGAGGTCAAGTCAAGGGGAAGGTTCTTTTCTTTTTTTAATTTTTTTTTTTAACATTTATTTATTTTTGAGACAGAGAGAGACAGACCATGAACAGGGGAGGGGCAGAGAGAGAGGGAGACACAGAATCCAAAGCAGGCTCCAGGCTGTCAGCACAGAGCCGGACGCGGGGCTCGAACTCACGGAGTGCGAGATCATGACCTGAGCCATAGTCGGAAGCTTACCCGACTGAGCCACCCAGGCGCCCCAAGAGGAAGGTTCTTAAAGGAACTTCCATATGCTAAAGGAGACCCAGATTACTGGAGGCCTAGCTACTGTCAAGCTAAGGTGTTTTTTTCCCTCTAGCAAAGCATTTTCCGTAAGACAGGGGGGGGGTTCCTGGAGATAAGGCTATTGAGAAGATTGCCCTTTTCTTGTAATATTACTAAGATGTTTGTAAACTGATGGAGACTGTCAGTTAACCATTTGTTTTCTGTCCTTTCCTTTGTTCTTGGGCAGCCAGGAGGGCCTGAGGAATGTCCCACGTGTCCCACCTGGGGGGATGGTGGGGGGGGGAGCGTGTGCTAGCTTGTGCTTTGCCCTCTGCTTGCCTTATGCTCCCTCATCATATCCCCCGTGAACAACTTTGACCCTTAAATCATTAAAGTTGCTGAAGGTGGAAGGTCTCATCTTCCTTAGCTTCTTCCTGCCGAGTAGGGGCGTAGAGATGTCCCTACCTGTGGGTCAACATCGGTCAGTCGGGGAAGGTATAGGAGAGTCACAAAAAGCGGAGGCAGCCGAACCCAACGCGGACCACGGTGTTGTATGAACCTTCTGGAGCAGAAAGGATCATCTGGTGGCTTGAGGTTATGGTAGCAATGGACTTTAGCGTCTGCCAGTGAGATTTTTAGATGTCAAGCTTGAAGCATCCTCAGATGGAGTGGGAACAGGCAGCAGGAATCAGATGATTCTTTCTGGTTTGTAATTCAAATGTCTGTGGTGATCCTTCTGAATGCCCCATTGTGAGAGGGAATTGTTAGTATAAATTGGGGAAAGGAGAATGAAAAAAAAAAATGTGCAGCCATCAATTTTGTTTGAAGAGGAGGAGTTGGCCCGAATCAGAAGGCACATTAGTTTGCTCATTGGTTTCCTGTGAAGGAGGTACAAGTTTTATTCGATATATGTGAGCCCATGAAGAGTGCCCCTCTAAACTTTACTGCAGTGGGAGTACGTCATATGACGCAGTAGGGGCCCTTACTTTTTGGAATTAAATCCCCTGCTATATTAGAGTTTCAATCCTTTAAATAAACCAGCTTGGCTTATAGGGGGTGGGTTTCTAGTAACGGTCACATCAGGCTTAGGGAGGATATGGTTTGCATATTCACTTAGAGATTTACGAATTAACCTGGCTTCAAGTGAGAAATTTAATAAAACACCACAGTCTTTATCTATTGATAGGTCTAAAGTGAGAAAAGCCTTTTGATACACAATTGTTGGGGGAACCCATCCTGTTTTTTAGTTGTTTAAATAATTATATGCCCATGAGGTGTTGTTATTATCCCCAAAGAATAACAAGCACAGGGGAAGGTCTATACATGAAACATTGTGGCAGTTTTTCTGTTTCGCTCAAGTTGTTCAGCGTAGGCAAATAACAAACATTTAAAGACAATCCGAACTAGAATTTATTATCTAAAGGTGCATTGTTGAAGCATAGCTTTTTCTCTCTAGAATCACCCGTTTAGAGACAGCCAAGTCAAAACTCATTTGTAAAAACAGGTACAACTTTAACTTGGCCTACCTATTTACAGAAGTTCATCAAGAAATAGCAATTGGTTATATGGATCTTGGATAATTTGCTTTGCTGGGACTTTTTATAAGGAACCTCTAGATTGAATGTTTAGTAGCCTCTCCAGGCCAGAAGCCAAGCCAAGTACTTGCCATCAGGCGTGCCTAAAATACCTGCTGATTTGAGCGAATTCCTCTTCACGAGGTCCCCAAGAGACCCTGAGGCTCCTGTACCCACCAGGAAGTGACATTCTTTAGTCACCTGGTAAGGCTGCTGGGAACTCTGTAAGCAAGCTATCAGGCCAACATTTCCAGGGGCCTTTATGACTTGCCATGTTTCATAAAGTCAACCTTAGTTCCTTAAAGCTATATGGTCCTATCTGAGTCTACACATGACTCTCAAATAGGACATTCCACTCAAAGCCTTCGTAAAATAACCAGCATTTCAAATGGTGTCCTGTTACAAAGAGAAGATTCTTATTGAACTTATGCAAATAACTGTAATTGCCACGAAAGACAGAATAGTCAGAGTTTTTGAATTTCAGAAGGCTTAGGTAGAGAGAAAGTTAAGTGCTTGTTGTTTACAATTGGTTGTTTACAAATGAATACTTAATCACATTTTTGTGTATCATAGCTATCTTGAGAGAATGTTTCCTTAATCTGGAAGAGCAAGCAATACTTTAAAATAAGAGTGACAAAAACTGTAATTTTCCTCATTCATTTCGTCCCATGTTCCTAATTCTTGTTCAGTTTGAATCCAGCTTTTTAGTTTTGGAAATTCTTACCCATTTTAGTTTTAGGATTTTAAAGATGTTAAATACCTGTATTTGTCATAAAGGTCCTTTTTTTTTTTTTAAATTTTTTTTCAACGTTTTTTATTTATTTTTGAGACAGAGAGAGACAGAGCATGAACGGGGGAGGGGCAGAGAGAGAGGGAGACACAGAATCGGAAACAGGCTCCAGGCTCCGAGCCATCAGCCCAGAGCCCGACGCGGGGCTCGAACTCACGGACCGCGAGATCGTGACCTGGCTGAAGTCGGACGCTTAACCGACTGCGCCACCCAGGCGCCCCCATAAAGGTCCTTTTTAAAGTTTTTTGTTTTGTTTTGTTTTGTTTTGTTTTGTTTGAGACAGAGACAGTGTGAGTTGGGGAGGGGCAGAGAGAGAGAGAGAGAGAGAGAGAGAGAGAGAGAGAGAGAGAGAATCCCAAGCAGGCTCCACGCTGCCAGCACAGAGCCTGATGTGGAGTTCGAACCTACAAACCATGAGATCATGACCTGAGCTGAAACCAAGCGTCCACGGCTTAACCAACTGAGCCACCCAGGCGCCCCCTAAAGGTCCTTTGTAAATCTCCTTGAAAATGAAACATGTTTTGTTAAGAGCATCAGAATAATTATAAATGACAAAAATCTCAGAAATAGACATGGCGAGAGTTCATTATGATGCAATTGATGAGGTAATGCAGTTATTCCTGTGATACATTGTCAAGTGAGGACCTTATACCAAAACACTAAAACTTTAGGAATCGCATATATATTTGAGTAGTGACAACACTTATGCAATACAACCTAAGGTTTGCCATTATTTGATGGTGCTTTTCCAAGTAACTTTGCATACCAATAAAAAGGCCTAATTGGTCCAAAACACTTCATTTACAATTTAAATCTTGGGAAGCTTGTTAAAACCTTGGTTAAAACCTTAGAAATTAAATAGGAGTACAGACCACTACAAAACTTAAAACTAAATTATTCATTCAACCAAGATGGCAATAAGAAATTGAGAAGGCAAATGCGTAGGGTTATATAGTTGTTAGCAAACCTAAGCTCCTTCAACACATTGAGAAGTTTTAACTAAGTAATCAAAGACCTGAAAGAGACAAAATATAAGCTTTGGTGTTCCTGGCAGACGAAAGAGAAAGGACCTTTGTTTATGTTTTTCTTATCAAGACCAGCACAATCCAAGAAAACTTTGTATTTTGAATAGAGAGAAAAGCAGAATTTTAACCTTATACCAGGGTACTTTTATCCATCCATTTCAACCTTAGTCCGTCCTGATCACACATACAATTCCTTTCCAAAGATTTCCCTTCATGAACCTTCTACAACTTTCCTTTGCATTCAGATTTTGTCCCAAGCCATTGCGCTCCAACCAACCAGTCTCGTTTAGGACAAACTTACTTTCTTTTACTTTTAGTAAAAATGTATTTCCATTCCTTCTATCTTTCTCACACATCTCCTACTTTTTTACATACAAAGTTGCTTTCCTTATTTCCATCACTCTTAACTACATTTAGCAGAATTTTAACTCTTAGAAACCTTAGTCTCCAGTGACAACTAAGTAGTAACCAGGTGTGAACTGTTACACCAGAATTTTTTGATGGCAAATTTATGAGTTAAGCACAGAGCATGTTTTTTTTTTTAATTTTTTTTTTAACGTTTATTTATTTTTGAGACAGAGAGAGACAGAGCATGAACGGGGGAGGGGCAGAGAGAGAGGGAGACACAGAATCGGAAGCAGGCTCCAGGCTCTGAGCCAACAGCCCAGAGCATGACGCAGGGCTCGAACTCACGGACCGCGAGATTGTGACCTGAGCTGAAGTCAGCCGCTTAACCGACTGAGCCACCCAGGCGCCCCAGAGCACGTTTTTCCAAAAGATCCAAATAGCCTTCGTTTCTCTACGATAAGAAGTAAAAATGCCTATCTATGTTCAGTAATCAATGTTTTAGCACTCCATTTGATTTCAAAAAAGACCTAGATGTCCAACAAATTCAATCCCATTTATCATGCAAGCAAAACTTTAAAGTTTTAGTTTACCAAAGACTGGAAGCTATCTTAACAGTTACCCATGAAAACTTTGAGACAGACAAAATTAACCATTGTTTTAAGTTATCATTTTGCTCCCAAATTGGAACAGAGAGAACATGAGCTTATTCGACCTTCAGCAAACCTAGAGAGAATAAAAAGTTTTTTATTTAATGGTGATAAACAGGCCTATCTCAAACCAACAAACTTAAATTAGCTTAAACATCGAATACATTCTGTGTCCACTTGAAAGTCAATCAATTTTGGGGCGCCTGGGTGGCTCGGCCGGTTGAGCGTCCGACTCTTGGTTTGGGCTCAGGTCATGATCTCATGGCTTCCTGGGCTCGAGCCCCGCATCAGGCTCTGCTCTGACAGTGTGGAGCCTACTTGGGATTCTCTCTCTCTCTCTCTCTCTCTCTCTCTCTCCCTCCCTCTCTCCCTCTCTCTCTGCCCCTCCCCTTGTGCTGTCTCTGTCCTTCTCAAAATAAAATAAGTAAACTTAAAAAAAAAGTCGGGGTGCCTGGGTGGCTCAGTCAGTTAGGCATCTGACTTCAGCTCAGGCCATGGTCTCATGGCTTGTGGGTTCAAGCCCCGCATTGGGCTCTGTGCTGACAGCTCACAGCTTCGAGCCTGCTTCAGATTCTGTGTCTCCCTCTCTCTCTGTTCCTCCCCCACTCATCTCTCTCTCTCTCAAAAATAAATTAAAAAAAATTTTTTTTAACGTTTATTTATTTTTGAGACAGAGACAGAGCATGAGCAGGGGAGGGTCAGAGAGAGAGGGAGACACAGAATCTGAAACGGGCTCCAGGCTCTGAGCTGTCAGCACAGAGCCCGATGCGGGGCTCGAACTCACAGACCGTGAGATCATGGCCTGAGCCGAAGTCGGCCGCTTAACCGACTGAGCCACCCAGGCGCCCCTCTCTCAAAAATAAATAAAAAACATTTTTAAAAAGTCAATCAATTTGTTCCCCATTATTAGTTTTTACCTGGGATGCCAGTGGGGAGCCTGAAGTGGGCAGTCTAAGGGGGTGCCCTTTGCTCCTTGACACAGACAGTGGGAGAAGGAGCAAATAGGGCCTGAGACAGCGAGGAGGGTACAGAAACCAGTGACGGAGGCGGAACCCAAAGTGGTGCAGAAACCAGAGGGGGAGGGGAAGGCAGAAGAGGCAGGCCAGGTGCCAGCAGAAGGCAGAGAAAAGAGGATTCCTGGTTCTAAACCTTGCAGCTTGGACAGAGGTGCAAACACCGTGTTTTATTTTCTGATTTTTATTTTTCCACCAAAGTGGAAATATGGAGTCCATGTCAGGCCGGAGAAGACAGGAAATTTTCCCCCAAGCAAAGGGCGTTTTGGCAGCTGCTTGGGAATATTCCTTAAAGTCCCCGTCCTGAGGCAGACTAAGCCACAGTTGGCTCCGAATATCATAGCCATTAACCCGGGAAATGAATGAGGGAGATGCCCTCAGATCGATTAGGAGGAACAGAGAGAAAAAGCCAGCGTCCCCTTTGTCAAGGATGGCCTGTGTTTCCTTCAGCCACTGAGTTCTACCAGGAGGAGGACTGTTTAGACATTTTTGTCAGGAGGGAGTTTACTAGCCAAACACATCTGGGCAAACGCATTCTGCAAGAGGCTCTTAAGTCCAGATCCTGATTTACAGCCATGAAGGCCTGGACCTAGGTAGGGTACCTCTGCCCAATCGCCCTGTTTTCTGCAGAAGAGATCTGTTAGCTCTGTTTCAGGAGGTCAGTCCTTTCCTGAACTTTGTAATGCGAATTGTCTCCAGTGGGTTAAAAAGGCATCCCAAGGGAGAGTCCTTGGGGACTGAAGAGAAGTTCCAAGCTCCTCCCAGAGAGAGAAGAGTAGAGAGGGTTTAGCACCATGAAAATCCCGCCCCCGACTCCTGGGTGGGGTCCCACGCACAGGCTATGTCAGAGCTTCCCGAGCTGTCAAAGTGACCCGAGGCGTCTTCCTACTACCTTACTACTTGGAGGCAGGTCTGCCCAAGGAAGGTCCCATAAAGGGCCCCTGTAGAAGGGATGCCCGTGTCCCTCCGCTTCCGCATTGCATCCTCGGCTACAAACGGGTGCCAGGTGTATGGACCGAAATACTGTACCTTGAAAACCATGCCATAAAAGGCCGTGCCTTGGTTTACCCAGACTTTGAAGAGCATGCTGTGAAGGCCATGCTTTAGTTTCTTGAAGAACTTGCTGTTTTTAACCCATGGAAAACACTAGAAAAGTTTTACAAGGGGGAGTTACCCAATTTTGTAATTTAAGTAGTTAGTAGAGGACATTGACCGAAAACCGTAAAGACAGAAATATCATGATCTGAGTGACATTCCAACATATGTAGTCCTTACATCCAGCTTCCTAGGAAATGGTCCCCAGTTGGGTTTTAATTCAATCGGGTACTGGCTTCAGCCGGCCCCCAGTGGAGGTCCTGTGGCCAGAAGGGGCTAGACCAGAGATGTGGAGGGGATTGACTCAGACCAACGAAGGGGAAATTTCACACGGGAGTCTTAAGATGGGAAGCCGTGCTAGTCACTTAGGTGGCTGCCCCCTGCCCGACACAGACAACTTTGTGTAAGGACAGGAATAAAGAGAGGGCATCGAGTTTCTGGATCTTACTACCATTGTGGCCAAGGGCCTAACATCCAGCCAAAAGGCAGGCTTTCTCCTCCTGGTAGAGTGGCCACGGGCTAGAGGGTGGCAGCCTGAGCAACCCACAGGAAAGTGTCCCAATAAGGCCACGCTTCTCAAAAAAAGCCCCTGAAATGAGAGTCAGGGAGGAAGGAGAAAGCATACTCACCAAATTTGCCCCGAAGCACAGAGTCCAGATGAAAATGAAAAGATTCGAGGCCCCACATTCGGGCGCCAAATGGTGAAGTTTTGGGGTGACGGTGGGGTGGTCCTGGGCAGCCGGGAGTACCTGAGGAATGTCACATGTGTCCCACCTGGGGAACATCTGGTACTTTTCCCTCAGCTTGCCTTATGCGCCCTCCTCAGCTCCCCCACATTTTAGCCCGTATGGTTTCTCCGTCCACCCGTTAACAGACATCTGTTTGCTCCTAGCGTTTGGCCATTATTAGTAAAGCTCGTACAAGTATTTTTATGGACGTAAGTTCGCTTCTCTAGGGCAAATGCCTAGAAACGGAACGGTAGACTGCAGGTCATGTGTATGTTCTATTTTAGTAGATTGTGACCGTATTCCTAAATTGTTCCACTCCCACTAGCACCCTGGGAAACTTCCAGTTACTCCCAATCCTTGCTTATACCTGGTAGTGTCAGTCTTTCTCAGCTATGTTTTGATTGGGGGATTTGGGGTGGTGGGGGAAAGAGAGGGGAGATAAGCTGGTCAAACATGATAATCCTGCCACTAAATTCCAATGTCCCTAAGCCCCTGACACAGTTAAACCTTCCTCCACAGTTCTCCAGGAAGGTTCTAGCCTTTCGTCTTTTTTTTTTTTTTTAAGTTTATTTATTTATTTTGAGAGAGAGTATGAGCGTGAGCGGGGGGAGGAGAAGAGACAGAGGCAATGAGAGAGAATCTCAAGCAGGCTCTGCACTGTCACCACAGAGCCCCAAGTGGGCCTTGAACCCATAAACTGTGAGATCATGCCCTGAGCCGCAATCAAAAGTCAGATGCTCAACCGACTAAGCCACCCAGGCGCCCCAGGTTCTAGCTTTTCAATTTCATTTAGTGTAAGCTGTCTTGGGGTCCATGTTCTAGACAACAAATTCAGAGCTGATGTTGCCAGAGGTGTAACTTCAGCCAAAAAGCCCAAAGGAGAGAAGCCAGTCAATGGAGAAGGAAGCTTTATATAATATGAGGTAGATATTTTAGGTGGTAATATACCATAACACTTACTGAGCACCTCCATGTGCCCAGCAGGGTGAGGCATGCAAAATCTAAGGGGGCACCAAAAACCGTCATCAAGATAAATAATTTAAAATGTTTTTTAGGGGTATCTGGGTGGCTCAGCCAGTAAAGCGGCCGACTTCAGCTCAGGTCATGATCTCGCGGTCTGTGGGTTCGAGCCTCGCGTCAGGCTCTGTGCTGACAGCTCAGAGCCTAGAGCCTGTTTCAGATTCTGTGTCTCCCTCCCTCTCTGACCCTCCCCTGTTCATGCTTTGTCTCTCTCTGTCTCAAAAATAAATAAATGTTAAAATGTTTTTTAATGTGTATTTATTTTTGAGAGAGAGACACACACACACACAGAGCACGAGCAGGGGAGGGGCAGAGAGAGAGGTAGATAGAATCCGAAGCAGGCTCCAGGCTCTAAGCTGTCAGCACAGAGCCTGATGCAGGACCTGTGAGATCATGACCTCAGCCCAAGTCGGATGCTTAACTGACTGAGCCACCCAGGTGCCCCAAGATAAACAATTTTAATGCGCTATTTTATTTTATTTTTTCCATTTTTCAAGTAATCTCTGCACCCAACATGGGGCTCGGAACTCATGACCCGGAGATCAAGAGTCACATGTTCCTCCCAACTGAGCCAGGCGACCCTTAATGCACCATTTTAAAATCAAAATTGGGGGGCACCTGGGTGGCTCAGTCGGTTGGGCGGCCGACTTCGGCTCAGGTCATGATCTCACGGTCCGTGGGTTCGAGCCCCGCATCAGGCTCTGTGCTGACAGCTCAGAGCCTGGAGCCTGTTTCAGATTCTGTGTCTCCCTCTCTCTCTGCTCCTCCCTTGTTCATGCTCTGTCTCTCTCTGTCTCAAAAATAAATAAATGTTAAAAAAAAAAATTAAAAAAAAATAAATTAAAAAAAATCAAAATTGGAGCACCTGGGTGGCTTAGTTGGTTAAACCAACTCTTAATTTCGGCCCAGGTCATGACCTCACAGCTGTGAGATAGAGCCCCATGTCAGGCTCCACACTGCTTGTGGATGATGCTTATATTCTCTCCCTCTGTCTCTCCCTCTCTCCCTCTCTCTCTCTCTCTCTCTCTCTCTCTGTGTCTCTCTGTCTCTCCCTCTCTGCCCCTCCCCTGCTCACACACATGCTCTCTCTCTCTCAAAAAGGAAAACATTATTGCATTAAAGCATTGTGTATCTTGAATGTTGTCCCTGAAGCCAATGCCGCACCCTCACCCTAGCTCCCACCCTGGCGCTCAGGCTTGTTCTGAGAAATCTAAGTGTATCGACTAACTGAATCCCCCACCTGGAGCAGATTAGTGCATGTATTAGCGTATCCATTATCAGGATGACAATGTGGGTGACCTGAGGTCCAGAGAGGGTTAGTCCCAATCCCAAAGTCACACAGCTGGCAGGCATCCAAGCCCAGGCCATCTCCCTGCCTTAGACTTGGCCACCTCCTACAAAGGTGGAGAGGCCCATGCCAGGTAATGTAGAAGCCCAGAGAAATCCTGGAGGTGCCCCAGGAAAGCAGTTTAGAGGCAAGCTTGGCGTAATCAAATCATCTGAGGTGAGTTATGGAGGAGACAGCCAAAGCCAGTTGAGTCCTGTTGACAAGTGTGAAAATTAGAAAAGGGAAACCTCGGGGCGCCTGGGTGGCTCAGTCAGTTGGGCGTCCGACTTTGGCCCGGGTCGTGATCTCACAGTTCATGAGTTCGAGCCCCGCATCGGGCTCCGTGCTGACAGCTCGGAGCCTGGAGCCTGCTTTGGATTCTGTGTCTCCCACTCTCTCTGCCCCTCCCCAGCTCATGCTTGCACTGTCTCTGTCAAAAATAAATAAATTTTAAAAGAAAAAAAAAAAAAAAAAGGGAAACCTCACTACAACGGAGTTGGGAGGCCAGAAGGGGGAGCTCTCACACAATACGACTCCTTGCCAGCCCTTTCCGTTCTCAACTGGAAGAAGCTGGTACTTTACTGCCCAGCAGGAGGAAGATTTTCTTCTGAGCCAGCAACAACCCAGCCAACGACTCAGCCAATGAAAAGCCACCACACTCTTTGAGGGATGCCTGGCTGGCTCAGTCCCTGAAGCACGGGGCTCTTGATCTTGGGGCTGTGAGTTCCAGCTGCACATTGGGTGCAGAGATGACTTAAAAAATTAGGGGTACTTGAGTGGCTCAGTCGGTTGGGCATCTGACCTCAGCCCAGGTCATGATCTCACTGTTGGTGGGTTCGAGCCCCACATGGGGCTCTGTGCTGACAGCTCAGAGCCTGGGGCCTGCTTCAGATTCTGGGTCTCCCTCTCTTTCTGCCCCTTCCCCACTCGCACTCTGTCTCTCTCTGTCTCTTGAAAATAAATAAATGTTAAAAAAAAAAAAAGAAAAAAAGGTAAATTGTATGGTATGTGACTTTTATTTCAATAGAAAACAAAAAAACATGTTGAGTGAAAGAATCCAGACATTAAAAATCCAGATATATAAAAAATACATTATAAAATGATCCCATGAGGTGTGAAGTTCAAGAACAGGCAAAATTAATCTATGGTGATAGAATTTCCATAAGGTTGCCTGGCCAAGGGCACGGTAAAATCCACGCAGCCAGGGAGCAGACTGGCTGGCTGCGGCAGGAATGTATACGCATATAAAAATTCACAGAGCGGGGTGCCTGGGTGGCTCAGTCGGCTAAGCGTCTGACTTCAGCTCAGGTCACGATCTTGCAGTTCGTGGGTTCAAGCCCCGCGTTGGGCTCTGTGCTGACAGCTCAGAACCTGGAGCCTGTTTCAGATTCTGTGTCTCCCTCTCTCTCTGCCCCTCCCCCGTTCATGCTCTGTCTCTCTCTGTCTCAAAAATAAACGTTTAAAAAAAAATTAAAAAAAATTCACAGAGCTGCACACCAAAGGATCTGTGTACTTGACCATATGTAATTAAAAAAAATTCACAGAGCTGCACACCAAAGGATCTGTGTACTTGACCATATGTAAGTTGTGCCTCCATCAAAATAATTAACAATGAAAAATAAAAAGACATAGGGGCACCTGGGTGGCTCAGTCGGTTAAGCATCTGACTCTTGATTTCAGCTCAGGTCATGATCCCACGGGTTTGTGGGTTCGAGCCCCACATGGGGTTCCTCATGCTGACAGTGCGGAGCCTGCTTGGAATTCTCTCTCTCCCTCTCTCTGCCTCTCCTGCGCATGTGTTCTCTCTCAAAATAAATAAATAAACTTAAAAAAATTTTTTAAATAAAAAGACATACCTCATAGTTAAAATGGAGGTCACGTGTGTTCACCTTCCCACGTTCACTCCCCTCCCCCGCTACAGAAACAACAACCTAAAAAAAAAAAAAAAAAAAAAGATACTTAACAATTACCGACCCCTAGCTCTGTGCTTTACAAGAATTAACTTGGGGCACCAGGGTGGCTCCCTCAGCTAAGCGCCTGACATGGTCATGGATCTCGCAGTTCAGTTTGTGAGTTTCAGCCCCATGTTGGGCTCTGCGCTGACAGCTGCAGAGCCTGCTTGGGATTCTGTCTCCCTCTCTCTCTGCCCCTCCCCCAATCGCTGTCTCTGGAAAATAAGTGAACACTGAAAAAAAACAAAAGAATGGACTCATGTAAGCTTCCCAGTAACCCTATGAGGCTGCGTGCTATTATCATCCCCTTTTACAGACAAAGAAACTGAAGCACAGGGCAGTGAAGTCACTTGCTCAGAATTTTACTGTTGGTCTGGGGCACTGCCAGGATTTGAGCCCAGGTAGCCTCACTCACCTGAGCCAGGATGCCTGGCACAGCACAGTTCACTAGCCCCTATGTTTGTTGTAAACTTGATACATAGTTTCACTTTCTGTTCTTCAGTAATGGATATAAGCAATATCAAATTGTATCATTTTTTTTCTACTTGCTTTTTTTTTTAATTCCCCCTCCAACCCAATGGTTTTTTGAGTTTAGCCTTGTTGATACGTTTATTCTTTCTGGTGCCAGATGAATCTACTCCCCTCTCCTTTTCTGGCCCCTGCTGGAGGAGACTTGGTTTGCAAAGAGCCTTATCTTTTGAGAAACGATCCTTAGTCCCTCCCCTGCTAAGAATCCGTCAGTGGCTCCCACAATCCTCAGGGTCAAGCTTGAACTCCAGAGATGTGCTGGAACCCCTCCATCGCCACCATTTGCAGCATCTGGAGACTGCCCCCCACTTCAGGTTCGTCAGCATGAAAAACTCCAGCCATACCCCATCATGCTCTGTTTGTTCAACCATCTGTTCACCCAGCAGCTACTTACTGAGCCCTTTCCACACGCTAGACACTGTTGTAGGAGCCAGGGACTCAGCAGAGGACAAGCCAGACAATGATCCTTGGGGAGCTGACATCCTGGTTGAGACAGACAAGTAAAAAAAAATAGAGTTGTATTTACTAAAATTTGCAAGGAAGAAAAATTGAGCTGTTTGAGGATAAGAATTTGGTAGAGATGGGGTGGGGCCCGTTTTAGGCAGAGAGGCAATCAGGGAGGATTTCTCTAAGAAGGCAACATTTGAGCGAAAATGGAAATGAAGTGAAGAAGAGAGAATGCGGAGAAGGGAAAGCATTGCAGGCAGAGAAGACAACAAGTACAAAGGCCCTGAGGTTGGAATAGGCGGGGTTTTTTTGTTTTTTTGTTTTTTTTTTTTGAGGAGCGGTGAGGAGGCCACATGGCCAGAGGGTCAGGAGCGAGGGGAGCAGAGTGGGAGATTGGGGGAGAAGTCAGGACATGCCAGGTTCTCCCTCGCCCACCTTTAGGGCTTTGTCCCTGCTGTTCCTTCAACCAGACACCCTTTTCCTCTTTATCTACTTTGCAGTTTCCTAATTGGTCCCTCAATGTCAGCCCTTCTGCCTCTTCCACAGTAGTCCTGGGATACCTTTCTCCTGACACCTGACACCCTGTCCACTCACTCATTCGGCAAAGACTCATTGAGAATAGGCCAACTGCTGGGCAATTTCAGAGGAGTGACAGTTAAATAAAATAGGGCTGTATTTTATAATAAATACAACAGGGCTTGGAAAGGTCTCTCAAGGAGGTGGCATTTCAACAGAGACCTAAATGATCAGAAGAGGCCCGTCTTGGGGAGATATGATGAAAGGGCACTCCAGACACCGGCTAGTGCAAAGGCCCTGCAGTTGGAAGTAAAAGTGAGAATATCTGAGGAACAGAGGGAAAGCCAGCGTTGTTGGATGGGGATGAGGGGAGCGGAGGAGGTGCTTCTGGACAAGTGGGCAGAGGCCATACAAGACTGCCTTGTAGACCAGGTGAGGGGCGGATGGGTTTCCTAAGGCCTCCAGAGAACCAGGAACAGGTTGTCCAGCGGGCAGAGGTGGGGAATGGGGTGTGATTTAGGGTTCCTGAGGCCCCAGAGAAGACTGGAGAGGGGCCAAGAGCAGCTGCGGGGACGTGCCAGTACAGTTATCGTATTCGATTGAGATTGCACAGTAAGTCCCTTGGTCTCCTTGTTTCAAGCCTGCATGCAACTCTGTTTACAGTGCCACCAAAGTCCCCAGCGGGCATCGATAAATACTCACTGAATAAATGAATGCTGGGAGTTTGGAGTGAGAATTTGGCACGGTTCCCCAGCTCTATCCAGGGAGGGAGTCTGGGACCTGGCAGGCAGCAGAAAGCCCATCCCTGGACACAGTAGCCCAGTCTCTGGGCCAGCCTGGAGCCTAGCTTTGCCACATCCTCTCCATCTGTGAAATAGTTGGGCTGAAGAATTAGAAGAAGACAGGGCAAAGTCTATAGATATCCCAGCTCCAGAGCTGGGGACTTTCCTGACACCCCACACTGTGTCCACTCACTCTTTCCACAAAGATGGAGTGCGCCTAGGCCAAATGCTGGGCAATTTCGGAGAGGAGTGACAATTTAAATAAAGAAAACAGGGCCATGTTTATATATGACAGGGCATGGAAAGGTCTCTCAGAGGAGGTGACATTTAAATGGACACCTAAATGATCAGAAAAGCCTTGGGGAGATGTGTGCCTCAGTTTCCTCATCTGTAAATTGGGAGCAAAAGAACTACCTCAAAGCATTCTTTAAAAAAAAATTTTTTTAAACAATATTTATTTGGGACAGAGAGAGAGAAAGAAAGAGAGAGAGTGGGGGAGGGGCAGAGAGAGAGGGAGACACAGAATCCAAAGCAGGCTCCAGGATCCGAGCTGTCAGCACAGAGCCTGACATGGGGCTCAAATTCACAAACAGGGAGATCGTGACCTGAGCCGAATTGGGATGCTTAACCAAATGAGCCACCCAGGCGCCCCTCAAAACACTCTTTAATTCAATTGACAAGTGAACGAGGGACAGCCGGGAGGCTGGTGTGGATGGACTAGTGTGCAAGGGGAAGAGATACAGGGAGAGAGAAAAGGGAAGGTGAAGGAGGTAAATCGTGTAGGGCCTGTGGTCTTTGGGTAGGACTTAGGCTTCTACTATAAAGACAGTGGGAGCCATGGAGGGATCTAGGCAGAGGAGGGAGGCGACCACACTCAGGTGTTCACAGGCGTTCTTAGACTGTTGTTTAGGCTGTGGTGGGAAAAATAAACTAGGAGGTAAAGGGTGGAGCTGGGAGACCTGAGAGGAGGCTACCGCACTGGTCCAGATGAGCAATGAGACCGGATCAGGTAGGTGGGGGCCGAGGAAGGGGTGAGAAGTGGGCGGATTCTGGATCGGTGTCATTTTCCTCCTCTTCCTTCTTTTTCTTTCTCCATTAAAACACCCCAAATTAAAAAAAAAAAAAAAAAAAAGAGGAAAGAAAACATCTCTCCCTGGTCTCTAGGTAACCAAAGTATCCTCAGCCCTCGGCGTTTTGGCTGATCCCCGGAGGGCGCTAATGTTCAGGCTCAGTCGCCAGGGAGCGCTCCCCGCCCTGAGCCCCAAGGGACCAAGGTTTGGCTCACTCACCGGGTTTCCAAGGGAGTGCGGGGTCGGCCTCGAGCCAAGCTGCACGCTCTAGAGACTCCAGAGACCCTGGAGAAGCTCCGAAGAGACCTCCACTCTCCTCCGCTTGGGCACGGGCCTGCTGCATTTATGGAACGCCACCTGCATGCAACAGCTCTGAAGTAGAGTACGGTCTACATTTTACAGCGGGGAAGATTGAGGCTCAGCAGCCACAGGATCCTTCGGGCCCACAGCGAGTCAGTTGTAACAACGGCAATAACATTAAGCATGACAGCCGCTAACGTTTATTAAGCGCTTGCTGTGTTCTCAACACTTGGCACGCACGGTCTCAATTTCATCAACACCGAGGGGTGGGTAGGGTAAATCCCAATGCACAGATAAGGCGCTCTTTGGACGTGGGGCTCCCCCAAGGCATGAGATGCTGGGATTTGAACCCAAATCTGTCCAGAGATTGTCTCCAGGCAAAGGATGGTCCTTCCCAGGAGCTCCGAGCTTGCGAACGAGGGGGGAGATGAATTGTTTTTGTGTTTAGAGGGGTCCCGGGAGGCCCAAAGGCCTCTGCCAACCCCCGCCTTAACGTGGTTCAGTCTTTTCTTCGGGTTCCCGCGCGCTCAGATGGGGGACACCTGGGCAGGGTGAGGATGGAGAAAGAGGCAAGGGCGGGGGGGAGCAGACGGGGTGAATTCGGCCGGGAACGGGGACAGCCCTGCAGCCGAGACCCCGCAGCCCCGGGGGCCGCCGGGAGCCGCGCCCCCTCGGCCCCGCCCCCTCCCCGGGCGCCGACCTCGGCGGTCACGTGACCCGGCCCGGCGGCCGCTGGGGCCGGAGGGCGCGGCGCGCGGACGCGGCGGCCTGGCCAGGCGGGGCCCGAGCGGAGCAGGCCGGAGCGGGCCGCGCGCCGGCGGGGGCTCGCGCCGCGCCCGCCCCTTCTCCGCCCCGCGCGGGGCGCACGCGCGCTCCTCCTGTTGCCCCTCCCTCCGCGCGGGGACCCCTGGCGGGCGGCGCGAGGACATGGCCAGCGACGCCGTGCAGGTAGGCGCACCTGCGTCCGCAGCCGCCGGGCGGCCGGCCAGCGCCGGGGACCCCCCGCCCGCGCGTTGCCGGGGCTCCCCGGGGCCCGGGAGGCCAAGGTGGGGGCCTCCCGAGGGCCCGGCGCCCCCTCCCTGGGACGACACCGTGGAACCAGCACGGTCCCCCTTTCGGCAGGTGAAGGTACGCACCGAGGGGAGCGGGGAGGTCCGGAAGGCCCCCGCCGCACCCCTAAGCTCCTCCCCTCCCTGAGCATTAGAAGGGGCGCGGCGGAGGCTCTAGTTCGAACGTCTGCGGCTGGCTGTGCGTTCCGGTGCCTGTCGCCCCCGTCACTCAACTAGGCACTCCTCCCCCCCCCCCCCCCCCCCCCCAGCATTCAGTTCCCGGCAGGTGCGGCTCCACCTGGGGCAGGTGCCTGGCGCAGTGGCCCGGAGGGGAGGAGGCCGTTCTGTCGGTGCCCCTCCCCCAGCACAACAAAGCTCTGGCGGCCCCCCGCCTCCAGACGGAGCTTTATGATGGTCCCGACGCCACCCAGATTGGCACCTGTTGGCGGAAGTGCCCGAGTCACCTCATTAGATTGAGGAATGGGGGATCCACACGGCCACCCTCAAGGCTGCCGGGTGGAACCTTATCCCCGGCTGGGGATTCTCTTGTACCTAGAACCCAACCTGGGTATGGGTGGCAGGGCTGGGTCACCCCTCCAGCACATGCAAACACACACAGATTGGCACCAACCTGCCACCCAGCCAGGTTCTCCATGTGCCACCTTGTGAATATCACAGCCTTGGACTCACCTTCCACATCTGTGACAAGCAAGGCCAGGGTGACTTCTGACTTTGGTTCAGAATCTGAGGCACATCCTGTGCCTCTGGCACCCTCATTAGTGCCTCAAAATCCCTCTTTTGTCCTGTGGTTGCTGTGTAACTGGGTTTTCGTCTCCTTCTGCACCTGCCCCCATCCCCTCTGTGTCTCCCCCATGATCCCCTGTCCCCCACCCCAGTCCTGCTGATGGCCTGTCAGCCTTGCCGCGGAGCTGGGCGTATCTGGTGTTGCCGATCACATAAGGTCAGACCTTGGGGCCGGGGTGGGCCGGGGTTTCTGCCTCTACCCGCAGCCCTGGGAGGGCTGTGTAGGAACCCCCTGGCGCATGCATGCTCTTGGCATGTAGCAAACACGACCTGAGAGGAGGCTGTGAGTCCTGGAATGAGGCTGGGCCTGTGCTGTGGTCCCCCCTGCCATCTCTTGCCCAGTTTCTTACCCCCTCCTGGTCATCCCTTTCTTGTGCCTGCTTGGGCCTGCCACCCTGTCACTCTGTCTGTCCCGACGTATGCCTGTCTGTCCTGTGTCCGGCAAACGGATGTCCTGTCCAGATTCCGGAAACGCCCAAAGCATTGAAATCTCCGGATGTGAGGGTCTAGGTCCCTGGCTGCTCTGGGAAGGCGGGGCAGGGAGGGAGGATTCTGGGAAGTGGACCCTCTGGACCTGGGTGTCCTGTGCCTTGTGGGAGGCGGGGGAGCAGGGCTTCTCCAAGGCTGGGCCAGGCTTCTGATTCATGGGTTTGCCTTGCTGGCCCACAGGTAACCTCTGCCCTCTGGGTAGGAGTGAGTCACCCAAGGGAAGAGAACCCAGGAGGCTGGACCTCCCTCCTTCCCTCCCTGCTCTGCGTACTCTCAGGCCTCAGCTTCTGTTCCTCTGTGCCTGGGCTTTCCCCATTTGAGCTGGCCTGGATCTTCGCAGTACCCTGCTCTGCCTGCTAGGGATGGGATGGGGCTGGGTGGTGGGCGGGGACTGGTAGCCAGCCGGTAGTGTTAGGTGAACTTGGGTTTAAATTCCAGCGCTGTCACTTTCTCACTGTATGTCCTGGATCCGCTGCCTTTGCCTCTCTGAGCTGTGGTTTTGCCACCAGAAACAATGGGCCTAAAAGGGCATTCATTGTCCAAAGGGAGAGGTGTAGATGAGCCTGTGCTCTGCAGGTGGGGCTGCTGGGAAAGCCTTACTGGGGAACATGGTCAGCAGCCCAGGGTGTGAGTCTGTGTCCTTTAACCCAGGGTTTCTCAGTCTCAGCACTATTGATGTTTGGCGCTGAATCATTCTTTGAGGTGGGGGCTGCCCTGTGCAGGGAAGGATGTGGACAGACTCCCTGGTCTCAACCCAGTAGATGCCAGGAGCACACCCTCCCCACCCCCAGCTGGGACAACCCAGAATGTTTCTGGATGTTGCCGGACGCCCCTGGAGATGTGTGTGGGGATAACCCCCCCCCCCCCCCCCCCCCCCGATCTGCTGCTGTCATCTCTCTGAGCCTCAGTTTCCTCAGGATTAATGGGAGGGATGAGTAGGCTCGCAAGAGTGATACTCTTGGCATGCATAAACCCTCCCTGGGGGCAGCTGCCCTCCAGGTTGGCTGGGAGCCAAGGAAGACTTTGCTCATCTGTGAAATGGGTTCTCCCGGTGAGGGTTCTCACGTATTGCGAGGCCTGCCACTTAGCTGGTGATCTGATTCTGGGCACTCCCGTTTTAAATCCCAGCCCTTACTCCTGCTGGCTGTGGGACCTTGGGGACAAGTTATGTCACCACTCCAGGCCTCAGTTTCCTTGTCTTGAAAATGGGGTGATAATAGCACCCCCATCGTGGACTCACATTAGTTGACCTAGGTGGAGCTTGTAATAACTGCTCTTATTATTAAGTCATACTTGGCCTTCAGTGGGCTGCCGGTTTGTGGGTACCGTCACCCCAGAGCTCCAGCACTGGCTTCTCATGATGTGGGTTTCAGGGAGGTGGCATGGCCGGGCCCTAGCTGTGGTCACAGCAGTTGGCGACCAAATTGAGAGGAAGCCGGAAGTCGGGACAGCCTGCTTCTGCAGGAAGGGGGCTGGCCCATAGAAGCACTCATATATCGGGCATGTGCACATCAGCGTCCGTGGGGTAGGCACAGGGGTGTGCACACACTTGCCTGCCTGTGTTCCGTGCACACTCCTGTAGGTATATGAGAGGGTGTAGACACCCCAGTTGGCCCCTGGAGCCTGGTCTCCATGTCTACACTAATGGGCACGTGAGGTGCGTGCACACCTTAGCAAGTCCTAGGACAAAGAGCGAGGGCCCTCCCTGGTTGTCTCCTGAGAAGCAGGCTTAGTCCTAGGGGAGGCGATGAGGAAAAGGTCCTCTACATGCCCCAGAGCCCCGGAGCTGGCCCCACGCAGGGGATGCCGGGAGCTGGCAGGAAAGAGGAAGTGGCGGTCAGGAGGCCCTAGCAGGGCTGAGGTTCAGGAAGAGGGCGGGGCCCTCAGCCCGGACCCAGGATGGCGCAGGCCAATCCCCCTTTGGACCAGGAGCTGGAGGTGGGGGCTGGGGTTGGGGTGGGGGGCAAAGAGGATCCCAGTGACACCGGCCGGAGGCCCTGCCCTTGGGACCTCTTGATTTTGGACCAAGAGGAGGAGACGGGTCCGTGGCCTGGGAGTTTTCTGTTTTGAAGATGAAAATATGTGGGGCTTTTTGAGGCTCCTAGGCCACGATAGAGGAGGAAGGAGCCGGGGCGCTGCTCTTTGGGGTCCAGGTGTAGAGGACGAGAGGAAGGGAGACAGGGCTTGTCCCAGGACCTCCCAGTTTGAGGACACAGCAGGGGAAAGATGGGGTTTGTCCCCAGGATGTCGTTTGGAAGGAGGGAAGAGGAGGCCTGCCCTTGGCACTTCCCAGTTTGAGGGCATCGCAGAGAGGAAAAGGGGCCTGCTCTCCAGATCTCAAGGCCATTGTTTTGGGGGGAGGGGCAGTAGAGGCCTGCCCTTGATACTTGTTTGAGGAGCAGCAGAGGGAAGATGGGGCCTGCCCTGGGGACCTAGTTTTAGGGATAGCAGAGGGGAGTTGGGGTCTACCCTTGGAACCTCCTAGTTTAGGGGGGCAGCAGAAGGGTGAAGGGGTCTGCCCTCAGGACCTTGTTTTGTGGGGGGGCAGTGGGAGGTAGGGCCTGAACCTGGGGACCTTCGAGTTTGGGGGGGAACACACTGGTGGGGTAATGGGGCCTGTGCTCCCGAATCCAGGTGCATAAGGAATAGATGAAAGGAGATAAGACTGTACTTACTTATGGGGTCCCCTAGTCGGAGGGGACAGAGAAGGAAGAAGGCCCTGCCCTTGGGACCTCACAGTTTGGGGTAATCGGGAAGCGGGGACAGGGCCTTGTCTCACCTCCCAGTTTGGGGGCTCAGAGTATGCGGAGCAGGCCGGGTCTCGGAAGTCCCAGGCCCAACTGGCCACGTGCGGCGTGCACCGTGGGGTGGGGTCCCCCCCTCCCCCCACTGACCACGCTCCGTCTCCTGCAGAGCGAGCCGCGCAGCTGGTCCCTGCTGGAGCAGCTGGGCCTGGCAGGTGCGGACCTGGCGGCCCCGGGGGTGCAGCAGCAGCTGGAGCTGGAGCGGGAGCGGCTGCGGAAAGAGATCCGCAAGGAGCTGAAGCTGAAGGAGGGCGCCGAGAACCTGCGGCGGGCCACCACCGACCTGGGCCGCAGCCTGGGCCCCGTGGAGCTGCTGCTGCGCGGCTCCTCGCGCCGCCTGGACCTGCTGCACCAGCAGCTGCAGGAGCTGCACGCCCACGTGGTGCTGCCCGACCCTGCGGCCGCCGCCCGAGGTGAGCTGGGGGCTTCTCCGGAGGGGGCGGGCCTGCGGGGGGTGGGGGGGGGCCTCCGCTGCCAGGGGCCCGCCCCGGGTCTCCCAGAGCCAGGCTGGCCCGGTGTGCACGGAGCCCCGGGGAGACAGCCTCCGGCCTCGGCCTCGGCCTCGGATCCCAACGAACACCGAAACCGGCCCCCAGGGCAGGGTCCTGCGCAGGCGCACCGCCACCCGACCTACACGGGATCACGTGAATATCTGAAGACTCACACAGTTGTACCAACATCCGGACAACACCCAGAGATGCTTTAAAAAATTTCTTTAGTTTTTGTTTCTTAAAAAATTCTCGGGGCGCCTGGGTGGCTCAGTCAGTTAGGCATCTGACTTCGGCTGAGGTCATGATCTCACGGTTCGTGAGTCGGAGCCCCGCGGTCACGTGGGGCTCTGTGCAGACAGCTGGGAGCCTGGAGCCACTTGGATCCTGTGTCTCCCTCTGTCTTTCTGTCCCTCCCCTGCTCGCACTCTCTCTCTCTCTCAAAAATAAACATAAAAAAATAACAAAATAGGGGCGCCTGGGTGGCTCAGTCGGCTAAGCCTCCGACTTTGGCTCAGGTCATGATCTCGCGGTCCATGAGTTCCAGCCCCGCGTCGGGCTCTGTGCTGACTGCTCAGAGCCTGGAGCCTGTTTCAGATTCTGTGTCTCCCTCTCTCTCTGCCCCTCCCCTGTTCATTCTCTGTCTCTCTCTGTCTGAAAAATAAATAAACGTTAAAAAAAAAATAAATAAAAATTTTTTATTTGTGGTCAAAAAACACACAACATAAAATTTATCGTTTTTTAAAAAAGCATTATTTGTTTTGAGAGAGAAACAGAGCATGCGAGTAGGGGAGGGGCTGAGAGAGAGGTAGGGAGAGGATCCCAAGCAGGCTCAGCACGGACAGTGCAGATCCCAACACGGGGCTCGAACCCATGAGCCGTGAGCGCATGACCTGAGCTGAAATCTAGAGTCAGACGCTTAACCGATTGAGCCACCCAGATGCCCCTAAAAGTTATCATTTTTAAGCGTACAGTAGATTCACATTGTCGTGCAAGGCATTACAGAACTTTTTATCTTGCAGCCAAAGACTCCTTCCACATCACATCAGTAGCCAGAGACCCTCACACAGTCAACACCAGCACCCAGATGATACCCAAGGACCCAGGCACTATCGTGTGAACACCCAGAAACTTCCATACCTCCGCCCAAAGAAGCACACACACAGTCACAGCCACACACAGACAGTATCTAGAGCCTCTTGCACATGGTTACACCAACCCCCAGAGATTGACACACGCAGCTGTCCAACCCTTACAGACGTACATTGTCCCGTCCACAGCTGGAGACATACACGCACAGTCAGACCAGGCCCGCAGACTCCCCCAACACCCATACACCGCCTCGGCCTGTCAGCAGCTGGGGACCGACGTTGTCATGGCAGTGCGCGGAGATAGTTCATCTAACACCCGGCGTCTCCTACGGTCGCATCTGCACCGAAATTCCCCCACCCCCACTCCCAAGTTACACCACCCTCCGGGACTCACATAGAGCCATGCCGGCATCTAGGGACACACGGGTCTGACTGTACCCACAGGCAGATAGAGCCAGTGCAGACACACCCGCTGGAGATCTGAACGCACCGTTGGGCCAACAGTTAGAAACGCGTGCATTGGGTCACCCCAGCACCCAGACCTCACGCCTGGCGTTTCGCCTAGGTACGGGAGCACGTAAGGAGACGCATACTCAGTCATGCCAACACCCTGTGGGCACAGACATAACCACACCTGAGCCCACAGGCTCTCACACAGCTGCGTGAGAAGTGGGGGGCTTCTGTATATAGTTACACCAACACCAAGGACTTATGTACACGTGGACGTTTGCCCACGCTCGTTCACACCGGTCTTGTCCCAGTGCCGAGGGGGTTTCCCTGGGCGGGCTGGAGTGGAGGGACCTTCTGGGCCCTGGCCCTCTTTTCCTCTTTCCCCTGGCCTTGGGGGCAGAACCCAGGCTGGGCAAAGGGTGGATCCTCTCAGCTGGGCAAAGCCTTTTAGGCAGATGGAGGTGAGGGCTGTTGTGACTTTGTCCTCCCCCCCCCCCCCCACCTCTTAGATGCCCCTCAGTCTCCTGGTGCAGGTAGCCAGGCCTGCTTGGCCACCAACCTGAGCCGCGTGGCCGGCCTGGAGAAGCAGCTGGCCATTGAGCTGAAGGTGAAGCAGGGGGCAGAAAACATGATCCAGACATACAGCAACGGCAGCACCAAGGTAGGGGCAGCATGCATGTGCACACCCCACGTGCGTGTGCACAACCCCCACGTGCGTGCACACCGGTGAGCTGATCCCAGGCTGGGGGGTGGGAACCGCCGTGCCACCTACGTCTGTCTGCCCCATGGGAGGCTGGGACCCTCTGGGTTGGGGACAGAGGGACTGATGGGGGACTTGGAGGCAGGACTGCGGTGTGAGCAGCTTGTAGGGGGCATCTGAGAAACAGGATGACCGTCTGAGATGTCAGACACACGGCAGAGGCTGTGCCCCACACTCAGTCACGCCAGAGACTCGAGGGATGTCCACATCTGGTGGTGTCACTGCTGGTGGCATCTCTGAAACGTACACACATGGTCAGGTCAATACTTAGATCCTAACACCTGGAGACACACAGAGTCATGTCAACACTTGGGCACACGACGCTGCCATAACATCTAGAGACGCAGCCGTAATGAGACTTGGAGACCCATGGAGGATGCCCACCACGGCCACCTCTAGACGTAGAGACCTACACCATCACATAATCCCCAAGGACACACGCACAGGCCAACAGGGAGCCTTGGACACACCCACAGACCATTAAATTCACACCCAGAGACTGGAGGTGTCACACAGATTGGAGGTGTCACACCCACACTCAGTCCTGGTGTTCCTGGAGTCCCCTTACTGCAGCTTGTCAAACACACCCACCCAGCGACCCTTGGACTCACCCATGTGGCTACAGTCAGGGCTACGCCCGCCTCAGGGAACACTCACCCACGTGTCTGCCATGGTGACAGCTGACTCCAATACGGTGCCTCCTGACGCCAGGTGCGGCCCTGAGCCCCACACACAGATGGGCTCCTTCAGTCCTCAGCCCAGTGGTGGTCACTACTCCCCTCCCTGCAGGGGAGGAAACAGGCCCGGGGAGGCTGAGTGGCTTGCCAGCAGTTACGTGTGTTGGGGGCGCAGAGCCAGGATTCAGACGCCACGGGCCACATCTCCCCTCTCCTCCTGGGAATGCGTGGATGCGCGTGCTGTCCACACATCACCTCTGTGACACAGTCACCACGGCCCGCACGGGGTGCACGGAGGGCCCGTGGGCAGACCCCCGCTTGCCCAGCCTTCCCCTTACAGCCCATCCCCACCTCCAGGACCGGAAGCTGCTGCTGACGGCCCAGCAGATGCTGCAGGACAGCAAGACCAAGATCGACATCATCCGTATGCAGCTTCGCCGGGCGGGCCAGCTGGAGAGCCAGGCAGCCCCCGACGATGCCCAAGGTGAGCCCCTCGCCCCGAGGCAGACTAGCCCGCGTCCCACCTTGCAAGAGCTCAGCTCCCGGCCCCGTCAGGGGACCCTTTCTGAGGCAGGGAGGTGGCTGTGGGTCACTCACGGTATGACCGGAACCCATTCCTGACCGTCTCTGGGCCGGTTTCCCATTTTGTCCTATGTAGGGTCTGCCCTAGACCAGGTATTAGCAGACTACAGCCCGAGGACTAAATCTGCCACTGCCGTTTTATTTTTGTAAATAAAGTTTTACTGACACACAGCCATGTGCATTCATTTACTATCTTGTGAGGCTGCTTTCGCTCCGCAGGAGCAGAGCTGAGCGGTGGCAACAGAGGCTGTGTGCTCCGCAGAGCTGAAAAGACGGACTCTCTGGCCCTTCGTGAAAAGAAATGGCGGACCCCCGGACCGGGTGGCCGCCTCGTCCCGTTGGCCCCCGCTGTGTAGCACTGGGGTGTCCACAGTGTGTGTCTGTGTCCGCGAATGGGTCTGTGTGTGAATGCCCGGGGGTGACTTGAGCTGACTGCCAACCTGAATTTGTGGCAGGGTCTTGATGTGTGCAAGGTGGTAGCTGGGTCTGTGCCACTGATGTGTGTCAGTATTAATGTGACGTTGTGGGGACCGGGGGCCGTGTGTGTGTCCCGGTAGCCATGACAGTTTGTGTGTCCCCTGTGTAACAGTGTTAGCCGTAGACTAGGTGCCTCACAAACAACAGAGATCTGTTGCTCACAGTCCTGGAGGCCCAGAAGTCCAGGATCAGAGTGTCTCATGAGAGCCCTCTTCTGGGTTCACAGACAGCTCCCTTTCCTGCTGTGTGTGTCCTTCCGTGGTGGAGGGGTGGAGGAGCTCTCTGAGGGCCTCTCTTAAGAGGCCACTGCTCCCATTCACGAGGGCTCCGTCCTCATGACCTAATCACTTCCCAAAGGCCCCACCTCCTAACACATAATACCATCACATTAGGGGCTAGGTTTGTTTCTTTCTTTCTTTCTTTCTTTCTTTCTTTCTTTCTTTCTTTCTTTCTTTCTTTTTCTTTTCTTTCCTTTTCTTTTCTTTTCTTTCTCCTCTCTCTCCCTTTCCCTTTTTCTTCCTTCCTTCCTTTCATTTTTATGAAAGACAGAGGCAGCTTGAGTGGGGAAGGAACAGAGAGAGAGGGAGAAAGAGAATCCCAAGCAGGCTCCACACCGCCAGCACAGAGCCTGATGTGAGGCTTGAACCCATGAAACTGTAAGATGACGACCTGAGTCAAAACCAAGAGTTGGTTGCTCAATCAACTGAGGCGCCCAGGCACCCGGGGTAGGGTTTCAATATATGAATTTCAGGGGAACAGAAACATCCAGTCCATAGCAATGGGAATAGATAACTCAGATGACAGAGTGTGGGTGTCGTGTGTGTGTCTTTGAGGTAGGGGAGGGGTTAGTGTGATTGCTCGTCTGTACTGGGAATACCTACATGGGCTCTCGGTGACAGTGAATGATGGTATGGTCATGTCCCTGTGCCTCTGGGTGGTATTGTAGCCTCGGGTAATGGTACGATCTTGTCCCTGTAAGTGTAAAAGCCCTGGTGACTATCTGGACATGTGTGACAGCAGGCCTGGGGGCAAGAGTGCGGCTGTGTTTGTCAGACAGTGTGCCTGTGACTGCTGTGTCTGTGTGGTTGGTGTCTAAGTGAGTGCCTGTGAGTGATAGCATGACTCTCTCTGAGTGCCAGGGTCTGAGTCTGGGTCAATATACAAGATAGTGGGACTGTCCTTGGAACCTACACCCATGGAGAGTGTGGTCTTGTGCCTCTGGTGACAGTGTGTCCTTCTTGTGCCTGTCCCTGTGCCATTGGGTAACTGTGACCGTCCTTTATTGGGCCATGGCTGTGTCCCTACGACTTGATACCCAGTCTGTTTCCCTGCAACATTTGTGCCTGTGGGTATTGGTGATGCTGTCCTGCCTGTGTGACAGTGTGATGGCATTTCTTTGCTGTCCCTGTGCCTTACCCATGTGGCAGTGTGATTATGGTTCTCCCTGGGCTGGAGTTAGGGGGCCCCAGGGGTTTTGCCACAGTGTAAATGTGTCCCGTGAGAATGTTTGTGTCTTGTGATCATGTCTCTCTGCCCTGTGACAATATCCCTGTGTGGTGGTGTGGCTGAATCTTTGTGAGAGTGTGTTCTCTGCCTGTGGGTGACCGTGTGCCTACGCTGGTGACAAAGCAATAATGCCACTGTTCCCCTGTGAGTGACAGTGTGGCGATGTCTGTGCGACAGTGCCCTTGCTCTCCCAACTGCATTGTATTTCACCACGTGGATGGTCACATTCGTTTACCCAGACTCCTACTGGAAGAAACGGGGTTATTTCCGATCTTTTGCTCTTAGAAAGAAGGCTTCAGTGAGTAACGATGTACGCATGTCAAGTGCAGAGGTGTTTCTATGGGATAAAGTTCCTGAACTGGGTTTGCTGGATCAAAGGGCCATTACATTTGCAATTTTGATAGGTGTGGGCAAACTGCCGCCCTTCGAAGGCAGTTAGTAAAAGTTACTTTTTTTTTTTTTTTTTTAAGTGTCCCTGGGCCTGTGTGATTATCTCCTTCTGGCTATCTAAATGGCCACAGTGTCCCTGTGACCGTCCCTGGGATGCAGTGGGACCCTGTCAACACGTCTGTCCTTTAAGCCTTTGTTGATCGTGTTCCTGTGTACATGACTGTTCCTGTATGACAGCCTAACTCTGTCCCTGGGATGGTGCCTGTGGGTGGCCATGTTTGGATGAAAGAGTGATTGCATTTGGGTGGAAGTCTGACTGCCTGCAGGTGACAGCGCGACTGTGGCACCGTCACCCCTTGCTTGGGAAAAACCTGACGCATCTTGGTGGTGGTGTGTCTGTGGCCAGTGCCCGTTCCTGCGGACACCTGCGCATCGGGGGCTGGGGTGGTCGGACCTGGGTCCTAGGCTGGCCTCACCACCCGGCGTCCAACGCCCACAGGGAGTGCAGACCTGGGCTCCGTGGAGCTGCGCATTGAGGAGCTGAGGCACCACTTCCGAGTGGAGCACGCGGTGGCCGAGGGTGCCAAGAACGTGCTACGCCTGCTCAGCGCCGCCAAGGCCCCGGACCGCAAGGCGGTCTGCGAGGTGAGGGGCGGGACTTTGGCGGGGGCAGGGCCCCAGCGAAGGGGCGGGAATTGACCCCGTAGGGCCTCCTGCGGTGAGGCTTCAGCGAGGGGCGGGACCTTGGCCAGGGGTGGGGCCTCAGCCGGGGGTGGGGCCTCGTTTTCCCGGAGCCCAGGGGTAGGACCCAGGCGGTTTGAAGGCTAGGGCCAGGTAAGACTTAGCCAGGCTTGGGGAGGCCCCACCCCTAGGCTTGGGGAGGCCCCACCCCTAGCCCACTCTGTCCCTCCCATTACAGGCCCAGGAGAAGCTGACCGAGTCCAACCAGAAGCTGGGGCTGCTGCGGGAGGCTCTCGAGCGGCGCCTCGGGGAGTTGCCCGCGGACCATCCGAAGGGGCGTCTGCTGCGCGAGGAGCTTGCTGCGGCCTCGTCCGCAGCCTTCAGTGCCCTCCTGACGGGGCCCTTCCCTCCCACGCACTACAACACCCTGTGCAAGCCCGCGCCACTCACAGGTGGGTCCAGACCTCCCCCACCCAGACCCCGCCACCGTGGCTCTGTATCCTCGACCTCTCCCCAAGCCCTGAGACCCTCAACCTAGATCTCCGCTTTCCCCACGCCTGTACCCCATCCTACTTCATTGTCCATGCATCACAGCTCTGTAGCCCGGGTCCCCACTTCCCTAGGCCCCACAGCTCTATGCAGTGGACTTCCGGGCCCAGCTTGTCTTCTGATTCTGGACTCTTGCCCCCATGCCCACCATGTCCCCATCACTACCCCTTCTTACCCGGCCCTGTTTTTCCCTCCAGCCATAGCCCCCCAGCCCAAGTCTCGCAACCCCTCATTCTCAGAACCCTCAGCCCTGAGTCTGCCCCCACCCTGCAAGACCAGCTAGCTCCTCCCTCCCTAGACCTCTCAGCGGTTACTTCCCCCTTAGATCAGCCCTACCCTAGACCCCTGACCCCTTCTGGGACCTCTGGTCAGCTCCCTGAGTCCTACCCTCGATGCCCTAGTCCAGTCTGGCTCCCATTGCCTCATTGGCCCGTGCCCTAAACCCATCTTCTGTCGATAACCCCCAGCATCCAGAGCCCCTCCCCAGCCTGGCCTACCCCAGCCTCAGCCCTGCCCCTTCTCCCATATTTCTCACTTGTGGGCATCCCTGCATCAGACCTCCTGCCCCTCCCCCCCGCCCCGGTTGTCCCTCACCGACTTCCACCTGTGTGCTGGCCATTTCTGGATATGCCCACTTCGCCTTTGGCCTGTGCCAGATATGGGCGCCCCCTGAGCCTGCCCTCCCTCAGGGACCCTGGAGGTGCGTGTGGTAGGCTGCAGGAACCTTCCAGAGACCGTCCCCTGGAGCTCCTCACCCTCGGTGGGGGTGCCTGGCACCCCTGACAGCCGCACCACCTTCCTGAGCCGCCCAGCCCGGGGCCTTTACAGCCGAAGCGGAAGCCTCAGTGGCCGGGCCAGCCTCAAAGTGGAAGCCGAGAACACCAGTGAGTGGGCACTGAGCCTTGGAGGGATGAGATGGGGCGGGGATCCTGGGATGTCACATGCTTGTAACACTTTATTTACTTATTTTGAGAAGGAGACAGAGCATGAGCATGGGAGGGGCAGAGAGAGAGGGAGACACAGAATCCGAAGCAGGCTCCAGGCTCTGAGCTGTCAGCACAGAGCCCGACGCGGGGCTCGACCCCATGAGCTGTGAGATCATGACCTGAGCCAAAGTCAGACTCTCAACCGACTGAGCCCCCCAGGCGCCCCTAGAACTAGTACGCTACGTTCATTAGGGTGGATATTGTTCTAAGAAAAAAAAAGAAAATGCAAGTGCTGGGGAGGATGTGGAGAGACCGGACCCCTCGCTCACTACCGTTGGGACCGCAAAGTCCTGCAGGCTCCGTGGAAAGCAGGATGGCAGGTCCTCAAAAAATTAAACATGGCATTACCGTGTGACCGGCAACCCCTCTTCTGAGCACACACCCCAAAGAGTTGATCTGTGGACGCTCATGTCCACGGCGGCATTATTCCCGACGGCCAAGTTGTAGAAGCGACACAGGTGTCCGCTGACGGACGAACGGATGAGCGGAATGCGCTGTGTATGTGCCGCGGGGCGGTATTCCACCCCCAAAAGGCAGCCTCGATACTGACACGGGCTACAGCATCGACGAACCTGAGGGCGTTAAGCTAAGTGAAACAAGCCCGTCACAAAAAGATACGTTCTGTACGATTCCACTTCTCTGAGGTGTCGAGACTAGTCCGGGTCGCGGAAACGAAAGAAGGGTGGTTGCCAGTGGCTGGGCGGGAGGGGAGAGCAGAGAGTTGTTGTTTCACGGGGACAGAGTTTCAGTGGAGGGAGACGAAAAACGTTCTGGAGATGGATGGTGGTTGGTAGTCGCACAACAGTGTGAACGGAACGCTTCAAAGTGATTACAGCGGTAAATGTTACGTGAATTTTACCCCAGTTAAAAAAAAAAAAAAGGCATCCAAGAAAGTAGGTACAAAAGAAGAAGAATAATGGAGCAAACACCCATGATACCACCACCCAGGTCAGGTCAAGCAATAGAACTCTCTGGAAACCCCCCTTCCCTCTCCCCTCCCATTCTAGCCCCTTCCTCTGTCCAGAGGTAGCTACTCTCCTGACGTGTGGTTATCATTTCCCTGCTTTTCTTTGTAGTTTTAGCACCTATGTACACATCTCAAAACAACATAGTTTAACCTTGCCTGGTGTTTGAACTTTACATACGCAGAATCATACAGAACGTATTCCATGGTAATGGCTTCTTCCATTTAACTTTGTTTGGGAGACTTAGCCATATCATAGCATGAAGCTATAGTTTATTCATTCATTTTTTTTTTAATTTTTTTTTTTAACGTTTATTTATTTTTGGGACAGAGAGAGACAGAGCATGAACGGGGGAGGGGCAGAGAGAGAGGGAGACACAGAATCGGAAGCAGGCTCCAGGCTCCGAGCCGTCAGCCCAGAGCCCAACGCGGGGCCCGAACTCACGAACCATGAGATCGTGACCTGAGCCGAAGTCGGACGCTCAACCGACTGAGCCACCCAGGCGCCCCTATTCATTCATTTTAACTCCTGTTTAATAGCCTGTTGTCTTAGACTGAGCCGTAACAAACTGCTGCGACTTTTTAAAGTAAAAAATAGTAAGAGTTGAATATCAGCTGATAAGACTATACTATAGTTTATATGTTAATTCTGTGAATAGATAGATATTTCTAGTCTGGGGCCAATATAAGCGTTATATATGTGCATTTCCCAATGTAAACTGCGTGCATTTTTTTAGGGTGAATTCTCAGGAGTATATTGCTGGAAGTTGCATATAGAGTAAAAGCGAATTTGGGTCCCTACCTCACACCATACACAGACATCAACTGGAAGTATATTAAACGCCTTAACGTGAAAGGCAGAACCATAAAGCTTTGTCACGATAGCACGGTGAACATGATGGGGGGAGGAGAGATTTCTTTACTAGGATAGGAGATATGATCCCCCCTACACACACCCCAAACATTTTCTGACCCCCTCCCCCACCCCTCATTCCAGGCGAGGTTAGCACTGTGCTCAAGCTGGATAACACAGTGGTGGGGCAGACCTCCTGGAAGCCATGTGGCCCCAACGCCTGGGACCAGAGCTTCACCCTGGAGCTGGAAAGGGTGAGCTAGGTGGGGGGGACGGCAGGGCCTGGAGGAGGAGGGTTCTGGACCTCAGGCACCCCAAGTGACGGCTCAATTCCTCTCCCTCAATTGAGGCCCGGGAACTGGAGTTGGCTGTGTTCTGGCGGGACCAACGGGGCCTGTGTGCCCTCAAATTCCTGAAGTTGGAGGATTTCTTGGACAACGAGAGGCATGAAGTGCAGCTGGACATGGAACCCCAGGGCTGCCTGGTGGCCGAGGTACAGCCCGACCCCTGAGCACGAGAAACTACTTTCCCACATGCTCCCATTGTCCAGAAGGGAAGAGATGTTTGGGATTCATCTCTGAACCTTGATAGAAAAGTGTATGTAATAGTGACATCAGTGACACAACGTAAGCTGGGGTTGGTTTTGTTCTGAGGGGAAAAGATTGACCAAAAAAAAAAAAATTGCAAAATTTTGCCAAGCCCGAAAAGAAAAGAAAAACCTGGTGATGTGTCAAGGAGATTGCTATCAGAGCCACGGCAGACTAGAGAGAAAGCCCTTCTGCAGTGCTGTTAGGGTTAGGGTCTCAGTTGGGGTACCCCACCCTTGGTGCTGTGGCCAAGTGCGCCCCAGTGGGCCGGATCCTTCTCGGTTTGCGCGGTCGGGTGTTGAGCAGCCCCCCTGGTTTGCACCCACAGGAAGCCAGCACCCACCCCCACCCCCAGTTGTGACAATCAAAGATGTCTCCAGACATTGCCAGTGTCCCCTGGGTGAGGGCCCGCGGTCTAATAAATGACATTCCTAGCTGACCCCTCGTGGTGTGAGCCACACCCTGTCCTAAGTGCTTTGCCGGCTTTAACTTGTTAATCCTCACGCAGACCCACTTCAACCCAGTTCAGAAGTGATCCTCCTTAGTCACATCTGAGCGGGGAGAAAACAGAGGCACCGAGTAGGAAAGCCCCTGGCCCTCTCATTCAGCCAAAAACTTCCTCAAAAGTGCTTTGCCCCTGACACATATACGTGTGCCCTGCGTGTGTGGGAATCCGTGCCTCGGTGTGGGAATTCTGACGTGATCTCATAATCGAGGACCGCTGGCGGAAAAGAGCAGGGACCAGGGCTGACTCGAGCGGCAGGGCAGTGAAATTGTTCTTCCGTTCGGGAGACCGGCCAAAACCCAGCGGGTGGCTGGGTGGGTAGCGGGGGTGCGAATTCTGAAGCAGTCCTGCTCGCCCTCGAGGTCTACTTATAGCGTTCTGTTTTGTTTCTCTGCCTCCCCAAAAGCACCAGCCGATAGAACTTTCTACAGTTCTGTGGTCTATGAGCCTACAATAGTCGCATTGTGTGGTAGATGGAAATGCTGTATCCGAGCCCCGTCCAACACAGCAGCCGCCAGCCACGTGAAGTGTGGCTAGCCGGACCAGGGAACTCAAGTTTTAATGTTACTTTACATTTTTCCTGAATTTAAATAGCCCTTCATGGCTAGTGGTGACCATATCGGACACGCATAAGGTCACACAGTTCTGTGACTTTTAGCGCCTTGCTAGAGGATGCAACCAGAGTGGGGAGAATGGCACCAGACCGGCGGCTCCCCCACATGGGTGGCACCGGCATCCCCTGGAGAGCTTGTTGAAACACGGACTGCTGGGCCCCTCCCCCGTGTTTCTGATTCAGTGGGTCCAGGTGGGGCTCAGGAATCTGCATTGCCGGCAGATTCCCCAGGTGATGCTGCTGGTCCGGGGCCACACTTGGGGAATCAGGACACTCGAGGATGTAGGACCTTGCTGGAGCTGAGTGTGCGTCTCGTTGGGTCAGACCCCCCCTCTGCACCCCTGGAGGAGGGTTTGGTTGCCTGCTTCTTGCCTTTCCAAGATGGGGTTTCAGGAGGTAGCCCTGCCAGGCCATGGATTGTTTTTTTTAGCCCCTTGGTACCTTATAACTTCTTAATACTCTGTGTTTGGATGTGGGGCCGCAGTGATCAGAACCCCCAAAACATATGGGTGTGCACACCTCCTCTCCTAAGGGCTTCCCCCTGTGCCTAGAGGTGGGGGCAGATTCTCACCCACTGGCCCCTCTCCCCAGGTTACCTTCCGCAACCCTGTCATTGAGAGGATACCCCGGCTCCGAAGGCAGAAGAAAATTTTCTCCAAGCAACAAGGTGAGGAGGGGGTGAGCAAGGCAGAGGAGAGGCCAGGGGTCCCGGGAGTATCGTGAAGGGTGACGCCTGCCCCCATCCCTCCAGGGAAAACATTTCAGCGCGCTAGGCAGATGAACATCGATGTTGCCACCTGGGTGCGGCTGCTTCGAAGGCTCATTCCCAATGCCACGGCCACGGGTACCTTCAGCCCTGGGGCCTCTCCGGGACCCGAGGCCCGGTCCACAGGGTAAGGAGGGAGGTCCCTGGGGTCTAGGCTGTCCCTGGTTGCTTGGCAGGGTGCTGGGTCCCAGACAAACCCTCCTCCCGTGTTCTACAGCGATATATCTGTGGAGAAGCTGAACCTTGGGGCTGACTTGGATAGTTTGCCCCAGAAGAGTCCTCTGGGCCCTCCTTCCAGCCCATCGAGCCTGGTGAGTGTCCCACTCTTTTCCCCCTGGGCCTGGCTTAGGCAGCTTCAAAGATTCCTCCTCCGGGCCTCATTCCCAGCTCAAGGCCCAGAGACCACCGGGAACTTCCCTGGGTCACACATCTCTTCTAGAAGCAGGGTCCCACTCTCTATTCCTGAATAAACACATGAGCTCAGGAGCCAGGCCACCTGGGTCCTTGTCCCTGCTCTGCTATTTGTTAGCTGTGTGACCCACAGCAAGTTGCTTCGCCTTGCTGTGCTCTGTGCACTGGCCTGTAAACCAAGCACGTTTAAGACTCAAGTCTAGGACAGAAGTCAAGATAGCGGTTTTCTCTGGTTGCGGCGGGGAGGCGGTTATTGATAGGAGGGAGATACAAGGGAGCCCGTCAGGGTCATGGCGATGTTGTGGGTCTTAATCTAGGGCAGAGATCAGCACAGTTTTTCCATAAAGGGCCATTGCAGAAAGCAGCCACACATGATACATCCATACACCAACGGCCGTGGCTGGATCCTGGCACAACCTCGCTGACGGACACCGAAGCTTGAATGTCATATCACTTCCACAGATCACAAAATGTCACTCTCCTTTTGATTCCCCCCCCCCCCCTTTAAACACGTCAAAGCTATTCTTAGCTCACAGATGGTACAAGACACGTTTTACCCACCCCCGGTCTGGGTGCCACGCACCCAGGTGGACACATGTGTGTACGAGCTGGCTCCCTTGAGTGCATTTTACACCTCGCCTAAAAAAAAGAAGAATAACATATGCTTCTGGATTATATTTATAATAATAATATAATGACAGGCACCATGAGATGAGTTTGGCAAAACAAAATCCGAAAGTTTCATACCACCAAATGCTGGGCAGGAGGCGGGGGAGCAGGCAGTCAGCGGGAGGCTCGCAAATTGTTGCATCTCGGGAGGGCATAGCTGGCTGAGCTAAAAATGGGACATCGTCTCGACCCGGGAGTTCCAATCCTGGACGTGCACACGTGTGCGCCTCCCGGAAGTTCACCGCGGCAGCTTTGTGTGGGCAGAAGTGAAAACGTCAGAGTCCGTTCGTAGGAGCCAGTGCTAAATAAGTGACAGGTGGGAATAGTACGTGGCTGTGACATATGCGCGGTGGCGTAGAATAGCTTCTGAGACGGGTTGTCCGGTAGGGACGTCCGGCTTAGGATATTGTCAGTCGTGGGAGCCAGGAAAATGGAGCCTCTACCGTCAACGTTTGCTTGTAGAAAATCTATCTAGAAAGCCACTCGGGAAATCCTTCATGGTGGCTGGTTCCGGGGAGGGGGGCTGGGGCACGAGAGGCCGGTGTTTCCCGCCACACACCTGTCCGTGCTGATGGGATTTTTACAGCCGTGTCTGCAGTGGAGGATGATGAACCGGTAGTAACATGTTCCCGTTTGCAGTATTGATCTTGACTCTTTCCAAAGTTCCATGCACACGTGGGGTAAAGAATTAAGTGGCTCCCAGGGCACATACCCATCAAGGCAATAAGTAGGCAAGATGATAAAATGTATTTACAGCATGAAGAAAAGCAGCGAAAGGGGACGGGGAGTATGTGTGTCTCGGGGAGGGGGGTTCTGTGAGTTGTCTGATATGCTGACCAGCTGACCATCTGCGAAGGTGACATCCCGATAGATGCCCGGAGGCAAGGGAGGAGCTGTGCAGATGCTGGTGGGGAAGAGAGGACTCCTCACCCTGGGTGGGAGGGAATAGTCTGGCAAAGGACTTGAGCTGCTGTGTGCACAGGACAGCGTGGCAGGAGGGGAGTGAGCATGGGGCCGAGCGGGAGGAGAGGCGACGTCAGAGAGGTGACTAGAGTGCAGTTATATCATGGGGTGCCTCTGACCCCCTGTCTCTGCTGCAGAGCTCCCCGATCCAGGAAACTACCACCACTCCCGAGCTGCCTTCGGACACCCAGGAGACCCCAGGCCCCGCCCTGTGCAGGTGACAACCCCTCCCCCACTCCCCACCTGCCACCCCTGCCTGCCGTCCTTGTCCCCACCACTGTCTTCTCTCCACAGCCCTCTGAGGAGGTCACCCCTGACCCTCGAGGATTTCAAATTCCTGGCGGTGCTGGGCCGGGGTCACTTTGGGAAGGTGAGGCAGGGGGCAAGGAGTTGAGGGAACTGGGGCTTCCCGGGCTGGCCACGAAGGTCCTCGCTGCCCACTGTGGTTCCAGGTGCTGCTCTCTGAGTTCCGGCCCAGCGGGGAGCTGTTCGCCATCAAGGCTTTGAAGAAAGGCGACATTGTGGCCCGAGATGAGGTGGAGAGGTGGGGAACCAGCTGGGGCCCTCTGAGAACCTTGGTCTCTTCTTCTGGGAAGTGGGAGACAGAGCAGTCCCCTCTTCGGAGCTGCTGTGACAGTGATTTATAACAGCCACTTATTACTAAGCCAGCACTTGAGATGTTACCAACTCTTAGAAAGTGCCCACTGTGCGCTTTATGTCCAGTAACTCATGACAGTCCTATGCGGCAAATATTACCGTTCCCCTTCTGCCGATAACACAGAGAGGTCGAGCAAGTTGCCCAAAGTCACAAAGCCAGTAAGCAGCAGGTCAGGGATTCAAACCTAGGGACTCGGACTCTTAAGCCTGCACTCCTTTTTTTTTTTAAATGTTTGTTTCTTTATTTTGGGAGAGATTGGGAGAGAAAGAGGGGAATTCCAAGCAGGCTCCCCACTCAGTGTGAAGGCCCAATGCGAGGCTCGATCTCACGACCATGAGATCATGACCTGAGCAGAAATCAAGAGTCAGATGCTTAAGTGACTGAGTCACCCAAGCACCCTTGAAGGCTGTACTCTTAATGGCACCATTACACTGCCCCTGCTTTGGGGTTAGGGCCCTGGGTCCAAATCCCACCTCTGCCACCAATTTGCTTAGAGGCCTGGGGGAAGTCACTTTGTTCTTCTGATCCCCAGCCTCCCCATGTATAAAAGGGGGGTAATGATGCCTTTCTTGCAGGGTTGTCAGGTAGATTAAGTGAGGGGATGCATCTAGAGCATTCTATACAGTATCTGCCTCCCCTGTAAAAATGCCCAAGAGAGACCCTGATTGTCCCTAATCTTCCTGACATTTTTTTTTTGTTAATCAGGAACCCAACTCAGACAGCCTTAAGCAAAAGAGGAATTTATTGCTCTGGATCAGAAAAGTGTAGGGGTGTGTTGCCTTCAGGCATGGCTGTATCCAGTTGCTCAGATGACGTCTCGCTGTCCTCTTTCCTCTTTGTGGGCTTTGCTTGCAGTCATTTCACTGGGGGCAGAGAGAGCCCCCTACCACAGCAATTTAAGGTTCATCTACCAGTTTTAGCCCTTCTTCCTTAATAATTCCAGCAGAAATCCTGAGGTTGAGCCCCACTAGCTTGGCTCGACCATTCCCGAACCAATTCCTGGCCAGGAAAATGGGGTGCTCCAATTAGCCCACCCTGGCTGTTCCCTAAAGGGATGTCTGGCGGGGCGGGGGGGGGGCGCGGCGCTGTTACTAGGATGATAGATGGATTCTGGGTGCTTGTTTAGCCGCTGAGGTTCAGAAATATTAAGCAACTTGCCTCAGGTTGCACAGCCATTCGAGGCCCCCAGCAAATAGGTGATGGCTGAGGACTCCGGGGAGTGTGGGGCCTGGGGGTGGGGGACTGCTGTGGTCTCTGACCCCTGCCTGCAACCCTGCCCAGCCTGATGTGCGAGAAGCGGATCTTGGCGGCGGTGACCAGAGCAGCACATCCCTTCCTGGTGAACCTGTTCGGCTGTTTCCAGACGCCAGAGCACGTGTGCTTCGTGATGGAGTACTCAGCCGGCGGGGATCTGATGCTGCACATCCACAGTGACGTGTTCTCTGAGCCCCGCGCTGTGTGAGCCCCCCGCCCCCCGCCCCCGCGCCCCGCCGCCAGAGAGGCTGTGGCGGCCCTCTTCCTACCCTCCACCCTTTGGCCCCTGCCTTCTTCCCCCAACCTCCTGGAGTTCTGGGGAGCTGGGGGGCTTTGGGGGACGTGAGAGCCAGGTTTCCGTGGCCTGCCTTCCTTGCCTGGAGGCCTGGCCCCGTCACATGAGCTTCTCTCTGCAGCTTTTATTCGGCCTGTGTGGTGCTGGGCCTGCAGTTCCTGCACGAACACAAGATCGTCTACAGGTGTGTGCCTGTGTGTGCGTGTGCTCCTGTACACACGCTCTGCCCACGGGGGGCCCTCAGGCTTCAGGCAGGGCCCGGACCCCCACTCATCCCTCTTTACATCCCCCCAACCCATCACAGGGACCTGAAGTTGGACAATTTGCTCCTGGACACCGAGGGCTATGTCAAGATCGCAGACTTTGGCCTCTGCAAGGAGGGTGAGGGGCGGGGCTGGGATTTGAAGGGCTGGCCTTTGGGGATTAGACAGAGTGGGGAGGGAATGGAGTCCCCAACCCCACCTGGGCCGCCCCCAACCCTAACGCTGGGGTGGGGCTGACTGGCTAGGCCACCCCATGCTGGGCTGGGCTACCGCTGGGACCCCCACCCGTAGCTGGGGGACCCGCACCCGAAACCTCACATGGCCCTACTGCCCCCAGGGATGGGCTATGGGGACCGGACCAGCACATTTTGTGGGACCCCGGAGTTCCTGGCACCTGAGGTGCTGACAGACACATCTTACACGAGGGCTGTGGACTGGTGGGGGCTGGGTGTGCTGCTCTACGAGATGCTGGTTGGAGAGGTGAGGCCCCAGGCTGCTCCCACCCTGCCTGACCCTGGGATCACACTGGGAACTGCTTATGCCTGGGGTGGGGGGTGGGGGGACAGGGAAGGGGGAGGAGCGGGGGAAGGGGGGAGAGGGGGAGGGGGGGAGCGGGGGAGGGCCATTGGGGAATCATACTGTGCCTCCATGTGCTGTGTGATGGGGGCAGCTGGCTTTGCCTCCCTAGCCTCAATTTCTGCGTCTCTAAAATGGGGGTACTTACCTTCCCACATCAGTCAGGCCCCAGAAGTAGCTGGGAGTGGACGGCTCAGGTGGGGCTGGGAGGGGAGTGGCCAGAGGAGGGGCCTAATTCACCCTGGCTCTCCCTGTCCCCAGTCCCCGTTCCCAGGGGACGACGAGGAGGAAGTATTTGACAGCATAGTCAATGATGAGGTTCGCTACCCACGCTTCCTGTCGGCCGAAGCCATTGGCATCATGCGCAGGGTGAGGAGCCCCCGACTTGGGCCTGGGGAGGGGCTCTGGGGCCGGGCCGGGGAGGACTGACACCTCTCCTCCCCCCAGCTGCTGCGGAGGAATCCAGAGCGGAGGTTGGGGTCCAGCGAGAGGGACGCAGAGGATGTGAAAAAGCAGCCCTTCTTTCGGGTAAGGTCCCCCCAAGTGCCTGGCCACCCGCCCCCCCCCACCAGAGACCTGGTCAACCTGGTCACCCCGTCCCCCAGGGCCTAGTCATTTCTCCCCTACCAAGACCTAGTCACTTCACCTCCAACATTGTCACCTCTGTCCCCCCCCCCCCCCCACTGACCCTCCCACACGCACATCTGCTCCAGGCCAGCATGGTGCAGACCACTGCCCTGTGTGTGAACCCAGGCTTCCCCTCCCCCACCCCCGGGCTCCCCATGCTCTCACACCGTGACCCTTACTGGGCTGCCAGTAAGGATCACATTTTATCCCTCTATCTTATGACTCCTTATGTCAATCCCCCAGATGCAGGGCTGGTCAGGGCACAGGGGCTGGTCGCTCGGGCAGTCTGCTCCCCAGCCTCTCCTGCTGACTTCTGTCTCTCCTCCGCCCCTGCAGACACTGGGCTGGGACACTCTGCTGGCCCGGCGCTTGCCACCTCCCTTCGTGCCCACGCTGTCAGGCCGCACGGACGTCAGCAACTTCGATGAGGAATTCACAGGGGAGGCCCCCACGCTGAGCCCGCCCCGCGACGCGCGGCCCCTCACGGCCACTGAGCAGGCAGCCTTCCGGGACTTCGACTTCGTGGCCGGGGGCTGCTAGCCCTCTCCCCTGCCCCTGCCCCTGCCCCTGCCCTGCCCAAGCTCTTAGTAGTTTTTGAAAAGGCCTTTGGGGTTTGCCCCACCCACGCATCCTCTGGCTCCTAATGTGTGCAGTGATGTTGGCAAGGGGCGGGGGAGTGGGGGAGAGGGGTGTGCTTGGAAGCGGGGAGAGTTGTGGGGGGCAGATCCGATGGGTGGCCAGGGGCATAAAGAGTGACGGGGAGATGCCCTGAGTTTGCATGGGGCTCGCTTGATGAGGGTTAAGGGAAGGTGGGGACTCTGGGCTATTATAGTGGGGATCGTGCGTTGGCCGGGATGGGACGGACATGGCTCGGAGCTGTGTTTAGGGACTTTGGAGTTTGGAGGCCCTGATGGGGCGTGGATTGGGGGTAGGGCCTTGAGGATGTGTTGGGGGAGCTCAGGGTCACAATGAGAGAATTGTTGCTGGGGTCAGTCCAGGCGGTGGCAGGAGCAAAAAGCGCCCCTGGCGGCTCTGGATCGGCTGGATCGGCCAGCCGCTCTGCTCCAGACGGGAGCCCGGGCCCTCGGGCTGCGGCCGTGGCTTTCTGCGCATGCTCCGGCATCTGGCGTGTCTGGCCAGACTCCGTGTCTGGCCTGTCTGCGCCTCTGCCTGGCAAGTCCCAGAACTGCACACCCCGAAGGTTCATGCGGCGCCTCTGTCACCCCCGCGCGGTCACAGGGGCGCTGCAGCCCCGACCGGACACAGGCCCTGCGCACGTCCGCAACATGGCTTTATTCCCCCGAGGGCTCAGCGCTGCGGACCCACCTGGGCCCGGCCGGGATGGTCTGACTCAGCCGCTGGGGCTGTTTGCGCGCCTAGAGGTGGCTGAGGCTACTGTGCCTGGAGCTGCGCAGCGAGCTGGCCTCCCAGGCGCTCTTGGTTAGGCCCAGCCCCGCAGGGCTGCCCTTGGCGCCAGCCCTCGGGGGCAGGAGGCGAAGCAGTTGGCGCAGCACGGCCTGGCGCAGCAGGATGTACACCCAGGGGTCCAGGATCTGGTTCCACGAAGCGAGGCGCACAGCCAAAAACAGCGGCCGCTGCAGGGAGCCGGAGCCGGAGCCCCAGCCCCCGACAGCCAGCACCACTAACACCTGCGGGAGAAGCCGGTGTGAGCAGTGGGGCAGGTGTGAGAGAAGGGGGCTGGCCCAGGGTGGGGCTGGGATGGATGAAGCGTGGCTGGAAAGTAAGGGGGCTGTGAAGAGGAGCAGAGGCTCACCGGGAGGGTAAATGGGAGTCCCGGTGGGAAGGAGCTCCGGAAGGAGGGAGAAGGTGTGGCGGAAGCAAAGGCCTTCAGCGAGTGGCGGCTCGAGCAAAAAAAGGAGAGAAGTCCCAGGTATCCCGAAAGACAGGGGACCGAAGGGGGAGAGAAACGGGGCGGCGTGGTGACGGAAGGGGGCTGGGGAGGAGGCTCGAGTGGGTAGGGTGAACTGCAAAGACCCCAGGCAGGAGAAAGACAAGGGGACTGGGTGGAGGGGTGGGAGATGCGAGGGAGGGACCAAAGGGCGGGCTGCGTGACAGGTGGAGCCTCGAGGGGGTGGGACCGCGGTTGGAGAACGCAGAGAGAACCCTGGGATCCTAGGAGGGAAAAGGGTGGGAGGGATGGGGGGGAGGGGACAGGAAGGAGCCCGGCCGGAGGGGCGTGTGCGCCCCTCACCAGCAGCGGGCTCCAGCAGATGCACGACACCGCCATGATGCCCACGAGCTGGCCCACCATCTCCACATCGTGAGCGCGGGCTCTGCGCGCCGAGCCGCGGCCCGGGGAGCCGCCGGCGGCCGAAGCTACGGACGAGGCGGACGAGGCGGAGGCCGAGCGGGGCGCGCGCGCCCCCCAGCGACGGCGGCTGTCGGGGCCACTCGCCGGAGGACGCCGTCGAGAGCGGCGGCGCCAGCGGGCGCGCAGCAAGGCCAGGCCGCTGAGCGTGTTGCACACGAGCGCCGCGAGCAGAGCGGCCAGACCGAGGCCGGCGAAGAGGCCGGGGAGCAGCGCCTGGCGCCAGCCGCCCGCCGGGCCCAGGCCGATGAAGCACCACGTGCCCGGGTACTGCAGCTCGTAGCGGCCCACTCGCGCCAGCGGCAGCAGCGCCACCGCCAAAGCCACGGCGGCCAGCGCGGCCAGCGCCAGGCGCGCGCGGGCCGCCGAGACGCGCGCCGCGTGCAGGAGCGGCCGCGTGACGCCCACGCAGCGCTCCACGGCCATGCCGCAGCCCAGCAGCAGCGGGCACAGGCCGAAGAACACCATGCAGCCGCCCAGGAAGTGGCAGGCGCCGCCGGCTGGCGAGCGGCCCGCCGCGTACAGGCGCAGCACCAGGGCTCCGGGGATGACGTGGCCCGCCAGGTCGGTGGCCAGAAGGCTGGCGACGAACAGCAGGAAGGTGGCAGCCGAGCGGCGGCGCCGCAGGCGGCCCGCGGCCTGCGCCAGCAGCGCCAGCGCCAGCACGTTGGACACGGCGCCCAGCGTCATGGAGAAGATGGGCAGCGCCGGCGAGGCGCCCGCCCGTCCGGCCGGCGGCCCGGCCGACGCGTTGGGGGCCCCGGGCTCCGCACACACGGTCGCCTCGCCTGCCAGGCTCAGGTTGAGGGGCCCGCAGAGACTCATGTCAGGTGCCGGGGGTGGGGCTGGGGAGAGGAGAGGAGGGCACGGTGAGGCCGGCCGGGAGCGCAACGGCCGTCGTCAAGCTGAGCCCGGCGGGTGGCACCACCTCAGATCGTCGGGACCCATTTGAGGCCACTGGCATTGTCCCGTCGACTCGCTGCCCGTGGCGACTCCAGGTGACCACGACTGCCCCATTCCTGACCCTTTCTCCTCCTCTGCCCCATCAGCCCGTCTCTTGCTCCCCGCCTGCTCTGTCCACCCCGGTTCCTCCGGCTCCAGCCTTCCTCCGGGTCCGTGTCCCCACCTCTGGGCCTCACAGATCCACCGCTGGCACCCACCTCCCGTTTTTACGCCACGGCCAATTCCTGGCCTCTGGCTCCGTCCGATGCCCACTGACCCATTTCTGACCCCAGGGCCCCACCTGCCCTCACTGCCCTTTCCTGACGATCACCAGGTCACCTTTGGTCCAGTCCCACGTTTGATGCTCACAGCCCCACCTCTGCCGCCAGGCGCACATCTCTCCCCACCGCGTTGTCCTTTTCCCCAAGGCCACGTCTCTGTCCCTACAGTCCCTGTCCCCCACACTGCAACCTCAGAGACCTGTTACTGGGTCACCCTGGCCCTACCCCCGACCACAGCCGCCCGGATGCCCCACGGTGCCGTTCCTGCCAGCTCCACGTCCCTGCCCCAAAGGCCTCAAGGCGGACCCAGCACCACCCATCCCTGGATGCCCTGGTGGTGAGGGCTGAGAGGGCAGAACGGCCTGCTGGCCAGGTGGGAAGGGCGGATGAACAGATGGTAAGACGGACAGGGACAGACCGATGGGGCTGAGAGTCAAGAACATGGGACAGAGAGACTGAGGTAGCCACGGCCCCATCCTTCCAAGCCCCCCTCCCCCACCAGGGACACTCTCGCCCCCCTTTTCTTACCCACTCAGCTTGGGGCTCCAGGCCCCCATAGCCTGCTGCCGGCTGCACCCGCCGCCCCAGAGCTCTGCGCACCAGAGCTCTCCGGCAAGCAGGCAGGAAGGCAGGCCGCTCCCTCTCCCTCCCTCCTAGGGCGGCTCCTCAGCTCCTGGCCTCCTCCCGCTGCCCGCTCCGGCCTCCAGGGGCCTCTCCGACCACCCCATCTCCCCAGCTCAGCCATCCCATCTCGTGCCCGCAGGAAGCCTGGGGTGACAGTGACCTCTCTCTCTGCTCCTGGCAACGGGCAGCGGCCACTCAGAACCCCAGCTGCCCCACCAGGAAGGGGGCTCCCGGGGAGCTGGCCTGGTCCCCCATGACTCCCTCCCCCTGGCAGGGCGGGAATAGCCCTCTCCACCCTCCCCACCCCTCCGCCCCCAGGCGCAGGCCTTTTGCCTGCCTCATTAATAAAGTGGATAAAATCTAAACACTGGAAAATGTGAGCATCGCCCAGGGCGGGCTGGGGCGGCTGCAGGGGGTGCCACTGCCTCCGTGGAGACGGCCAGGTTGTGGGGGCTAGCCCTGCTGGGAGGCAGCAACACCCTCCTGTCCTGCCAAAGCCTTCATGGATGCTGGGGCGGTGGTGGGGGTGGGGGTGGGGGTGGCGGTGGGGGTGGCAGTGGGGGTGGGGGTGGCGGGCAATGCCTCGGGCAGACCAGCTTGGGTCAGGCCCAGCCTGGCCTGGAGACCTGCCCACTATTTACACAGGGGCTTAAAGCCCAAGCCAGGGCCAGCGGCCAGTCACGGGAGGGGGAGTGGGGGAGGCTGAAGGCGGGCTGGGGAACCAAGACGCCTGGTGACCAGGGGACCATCTCCTGGGACTCAGAAGTCCCAAGCCACCTGTGGACACATGACGGCGACCTCCCCTCCCGCCCTGACAAGCAGGGGACACACACACACACACACACACACAGTCTCCCATCCTAAAACAACACAATCATATCCCTTAACACCCTGAGATCAGATACTGTCAACTCTGTCCCCAGCACAGCAGCAGCCACGTTCCTCAAAGCCTTGGGGTCACCTGTCGTCCTACCCGTGAACTCACTGAGACGGTGTCACCCCCAGAGATGCCCCGACAGTCACTGGCTCAGACTTCTCCCAACGCGCTGAAACGCAGGCCCCTTAGCGCTGCGGGACCCAGTCTCAGCACTGAGACAGCCACGGTCTGTATCACCCGGAGACACCCCCTCACAGTCCGAGACAGGCCCACAGGTACACTGCACGCACCCAAGACACAATGGGTTGCACCTCCTGGACATCCTGGGATCTGGCTGGTCAACACCTACCCCGCAAACAGAAAAGCGCAGGGACACCCTCGCTCGCGGCCTCGGCCACGTCGAGACGCGCCTCCTCGGCCGCCCTCCACACAGAGGTGCCGCCAGTTACACCCAGACACCCGGGAACACGGAGACAGTCACGTTCTTCCCTCAGCAGAGCCGCAGACGGCCAACTCCCTGAGAGACACAGTCGTACTCTCGAAACACGGAGGCGCGACCCGAGCTGTTTACCAGCACGGACACAGGGGGCACCCGTGGGTGCTGGGACCCCAACATCAGCTGTCTCCGTCCCACCCCAAGAACACAACTGCGGGCCGCGCGCACACCCCAGGCCCAGCCGGTCCTCCCAGCTGCCCTTTCCTGGGCAGGCCCCTCACCCTCTTGTTGGAAATAGGGATGGAAGAGGGGAGCGGGCTGAGCTCACACATTCCTGCCGGGACCTCTGGCCTGGCCCCCCTTGCTTCAATTCCTGCCCTTCCCTCCAGGTCTGGCCGGGGTCCCACCCCCCTTCCTTGATCCCCACTCAAATCCTTGAGGATGAAGTGGGTTGTCAAAACAAGCACGCGGGGTTTATGTCCAGTGCGCGCCGTGGACGCCAGCGGACCCCACACGTCCAGAGCGGGCAGGAGTGGGGGCTCCGTCATGACTGCTCCCCTCGGTCTTGGGGGGCAGGGCTCCTGCCCACAGCATTTGCCCTGGCAGGCCTCCGCCTTGGGCCCGCCATCTTTCTTTTCCCAAGCCAGGCTTCCATACCCCTCCGGGCCCTGGTGCTCCCCACGGCCCCGGGCCGGGCCGGGCTGTAGCCCACAGTCTTGCGCCCACGGTGCGCCTCAGGCTTGAGGTGGCGGGAGCTTCGTTCAAGAGGGAGCAAGACTTGAACCCCAGTAGGCCGAGAAGCTCCGGCCTTTGACAGGAAGCCTGGTGGCCCACGGCCAGAAACCTCGTCAGGCAGAACGGGTGTGGGGGGCGGGGGGAGGGTGGCCCAGGCAGGCTCCTAATTCAATTTGGAGCCTGAAGGGGATGGATTTCAGCTGCTACATTCTTTCCCAGCCCTGGCTCACCCCCTTCTCCCACCCTGAAGCCGCCACACAGGTCCAACGGCAGATAGATTCTTTATGTTCAAGACAGCAAATTCAGATACAAAAGCCCACCGCCATCCTCCCTCCTGCCCCTTCTGTCCGGGGCTGGGCTGAGGGAGACACGGGGGCAGGGGAGGGAGGGAGGTTGGGGGGTTCACAGCAGACTAGTATTTCAAACGCAGAGGTAACAGACTCCACAGCGAGGGGGTTCCTCTGGTGGGGGGGGGGGGGCGTGGAGGGGGAGGGCGTTATTGCATTTGCTGAGGGGGGATGCCCCCCTTCTGCATTCCCTGCAGCAGGAAACTAGGGAGGTCACGACCCCCAAAACAGGCCCCAGGGAGACAGAGGGACCAGTTTGGCAGCTGATGCGGAAAGTGTTGGGGGCGGGGGTGGACGCCCAATCTGGCTGGTCCCTCCCCGCGCCCGGCCCGGCTGAGGTAGGTGGGGAACAGGGCAAGGGGGGACCGGGGACCCCACCCAGGGCGGGAGCTGGGGAGGGGTGGTACCGATTGGAGTAGGGCAGGGGCCTGGCCCCACCTCCACTCTGCATCATCCTCGGGCTGCTGAGCCAGGTCCAAGCCGGATGCTGGGGTCCAGGCCACGGTGTCCCTCCCACGGGGGGCTCCCACCAAGCGGAGCCAGGTCACTGAGAGGTCTGGAGGGAGGCCTAGAAGCGGCCGACCTTGGCATCCCCAATGGCACCCCAGACGTCAAAGACAAACTCATCAGGGAAGGCAAAGTCACCAAGCCGTTCGTCCAGGGCCTCCGCCAGCTCATCCGGGTTCCTCTTGTCCTTTCCGAGCTCCACCATGGTGGCCGCTGGACAAGGGTAGGGGGCGGAACGGAAGCACAGATGGCAGAGGTACTCAGGAGACACCCAGCCCCGCAGGACCTAGAAGCCCCTCCCCCAAACTCGCACCCATCCCCAGATCCAGGTGTCCCCACTCACCCAACTCCGTGTCCCGGATGCCCATGTAACTCTCCAGAAGGTCATCTACCTTCTCAATGGCCTTCTCCTCAAAGGCTGAGGGCTGGGGGGTGGGTAGAAGGAGGGACAGCGACACCACAGTGATGTGAGTACGTTTGCCATCGTACTTACTGAGTGCCGCACGATCTTTTCACCACTTCCCGTGTATTAAGCCACAGCTCATCCTCACCACAACCCTGGGTGTTATCGTCCCATTTTACACACAAGGAAACTGAGGCCCACTTGCCCAGCAGAGGTCCCAGAGCTGGGATGTGGCAGAGGTAGCATCTAGTGCTCCGAGGTCCTCAGCTAACAAAGGATGCGGCCACCTATGGGTGCGCGGGGAAGGAGGGAGCGGGCTGGGCTACAGCACTCACCACATCCTCTACTGTGGCGGGGCCGCGGGATCTGAGCCGGAGGGTCCCTCGGCCAGTGCCCAGCTGGGGGCCAGAGCCAGGGCGGCCACCCCCTGAGCGTACGCTGATCATGTCTGTGGGAGGCAGGCGAGGGGTGAGTGAGGGTCGGGGAAGCCCAATTCCAGCATGCCCTGGGCGGGACCCCAGGCATCCTGGCCTCAGTTACCCTCTTCTACCTTCTGGAAGCTTCTGCAGGCTCTGGGGAGATGGGGCCTGAGGTGACCCCAGGAGGGCAGGACTCCCGACTCAGGCTTGGCATGGACTGGGGAAGGACAGCCAGGGGCTGGGAATGGAAAAGGCTGGAGGGGAGACAGAAGGGGGCCCCGTTCCCAGGGCAAGAGGGACAGGAAGGGGGTGGGGCCTGGGTCGTGAGCTGCTCTCCCCAAGGCCAAGGAGATATAGCTGCTGGGCCAAGGACCAGCCCTGTCTGCGGGGGGAAGCTTTTGAGAGTCCCCCACCCCCAACCTCGGGGGCCTCAGGCCCATTCCAGAGAGTTAGTGAAGCCAGACGGAAAAGAGGGGGTACTGGCACAGGGCAGCCAACCCTGGCCTCTCCAGGCTGGGGGGGCTCGCCAGGGTTGGGGGCGCTTGGCTGGGCTAATGGTTCCGGGAAGCTGGGTGCGGGGGCAACTTCCTCCTTGCTCTGGCCCTCCGGGGCTGGGCAGGGAGCCAGCACCCCTCCCCAGGGCAGGGCGGGGCTACCCCTCCATTCCGCCGCAGCTGGCTGGGTTTGGGCGCCACCTGCTGGTGGCTCCCTGCCACTGTAGCCTGAACCCAAGAGAATAGGGCGACGACAGGGGTTCCGGGCGGGGGGCAGCCCCCTCACCAAAAGCTTTGCGGGGCTCTGTGAGCTTCAGCGTGAAGGTGCGGCCTCGGGGTAACTCCTTGAGCAGACGGGCCACCTCGTAGTGGCGGCAGCCCAGCAGGCTCTGCCCGTTGATGGCCTCAATCATGTCCCCCACGCTGATGAGCTGGATGTGGTCGATCACGCTTCCCTCCTTAATGCGCTGTGGGGAAAGGAGCCGTGAGTCCCCTTGGCTCGGCCCTTGGGTCCTACGGCCAATCTTTACCCTTAGGACCCGGGTGTCCCCATCCACCCCAGGCACCTTGATGAAGGCATAGCCGGCCCCGTTGTCGGTAATGGTGAGTCCCAGCGCCTCCTCGGACTTGAACACCTCTACCTCCTTGCGCTGCCCCTTGATGTGGGCGAAGATGAAGTCCTCCAGCCCGATCTGGCCCCCCAAGAGTTTGTCCATGTCCACTTTGTGGGTGTTGAGGGTACAGAACATCACCTGCATGGGGGGAGACACTCAACCCTCACCTTCATCCCTCGCCCTTTGCTAACCACAACCCGGGGGGATAAAGGGAGCTGGGAAAGGGCTGGGGGTCCCCACCCCGGGGCCTGACCACCCCCAGACTGGCCTCCACTGGGATGCAGCTCTTCTAGAGCCGGGATTTCTGTCCTAGCAAAAACTCTCTGCTGGTTCCAGGGCACAGAGCCTGGCACACAGTGGGTGCTCAGTAAAGGGCTTGTGGAATGAATGAAGGGGCACAGAATACCCGCCACCCCTACTGAGACCCCTGCATCTACTTCCTGCTCAGTCCCACTGCGGCCCTTCTTGTCCCCCTGCCTTCAGCCCCCCAAGTCCTTGGGGTCAGGCCTCCCAATGCATCCCACAGAAACGAACCTCACATCTGACCGCCAGACCCCATAATCAACTGGGGCACAAGCCTCCCGATGCATCATGGGAAGGTAGCATCCAGCCCTGGCCATCCATCTCCGCAGTCCACTGGGGCACAGGCCTCCCAATGCTTAATGGGAACTCAGCACCCAGCCCTACTCTCCAGTTCCCCACAGTTTGCTGGGGTGCAGGCGCCCTAATGACTGATGGGAACTTAGCACCCAGTGTGACCCCACCAGTTCCTCCAGTAGGGAGCTGGTGTCGGCGTATGCACCTTCAGCAACTGAGCCGCGGCTCATGGACAGGACGCACGCCCAGGCCTCAGCCCGCCGTCAGGGACCCTGGTGCCCGGCTCCCCGGTGGGTACCTCGGCAGCCGGCAGCCGGAAGGCCTCGGCGATCTTGCCATACAGCTCCTTGACGTTGGTGAAACCCTCGATGCGGCCAGTGGGACTGCCGTGGGCCAGCTGGGTGTGGAACACGAGGCGGGGCCGCAGGGCCGGGGGAGGCGGGGGCAACCCCATTTGGGGCCCCCCCGCCCCACCCCCACCCAGGGGCCCCGGCTCCCCCACGCCCAGCCCCCCACGGCCTGGCTCGGCCTCCTCATTCTCCACCAGAGGCGGCGCCTTTTTCCGCCGCCCCAGTCCCAGCGGCATGAGCGGTGAGAAGCAGGGGGCACACTCAGGAGACCTGCAGGGCGGGAAAGCGGGCTCAGGGCCTGGGCGGTGGCCTCGGGCCGCCTCTCCCCCACTAGGAGCACACTGCTGACCCGATGAACAGACTGGCCTCGGTTCAAAACCCACTCCCAGCGTTTATGTACCGGTACAGAAGTAACCGCAGCAGCTATAACACCTACTACGACCCCGTGCAAAGTGCTCTGTGACCTTACTTAATCCTCACACGACGTTGTGATATGGGGACAATATTTTGCTACGGATACGCCCACTTAATGAGAAGGTGGAGGCTCAAAGCGGTTACGTTTCTCTTCATTCTTCTAGGTGTTTATTCATTACTATTTTTTTAAAGTAAGTTTCACGCCCAGTGCGGAGCCCAACACGGGGCTTGAGCCCACGACCCTGAGATCAAGACCTGAGCTGAAATCAAGAGGCAGATGCTTCACTGACTGAGCCACCCAGGTGCCTCCAGTGTCCCCTCCTTTTTCTACTGGTTGCAGCCACTAGTGCTGTGCACAAAAAGTTTCCGACTCTCCCTTCAAAGCACACAGCCAGGTGACATTTACTGACCTCCCTGTGACTGGGCAGGCGTATGACTAGTTCTGGCCAATGAGCTGTGAGAGGAGGGGACACATGGCATTTCTGGGCTGAAGCATTTCAGTCCTAGATCAAGAGCCTCCGGGGGTCTGCGTCTCCCAGGCAGGGTGACCTGACACATTTGTCCAGGTGGCAGCACCATCAGCCTGGCCCCGAGTCACAACGGACTATGACGAATGGAACCCCCTACTGAGCTGCAATGGAGACGTAGCAGGACTAAAAAAATAAACCTTTGTGGAATTCAGCCACTAACATTTTGGAGGTTGTCGGTTACTGTAGCAAAACTTGTCCTGATACACTTTCTTTCTTTCTCCTACTGCTATTCTCTCAGTTTCTCTCTCCCACCCTCCTTTCAAATAAGTATCTTTCGCATACTTACTATATGCCATGCACCATTTTAGATACTGCCTTCAGTAAGATGAGCAAGGTCCCTGACTAGGGGCACTGTATGCAGTTCCACAGGTTGTTCACTGTGCAAAAGCACCAGACCAAGGTGGCGAGTGGGACTGAAACTCAGCCTCTGCTCTGGCTCGTCGAGCTACATGCCAAGCTGATGTGTTTGCTGGGAGGAAGGCCTGCCTCTTTCTAACTCTCTCCTGGGTGCCATATACGCCAGCTGGGGTTCTGTTCACGCTTTTCCGAAGCATACAGTCCAGAGGAAATGCGCAGTGAGCAAGCCAATGTGTAAAAGCCTAGTATAATTTCTAAGGGTGCTATGAAGACAGTAAAACAAGACAAGTGCTTCTACCGACAAAATCAAGGAGGGCCTCTCTGAGCAGGTGAAGCTGAACTTGAGACTCGAATGACAGGAAGAAGCCTCCATACAACGATGTGAGGCAAGACAGCTCCAGGCAGAGGGAACCGCCAGTGCAAAGGCCCTGAGATGGGGACACGCTTGGCATGTGTTTGAGGGACAGCAAGTGGGCCTGCACGGTTGGAACAGAGTGGTGAGAGGGACAGCAGGAGGAGGTGAGGGCAGGGAGGGATAGGGCAGAGCGGGCAGGGCCTTGAAGGGCCCAGGCAGGACTTAGGCTTTCGCTCTGAGTGAGGGGGCAGCCGCGGGAGGGCTCTGAGCAGACTCGCGGACTCTGCTCACAGAGCAGCAAGGGGCCAGTGTAACTGGAACAGAGAGAGCGATGCGTGGAGAGGGGGGGTTGAAGAAGTCCTGGGCGTAGGAGGGGTCGACCGTGCCGGCTTCCCAGAATGGGAAGGAGGTCAGGTTTCATTTTCAAGCCACGCGCCCTAAGCCACAGAAGCCACCCTAAGCCACAGAAGCCGGCAGCACTCTCGGGTCTGTCTGCCCCCCACGTGCAAAGTGGTTCCCTAGGCCACTCGCTCTCCCTGGGCCTCGGATGCCTGTTCTGCAGACGGGGACACTCACCTGGCCAGGCTGTGCTGAGGATCACATCATGCCAAACGATATTCTTCTGTGTAAAGGGGACTTCCCGCTCCCTCCCTTCAACTCTCCTCTTCCAGGGAGCCCTCCCGGATTCCGCCAAGCCCAGTGCGCTGCACTCACACTCACGCATCCGTTCATTTGCTCCCACATTCATTCGTCTGCTCTCCACCGCCTCCTCTAGGGGCGCCTGGTCCAGCCCCATCATCTCTCACCTACACTAGTGCGGTTGCCTCCTCCGAGTCTCCCGGCTTCTGCCCTCACCCTCCACGGTCTCCGGTCAACACGGCAGCCAGAATGATCCTGTAAAACACAAGTCCTGTCTCACCTCTGTCCTCTGCTTCGACCCCTCCCGGGGCTCCCACCTCATTCAGAGTAAAAGTCACCGTCCTCCCCTCCACCCACACGCCCCAAAAGACCTGCCCCCATAGCCTCCCTGCCCCCACCTTCTCCCGCTCTCCCCCTTGCTCGGTCCTCCCAGGCACACGGGCCCGGTCCCTGCCCCTCTAACACACCAGGTACAATCGAGTGTCCGAGGTTTTGCACTTGACTGCGCCCTGTGGCATCCACACAGACACTGTCACACCTCTTTCAGGTGGGATGCAGATTTCACCCACTGTTCTCGTTCACTGTTTTGGGAAAGGGCAAGGCATTCTGTCTGCCTTGCTCATCCCTATATTCTTAGCACAGAAAACAGTGCCCGGGGGTGTAGTAGGTGCTCAGTACGCATTTGTCGAATGAATGCAGGGATGGATGAAGGAATGATCCTAATAGTCATTAGCCCACCAGTCCCCGTGCCTGGCTCTGTAGTCCCTGCCCTCGAGGGGGTACTGTCTCCCCAGCAAACACGCAAGCCCCACCTCTGTGATCTCAGCTCTCACTTCCCAGCATGGTGCTGGGTGCAGGGTAGGTGCTCCATCCGGCCACACAGACACGGAGCGTGTCTCCCTCACCTCTCATCGCAGTTTCGTTTTTACTCCCTTCGTCATCAGTGATGCCGAACAACTGTTAACACGTTCATGAACTGGTTGGATTTGTCCTGTTGCAAACTGCCTGTTTAAGTCTTTGCCCGATTTTAAAAATTGCATTCAGGGGGCACCTGGGTGGCTCAGTCGGTTAAGCAGCCGACTTCGGCTCAGGTCATGATCTTGCCGTCTGTGAGTTCGAGCCCCGCTTCGGGCTCTGTGCTGACAGCTCGGAGCCTGGAGCCTGCTTCGGATTCTGTGTCTCCCTCTCTTTCTGCCCCTCCCCCATTCATGCTCTGTCTCTGTCTGTCTCAAAAGTAAATAAACGTTAAAAAAAATAATAATAAAACTGATACATTTAAAAAAAATTGCATTCAGTTTGTTTTTTATCGTAATGCCTATCTTTTTTCTTCTTGACTTGCGGGCACTCTTTAGACATTTCAAGTGACTGGTCTTTTTTTTTTCTTTAATTTTTTTTTAATGTTTTTATTTATTTTTGAGAGACAGAGAGTGACAGAGCGCAAGCGGGGCAGGGGCAGAGAGAGAGGGAGACACGGAATCCGAAGCAGGCTCCAGGCTCTGAGCTGTCAGCGCAGAGCCTGACGCGGGGCTCGAACTCATGAACCGTGAGATCACGCCCTGAGCCGAAGTGGGACGCTTAACTGACCGAGCCACCCAGGCGCCCAAGAGACCAGCCTTTCATCGGTTATCCACCTCTCTATCTCCAGCACCCATCGCAGAAGGCGCTCACAGAACATTTGACAAAAAAGAAAATTCTGAATGAACCAAAACTTTTGCCTCGGGGTATGAAGGTATTTCATCACACTCAATGATGCTTAAACAAACAAAACCACCACGAATCCTCATCATCCCCTCCCCTGGTTCTCCTTCTGCTGCTCCTCATACATTTTAGCAGGAGGCCGAGAACATGAGTCTGGAACCTGGCTTTTCCACTTACTAGCTGTGTGACCCTGGGCAAGTGTCTTAACTTCTCTGAGCTCCAAGGAAATCACGCATGTGGGCGCACAATAAGGGTTCCATAAAGGGTGATTTTTCCTACTGGTTCCATCTGTCCCATCATCTTTCAGTCAGTTGCTAAGATTCAAACTTCCCCCTTTTCCCAGGGCCCCCACATCCAGATCACCAGTTCCCAGACTCCTCACTCTGCCTACGTTTGCTGCCCTGGTTCAGGCTAGTTTCCATGGCCTCACCTGTGAGGAGGGAATACTGGTGGTGAAGAAAGTGAGTGATTAATGAAGTTGCCTTCCAGGCTACAAGAGGCAGGATGGCCTGGGTTCAGATCCCACCCCTGCCACTTACCAGCTGTGTGGCCGTGGGCAAGTCACTTCATGTGATGGGGCCTCGGTTTTCTCATCCGAAAAAATGGGCAGAATTCCTGTTTCTCAAGGTGCTTATGGGAGTCCAAAGAGATCACGAATACAACCTGATTAGCATTAACAAGCATTTTGCCTGACATTCAATTTAAGGGAACTGTTACTATGATTGTCATTATGATTATTGCCTCCTCCCCTGCCCTGCCAGGGAACATCCCAGTCCTCTCTGCCTGCCTGCCGAGGCCTATGCTAAGCCACCTCCTCCAGGCAGCCTCCCTGGCTTGCCCCAGCCTGTAGGAACCGCCCCTCTGGTCCAGACAGCTCAGGCCCATGAACTTAATTACACGTTGCCCTGGCAGAACTCTTGTCTTCCAGTCTTAGGCTGCTATTTAACTTCGTGTCTCTATTTTAAAATGTAAACCAGATCGCGTCACTACCCGGCTTCCAATTTTACAACAGGTTCCCACCTCACAGGGGAAAAGCTCTGAGCTCCTTAATATGAGCCACAGACCCCTGCGGAACTGCCACTGTGGCCTTATCCGGTGCCCCAGCCACACTATTCCAAGCTTGGTCTAGCCTCAGAGCCTTTGCCCTGGCCGTGCCCCCTGCCCGATCTTCCCATGGCTGCTTACTTTTTGTCATTCAGACCCTGTCTCTGAAGTCCCCTCCTCCAAGAGCCCCACCCCCACCCCCGCCTTGCCCAACAGATTCTACCGAGCCACCCCCTCATATTTTATTCATAGCACTTTTATTCATAGCACGGAGCACTTCTCCCGTCTGCAGGGATCTTTATTTCCTTGTTAACTTGGTTGTGTCCACGAGAATGGCAGCTCCCACAGAGCTGGGAGTTTTGTCTTGTTCACTATTGTGTTCTCTGTCCCAACAACAGTGCCTGGCACATGGTAGGTGCTCAGTAAGTGTAGAATGAATGGATGTGCCTTATGCCCTCATCCCGCCTACTCTGAGCCCTCCTATCCTCGGAACATGCCTGCCGTGGAGTTGCTAACGGCCACCCCCTCCCCACGTTCCCAGTCTCCCCTCAAACCTGAACATAGGGATGGAGGAAAAGAGCGTCAGCTTGGGCGCCAAGCACATTGGCTGGAATCCCAGCATTCCCACCCTCTCTTCCCTGGGAAGGGCCTGAAACTTAGCAACGCCACAACCACGCAGAAGTGCAGTGGGGGCAGCAGGAAGCAGGGAAGGGGGTTCCTGGGGGCTGACATAAACTGGGGGAGGGGGGGACACCACACCCAGCCTCCCCTTTCCAGTAGGATATTGCTTCGGAGAGGAGGAGGGAGGGGGAGGCCTCTGATTCAGTCTTGAAAAACCGGCTCCCGGGTGTTTCCGGGAGAACGCGTACTGCCCAGGGCCTCAGCCCAGGCTTCCCAGAGGGGCCCAGGGGGCAAAGGACCCCAACGTGCAGGCCCCCTATGTCCCCCACAGACGTCACTCTCTTCTTTGGACCTTGGTATTCAGACCTTGCCTTTCCAGCTCAGGGGAGGCAAAGTAGGGCTGATGTCTGGTGACCTCTTAGGGGGAAAGCAAAAACCGGCAGGTGTGGCCAGATGTGTATGGTTGGGGGCTGGGGATAGCAGCAAGCAGACAGGCCACAGAGCCATGTGGTCTAGTGGCTGAGACTCCAGATCTGGAATCTGCAGCACGGGTTCGAGTTCCAGATCTGCCACTTAACTAGCTAGCTGTGTCACCCTGGGCAAGTCACTAGCTGTGTCACCCTGGGCAAGTCACTCTACCTCCTGGGTCTGTTGCTTCACTTCTAAAAGAAGTAAGCGTGCCTTCCATGAGGTGTTTAGACCCACTGATACGCATGCTAAATGCCTGACATGGAAGCGTTCAGCAAGTGCCAGCCGGGGTGATTTTCTTCATTATTATTGTCGGGACCTCGGTCCTCCCCAGGTTCCTCTAGGCCCTGGAGGCTGGGGACGAGGCCACCTCCAGGGAGATGCCCAGGCAGGGCTCAGAAATACCGACCCCGCGCCTCTCCCTGCCGGGAGGGGGACTGTCCAGAGGAGCGCAGGGGGCAGGGTGGCCTGTCGGCCCCGTTTGAGCGGCGGGAAGCGTCTGACCCTGCCCCCAGCGGAAAGACAGGCGCCCCTCTGGGAAGGGGCCTCGGGCATCCTGGCGCCCAACCTAGACTTCCAGCCATGTCCCTGGGGCCGGCCCCGCCCCGCTCGATCCGCCGGATCCCCGCGCGTCTGCGGCCCCGCAGGCCCGCGCTGGGGTCCCCGGAGCGGCCGCGCCGCGCCCCGTCCGCGGGGGGCACTCACCTGCGCCGCCGCCGCCACCCTGCGCGCGCCCCGCTCGGCCCTCCGCAAACTCCGGGCCGGGCCTCTCCCGCAGCCGCGGCCAGGGGGGCGGGGCCGGCGCCCGCGCCCCGCCAATCAGAAGCGGCCGTCCGACGCTCGTGGCCAATCCGCGCCGTGCCGCCCCGCCCCGGGTGGTTTCGACGGAAACATTCCAAAGGGATCCCTCCGCCTCGCCCGGCTCTTTCCGACCCACCCCCCCCGCGCCGCGGCTCAGTGGACCTTCCCACCCCGCCTAAGCCACGACAGGCTGTACCACCGTAGGGCGCGGAGGGGGGACCTGAGGCTGGGCCCCTGCCAATCGCGGGGAAGGAAGGAGACGAGCAGCCAATGGGAAGCTGGGGCCCCTGGACCACGTGCTGGTGGATGAGTGTCGGTCTGGGGTGTCTTGGGTGGTAAGGGGCGCAGGGATTGGGGCTGGTCATCAGGTGGCCGAGGCTGAGTTTCGCCAAGAGGTAAACTCCCCACGTCCGGAAAAGCTGACCCTTTAGGAGACCCGGGAGGGGGCCCAGGGCAGCCCCCGATCCCCTCCTCCTCCCGGTCTGCCCCCGACCCGGCCCGGCCATCCTCGGAGCGGATAAAAGGGAGGCATTCATTCCAGGCCGGCGAGCGGGCGGAGGATCGAGATGAATAGGGAGGGTCCCGAGTGTCCCTGCTTCCTGGGATGGACAATGGACAAGGGCATTCATTCATTCATTCATTCACTCGTCAAATATTTAATGTGCTGCTGCTCCGTGCCAGGCTCTGGCCTATCTCTACAGACACACCAACGGGGAAGCTGAGTGTGCTTCTGGTAGACGTAACAGCGCGTGCAAAAGGCCTGGAGGCCGGACAGAGAGATACAGCACATTTCAGGGCAGTGCCGTATCCTAGGAGCTGGCAAAACTGGGGGAAATGGTGTAATGGAAGGGAAGACAAGGGAGAGATAGACTGTCTGCTTGTTGGTTAGGCCAGCGGATATTTACTGAGCACGTAATAGGTGCTAGACTATAAGGGGTACCCAACCAGCCCAAGCCATTGCTCTTTCATGAGGCTGTCTCCTCCATCTCAGTGCTCCCCACCTACGCCCGGGTCCTGAGACTGGCACAGAGCAGGGTGACAGCACACGTGTCCATCTCACCGTCGCCAGGTTTGGCTTGTAACCGAGAGTTCTCAGGCAGGAGGAGGTCCAAGAAACGCAGACACGAACGCACCTCATGCAGACCAGGACGCTGAGTTCCCAGGACAGGTGAGGATTCCTTGTTCTACTTCAAAGCCGGGGGCCGCTGGGGCAGTTGGGGCTGGGCCAGGGGCTTGCTGTGTGTTCTGGGAATTGTAGTTCTTGGAGGCCCCTAACGGCTGCGACTCTGATCAAGCCTCATTAAATAACTGGGTCTCTGCAGTCCCCAGGGTGAGTTGTTGCACATCCCAGCCCCGCCAGGGCCTACCGAGGGGAGAAGTGGAAGAGGAGAGTGGGGCCTGGGCTTAGCCGCTGCCGGCTTCGAGGGAGACCGGCCCCACCCAGCTGGCAAACACTGCCACTGCCGTGGCAACGGGCACAGCTATTGTCCTTCTCTTCCTGTTCTGCTGACCTCTGCCATCCCCACTGAGTGATCGGTTGCTGTGGCTGGGCCAGTGTCCTCTGTGGGACTGTACCCACTGCCCTGCTTGTGCCTGGCATCTGAGCTGCCTCCCACACACCTGAAGAGGACAGTATGTGGGGCCACGGGGACAGCAGAGTCCTGAGCAGAATCCACCTGGATCCACCTGTTGACTGATGAGGCGCCCAGGGAGGGGTGTGGGGGTTGTCCAAGGGCGCAGAGGTGGCCACCTCTTTACCCAGTGTTACAGCTCAAGAGGCTGGGGGGCCCAGCTGCTAAGGAGCTTAGACCTGAGTGCTACCTCTGCCCCTTTGGGGGGAGGAAAAAGTCTGGAGTGCCAGCTAAAATGTGCAGAAGGAAAGATTGAGTGAGAAAATCCCCATTTTGCAGCCAGTAGAGGAATAATTAATTCGGGCTAGGCTCCTCAGTGGGGGAGTAGATATTCACACAGTCTCGAAGGACCAGCCCACAAATTACTTGTTAATTACAGAGGGAAAAAGATACCTCAGAAAATTCACCATGGAGAAAGTTGGCAGTCACCACTTTAACCAAATGATCAAAATTAACATCATCAGGGATGGGACAGGCTGACCTCACATGCATCTTGCTGTGATGTACTGAGAAGGACCCCTGCAAAGTACTTGGTCCTGTCCAAAGTGTTTAACCTGAGTCTAATCATAAGGACACAACCAGATACTTCCCGATTAAGGGGCATTCTGCCGACAAACAAACCAAAAAACCCCAAACCAAAAAACAAAAACCAAAAGTGCCTGGACTCTTCAAACAGATCTATGTCATGAAAGGGAAAATCAATCTATTCATCGAATGAATGAAGGAATGAATGAATGAAATGCCGGGAAACTGTTCTAGACTGAAGGAAACAAAGAGATGACAGCCAAAATCAATGTATAATCCTTGATTGGATCCTTGATAAAAATTTCAAAAAGAAAAGGATGAAACAGCTACAAAAGATATTCTGGGGATAATCGAGGATATTTGAATGTGGGTGGATCTTAGATAGTATCATGTCCAGGTTAAATTTCCTGAATGTGGGCATTGCACTGTGGTTGGATAAGAGAATGTTCTTATTTGTGGGAGAAACACACTGAATTCTTTAGTGGTAAATTTGTGATGGTTGCGACTGCCAAATAGCTCAGAAGAAAATCATATGTGTATATATCTTATATACAACGTCATAATATGGTATGCATTAGTATTAATATAGAGGAGGGGAGGGGAGAGAGTGTGAGCAAATGTGGCAAAATAGTAACAATTGTCGCTGAAGCCAGGAGAGTAAGTAAGCATATGGGTATTATTTTACTGTTCTTGTGAGTTTTCTTTTTTTTCCATACATTTTTTTATTCTCTGTTTTTGAGAGAGATGGTGAGACAGAGCGCAAGTGGGGAAGGAACAGAGAGAGAGGGAGGCACAGAATTCGAAGCAAGATCCAGGCTCTGAGCTGTCAGCACAGAACTCGACGAAGGGCTCAAAGTCATGAACTGCGAGATCATGACCTGAGCCGAAGTCGGACGCTTAACCGACTGAGCCACCCAAGCGCCCTAAGTTTTCTTTTTTTTTTTTTAATGTTTGTTTTTGAGAGACAGAGAGAGAGAGAGAGAGAGCAAGTGGAGAGAGGCGGAGAGAGAGGGAGACACAGAATCTGAAGCAGGCTCCAGGCTCTGAGCTGTCAGCATAGAGCCCCACGTGGGGCTCGAACTCACGGACCGTGAGATCATGACCTGAACAAAGTCAGGTGTTTAACCTACTGAGCCACCCAGGCGCCCCAAGTTTTCTTTTTTTAATGTTTGTTTATTTATTTATTTATTTATTTATAAATATTTATTTATTTTTGAGACAGAGAGAGAGAGAGCATGAACAGGGGAGGGTCAGAGGAAGAGGGAGACATAGAATCTGAAACAGGCTCTAGGCTCTGAGCTGTCAGCACAGAGCCTGACGCGGGGCTCGAACCCACAGACCGCGAGATCATGACCTGAGCCGAAGCCGGACGCTTAACCGACTGAGTCACCCAGACGCCCCAATGTTTATTTATTTTTGAGAGAGAGAGTGAGTGGGGGAGGGACAGAGAGAGAGAAAGAGAGAGAGGATCCGAAGCAGACTCCAGGCTCTGAGCTGTCAGCACAGGGCCTGATGCAGGGCTTGAACTCACGAGCCGCAAGATCATGACCCAAGCCAAAGTCGGTCCCTCAACCGACTGAGCCATCCAGGGGCCCCTCTTTTTTTTTTTTTTTTTTTAAGTTTATTTCTTTATTTTGAGAGAGAGCAAAAGAGCGAGCAGGAGCAGGGGAGGGGCAGAAAGAAAGAAAGGGAGAGAGAGAGGATCCCAAGCAGGCTCCGCACTGTCAGCGCAGAACCTGACTCGGGGTTTGAACTCACGAACCTCGAGATCGTGACCTGAGCTGAAACCAAACATCGGATGCTAACCAACTGAGTCACCCAGGTGCCCCTTCTTGTGAGTTTTCTACACCTTTGGAAATTTCAAAATAAACATTAGGGAAAAATACCCCCTAATTCCCTCCCATCTCTGGTGCAACACTGCCGTGGGCTTAATGTGCACCTTTCTGTTTGTATGTTTCCTTGAAAATGTGCCTTGTTTTATGTGAGTATTCTATTACATTTGGCTTCTTACTTTCCTTTTCCAGGTAGCACTGTATTGCTTGCTTGCTTGTTTGCTTGTCTTATAGTAGGACTTCAGTATCCATCCGTATTGCCAATCTCTTGCGTCTGTTTTCTTCTGATTTCTACTTGATGTTCCACAGATGCATCCCTCACGTCTTACGACTCTGTCCCCTGGGGATGGACATCAGGCAGCCTCCAGCTCCCAGCACTGCAGCCTTGGACATATCCCTTCAGAGACCTGTGTGGAAATCTCCCTAGGAGAGAGACCTGGGTGCAGAGATGCTGGATCACAGGGCACAGTCCGTTGCTGTGTGGCGTCCTGGACTAGCTGCCCCCAGCCACACCTTCTGTCAGTGCAGAGGGTCCCATGTACCCACATCCCCGCCAGCTGTTAGCTTTATCCAGCTTCTGATTTTTACCACTCTGACTCGATGTCAAGTGACGTCACTATTGCTATCTTTCACATTTCTCTGATTTCAGGTCACTTTGAGCATCTCCTCATTTGCTTGATCGCCTTCAGTTTCTCCTCTTTTGTAAATTGCCTGTTCATATTCTTTGCCCTGTTTGCACTTGGGTTGCTGTCTTTTACTCGTTGATTTGCGCGTGCTCCTCATAGAATCTAGCTGTGCCCTGTCCCATCCGATCTGTCCTACACGAAATCTCTGCTCTCCACATGTACGTACGAGCACTTGAAATACGGCAAATACAAATTGTGATGTGCCGTAAGTGTAAAATACACACCGGATTTCGGAAACTTAGTACAAAGAAAAGATGTAAAATATCACATCTCATTAATTCATTTTTATTCTGTCTACGTTATAATAATAATAATAATGTGGATGTATTGGGCTACATAAAATGTACTACTCAAATTACTTTCACCTATTTGTTTTTTACTATTTAAATTTTTTTTTAATGTTTATTTATTTTTGAGAGAGAGAGAGAGAGAGACAGCAGGAGCCTGGGAGGGGCATAGATAGGGAGACACAGAATCCGAAGCAGGCTCCAGGCTCGGAGCTGTCAGCACGGAGCCCGACACGGGGCTTGAGCTCACAAACTATGAGATCGTGACGGGAGCCGAAGTCGCACGCTTCACCTACTGAGCCACCCAGGTGCTCCTGAGCCGTGTAACTCTCTTAACAGCCCTGTGAGGTAGGTGCAGTATGAGGCATTGCGAACATATTCTCCCATTCTGCCATGTGATGATTCGTGTCACCATTATATCCTTTCTTGGAAGAAAATTCTCAGCTGCAATACAACAGGACTTACCCGCTTGTGGTTTCCACCCATGGTGTTTCATTAAAGGGGCTCTTCTCTTAAGTCACAAAGTCATTCTTCTGTATTTTCTTCTATTCGTTCTATGGTTTTGCTTTGCTTGTGTCTTTTATTCCATCTCTCGTCCACCTCAGGTTGTGGGGTAGGATACAGTCTTTTTTCTCCATCACCTCTACTGGTCGCCGGCTGTGTGGCCCCGGGCAAGCCCCTTCGCCCTGTGTGCCTCAGTCTCCTCCTCTCTAAAATGGGAATAATAATAGGACCCACCTCCTAAAGCTGTTATGATTACGTTAGAATAAAATGAGCTCTTCTGTGTCAAGTGCCTACAGTCGTGTTGGGCAGATAGTAAATGCTCAGTGAACACCAGCTGCTATTACTGAACGGTGTTGCGGTCACAGAGATGACCTCAGTATGTCATGATAGAAACATGATAGAAATAGACACCTTTATTAAGCTCTTACTATGTGCCAGGGTCTGTGCTGCCTGCTTTTCATGAATAATCCCACTGGATATCACCCCTACTCTACAGAGGAGGAGGCTGAGGCTCAGAGAGGGGCAGCCACTAGCTCGAAGTTGAACAGTGACTCATAGGTGTGGTGTTTTCAACCCCAAGATACCCCTCTGGGTGGGTGGGGCCTGCTCTGAGCCATGGGGGACAGGGAGGACCAAGGAGGGACAATGCCCTGGCCACAGTGATCTTGGGAGTTTGATGGCCTGTGCTTGGGGTCCCCCTGTCAGCCTGGCAGGAGTGGTCTCAGTGGGACGGGCCTGGAGGGGAAGCAAAGGAGGTGGCCCTTCCCAGGCTGGGTCCTCTGGCCCCAGGTCTCTCAGACTCTGCGCGAGCACCTGCCTTTTGCTGCTGGATTCTAGGATGTCATGATAAAACCCGGAAGCAGCACTGTTTTCTGGAGGGCCAATGGGCAGCTCTCTTCTTGAAATGCATCGCTGGTGATTTCCCACCACCGCCTTGGCCCCTTGCCTCGTCCAGCCCCCCAAGCAGCTGACTTGTGGCATCTCTCCCAGCTCCGTCCTCTCTCCATTCCCGGACCTACAACCCCAACAGCGGCCAGAGGGCGCCTGAGAGCTCGTAAGTCAGGTCCTGTCCCCTCCTCTGCTGAAGGACCCCCCCCCCCCCCAAAAAAAAAGGCCATCTGCCCACAAAACACCCTTTGCTGAAGTAGCCCATCTGGAGTCAGGCCCAGCCATACTGACGTCCACCGATACCTTCCCAAGGAAAGCTGGGCCTCCACTGAGACAAAACACCCAGGGCCTCAGCCGGGACTTCCAGTAAAGGCAAACCAAACTTGTCCCTCCTGACTCAGACTCTTTCAACAGGCTTCTCTTCTGCCTCAGGCTTGTAGGCCTGCCTCAGCAGGGCTCTGGCACCCGGCCTGTCTCACCCAGGCCAGGCCCCGCCCTACCCTGGCCTACCCTCTCTGTTCCAGGCACCCGAGGGCCTCACTCCTCAGCCCAGCCTTTGTCAGCTCACACCCCTTGCCTGCCTAAGAGACTCAAGGGGTGGGGGCTTCGGCTCCCATGGCCCATCCTCGAGCTCTGACAGACTCCTGTCCCCTGGCCTGTTCCCCCAGGGCCAGGCCTCTTCCCTCCAAGCCCTACGGTCATGGGCAGTGCCTTGCCCAGTGTAGTGGGCTGAATGGTGGCCTCCCAAAGATACGTCCGTGTCTCTGAAACTGTCGATGTGACCCAATTTGGAATAAGGAAGGGTCTTTGCAGAGGTAATTAAGTTAAGGATCTTGAGATGAGATCAGCCTGGATTAGGGCGGGCCCCTGAATCCAACAAGCGTCCTTATAAGAGACAGAAGAGAGGACCCAGAGACAGGCAGGGGGTGGAGGGCCCTGGGAGGGGGAGGCAGGGACTGGGGCAGAGAGGCACAGGACAGATTCTTCTTCACAGCCTCCAGAAGGAACCAACCTTGCTCACACCTTGGTTTCGGACTTTTGGCCTCCTGTCCTGTGGAAGAATGAATTACCGTTGTTTCAAGCCACATAGTCTGTGGCACCTTGTTACGGCAGCCCCAGGAACCTAAAACTTCTGACTTGGTAAGGTCTGCACTTGTGAGACGGTGAGCTTCCCGGAACCCACCCCCCTCACCCCCCGCCGCTGGGTCTCTGAGTCTCCTAGGGCTTAGTGTTGACCTGCCACTTAGGAACTGTGCCTAACGACTAAGCCATGAATCATGAAGTGGGAAAAGGACCCCAGGAAAGAGGGGCTTTTCCTGGAGCCCAAGAGAACAGCCATTTCTACCAGGTGGGCCCTGGGGCAAGTGGGGCACGGGGGGGGGGGGGCCCTTCCCAGGGCTGGGTTGTCTTTCCTCTGCACACGCCCTAACATCAGTGGTCACAGGATAGATGTGGCCAGTCCTCTTGTCTGAATCAGTTTGTCACTCAATTACTCATTTGACAAACGCTCAGAGGGCAGTTTCTGGGCCAGGCACTGCTGTGAGCACCGGCGATGGAAAGATTGTTAGGGCACGGTTTGTGACCTCCAGGAAACTGGGGTTGGCGGGGGGCGGGGGTGGGTGGTGGCAGGGGCTTGAGGCTCTTTCCTGAGGTTGTCTCTCCTCCCTTCATGAGGGAAGATGTCTGACCGAATAATCGTAGTTTGAGAACTCAGCAATCAGACGCCCCACCTCCACCCCTCCTCGGGCAAGTGTGGGATGGGCAGACCAGGGGAGCATGCTCAGGTCGGTGCGAGAGAGCATGATGAGCACATGTACTTTAAGAACTAGATTGTAATAGGAAACACAGATACTTATTGTTCGCGCTGTGCTCTTTTCAGACAAAAGGTTGGTGCGTTGAAGTTTCGAGAGTCTGATGATCTGTCTCAGGGACTTGAAGTTATACAATCAAATGACACGCCCCACCCTCCACCCGAACAGAGGAAAATTAAGACAAAGCAAAAACCAAAATGCTTGCAGGTCCCTACCTCACTCAGGAAACGCTGAAGTCCTCCCAGTGGCCCCAGGTCCTGCACCACTGCCTCGTCACCCCCTGCCCTCGCTTCCTCCCACTCACCCCCACTCTGCTCCAGCCTCACTGGGCTCTTGGCTGCTCCTTAAATATCTCAGACACACCCCTGCCTCAGGGCCTTTGCACAGGCTGCTCCCTCTGCCTGGAACACCCTTCCCTCCATATCCACTTGAAGAAGTGACCTCCTTCAAGTCTTTGCTCAAATATCACCTTCTCGAGGAGGCGTTCGCTGTGTTTTAAAAAAAAAAAATGCCCCAAGGGGCACCTGGGTGGCTCAGTCGGTTGAGCGTCCGACTTCTGCTCAGGTCACGATCTCACAGCTCGTGAGTTCAAGCCCCACGTCGGGCTCTGTGCTGACAGCTCGGAGCCTGGAGCCTGCTTTGGATTCTGTGCCTCCCTCTCTCTGCCCCTAACCCACTGGCATTCTGTCTGTGTCTCTCTCAAAAATAAACATTAAAAAAAAGTTTTAAAAATACCCCAAACTCTCTACCCCCATGTTTCATATTTTCATCACTCTCCCCATTATCTAGTACATTAGTTGTTTTATTTATTTATCCTTATTTCCCCCCCCCCCCCCCACTCAACTGTTAGCTCTGCCAAAGGCAGGAAGTTTTGCCGGGTTTGTTCACTTCTGTGTCCCCAGCATTAAGCACAGGGGCTGGGTCCACAGTAGGTGGTCAATAAATGTTGATGGAATGAACAATACTTACGACGTGTCAGGTGCTATGCTGTGTACCTCAATAATTAATAACTAATAATATTTAAGGCGTGGGACATGGGGCGCCTGGCTGGCTCAGTCAGTAGAACATGGGACTCATGATCTCTGGGTCGTGAGTTCAAGCCCAATGTTGGGTGTAGAGCCTCCATTAAAAAAAAGAAAAAGAAAGAAAGAAAGAAAAAAAAGAAAAGGAAAAGAAAAAAGAAAGAAAGAAAATTGAAGAAAAAGACAACCCGGGACAGGCTTCCAACTAAGTGCTTTAGAAATATTTGCTCATGTTAATTGCACACTTGCTCTGTGCCAGGTCTGTGGCACAGAGACCTCAGGGGTTAACTGAGTTTTGGCCTGGGGGCAGTGAGAAGGGAGAGCTAGCTGGGATCGTCCTGTTTTACAAGGGAGGAAACTGAGGCTTTGAGAGGTTTTGCCATTTTCTCACGGGAATGCAGCGAGCAGAACTTGAACTCAGCACCCCCTTGAGTGTGCACAGAAGCCAAGTTCATAATTTCATGTGCTCTTCTTCCCTGCTGCATTAACTTACCCACTTTTCACTTGGAACGCTATGAAGTCTGTGCCTCGTTTGTGTCGTTTTTTTAAAGGAGGCCACTGAGACTCGGAGTGGTAAAGTCACGTGCCCAGGGATACACAACAGCAGAGTGACAGAGTTGGGATTCAAGGGGCGAGGGGGCTGCTCCGCTCTGGAGCCTCGTGCTCTGCATCTTTCGAGTGAGCTGGTTGTCACATTGAGATTGCAATGGGAGTGATCCTGCTTCAGGTGCAGCTTCCTCAGGGTGCGCTGAATGTCTCAGGGGATCCCCTGGCAAGTGGGTTCCTGGAGCTCAGCTGAGAGCACTCACCCCCAAAGGCTTTTGGGGTTTCCAGCTGTGGAATAAGAAACCTTCACATAATAACTGGCACACAGTGCTTATTCTTTTTATTTTTAACATTTATTTTTTGAGAGAAAGAGCAGGGGAGGGGCAGAGAGAGGAGGAAGGAGGATCCGAAGCAAGCTCCTCACCGACAGCAGCGAGCGAGCCCGATGTGGGGCTTGAACTCATGAATCGCGAGAGCCAAAGTCTGACGCTCAAACGACTGAGCCACCCAGGCGTCCCTCATATGGTGCTTCTATGCTGGGTCCTGGTGTGTGTGTGTGTGTGTGTGTGTGTGTGTGTGTGTATTATCTCCATATCCAGAAAACCCTTACAATCCTCGAAGAGGTACTGTTATTATGCCTGTTTTACAGTTGAAGAAACGGAGGCACAGAGAGGCTGAGTCACCTGACCAGGGTCACACAGCTAGCAAGTGGTTGTCCCGGACTCGAATCTGGAAGCAAGAACAATGGCTAGGGGAGAGGTAGGGGCCACCGAACACTGGTCTGGATCTTCACATCCAGCTAGGTAGTCCTGGCAGGATAAAGGCACACTCTAACAGGAATGAGGAAGCTCGCTATTTCCACCACACGTGAGGGGGAAAATGCAGAGTGCACAAAGGAAAAATTGATTTGTGCAGCGACTCAGGGAAGGTACCTGAGAAACTGGGGACATTCGTTGGGGGTGGACTCGAATAGCAGGGTGGAGGGGAGGATTTTCATTCTGTCCCCTCCAGAGTCTAGTACTGTGATTGATTACCTGGGCAAAAACAGACTGACATCTTAGAAATTATGCTTAAACAGCCTCTGGAGAGAATGCGCACACAAAAATCGTTTTTCTTTTTCTAAAGGGAAAGCCCTCGTGATGCCGTGGCCAGTCTGTACAGGGACAGCAGCTAAGGGAACTGCAGGCCCGGAGGAGGGAGGGGACTCCGCTTCTGTCCACAGGCCAAACGTGCATCTTGGGTTTTGCACTGTTTAAGTGATGTTAAAACATGACTGCTGGGCCGGTGGGTTAAGACGCAGCTCCACACGGACTGACACGGAAGTTCTGGAATGTGCTCAGAGTCCGCGTGGGAAAGAAGAAATCCCCTAAAGGGAAGCCAAGGAAGCGAGGGAGGAGTTTCTTGGGAGATACACCAAACCTCGGGACACACACACACACACACACACACACACAGAGGCGTGCGCCAGGCCCCCTGTGGCAAAACAACGCAGTGTCAGAGGGGCCGGTTTTCTGTCCACCTGGGTCCTTTTTGTCTTTTTCACCACGAACACGTTCCTAAAGAATCCCACTGCCCTACCCACTGTGCCGGGTAGGTGATTTCTAGAAGTTCCCAGAACTGTGTGCACTTTGAGGTTTTGTGTGCTTTTGTGTCGGTGACTTTGACACGAAGGTTGCAGGGACCTGCCACCTAATGGTGACAGGGGCACAGGGATGGCACTCCGAGGGAGGGGTGGCCTACGACCCCACCAAGGCCAGGGCCAATTCCGCAGGAAGGGTCATCTTGGTGCCTGAGGTAGCTCAGTAAACATCTGTGACAAGCTCCCTTATGGCTCTGACACGCAGGGTCGCCTCCCAACGGGGACGGCGTCCTCTGGGCTCACTGAGCCCCATCTTAGGTTTGGGGGACAAGCCCTCTCATCTGTGCTGCCCAGCACTTGCCACTAGCTGTGTGTGGCTGCTGCCGAGCCCTGGAAATGTGACTGGAACGACGGAGAGGCTGAATGTATTTTGTTGAATCTTAAAGCAGTCCCATTTAAAGAAGACCTAAAACATTCCCATAGCTTGCAGAAACTTCTCTTGGACAGCCCGGCCCCCATTCGCTCCCAGTGGTCACCTTTCAGTCGGAAGGGAAAGCCACTCCTTGATTGATTTTGAACGCTGTTTTTAAGACATCTCATAGCAAAGTAGCAATACCACTGTTTTAAGCCTCTGTAATTACTTACTGTGTAATAAAACCAGTTTTCTTAAAAAAAAAAGTTACAAAGCAAAAGCAACTTCAGCGGCCTGCGAATGAAGCCAGGGCAGGAAATGTGTCTTCTCCAGGAGGAGCTCAGCCCTGGGCTGGAATTCAGGTCTGGTTTGGCCAGGGCCTGCCTGCCACTCTGCCTGTTCCAGCAAGAAAGGAGTGCACGGGGATCACAGGGCAGGCCCTACACCACCCCTTGGCCCCAGCAACCAGGCCCTGCCTGGAACACGGGAAAGTGAACTGCTTAACTCCAGCCCCAACCTTCACAAAACAAAGCTTCGAATCCATTGGGCTCCCTGGATCGCGTCCATGTAGGTGGTGCGGACGGACGTCCTCTGCTCCCCACGTAGCCCTGGGAGACTTCTCTCCCTCTCGCAGGGGACTCCTGCCTCCCCCCTGACTGCATCTGAGGGACGCCCAGCCACCGCCCCAGCCCCAGCCAGCAAAGCCCTCAAACAGAGTCGCAGGACTGCCCCCCTGAGGTTTAGCATCGGTCTTTAATGCTGTCGTGCTGCACATTGACAAGTCACACGCTTTGGTCTCGTGCTGGCAGTGGCAGCTTACAATGAGTCCCAATGTCTGAGCACCAGACTGGCCTGCACGGAACAGACACTTTGTTCCCTCCCTGCCCCCCTCCCCGACTCCCAAGGTTCCTTTGGAGTTCCATCATGGCCCGATACAGAAAGCAGCAGTTGCCGGGGGCCGGTTTCCTGTGAGTGCACACCAACGTTACACAGAATTATAAAAACATATTTACAAACGTTCCACAGTGCTCCTGTAATCAGAAGCAAAGACCCTTTTATCAAAAGGGATTATAGCCAGGGCTGTGCAAAATCAAAAGGATCACATCCTTTTGAAAGAGTCCAGAGTCCGTTAAGCACAAAATTACCTGGGTCGCCGGTAAGTCCCAGGTGTGCCTAAAGATTGCCTTACAGAAAAAAGAAAGAGTATGACCCCTAAGTGAGTGCACTTGGCCTCGGAGTCAGGGGTCGAGAGGGCCCCCAGCTCTGTCCAGGGCCCTAGGCCCTCCAGGGAGAAGCGTCTGTGCAGCTCATTCACACGAGGCCGGCGCCCTTGGTCCTGCTGGAACGAGAGGTATTGCTTGTGGGTGCCGGCCAGGCGGTTTTGCAAAAAGAGCCTAGGTCAGTTCTCAATTTGAGATGGCGAAAGAGAAAATAGGATTCTTCAGAGGAACAGCAAGACGTGGGAGACAAATACAGAATAAAACACGAACTGATCACACAACAAAAACTGAGGAGCGTACAGGGTCTGGGAACCGAGACGGCAGGCTGATACCGACTAATGGCCACACAAGCAAAGGGCTACAGACGGATCAAGTCCAGCTGTGGGTCTGCCTCTCACCCACAGGCAGGGCCTGGAGGAGGGCGTGGGCCCATCCGGGGAGGGCTGCAGGACCCAGTGGGACAGACTGGAAGGCCTTTTCCTGCGGTCCCCACCACCTGCCGCCCTATCGCTTGAAAAACCACTTAAGTCTAGTGCACGACTTTGAAAGATTGTAATATATTCTCTGGAAAACATTCAGCAGTACGAAAGCCCTCCCTGGGCCCTCCCGCCCTCTCATGGGTCCACAACTGGTGGAACAGTCTGGAAATCCTTGAGCTCTGGAAAGGTCCCCGGTCAGTCCTTGGGAAACCCTGGTGACTATATCGGAAGAACCTGCTCCAGTACGGTTCTTGACGTCTGGGGGATCCTTTCAGGGAAGATCACTTCGAACTCAATAATGAGGTCCCCGCGTTTCTCGGGCGTTTTGGGGAGGGGGAGGCCTTCTCCAGGAACTTTTCGCCTCATGCCAGGCCTGATGACGTCTTTGAACACGACGGGTATGGTCCTGCCGTCCAGAGTGGGTACGTTCACCGTGCAGCCACACAGAGCCTTGGGAGAGCAAAGAGAGAATGTTAGATGGAAGGCAGCTTAGGGCGCTCGACTCCTGCCCGGACGCTGTTTGACGTAGGATAAGCGCCACCAGGTCCCTATCGCTAAAACCAGGTGCCTGGATCAGTGTTGCCCTGTCCCCTGAGTGCTCAGAAGTATCTGTCATGGACTCGCCTCCCCCCCCCCCCCCCCCATACCACCCTACTTAGCATCGTACCTCCCGAAGGCTGATCCTGGCTGGGTAAATGACGTCAGAGCCATCTCTCTTAAAGATATTGTGTGGCTTGTCCTTTAAAACAAAGACAATGTCGGCTGGAATGTTGTTGGAGGTCTGGTCTCCTTCCTTGGGGAAGGTGATTTTGGTCCCTTCTTTCCAGCCCCGCTTTACTTCGATGGTCAAGATCTTGTCTTCGTTGCGAATGCTCTTTCCATCGGGGTTCAGCCGCTTATGGGAGATCTTCATCTTCTTGGTACAGCCGCTATAGATCTCTTCAAGCGAGACCCTGAGGTCGTGTGTGACGGGGGGATCTTGCTTCTTTCGGGTGGGCTCTTGGGCAGGACGGGAGCGCACGAAGTTCAGGTTGGTGAAGCCACCCATGCCCATGGGTAAGCCGGAGAACGGGTCGTCAATGTCCATGCCTTCCTCCCCATTCCGCTGCCCGAAAAAGTTGTCAAAGGGATTGCGGCCACCGAAGAACTCAGCGAACATGGCATGAGGGTCTCCGTGGAACGTGTAGCTGAAAGAGGTACCGTTGGCACCACCGCTGCTCCCGCCACTGGGGCCACCACCCTTTAGGCCTGGAAGGCAAAATCAGAAGAAGTCACATGGTTGGCGGGAGCCTCTCCCCCTCTAAGACCTTTCGCTAAGGGAAAAAAGCTTGGGAGCCATGGGGTGGGGGGGCGGAAAACTCTTTTAGCCTCCCTTCTCTGTCACAGAAGACCAAGGAAGAACCCTAAGCTTTTACCGCCCCTCGTCCAGGTACTTCAGGGCCAGGACAGTGGCGAGGGGCCCAGCGCCCTCTCCGAGGGCCACCCAACTCCTGCCACTTCTTGACTGCCTATCCTCCCTGCGTGGAGGTGAAAACTTACAAAAGACATGATCCAGGGTCCACCTTCGGTGAGTGCTTACTCTTAAAAATACTGTAGAGCTGCTCAAGCGTGAAGTGCAGAAGTGAAAGCAAAACAGTAAACACAGCTTTTCAAAATCTCACACCCTGACACTAACTGTCACCATCCTTACATAAGAAGCCACTTGGTTTCTTAAGACCCAGCGCAGAAACCAGTCTGAGTCATCAACGGGCAACTGGACAACAAGAAAGCTTCCTCCTCCTGCCCGAAGAGGCCTACGCCGAGGAGGCCGGGCAGAGGCGGGCCCCGCCGCTCCCCGCACCTGCACTGCTCCGCCGCCCGCTGCCATCTACGTGCCTGGCACCAGGTTAGGCAAGCACTTTACAGGGATTACCTCACTCCGCCCTCACAGGGGCCCGGAGCGAGGTCGGCGCTAATCGGCGCGCTCGTCGCAGGCTCGCGGCTCGCGGGTCGTGCCCGGCGCGCAGCCAGAGGCCCCGCCCTGCGCCCCTGGACGCCAGCGCCTGCCACCTCGGCCCAGGTGAGCCCCGGACCCCCGGGGCCCTAGCGCCACCGGCCCGGCTAAGGCTGGCCTCCTTGCCGCCCGCACCCGCACCCCCGGGGCCGCTCGGGGACGTGGGCGGAGGCGCCTAGGGAGGGGCAGCCCCAGACTTGCTAGAAGCTTCTGGGCAAGCACAGCGGCCAGGACTCCTCCTCCCATCGGGCGGCCGCCAATCCGAGGGCGGAGGCCCGCGTGGCCGGAGGGCGGGGGCTGCTCGCCCACCGGGACCGGGGCGTCCCCCGGGGACGCCGCAGCCTGGCCACCGAGCCTCGGTTTCCCCTTCAGTCAAACGGCGGGGGCGCGCCCCTAGCCGCGCGCGCACGCACCTTCTTCCCCGTAGCGGTCGAAGATCTCGCGCTTGCGCGGGTCGCTGAGCACGTCGTAGGCCTCGGCGATCTCCTTGAACTTCTCCTCGGCGCCGGGCTCCTTGTTCTTGTCTGGGTGGTAGCGCAGCGCCTGGCGGCGGTAAGCCCGCTTGATTTCCTCGTCCGAAGCGCCGCGGGCCAGGCCCAGCGTCTGATAATAGTCCTTGCCCATAGCCCTCGCCTGCGGCCCGCCGCCCAGCTGTCGCCGTACCCCGGCTTCGCCGCCGCCCCGTCCCGGACTCTATATACCCGTCCGGCGGAAGCTTCCAGAGCCCGCCAGCCCCCTCCAGAACCTTCCGCCCCGCCCCCTGCGCCGCTCCGACCAATCGCCGCCGCCCAGTCCGCGACGCGCGACATCCGGGGCGGGGCCACGCTGCCAACGGCCGCCCGCCCGCGGCCACGCCCCTTCCCGCTACACCCCCGGCAACGCATCCCCGCGGCGCGCGCACCGAGCGACGGAGGCCCCGCCCACTCTCTGCGGGGAGCCAATCGCGACCTTCTTTGACTGCCTTTGCTGACCCGGCCTGCGGCGAGTCCCGTCCGGAGCCTGGGTCAATTGGTTACGACACTGCCCTCCGGCGAGGGGCAGGGCTGGAGGCGGCCACGCCCATCAGAGCTGCCCCGCCCTGCCCTAGGTGATAGTAGAGCTAGTCGCACACCTCTCACCGGGCTCCGGGGGTGGGTTCCCCTCCGGCTGATTCTGAGCAAGTTGACTAACCTTTCCTTGCCCCAGGTTTACCCCCTACGCCGACTTATGTAACAGGGGAATAAAAACACCCACCGTTCTGTTGGCTGTGGGGAGAATGCAATTAGGAGCCCCAGGACTGTCCCTGTCCTCACCATAAAGCAGGGTGAGGCTCCAGGACCAAAGCTCACTTCTCCGGAGTAATCTTCCCTCCGGGGGAAAAAAGCCTCCTCCTGGTGCCTTTCGCTTTACCTGCCATTGAAATCTGATGTTATCTCGTTCTTTGACTTTTCGTGTTCAATTCACCTCCCTCCCGGCCTGCAGTTGTCACTGCTGGGTGTCCAGTGCCTGGAACAGTATCTGGTGCCCGGTCACAGTGGACGCTCGTAAGTATTCCTGCCTGTTTCTAATGCATCTGCTTCATTTTTCTCCCCACTACATTTATGATTTGGGGGGACATGGACGTGTCATACACCCCACAGGGCCTCTGTTTCCTCCTCTGTGGGCAACATGATCCCCTTTGGCTCTGAGAGTCTGGGGTGTCTGTGGTCCAAGACAGGGCTGATGGCGAAAGGAGGTTCAGAAAGGGGTACCACCTGAGAAGGCTGTAGGGAAAAAGCGGTCGACAGTGACGGTGGCTGAGGCGGAATGTTCCTGGAAGAACTGCTTGGGAGGTCAGGGTGGTGTGCAGCTGGCTCTGGAGCCAGACAGCAGGTTTCATTTCCAGTTCCGGTATTTCCTGGCTGCCATCTTGGGCTGGTTACTGACCCATGTGGGGCCTCAGTTTCCTCATCTGTACAATGGGGGCAGCAGTTAGTTGTACCCGCCTCACAGGGCTTTGAAACTGACATGAGTTGGGGCACCTGGGTGGCTCAGTGGGCTGAATATCTGACTTCAGCTCAGGTCACGATCTCACAGTTCGTGAGTTCGAGTCCTGCGTTGGGCTCTGTGCTGACAGCTCAGAGCCTGGAGCCTGCTTCGGATTCTGTGTCTCCCTCTCTCTCTGCCCCTCCCCTGCTTGCTCTCTGTCTCTCTGTCTCTCTCTCAAAAATAAATAAACATGAAAAAAAAAAAAAGAAATTGACATGAGTCAACATTTGTAAAGTGCCCAGGACAGACCCCGCACAGAGGAAGCACTATCAAAGGGGTGACTGTCTTGTTGAATGATGGGCTGCTGAGCCACCCCCTTCCTGGCAGCGTCACAGCAAAAAGCTTCTAGAGACTGCCACCCCTGTGCAAGCTGAAACTCCTGAGAAGGAAGACCATGGCTTTCCGCTGCTTTCCAGCTGGGGGATTCCGGCCATCCTTGGCCACTCACTGACCCCACCAAGGGTAACTGTGTCAGTAAGGACTGGATTAGTACACACACTGGTCAACCCAGGAGGATGGATCTGGGCTGGGCACCCGTGAGTACACACAGCAGGGTCCTGAACCATCATAGGTGGGAAATAATTCAATTTTTTAAAAAGTTACATAAATAGCTGGAGAGTCATCATCATGAAGGAAAATCCAGCGCTTAACGTTTATTTATTTTTGAGAGAGACAGAGACAGAATGCGAGTGGGTTAGGGGCAGAGGGGGAGGGAGACACAGAATCGAAAGCAGGCTCCAGGCTCTGAGTTGTCAACACAGAGCCCAACACGGGGCTTGAACTCACCAGCTGTGAGATCATGACCTGAGCCGAAGTCAGACGCTCAACCGACTGAGCCACCCAGGTGCCCCTAGTATGAATTTAGAGTTACAAATATGGCAGCCTCCAAAGGTCTTTACGTGACTTTGGGTGTCTTTGTATTTGGGGGCAAACTTAGGGCTGGAGACTCCCTCTTCCTTGTGTGAGTCTGGGTCATGTTCAGGAATTTTTGTTTAACGCCAATATATGCAAAACAACCCCAACACCTCTCCTTAGGATTTTTTGACCTGGACACTCATTGGACACTTCAAAATGTTACTGGGAAAGTAGCCTCTGCAGAAACCTCAGCCGATCTTGAGCTCTCAACTCTGAGAAGATGGGGTGGTTAATTTTATGCATCAGTTTAGTTGGGCTATAGTACCCAGATGCTCAATTAAACAGTAATGTAAGTGTTGATGTGGTTAACATTTATAGTCCGTTGATTTAAGTATAGGAGATGACCCTGGATAATGTGGGTGGGCCTTGTCCCATCAGTTGAAAGGCTTTAAAAGCAAATAATACTTAGGTTTCCCTGAGGAAGAAGCATCAGCTCCTGGCCAAGAGTTTCTAGCCTGCTGGTCAGCCCTACAGATTTCAGACTTGCCTAGGTAGTGCCCACAATCGTGTAAACCAATGCCTTGAAATACATGTCATATATATATATATATTTTTTTTTTTTTTGAAAAATTTCTTTAAATGTTTATTTTTGAGAGAGAGAGAGAGGGAGCACAAAGAGGGGAGGGGCAGAGAGCAAGGGAGACACAGAATCTGAAGCAGGCTCCAGGCTCTGAGCTGTCAGCCCAGAGCCTGATGTGGGGCTGGAACTTGACCTGAGCCAATATGATGTCAGATGCTTAACTGACTGAGCCCCCCAGGCACCCGAAATACATCTCTTAATACACACACACACACACACACACACACACACACACACACACACATCCTGGTTCTGTTTCTTTGGGAGAACCCTTGCTGATATAGGAACAAAGCAGGTGAGCCTGGAGTCAGTCAGCCTCAGCTGAAATCTTGGACCCACTATTTACTTATTTACTGACTGTGTGATCTTGTACAACTTGCTTGATCATTATAGGTGTGTCTCCTATAAAATGGAGGTAAGAGTGAGATCTTACCTCCCAGGGTTGCTATAAGGATGAAATTGAGAGGGGCCAGGAAATAAACATTATAACGGCTATACTATTGACATGGCCTTACTATGTGCCAAGCCAGCTCCAAATGCTCCATAACTCATTTAATCCTCACAATAATCCAATGGGGTTGGCCTAATATTACCTGCATGTTGCAGTGGAAAAACTGAGGCTCTGAGAGGTCATGTCACTTGCCTGCGGTCACCCAGTGACTGAAATGCTGAAGTATAAAGTGTTCAGCACACTCAATGTTTATAGGTAAGCCCTCAGCTTGTGTAAAATGTGATTCAGATGATGACAAAGCCTTAATTTTTAAGGAATGCATCACCACTTTTTCTTTTTTTTTTTTTTTTAACGTTTATTTATTTTTGAGACAGAGAGAGACAGAGCATGAATGGGGGAGGGTCAGAGAGAGAGAGAGGGAGACACAGAATCTGAAACAGGCTCCAGGCTCTGAGCTGTCAGCACAGAGCCCGACGCGGGGCTTGAACTCACGAACCGCAAGATCGTGACCTGAGCCGAACTCGGACGCTTAACCGACTGAGCCACCCAGGCGCCCCACATCACCACTTTTTCAACATTGCTTCTCTTCGTTAAAAAGACCTTCAAAAGCACTACCACCATATGAGCCAACAATCTCACCCCTAGTGGAATACCCATGTGAAATAAAAACCCAAGTTCCCATAAAATCCCACGAGCGAATGTTTATCAAAGCTTGATGTGTAATTATCAACAGCCATCAAAACCTACATTTCCTTCAGTGGGAGAATGGATACATAAACTGTGGTCGAGCCACATGATGGAATGCTATTCAGCCGTTAAAAAGGACCAAGCTATTGGTACAGAAAACACGGCAGATGAATCTCAAATGCCTTATGTTAGTCAAAGGAGCCAGATTCAAAAGACTGTTTGAACCCTACTGCTGTGATGCCATTTTATAAGGCATTCTGGGAAAGGTAAAAGTATTGGGGCAGAAAGCAGATCAGTGGCTTCCAGGGGCTGGGATTTGCTACAAAGGGATACGGGGAAATTTGGGGGGGGGGGTGATGGAAAATTTTCTACATCTTGAGTGTGATGATGGTGTCACAGCTGCATATATTCTGAGCTGTACCCTCTAAAAGGTAAATTCTACTGTATGTAAATGATAGCTGAATAAAAAGAAAAAAAATTCTACGGGCTTAAAGAAGGCAAGACGGGTAGGACTTTGGAAGCCTCTCTCTGGGATTCCTGACACAATGGCAAGTTCTAACCAGCCCTGGCTTGTCTGCTCTAGGATTCACCTCTCCCACAACTCTGAACCAGCTCCATCGCATATGCCAAAACAAGCCAAACCAGGTTCCCAGAGAAATCAAGATCCTACCTACTTGCATGTGGGAAATACAAAAGGAGCCTGTGAGATAGACAGACACACCAGAGTTTCATCATCCAAATGACCCTGGGTTCCACCAGATCCGAGATCCAAGGAGCCCTCGCTCATCCTTCAGTGCTGCCACTGCGCCAGGCTTTTCTGCAATTTCCCCTTTGGAAATCGCCTGAAGGGGCTTGTCATAGTTGGCTCAGCAAACGCGAACTGTGACTGTTATGAATTAGCCACTGTGCTGGGGATGCTGGGGACAGAAGGAGGGTCTAGCTGTCCCTAACTGACAGGCACAGTGAGAGCCTCAGTAGAGTATCGTGAATGGTTCGAACAAAGTGGCCAGTCTTCATTCTGAAGGTGGATATTATTTCTGACAGCCTGGTTACTGGAAGCCAGATGAGGCCAATAAGGGTCCTTGCATCTGCAATATCCATTTAAAAAAAAAAAAAAGGAGGAATTCTTCTTTCTGGGCTAGATCCTGCCTTTTTATGAGCTTCTTGTGGATGAAAAGAGGGTGGAAATTATTTGTGTGCCCTTGCTGGCACACGATATCGTAGGATCACAGAATGATTTTGTGCCTTTTGAGTGAGTATAAGCTCAGGAAAGCAGTCTCGAAAGTACATTCCAGGATGTTCTGAGTCCGTAGGAATGTACATGGACTCTCTCCATGTGAAGGCTGTCAGGACACAAAGGATCTCAAGATACTGTGAGCCCTCAATTGCCAATCGAGAAAGATCTGTGTTTTTGAAAGCACAATTATAAAACACATTTAGGTTTTCACCTCTTTTGCCCAGATAGACCTGGGCAAAAAACATCGTGTGTTTCTGAAGACCACAACATTGGCTTCCTTCACTGGGAGTCACTGGTCCCCGAAAGCTGTAGCTTCAGAAGTTTCCAGAACCGAACCTGGATGACTAAGTGCTAAGCACTGACTCACCTTACCCCACCCTGCTCCCCGGTGAATCAGTGATCTACCTTTGAGGACTTCTCACCACTGTCTCTGATGTCAGGCCTGTAAATTCCAAAGGGTTCAACGGTTGATGAAGGCTCGGGCAGGGTCCGGAACCAGGAGAAAGGAGAGAAGGTAGGTGAGGGCGTGTGCCAGGTGCTACTCACTCCTTACCCTGTCCTGTAATCTTGCGTGTGTGGGGTGTGTGTGTGTGTGTGTGTGTGTGTGCCGCGCTTGTGTGTGCGTGTATGAGGTGGTGCCCCAACTTTCCCAGCCTGCTCATGACAAAGGAGCAAAAGCATGGCATAACCCCAGACCAGCATTGTCCAGTAAAGGCACAACTACCAGCCACAAATGCAAGCCAGGTCTGTGATTCTAAATGTTCCAACAGGCATGTTGAAAAAGGTAAAGAGGAACAGGGGAACTTAATTTTAATCTATTTTAATCCAATATATCCAAAATACTATCATTTCAACTTGTAATTAACATTAAAGGTTATTAGTGAGATTTTTATTTTACATTCTCTTCAATACTAAGTCTTTGAAGTCAGTGTGTGTTTTACATTTACAACACATCTCAATTTGCACCAACCAGCCACATTTCAAGGGCTCACTAGCTACATATGACCAGTGGTGACCATGCTGGACAGCACAGGTGGACAAGTGTGGGCCCTCCGCCTATGGGGCCGGACAAGGTGGGGCGGTGGGGCTTGCATTGAAAAGGGCAGTGAAGGCATTCCCCCCTCCGATTCATGACAGATGGGGGGGGGGGGTCCCCTCGCTGGAGAGGCTTCTCCATCCAGGAGCCCAAGCACACCCCCCCAGCTCCTATCCCTTTCAGGTTGCTCCCCTTTACCCAGGGGGCTGCCCACCTGGGAGTTCACAGCCGCGCCTCCAGCCAGGCGGATGATGCCGCCCCTGTCACTCAACTTTTTGCTCTCGCCCCCAGCTTTACGGTAACCGTTGCTTCCCCTGGTTTCCACAGCGACGCCACCGAGAGGCGGGCAAGGGGCGCGCGGCGCCGAGGCCTTATTTTGATTGGTGGGTGGCCAAGCACCTTTTAGCTCTTCCCTGTGTCCCGCAAGCTGATTGGCCAGCCTCGTGGCGAGAGCTGCTAGTCCTCGCTCAAGACCTGCCCCGCGGGGCGGGGTCGAAGGTGAGCGCCCCGCGCGCTGATTGGCTGTAGGGGCGCTCGTGGCAGGGAGGGGCGGGGCGGACGCGGAACCGATGTTAGTCTCGCGCGGCGGTCGCGAGCGCGTGAGGGAGCCTGTTCCTTGTCGCGCGCAGGTAGGCAGCAGCGGCAGCAGGATTAGTAGGGGTCGTGTGAAGAAGCCATGAAACACTATGAGGTAAGGAACGAGGAAACCGGGACCTAGCGGCCGCCGCAGACTCATTCGTTTTTTCTTCTTCGTGGGACCATGGGACCCCCCCCCCCTTTCTGGTCCTGTGCCCCAAAGGGCGAGCGGGACGGCGCAGGCGCAGTGGGCGCGCGTCGTGTCCCGGGGCCACTCGTAAATCGCACCGCGCATGTGCAGGGGGTATTTCTAATTCTGCAACCTAGGCTGTTGTGGGGTTGCCTTTTCTTGGGGTCTCTGCAGGATGTGGGAAGCTTGCAGGTTCCTTGCAGCTCCCCCAGCGGGCCGGGGCAGACTTGGCAAGGGGAGGAACAAAGGTGCGGGACCCTGGCTCCCGATCCGAGGGTGTCTTGCATAAGTGTTGCATTATGCCACCTCCTTCGGTTTAGGAAAGGGCTTTGCAATCAGCCTCTGGCACGATCTTTGGACCCCTTCCCTCGTCCGGGACGTCCGCGAGGAGATTAGGCGGTGAGGGAGGTGCAGTTCCAGGCCTGGCTCCCGCCGAGTAGCAAAGCTGATCTTGCTTTTTGGTAATCTAAGAGATCGTCTCAGTCAATCCCTGCGTGTCACCTGGGGGAAATCTCACGCCCACAGCCATTCTTGAAGCCTAGGTCCCCTGACTCCTAACTTGGGCTGCTGCTTCCCTTAAAACGAAGTCTGATGCGCTTATCGATCTAGCTGATAATAGAATATTAATAATTTAATTATTTGATCAGTACTGACTTTCAAATAACATTAAATAATAAACTAATTTATTCTTAAAACGCATAATAACTTAGCGTGTGATTACTCTTGTGCTATGAGATTATGTTCTCTTATTTTTTATCCTCGTAGGCCTATGAGGTTGGGGACTATTATTATTATTCCCATTTTTACAGATGAAGAAATAGTCTCAGAGATGTCAAATGACTTACCCAAGGGCCCCCCCCCCCCCCCCCCCCCCCCCCCCGGGTAAATGCAGAACAGAGAGAGAAACTCAGGACTCCGGTCTTAGTTGCCAGCCCCTAGGCCATGCTGGTCCCCAAATGAAAACTAGCAGGTAGAGATGTCTTTTTTTTTTTTTTTTCTTTCTCCTCAGTTTAAAAAATTGTGGCAAAATACACATAACATAAAATTTATCATGTAACCATTTGTAAGTGGCATTAAGTACATTTACATTATTGTGCACCCATCACCACCATCCATCTCCAGAACTCTTTTCTTTTGAATTTAAAAAACTGAAACTCTGTCCGCAGTGAACACTAACTCCCTGTTCCCCATTCTGTCCAGCCCCTAGCAACCGCCATTCTACTTTTTGTCTCTATGAATTTGACTACGTTAGGTACCTCGCATGTAAGTGAAAGGAGAGATTTCTTTTTTTTTTTTATTAAAAAAAAAAAACTTTTTTTAACGTTTATTTATTATTGAGAGGCAGAGACACAGCATGAGAGGGGCAGAGACAGGGGGAGATACAGAATCTGAAGCAGGCTCCAGGATCCAGCGGTCAGCACAGAGCCCAATGCGGGGCTCGAAATCACGAACCGAGAGATCATGATCTGAGCCCAAGTCAGACACTGAACTAACTGAGCCACCCAGGCGCCCCGAGATTTCTTGTTTTTATTCTCGGGTTGCATACATACTGTTACCTGTGTCTGCCCCCCTTTATTGTTATTATTATTTTGCTAATTATTTTTTTAATTTGAAACCTAGAAGTCCTCGCTCATTTTTGACACAGTACCAGGAATGAGGAGGTAGGATTCAACGATCTCTCTTGCCCCATTCAACTTTATGATTATAGAATAAAGTTCTAATACGGTTTCCCCTCTCAAACCCTCTTACACTCCCGGAGAAAAAGCCACAGTTTGAAAGATGCGGGAAGGAAGATCCATACGGCATTTTTGCAAAATGGAGTTTTAGTTTCCTTAGTTAGCAGTCAGATAAAGTAGGCCTCTGAGGACCCTTGGGGTGAGCACATTTGTTCCGGAAACGGTGCAGGCTGAGGCCTGTGGCTTGCACTGGAGAACGTGCTCTACCTTATGGAAATGAATCTTTTTCCTGCCAGAAGGAAGGGGGAGCTTCAAACCCACTGTTCAAAGTGACCTTGGAGGAAAAAAATTATTTTGCTGTGTTCTCTATTCTCATTTTCTGCTACCATTTGCCAAGTACCCTCCAAGGTGATAGCTACACTTTCCATGTGGGAGGGTCCCTTGTCTCCCAGCAGGCAGAATAGTTTTACTCCCAAGTGTCTGTTGCAGAACCATAAAAATAGCACGGATACTCCTTCCACTCCCATTTAACAAACTTTGAGTAAAGGTTTCGGTTATCTTCATCAAAGAATATATTTCTATTTGAAACTAAGCCCATCCTTCACCCCCAAGTGAGTCCCTGTCCACTGAGGGGTTCACCTCCCTCAAAGACCTTTGTGGCTCCGAGAGAGACCTCGAGATAATGGAGTTTACAAACGATAGAAGTGATGTTCAGAAAAATGTGATCTGCGTGGAGTGTCACACAGGACGCTGATGGAGGCCGAGGTCTGATGTCATGGCGGTTGGGATTCCAGCTGGAGGGGAGATTTGTTGCTGTTTCAGTAACAGTTTACCATCACTGCTGGTGTCCCCTCTGTGATCTGGGAGGAAAAAGTATCCCTTCAGTGGACTAGTCGAGATGAAGCAGATAGAACGGGTCACCTTTGGGTCCTGGCTGAAGCTGGTTTCTTGGAAGGCAAAGGAGGCCTTGGGATTGTCTTGGGGTCAGATCAGGGTTGATAAGAGAGCTGCTTATCTTACGCTACAGGATTCTTTCCTTTCCTTTTCTTTTCTTTTCTTCTTTTTTTTTTCTTTTCTTTCCTTTTTTCTTTTCCTTCCTTCCTTCCTTCCATTTTTTTTTTTTTATTGCTGTTTTTTGCCATTGCAGATGAGAGCTCAAAGTAATGATCCCAGGTGTAACTGGAAAAACAGCTGTTGTGTCTTGTAAATGACTGTTAATTTCCAGGAAGATCAGCGCCTCTCAGTCTTCTGAGCCCTTCCCTGCCCATCACTGCCCGTCACTGCCCATCACTGCCCGTTTCCTCTAGATGGGTACCTGGAGACAAGGAAGCCTCATCCTCTTGGGGTCCCCACTGCCCTTATGTAGGATCTTCCACCCCCCCCAAAAAGGGTAGCTCTATTGGTGCTAATTTTGCGAATAATCCTAGACCAACACAGTACCTTGCCTCAGGCAAGTTTTGCTTCCACTAACGCCACAGGAATAAGCATGTGAAAGTTCTGGAAGGTAGAGTTCTGGTCAAGTGGCAGTTGTTTAGAGCCAGAAAACTGGGCTGGAAGGCAAAAATTAAGGAGAAAGTAGACCCACGGTTAATGGTGGTGTCTTAAGTGTGTGGGCTTTGGGCAGGGGTGGGGCTGAATCCTGGTTCTGCCACTCAGTAAATAACTGTGTCACTGACCAGAGCAGCTTGATTAACTACTTTGAGCCTTTCTGTGACTGCTCATTGGGGGCAAATGCAACCTGTGAAGGCAAAGGTCAGTAAGAAAGAACATTAGGAAGTTGATGGAAATATATCATTAGAGGGTGCTACAGGTAGCCCTGGTTCATTCATTTTAACTGTTGTGCACAGTTCCATTTTACGAAAAAAAAAAATCTACTTTGTTTCCCAGTCCTTTCGTAAATCTCCAGATATCCTGTTGAGTGGAAAAAAGCAAGCTGCAAAAGATTCTATGTATTTCAAAAAGTACCAAATGAGAGAGATTAATCTGTACTGCTTATGGATATGTACATAATAAGTGGGTATGTTGTGATTAGAGGTTAGAAGTATGTGGGAATCACACAGTTAGAGGAACTGTTGCTTGGGGAGAGGGAGTGGGGAGAAAAGGGGTGTGGAAGGCTTTCAGCTATGTCTGTTTTATTAAAAAAAAAAAAGGAATCTGATGTAAATAATTCTTAAATCTGGGAGGTGGGATCTTGGGTGTCTGCTGGGTTTTTTTGTACTTTTTTCTTCTGAATTCTTGTGGCCTTTTGGAATAGGTGAGGGATATTTTGGGTTTCTCTGACTGTTGAGCCCGTTTTATGTGTGGGTCTCCGACTTTCGTACCTTAAATGTGGCACCTGTTTTGCAGAAAGGTGTTGGTGTTCTGAAATGGGGACTGCTTGACCTCTTTACTCTCACACCCTTCTGCATGCTGCATCGAAAGAAAAGGCCTTCCAAAAATGTCTTTGGGACTGGCTTTTCATTTGCAGACAGGCTGGGATGCTGGTTGTGATCCCCTCTTCTTGGGCCGGATAATCAATCCTGCTGGATTAATAGCAGGGACAGGTCACATTTATTGTATCTGTCCGAAAACCTGAGAGGTGGGTCCTCTTTGCTCACATTTGTGGATAAGGAACACGAGGTTCAGGTGAAGGAACTTGCCCAACTTACCCAAGGTCATGTTGTGGCAGAGAGGGGATCCAGACTCAGGTCTGTCTGATTGCCCATCCGTAGAAGAGGAATGGGGGGGGGGGGGGCACCAACAAGCACAGGTGATCGGGTGGGCACGAGTATTACTTCTACTTTGCACATAAGGAAACTGAGGCTCAGAGAAGCAAATTAAGTTGCGGAAGGTCACAGAGTCAGGAAGCCGTGTAGCTGGGCTTGAGCCCTGGGTTTGCACCTTTCCAGTTTCTGTCCCTGCTGATGCTTCCAAAGGCTGCTGGTGGCCAGGCTGTGCTGTGCCGTGCCATTGTTCTGAGGACAAAGCGTCCCTGGAGGGAGAGTGGGAAGAGGCTCTGTGGGTCGGTGTGGAGTGCTGGCCGAGGGTCTCTCTTGGCCCCTAAAATCGGATGGGCTGTCCCTCGGAGTTCTAGAGGGGGAGCCGGATTGGGATTGGCAGCCGGGAAAGCCTTAAAAGGTTTAAAGACCTTCCTTGTGTTGGTGTGCCTTGGGCCAAGAGCCTTGGGTCCGGTTGAGTGGGAAGGGCGGGGGCTTAAGTCTGGGAGGTGGGGCCGAGGCGGGGGAGGGCGGGGGCCTAGGCAGCGGAGGTGGGGCCGAGGCGGGGAGGGCGGGGCCTAGGCAGCGGAGGTGGGGGCCGAGGCGGGGAGGGCGGGGCCTAGGCAGGAGAGGTGGGGCCGAGGCGGGGGAGGGCGGGGCCTAGGCAGGGGAGGCGGGGCGGGGCGGGGGCTGAGGTTGGGAGGTGAGTGGGAGGATCGGAGTGGTGGGCGGGGGTGGGCCTAGGTGAGCCTGGGTGCGACCAGGGAGCTCTCTCGGAGCCTCGCAGAGCCTCTTGAATAACCTGTTCCTGAGGAGAGGTAAGTGGCGAGTGGACAGACAGCCCTGAGTGGGGACTGTGCTAGGAAGGGACTCAGCCCTTGAGTTTGGTTGGCAGTCCGTGCGCTTTCACCGACAGATTTGGCCAGACCTTGGGCTGGGTGGCCTAGTTCAGCTTAGGTCTTAGCACCCTCTTGCTGATACTGCCGGTGGCAGCAGAGGATGTTTTAATACCTGGGGACAGCCAGGGAATCCTCCTCCTCAGAACGCCTCTGCCAGCTTGGTACTCACTCTGAGCGCTTTTAGCTGATAACTCATTTAATCCTGGTAACGAACCCATGGGGTAGGGACCGTTCTTCTCTCTGACCGATGGGGAAACTGGGGCAGAGGAGTGAAGCGACGGGCCCTTAGTCCCTCAGGGAGTGGCAATGCCAGGATTCTGGTGGGCCATGGGGGGCTTCACTGTGGGTGGGCCCCGGGCGGTTGTGCGTTGAGGGGGGATGTCTTTGGAGGCCACTGGCTCTGCCCTTGGGACAGACAGTTCTCCCTGCTTGAGCTTTCGGTTTTCTCTCCCATGAATCCAGGGTAAGGACACCTGTCTCGGAGGGCCGCTGGGGAGTGTGACGTGGCCAGCACACTTCCTGGCCCGCAGTCGGGGTACAGAGCGTTAGGTGGTTCAGGACAAATCATTGGACGGATCGGGAGAGCCGCATCGGTCAGCCTCGGAAATGCTTTCTGCACGTGGCCTCTCCTGAAAGCCTTACGACTTGCCAGTGAACCGGGCCACGGAGGCCTCCTTCACGGAAGCTGCTGGAGATGGGTTCATGCTAAATGGTATGCCCAGAAGATGGAGGAAGCAGCCGGTGGTCAGTCTTGATACACTGTCACACACGGTGGAGGTCACATTTGGGGACGACCTCTTTCCCTGGGCCAAGTGGAAGCACAGTCAGGACCCACTTTTCGGACTTACTGGGACAGAGAGCCGTCCCAGGAAGTGGGTGCTTCGGGTGGGTCTGCCCATCTGATGGCCGTCGAACCTGCTCCCTCGGAAGCCGGGCAGCTTCTGGCATGTTCCACACCCTGCAGCGGCTGCAGGGGCTTCTCCCGTGTAAATGGGAGGATCTTAGCACCTGGGCCTCAGAAACCGTCTCTCGGGCTCCTCATCGTCCTCTGTCCCCTGCCTTCCTCACCCTCTACACTTCTGTCTTTCGTCTCCTCAAACATCTGCAGCCCCATTCCAGCCCTGAGCATCTGCCTGTTTCCTCAGCCAGAAGGCTCTTCCTCTGTGTTTCCCCGGCCGCTACTTACTGAGAGCTCAGCTTCCACGTCCTGCAGAGAGAGGCCTTCCTGGACCATCTTACCTGGAGGATGACCCCCCGCCCCACCCCCTGGCACCCTGCTCCCGTCCATCGGGCCCACCTTGGGCCATGGTTGCATTTTCACTTGGGTTCTTCACGGTCAGACTGTGAGCTTGGTGACGGCAGGGAGGGACTCTGTGTCTTGTCCCTGCAGCTTCCCCGGCGCCTGGCCGGCGCCTCCTTACTGACTGACGAGATGCACGAATGCGTCTTCTGGTGGTCAGGCTCCCGGGACGCAGAGGGGCGAGTGTGGGGCTGCTGCAGGGACCTGGCTGAGAACTGCATCTCCCGTGTTGGGCCGAGTCAGTCCTTACTGATTGTGACCCAGGGAAGCTGGCTTCTTAGGGCCCGTTGTCCGCGAGCCCCGGGTCCAGCGCTGCTGCGGCCAGCCAGCCTGTTCCGCATCATCCTCTCCTCCCCATGCTTCGGCCTCACCACGAGCTGCCAGCTCTGCGCCTGGGCCTGTCCCCGGCCGCACGGGATGCTTGCGGGTTGTCCTGGTCTGAGCGGTCTCCTGTCGTGGGCCTCCACTTATCTGTTTCCTTCTGCCATTTATTCATTCGTTCATTCGCCCCAGTGCATTTCTCTGTGCCTGTCACTCTCCAGGAAGACGGACTAAACACAGCCTCTGCCCTCCAGGTCTTTTCACTGAGCCAAGGGGAAAACCAAGGGGAAGGTTTTCAGGGAAGGGGAGGGGACAGCATGTGCAGAGGCCGGGAGGCCTGACTTTGTGGATGGCCCATGTCGAGTGATGAGGCCCGAGTGGCCAGAGACCTGTGGACTTTATCCTGAGGGTGATTAAGTCCCTTCTCTGTTGATTTTGCCTAAAAGGTCAACTTTAAGAGGGTGGTTTATTTTTTAAGTCCTGGGGGGAGGGGAGGGGTCCTCGCATTCTGCTGTTTGTTGCATAAATGGGCAGAGTAGTTGTTCCTTATTGCTGACTGGCGGGTGTGGATGGTGTTTGGGGCTCCCCCGCTCCCCCGACCGCCACCGCCCCGCCAGTCTCGTGGTTAGTTAGAGATGGGCCACGAGCCTTTCCCAGCTCTCTGAGGGATAAAGAGCCTCTCAGTAGGTCACGGTGACTGGCAGGCTGGCACGGCCCTGGCCCTGTCCCCTGCTCGAACCAGGCTCTTATGTAAGCAGAGTCCCCAGGCCATTCAGTTGGCCCCATAGACTGCAGGGTTTGTGCCATTGTCCGGGTCCTTCTGAACTCTGTTTTTCCTTTTTAAAGGGACCAGGGAGCAACTGGCCGGGGCCATGCCAATTTTGTGGTGGGGCCCGTGGGAACAGTGCCTGTCCTCAGGGTGAGGGTGGGCCGGCTGAGTTTGGGGGAGGGCGGTTTCGCACTGGCACTGGGGCATCCTGGAACATCAGGAGGCAGGTCACAGACCTGGAGCCTCCACTCTTGTGGGGGGAAGCTGTTCCCCAGGACCCCTCAAGAGTCTGACTCAGGAGAAGGGTGGGTCAGTGGGAGGAGGGAGGGTTAGGGAAACATACTCTTTGCGGGGAGTGAGGGGAGTATCAGAATTCTTGGGGAGATACGTGTAGTCCGAAACAGTATGTTGTGGACTATTATTTCCACCAGAGAATAAAGTCTAACAGACTCTCCTGGCTGGGGATGGGGATCCATCCACCATCCACCATCCACCCCAGGGCTGGGTTGAGTCACGCAACCCCTGTGCTAAATACCAGTGTTTCAGGAGAGATGGCTTTGCCCTTCCTATCTGGGAATCCCGTCATTCAGGGCTCAGCATGAATGTCACCTCCTCTTGAGAGGTTCCCCCCACCCTGATCCACTCAGGCCACACTTGCCACCCGTCGCCTCTCCGGTTTTAGTTCTCTGCACAGCACTTAGCACCTTCTGATAGTTTGTGTGTTTGAGCTCCTCGCTCGCTGTAAGCCCTGGCCCCTGGCGGAACAGGTGATCATGTGCACGTCTGTTAGAGACACTGGCTTGCAGAGCAAGGCACCGGGCACGCTCAGGCAGTTAGCCGCATCGCTGATGCCCCCCACCCCCAGAGACACTGCAATCGGATGAGGAGGAAGGACCCTCACATGGTTGTGGGGTACACGGCTGCCCCTCGGGGCTGGCGGTCCTGACCCTGAGCTCCTGCCTTTCCGTCATGAAGCTGGTCACGGCTCATCTTTCGGCACTTTGGGGTTTGGCCCTCCCCCTTCCCCCCCCCCCCCCCACTTTTTGACCCAAAAGTTACCTGAACTCTGAGTTTTCATGTGCGGATGAGGTGGGGATCCCGTGGGTAGTGCTAAGCCACGATCACCAGACCCTAAGAATGTTCCCTGCCAGGCCCCTCCAGGCGCGGTCTGAGGAGTGGGCCTGGGAGCTGCATCTTCTGCCACATTCCGGCTCACCTGGGGTGTCGTGGACGCCACATGGGAGTGAACTCATTGCCAGCCTCCCCGGCTGGGCCTGGGAACGTGCATCACGGGGAGAGAAGGCACGGGGAAGCACGTGCATATAAAACTCTCGGTTCCTTTTCCCTCGCTTCGTTTTGCTGTCCACCAGAGGGGCTGAGCGGAGCCAGAGAGGCCTGCAGGGCTCAGGGTGCTGCTCACAGGTAATGCTGCAGGTGGGAAGACAGCCAAGGGCATCTTCCTGGACCCCTCTGTCAACGGCGAGAGCCACCTCTTAATTCACCTCTCCCTTTAAAGATGCAGGGAGGCCCGTTAAATCTTCTGGAAGCCCTGCCCTCCTCTGCTGAAATCCTCTTACCTTGTTCGTGTTCTCCTTCTATCCCAGAATGCAGTTTTCACCTTAAGTTGGGCTGTGTCTTATGATTGATATATATACATGTCATGTTTATATAGAAAGTTCTCCACTCCCCGACCCCCCCCCCCCCCCCCAAATTGGCAGCTTGATCTCAATCAGTGGTGTCTCAGGATCCAGGAACTAGAGTGTCTTTTTTTTTACCACTTGTCACCTCTGCCCTAGTCCAAGCCCCACTGAGGTCTCTGGCCTGGGTTGTTTCTGAGACTCACTGCTGTGTCTGCTTCCATGCTGCTCCCAGCAGTGGCAGCGGGAGGGCTCTTTCTCAAAACCAAAGCAGATGGTGGCACTCCAGTGACTTCCCAAAGTGCTGGACTGGGCCTCCATGCACTCCAGCCTCCTCAGCTGCTCAAGTCCATTCTGTTCCCGCTGGATGTTCCAGGGCACTGCCAAACTCACTGCTGCCTCAGGGCCTTTGCACTTCCCACAGGGAGCCTCAGGCCGGTCCTCCCTTCGGCTTCTTTCTGGCTATGGCTCAGATAATACTTCCTTAGAGTGGCTTTCCCTGACCACTTCCTCTGGTGCTCTGGGTCCCCTGCCAGGCTCTCTTCACAGCACCTGGTGTGTCCCAGCCTCATGTTACGTGATAGGTGCTTTGCCCACGTTCCCCTTGAGTGTGAACAGGACCGGTCGAGGAGCGTGGCCTCTCTCGGCTGTGCTCACCATTCTGTCCCAGCACTGGGAACACTGCCCAGCACACTACTGTCACACATAGGTCTCTCTATTCATCAAGCCCAGCCCCTGGCAAGGGCCCAGCGCGTCGAGGGGCTCGGTAAGCACTTCCCGAGAGAATGAACGGGAACTTCTCAGTCAGCAGAACAGGCTTGTGAAGGTTCCACGTCGCCCCCGGCCCCCCCCACCTTGTGTGGTCTCTCAGTGAGCTGGAGCTCTCCGTGGGGCCGTTTAATGGGCATTTCAGACTTAATAATGTCCCGACCCGAGCTCCAGACTGCCCTCAAACTGCGTGTCCCCCCTCCGGTTAACGGCACTTCCAGCCTCCTCATCACCCAGCCCCGAGGCTCTGGCTCTGCTCATTCTCTCACGTCTCCTGTCCAGGTCAGCGAACCCTGCAGCTCAGCCTTCGCTGTACAGCTGGAAGGCGGCCGCTTGTCATCAGCCCCCCACCATCACCGGGCCCAGGCCAGGGGTCGGCAGGCTTTATCCGTGAAGGGCCAGATGGGAAATACCGTGGGCTTTGTGGGCCATATAGCTCCTGTGACATCTTCTCAACTCGACAGTTGTAAAAAAAAAACAAACAAAGCAGCCGTAGATGATACATTAACAATCAGTGAGCCATGGCCTTGTTCCTGTGATACGGCTTTGTGGATCCTGAGGTTTGAATTTCACGTCACGTCCTTGTGCTGCGCAATAGGCTTCTGATTTTTTTCCCAACCATTTAAAAGTAGAAGGACGATTTTAGTTCGTACAGAAACAGGCGGTGGACCAGAATTGGCCTCTGGGCCGTGGTTGGCCGACCCTTTGGTCTAAGACATCTTTTATCCTGGCAGAATTATTCCCGTAGCTCCTTACTCGGCTCCCTGCTTCCACCCTTACTCCCCTGTAGTCCAGATGGATCCTTTAGGAGCTTGTCAGGTCGTGTCCCTGCTCTGCCCAGAATCCTCCAGGGCTCTCACCTCACTTGGAATAGAAGCCAGGGGCGCCTGGGTGGCTCTGTCAGTTGAGCGTCCGACTTCAGCTCAGGTCACCATGTCACGGTCAGTGTTTGAGCCCCGCGTCGGGCTCTGTGCTGAAAGCTCGGAGCCTGGAGCCTGCTTCGGATTCTGTGTCTCCCTCTCTCCCTGCCCCTCCCCTGCTCACACTCTGTCTTTCTCTCTCTCAAAAATAAACATTTAAAAAAAAGGGGGGGGGGAATAGAAGCCAAAGTCTTCATCTGGAGGGTGAGACCCTGCACAACCTGTTACCTCCCCCCAGCCCCCTTCTTGCTCACTCTCTCCAGCCACACAGTCCTCTGCACTGTTGCTTGAACACACCAAGAATGCTGAACCTCAGGGCCTTTGCACAGGCCATTTCTCTGCCTGGATGCTTTCCCCAGATTTCTCAACAGCTCTTTCCTCCACTGCATTCAGGGCTCGTCCCAAGGTCTCCTCAGGAGGCCTTTCTTGACCAGTTTGTATAAAACTGCACACCCCCTCTTCACCTTCCACTCCCCGTCCCCTTTCCCTGCTCTGCTTTTCCTATGGCACATGACATCTTCTAATGTTATGTGCAACTTTATTTGATGGTCTTTGTCCTCCCCCTGCTAAAATGTCAGCTGCACGTGGGCAAAGATTTCTGTCTCTCTTTCCACAGCTGAATTCCCAGAGCCTTTAACAGTGCCTGGCATGTAGCAGTTAGTAGATGTTCAATCAGTATTTATGTGGTGAACGAATGAGCCTCAGTTTCCTCATCTGTAAAAGGGGATTAATAGTAAAAGGTAACTTGTGTTGAGAATGTGCCTCTGTGTCTGGCACCTTGTGAGCATGTGGGAGGTGTTAGCTGTTGCTGTGCATGAAGCTGGCCATGGGGGTCCCAGAGCGGGCGATTCCGGAAGTTTCTGGGGTGAACTAACCTGCTTGCCGCACCGGGCCAGATGTGCTGGACGCAGGTGGGGGGTCATCCTGGATGGGCTCCTCCTGCTGCTCCCATCAGCCTGTGTTTGCAGGGCTCAGTGTCTCCTGCCTCTTCCAGCTTCTTGGCCTGATGGCACCTTCCTGCTCAGAGATGCAGAGACCAGACACGGTCACTACCCTTGATCTGGCCAGGGGGTGCCGGGGTGCAGATCTGGGCCGTCCCCCAAGGGTCTGGGGCCGGGGACAGCCCTGGAGGAAGAGCATTCAGTTCTAAGGAGCAAATATAGATGGGGTCTCGCCACTGGAGCTCGTAGCCGGGTGCTGTTGGGCTGGTGACTTGTGTTCCTCAGCCTCAGCCTCCTTGTCTGTAAAATGGGGTAACGGTGCCAGTCCAGTAGGATCAGTGTGAACTGGTGGTGGCTGGGTACTCAGGACTCACACCCTGCAGGGGGCAGGGCGAGGAAGGGGTGGGTTGCACCTGCAGGGAATGGTTGAGGCCCCACTGGGAGGGGTTTTGGGCTTCCAGAGGCAGCCTGGGTCGAGGTGGCTGTTCCCATCTGTCACCTGGGAGCTTTCGAAGCTGTGGGCGCCGGCTCCCCCTTCAGAGACCCCGGTCCCCCCGCCTAGGCTGCCCAGTCCAGGGCTCTTCGGCGGAGTCACATGAGCAGGCAGGGTTCGGGACCACGGGTGGGACTTCTGCCACGTGTGCCACGAGAACCCTGTCTGTTAGGTCTTCTTTCAAACGTTCCCATCGACCGGAGGGAGACGCCGAGGCTCAGGCTGGGAGGCTGGGCTGACTCTGGCCTCTGCTGTGGCACTGCCGTGGGGACTCCCTCCACCCCTCCCCCTGGGGCCTGACAGGAAACCGTGCAGGAAGCGTGAAGACAGCCGCTGAGCCTGCCTGGACACCTCTGTGTGGTGTCAGGAGGTGACGGGTCTTTCTCCCTTGGGACCCTGAGTGTGCTGGGGCCACGGGAGCCTGAGGCCTGCGAGGAGCGGGCTCAGTCCCTGGGCTCCCTGGTAGTGACCTGTTCTGCGGAGTCTGGACCTTCCAAGACGAGTGTGCTGGAGTTGGAGCATCGGGAGGGAAGGGGGTGCCTTGCAGATGATCAGATCCCGGGGCCCCTCCCACCTTTCTTCCCCCGTTGGCATCTAACCCCACTCTTCGGAGCGGTGGTGGTGGTGTGGCGGGGGCTGTGGGCCCAGGCGGGTGCGTTGGCGCTGGCCGCGGCACTTCCTGGCTGTGTGCCCTGGGCGAGGGCCCCCTCGTTTCTGAGCTGCATAACTGGGGTCACAGTCCTTAGCTTACGGGCCCTGGTGAGGCTAGGTGAGTTAGGCAGGCGAAGGTCTCAGCACGGCCCTTGGCACGAGGTAAGCATCCGACAGATGTTTCTTGGGGAGGCGCTTCCCAGTGGCACAGGCCCCAGGGGCAGCCCTGCTCTGGGTGGGACAGCGCCCTCTGGAGTCCCGGAAGGTGCAGCCTGTGCCCGCCCAGGGAGGTGCGGGGGCTGCCAGTGGGCAGCTGGTCAACGGGCCCGAGACCCAGAGTCCCCGCTGTGTTGGTTCGGTGTCCCCTTCAGGTTGTGCTCTGTGTGGTTGCTGCCACCAACCCGGGGTCACCTGAGCACCTAAAGAATGTTCTCCAGGACGCCGCTGGGGTGTATGGGGCTCTCCAGCGTCTCCTGGCCCCCATCCCAGAGCCCAGGGACATTGGCATTCAGACCCTGACTCTTGTTGTCTGGCCAGCGGGGGCAGGAGGTGGGAACTGGCTGGTTGAGGGCCTGGGAGTGGGTGGTCAGCGTCTCCCCGCCCTTGCCAGCCTTGGTGACGTTCTGCCCCCGTGGTGGCACGTCGGGGAGGCTGGTGCAAGTGCGCTGGGCACCTCAGAGAAATGGGGTCACGAGCTGAGGCCACTGGGGAAGGAGGTATTTCTGGCGGAGCAGGTGCGGCCTGTGCTGGCCTCCTGGCAGCCGAGCCCAAGGTCTTTTCAGCCACCCTGGCGCGAGCAGTGTGACTTCGATGTTTCTGGAAAGTGGAAGGGAAAGGGAGCTGCAAGTGCTGAGTCGCCGAGTCCAGGCGAACGTGCCCGAGCCTCTGCGTCTGTGAAGCGGGTGAGCCGGCCGGGTGCTGTGCCGCTCGCGGCCGGGCCTCCCTCCTCTGGGTGCGGCAGCTCTTAATGCCCCGAGCGGGGGCCCGTGGGGGCCGCGAGGGCCTGGGCCAGCCGGCGGAAGGACCTGTCAAGGTCTTTGCATCTTTGGAGTCCCAGGTTGCCCTGAGCAGGGCTTGCACCCACAGCGGGCCTCTCGTGCCCCAGGCCCAGGAGAAGACGTCACCACCAGGGCGCACACGTCCCTCACAAGGTGGCCTAGTTGCAGGGCCCTTTCCTGGCCGGCAGACCCACGTGGGGTCTCAGAGAGCCGGCCGGAGGCTGGGCGTGCTGCTTGTGCCGTCTCTGCGCGGGGCCTCCGCAGAGCCTGCGCCGGCTGGGGGTGCGGCCCCAGAGGCCTGTGTGGGCGGGGCGGGGGTGGGGGTGCTGGCCTTTCTCAGCACACACGAGCGCGCGTCTGGGCTCAGGTGTTTGCTGTGTGACCCGGGAGCGTCCCTCACCCTTTGGAACACGGCTTCCTTATCTGAGAAGTGGAGCCAAGAGCTCCTGCCCTCTCGGCTGCCGGGCAGGTGAAAGGGGAGGACGAGGAGAGGGGCCCCGGAAGCCGCCGCAGCTCCAGGCCTGCTGTTTTCCACGCGTGCCCATTGGGCGGGTCCGCCTGAGGATGCACAGAGGTTCCAGGGGCATCATCGGGAGCTGGTGAGGGTGACCTGGAATCCGGGCCGACCCTCAGGCCTGTGCCTACCCCTTGTCCCAAGGGGCCCTGGGATGTGGACTCCGCCGTGAGGCCACAGAGTCTTGTTGGCGGATGGGAGGGGCCTGGAGAGCACTGGGCCCGGCGGTGTTTATAAGGTTGGGGGGACACTGAGGCTCGAGAGGGGCCCGGGCCCCCGGCTTGCAGGCCTTGTGGGCGCTGGTGCCCGGGCCCCTGTGTGCCGCGCCCGCCTGGGTGCCGCTCCTGCAGGTGCAGCAGATGCAAGTGTGGCTCTTCACACCTGGGCTCAGGTGGCGCCTACTTCTCCTGCCGCCTTTTTTCTGGCGCTCCTTCCTCCTGGGGCTCAGGTCGGACCCCCCAGACCATCATCAGCAGATCCCGTGGTCCTGCCCTTCGTCTGTCCAGAATGCCACCACTTTCCACTCCTCCGTGGCCACCTCCCTGCTCTGTCCCCATCGTTGCCCTGGTCTCCCAGTTCCCAGGGGAACCTGCCCACTTCCCTCGGGGTAAGAGCCAGAGCCCTCACCTGTGCCGTCTGCCCGCTCTGTGCTGGCCACCTGGGCCTTCTGCTCCTCAGAGCCGCTGAGCGCATCCAGCCACAGGGCCCTTGTACTCGGCCTTCCCTCTGCCTCGTGTGCACGCTTGTTGCCTGGCGTCTCACTGGCCTTTGCCCGGATGCCCCCCGCTCAGGGAGGCTTTCCCTGACCACCGTCCCGAAAATGGCCTTCCTCCCCACCCCGGACTCCCCTGCCCAGTTCTGTTTTTCTCCACGACGCTTGGTGACAGACGGGTGGCTGTTGTCCCCCGCCTCGCCCCCCGCCCCCCTCCCCCACAGCACGCACAGGGTGGGGTGTGGTCCTGTGAAGGCTGGGATGGGTCTTGTTCACTGCAGTGCCTGAGATGGGGGAGGAGGGGAGGCGGGAGCGGGCGAGGGGCCGAAAGAGGGAATGTGGGGCAGTGGCTCCCGAGGCCTCTTGGCTGGTAAGTGGCGGAGCCCGAGCCAGTACTCGCTCTTGGTCCTGCACTGGCGTTTTCTGCCTGACAGGGGTCTTCTTCCTCCCGCAGTTGGGAGTGGAGTCCACGGCCACAAGGGGGCAGTGGAGCGCAGGGCAGCCGCCGCAGCCTGGCAGCGAACCGTAGTAGGGACTTCGCCGCAGCCCCGCCCCTCCCGCCCACACGTGTCTTGCTATTGTTAGGGTTCGGGCGCATTGTCACCGGCTGGATGGAGCGTCACCACATCACCTCCCTGACCTTGGTGTCTTCATGGCCAGGATTTGGGGAGAAAGGGCCTGGCTGTACTGCCAGTACTGTTTTGCCAGTGTTGGTCTGATGATAGTTAACTCCATGCAGGATCTCTTGTAGGCTGGGTGTGTTTATCTCCTGTTTTTGGGTGTCATTATCTCTGTAAATCTTACGGTAATTCTGCGAGATGGCAGGTGGGGGCAGCCCACATTATAGATGAGAAAATGGAGGCTCAGAGAGGTTGAGTAACTTTTCCAGGGCCACACAGCCAGGAAGTAGGTGAGTCTTCTTGACCTTAGAGCCTAGGTAATGTGCACACAGCCGAGGAGGCCCTTGAGCCCTCCTTGTGTGGGGACCACGGGCCTGTGGTAGTGCCTCTGAGGGCCCAGGCTCCATAGAGCCGGTCAGCATGGAGCCCCTCTTCTGTGTTGGGCTTTTGCTGGTGCAGGAAGTCAGCGAGCTTTCCCTGGAGTTGGGAGCTGGCTTGGTCACTGGCCCTTTCCCCCAGTGAGTGGTGCTCCTGAGCCTGGGAGGAGGGTCTGGCTGCCAGGATGCTGGGCCCCACAGGGTCACAGGAGCCTGGCGGGCATGTGTGGGGGCCTCACAGAGGCTTCCCTGGCACTAGGTCCCTGGCCCAGGGTACGGAGAACTCCAGGCAGCAGCTTCCACCCTGCCGCCACCCTGGGGTTGGGCGAGGTGGGCAGGGCCCCCTGGGGTGTGGTGAAGGGAAAGGCCTGGGCTCAGAGGCCGGTGGTGGGGCCTTAGGCAAGCCCAGCTGCCTCATGCAGGTGCTTACGGAGCACAGCTCCTTGTTGGGGAGGTCTGTGTGCTGGGAAATGGTCAAGAACGGGGCAGTCCTTGTCCTTGGGAGCTGGTATCTGGGAGTTGCTATTTTAAGTCAGGAAGGACTTCACCGAGCATTTGTCTGAAGGCCCGTGGAGGTGAAGGGAGGAGCCCTGAGGGGTCTGGGGGAGAGTGGTCTAGGCAGCGGGAACAGCATGTGCAAAGGCCCTGAGCCTCTCCTACAGATGCGTAACTGCTCCGCTTTCCCACAGCTCTGGTGTTTCTCATCTGCTAGGTGGGGTTCACCCCTGGAGCCTTGCTCTGGGCACCGACACTAGCTCAGAACGGTGCTCAGAAAACAGCACCCGTTTCCACTGTGACTACCTTGATCAGCAGCTTCTTTGTTTTCATGAAGACCATGAAGGCCGTGGGCCCTGCTGCTCAGCAGTGGCTCTGGGTGTTCCCCTCCAAGCTGGGGAAGGCTGCAGCCTGACCCCCGCCCCTCTTTCAGGGTGGGCTGTGGCCCCATCCTTGGTCCTGCCCCCTCCCCCAACCCTCATGCCCTGACCTCGTGGTGCCACGAGTTGCTGTTGGCCGGATCCTGGAATCTCAGGCGCCTGGGTGAGAATTCCTCCCGGGCTAGTGGAACTGTCATCGCAGAGCCGTGCTCCCGTGTCCCAGGCCAGGGTGTCCGCCCCGTCCTTGTCCTCTGTATCCATTGTGCCGGAGCCTGCTGTGCCACACCCCCTAGCTATGGTCAGCGGCTGGGACCTCCGGCCAGTGACCCCCCTCCCAGCCTTTCACCTGCCTCCAGCAGCCTTAGGAGGGCTGACCTCTCCTCCCTTCCCCAGGCCTGTCTTCTCCCCAGGGATGGGGCCTGGGCCTGCTGCCTACTCTTCTGTGCTCAGGAACCCTGCCTAAGGGCTGTGCTTGGCAGCTGCCTACACCGTCTGACCTGGCGTAGGCCTACCCTGGGTCCCCACCCTAGGCTGGCATCAGGCCTGGGCAGGCAACACAGACACACACACACAGAGAGAGAGAGAGAGAGAGAGAGAGAGGGAGGGAGGGAGAAGGAGAGGGCATGGGAGGTATGCTCAGCACAGAGCAGGGGCTGGGGTCGCAGCGGGGTGGGGAGGGGTGCAGTGGGTGGGTAAGCTGAGGGACTGAAGAATGGGAAGCATATGACCATGTCCCCTCTGTTTAGGCCCTCAGTGTTGGGAGGTGGATGGGGGTGGGGTACCCTTGCTGCTCCCTGCCCTGGGGCCTTTTCTTTTGATGGGTAATTGGGGCCTGCTTCTTAGCGCATCCCGCCCCCCCTTAAAAATAATTTATTGAAGTGCAGTTCGCATAAAATGAACCATTAAAAATGAATAGTGCAGAGGCATTTGGTAGAGTCACAGTGTTGTCTGTCCACTGCAGCCACCACCTCGTTTTAGTTTTAGAATGTTGCCGTCACCCCTAAAAGATACCAGGTTCCCATCAGGCAACATTCCCCATCCCCCCTCCGCAGCCCCCTGGCAACCCAGTCTTTCTGGCTCTTTGGGTTTGCTGATTCTGAACACTTTACATAATACGGTGAGTCTTTGTGTCTGGCCTCTTTTACTTAGCATAACTTTCTTTCTTTCTTTTTTTCTGCCACCTAGCATAAACTTTTATTTCACTTTTCAGTTTGCAGTAATTATAAAATCGTACGGAGAGGTCCTGGGTCCTACATTCTCCTCACTCCTCAGGGCCTCTGAGACCTCTCTCAGCATGAAAGCTGCTGGGTCCTGGGATGAGGGGGTGAGAAGTGGGAAATGACCGACCCAGCCCCAGATCCAGCCGCAGCAGCCCTGAGCTGAGGCAGCCCCCACCCCAGTGGGCTGGGCCCCAGGGTGCTGCCCGGAGGGCCAGGCTTACCTCTGTGAGGGCGCGGGCTCCCGTCCTCCAGCTTGGGACTGACCCCGGCGCGGCCGCTGGGAGTGTGCCCCTTGCCCGGCCACCCCTCCTGCCACCCGGCTTCCTCTCCGGCAGCCAGTCGGGGCCCCCGACTCTCCCCGGACCCTGGTCTGGTGCCCAGGCTGGGGGAGAGGGGTAGGATTTCAGCCCTCCCCCAGCAGCTGGCCGGCAGGGAGAGGGGCTGCTTATATTTTAAGCTATTGAGTGGCTCAGCAGGAACTTGGAGGCCTCCTCTCCCAGTGGGCCTGGTGCTGCCCTCCTGCCCCACACGGGCTCTGAAGGCATGTGGGCACCGCCCTGCTGGGACCCAGGAACTATTAATATACCTGCAGCCACAGGGCAGGCCCTATGCCTGCCCACGGCCCTGCTATTCTAGCCCTTTCTGGCACGTTCCAAGTGTGCCCCTTCCCTCTCCCACAAGTCCCCTGGGTGGGACCAGACACCCTGGGCGGTATGACCAGCTTCTTTTCTGGCCCCATCTGTTTGGCCCGTGGCTCAGAGGGGCTCGGTAGGCTGTCCCCCAAGGCCACACGGCTGGCAGTCCCCAGCAGGCTCACTCCAGTGCAGCACCAGCAGGCAGCATGGGCCGGGGCTTCTGGGTGTTGGGCCCTCTCGTGTCCCTGATGTGGGGCGGGCGTAGCATACGTGGGCAAACGGGCCTGCAGGCCGCCAGGATCTGCACCCAGGCCTGTGCCCTTCCCACCGGGCCTCCTCACGCCCAGCCTCGTGGCCCCAGGTTTTGGGGCACTTCCTGTCAGGCCCCATGCTGGTGCTCCACTCACATTGTCTCATGACCCCTTATAACCCCTTGAGGCCCACGCCTTCCTACCTGCCTCCTGGACGAGGCTCAGAGAGAAGTGAGGGGCTGGTCACGGGCGACCTCGTGGCATGGCCAGACTCAGTCCCCACATCTGCCGTGTTGTTGGGGGATGTGTGAGGGGATCCCTTTCCCTCTAGGGGGTGCTGGTTGCGGTGGACCATCTGCCGGGCTGTGGGTGGCCGGCCTTGCCCTCAGAGAGCCCTGGCTGGGGCCCTGCCCTGGGGTTTCTTGACCGGCTCCTTTCTCCACACTGCCTCTGACCGAGGTCCGCCAGGGGCGGGAAGGATTCTCAGCGCCTGCTTTGCTAGCGGCTGACCTGAGGTCAGCCCTAGGCCTTCTTGCCACGACCCACGTCAGTAGCATCTGTGCCAAGTCCCCCGTGGGAGCACCTGGGCCTTTGGGGATCCACTGGCCACTGCTGGGCCTCCCTGCAGCTTCAGCGGTTCACATGCTCACGGCCCCCCCCGGCGGCGCCTTCTCTGACCTGCTTGGGATGGGTGGGCCAGACCCCCACCCCCACCCCCCGGGGGGGCTCTCTCCCTCCCAACTCTGCCCACTGCTCTGCCACTGTCTGGGGGCGGCTCTGGGAGAAGGGTGGGGTTGGGGGGTGGCCAGGCTTTGGGCTTTGTGGGCTCAGGGCCTAGGCAAGGCACTGTGTTGGGCTGACGTGGTGGGAAGACTGCCCCAGAGGTGGCCTTGGACAGGCCCGGGTGGACCTAGTGAGAAATGAGTGGAGAAGGGAGGTCAGGGAGGCAGGGGCCGGGGCCGGGGCCTCATCCATCCAGGCTGGGGATGCTGGCTGGAAACTTCTCCGTTTCCTGACCCTTTCCACACTTAGAGAGAGGCTCTCTGCACCAATAACTTAGGAATCTGTCACCTCCCTGGGAACACAAATGCACAAGGAAAATAATCCGCAGTGTCTCTTACAGCTCAGAAGGGGAAGTGGATGATCTGTCTCTGGGATTCTCAAAATAGCTGGGATTTCTCTAAGCCCCGTGAGCCCTGCGGGCCTGAGCCGGCCGAGGCTTGGGCCGCCCTCGGCCTCTCTCGCCCTCCTCCCGAGGCCGGCCCCGCCCTGCACCGGGCCAGGCGGGAGGTGCCTCCCTGCCTGCCTCCCAGGGTCTCCCTGCCCCCAGTGCTGTCCAGGCGCTGTGTCCACTCAAAAGCCTCAGTTTTGGGGGACCCAGCCCCCAGGGGTCGCCCCCAGGAGGTCTGTGGCATGGCTCCTGGGGGGCTCGGTCTGGGGCAGTTTTATATTTAGCTGGGCCGTGGCTGTGGGGCACTCGGGTTACATCTGCACAGAAGGTGGCGGTGCCAGGGCAGGCGCGGGCTCCTCTCCAGCACCGCGGCAGAATTTGATCGCGCCCGCCCGGCCCAGAGCCGCTCCGCCTGGGGAGGTCCGAGGTGGGGGCTGACGGCCGGCAGCCGGGGCCGCTGGCCGCAGCGGGCAGAGCAGGGCAGCATGGACCTGAACATGGGCATGGTGGCCCGGGAGGCCGGCCCGGGCCCAGGCCCCGGCCTCGGCCTCGGCCTCAACGGCCTCCCCCGAATCGCCCCCGCCAAGACCAAAAAACCTAAAAAGGCCGTCCTCTTTTTCGAGGTGGAGATTCTGGACGCGAAGACGCGAGAGAAGCTGTGCTTCCTGGACAAGGTACGACCGTGGCGTCGGTGGCCCTGGGCCAAGGACACGGAGTCTGGGCCCGTTACTTCCTGGGGCTCCTGGTTCTGAGGAGGCGGACTCCTTGCGTCCCCCCAACCTGTGTCCTGACACCCCACCTACTCCTCGGGCGGATGAGGGGTACTGTCCCCGGGCCTGCCCCTGCCGGCGTGGGGTGGGGTGGGGTGGGCAGCGCTGGCCCTTGGGTGTGGCCAGGATCCGGCCCCCTGGTGGGAGGAGGTGAGGCAACCTCTGTGGACCCTGCAGGGCTTTGGGGCCTGGGAAGAAGGTGGGGGTTCTGAGAGCTGCCCCCTGCAGATGCCAGGCAGGGGGGAAGGGGCTCCCGCCCCAGTGAGTTCTGGCCCTGACCGAGGGCCGTCACTCTGCCGGCAGCTGTGTGGGGGTGAGCACAGGCAGGGAAGCAGGCCCAGCTTCCCAGGCTCATACCGTCTCCACTCTGGGGGGGCCGCTGCTGTGCCGTTCAGCCATGTAGGTAGGGGGGCCTGAACTCCGGCCTTCCCCCTCCCATAGCAGGGGCCCAGGCCCCCTCTCCGACCCCCCTCACCAGGAGGGGGCCCTGACCAGGCTCCCCTACCCCCGACTTCTTTGCGGCCTCTGCTTCCCCCAGGTGGAGCCCCATGCCACCATTGCCGAGATCAAGAACCTCTTCACCAAGACCCGTAAGTCCAGGGCCCAGCTGTGCCACCCCTGTGACCTCTGGGCAGGGGCCTCTGGGTGGGACCCTGTCCTGTACACCTGTCCTCCCAGGTCCTGCAGAGATGCCCCCAGTGTGGCCCAGGCTTCTCTTGGCTTGCCTGGGGCAGATGTCCCTGCGTGGCCTTCAGCAGGAATGTCGTTGCCGGGCCTTCGGAAGGATAACATCCCTCTCCTGCCTGGGTTGTTCCCGGCTGGGTCCTAGCACGGGCCTCAGAGGCCTTGTCCTGGGGCTGGAGGAGGCGTGGGGTCCCTGGGCTCCACCATGCTGTGCGCTGTGATGCCCTGCTCTCCCCGCAGATCCACAGTGGTACCCTGCTCGCCAGTCCCTCCGCCTGGACCCCAGTGAGTACAGCTGTCTGCTCGGCCGCCCTAGGCTCCTGGGTGGCAGTGGGCAAAGTCCTGGGCAGCTCTGAGCCCCGGCCTGGTCTCTCTGCAGAGGGCAAGTCCCTGAAGGATGAGGACGTCCTGCAGAAGCTGCCTGTGGGCACCACGGCCACACTCTACTTCCGGGACCTGGGGGCCCAGATCAGCTGGGTGACGGTGAGCCGCAGCCCTGTCCGTGGCCTCCTTTCCCAGCAGCCACACTGGGGTGACTCACCTGCTCCCCGTACCCCCAGGTCTTCCTGACCGAGTACGCAGGGCCCCTTTTCATCTACCTGCTCTTCTACTTCCGGGTGCCCTTCATCTACGGCCACAAGTATGACTTCACGTCCAGCCGGCACACGGTGGTGCAGTGAGTGGGGCCAGGGGGAGGGGCGGTGGGGGGGTGGGGGGAGGCCTGCTGGACCTGCCCCAGCTGAGCCTGCCCCCGCCCCTCCCCCCCCCCCCCCCAGCCTTGCCTGCATCTGCCACTCATTCCACTACATCAAGCGTCTGCTGGAGACGCTCTTCGTGCACCGCTTCTCCCACGGCACCATGCCCCTGCGCAACATCTTCAAGGTGAGCGCCCCGGGGTGTGTCCAGCCAGACCCTGGCCGCCTCCCGGCCCCACCCACCTGGACCCCTGTGCCCAGACCCCGCCCGTCCCTGGGCCCACCCACTGCCAGCCCGACTCACCGCAGCCCCACTCCCTTTCAGAACTGCACCTACTACTGGGGCTTCGCCGCATGGATGGCCTATTACATTAACCACCCTCTCTACACACCCCCCAGTAAGTGGCCTTGGACCCTGCCCCTCCCCACCCCCCTGGGTTCTCCCCTCACAGGCCACCCCTCTGCTTCCTCTTCAGCCTATGGAGCTCAGCAGGTGAAACTGGCCCTCGCCATCTTCGTGGTAAGCAGGCTGGGGAGGAGGGGTCTGGGGTGGGGAGTCTGGGGGCTCCCCGCTGACCCTGCTGCTCTGACAGATCTGCCAGCTTGGCAACTTTTCCATCCACATGGCCCTGCGGGACCTGCGGCCAGCTGGTGAGGGGCCTGCCCCAGGTGAGGGGGTGGGGGTCGGGCCGGGTGGGCCGGGTGAGGGGGTCTCACTTGCCCCTCCTGTCCTGCCCTGCAGGGTCCAAGACCAGGAAGATCCCATACCCCACCAAGAACCCCTTCACCTGGCTCTTCCTGCTGGTGTCCTGCCCCAACTACACGTACGAGGTGCGGCTCTGCCCCGCTCTCCTCCCCTCTCCCTCCTGGGGCTGGGGTCCCTGGCTCACCAGCTGCCTTGGCAGTTTGTAGCATCTGGAGACGGAAAACCTGGCCTTTCTGGGAGTTGGGAGGTGTGCAAGGCCAGGCTCGCAGCCACAAGGAAACGGGGGGCGCCTTCATCAGGTCATCCTGTCTACTCGAGGCCTCTCTGGCATCGGCATTTGGATAGTAAGGGTTGGGGCGAGGCCTCCGTGGAGCGGCCGGCACTGCCCTGTCCTGCCCACCCTGACCCCTGACCCCTCTCCCCACAGGTGGGATCCTGGATTGGCTTTGCCATCATGACACAGTGTCTCCCAGGTGAACCCGCTGCTCCTCCCTCCATGCCCCCGCCCCCCCCGCCCCCCCCCGGGCTCTGCGGCCCCCCTGACGCCCCCGCTCTGCCCCGCAGTGGCCCTCTTCTCCCTGGTGGGCTTCACTCAGATGACCATCTGGGCCAAGGGCAAGCACCGCAGCTACCTGAAGGAGTTCCGGGACTACCCGCCTCTGCGCATGCCCATCATCCCCTTCCTGCTCTGAGCCGCCGCGGGCTCCCAGGCTCCACCAAGCCAGGCTCTTCCTCTGTCCCAGCAGCATTCCGGGGGAGGAGGGGGGGCCACCACTGTCCGGCGCTTGGAATAAAACCTGCCTGCCCCTGCCAGACTTGGGCTCAGGCTCCGCGTGTTTCTTTCGGGGGAGGGGGGTGAGGGTGGGGTTGGGGAGCCAGCACATCACAGGAGGAGGCAGGGTTCCGGCTGAGGGGCCCGGAGGCTTTTATTTATCGACTGGTCCACAGTGTGGGGGCGGGTCCGCTACAGGGCTACCTCGGGGGCCACCTCGCCGGGCCCCTGGCCTTGGGCCAGGTCTGCCGCCCGCTGCTCCCGCCGCTTCTTCCGCTGGAGCAGCCTCCGTTCCCGCTCAAACTCCTTCATGCGCATCACGTAGCTGCGAGCAGAGCACGTGAATGGGTGTCAGGGCCCCTGGCCAGGTCCTCCCAAGCCCCGGGAAGTGGAAGGGCCCGGAATGGGTGTCCCACGGCTTTCTGGGAGGCCTCTGAGTAGGAAAGACCTACCGGCGTGTGGCTGCTTTAAGTCTGGGGTCTGCCGAGCAGGTGCTGGCTGGTTGACAGCGAGCCCCGGGGCGGAAGCTGGGCCTCCCACCGGGAAGCCTGGCCTGGCCATTCCTCCAGGTGGCCTCGAGACCACCCGTCCACCCAGCAGGCCCCTTGAGAGTCCTCCTTCCACCAAGGTGAGGCCGGGCCAGGCTGGGGCGTGGGCCGGGCTGGGGTGCGGGGTTGAGGCCAGGCCGGGGGCCGGGGCCAGGGCTGGGGCGCGGGGCGGGGGCCGGGGCTCACTCGAGGTGCTCGCAGTGGTCCCAGTCGTGCTGCTCGCGCTTGCAGGCCAGGAAGTTGGGGAAGCTGTCACGCTTGCACTTGAGCAGCCGGATGAGGTAGTGGGCGCAGTAGTCTCGCTGCTGGAGCACCAGCTGCGCGTCATTCATCTGCTGCTGTGTGGCCACCATCTCTGCAAGGAGCGGGCGGGCTCGTCGGGGTCTCACTGCTAGACACCCGTCCCCACCATCACACCTGATTCCAGGCAGACCCAGCGGGCAACGTGCAGCTGGCGGCCACGGATCAGGGTCCGTCTCTTCCCGTCACCCCGGGGCACCTCGACATCTGTGCTGGATCCTCACCTCCCTTCCCTGGGTCTCCTTCCCCCTCCCCCCACCCCCCCCCCCCCAACCCTGGGCTCACTCTCTGGACAGGCCCACCCTGCAGGGCCCACGCTCAGAAACACTTTCTCCCAGCGTGTCCCTCTGCGGGGCGCACCCCAGCGTGGGGCGCGTTGCCTGGCGGACCCGGACCCCAGCTTTGCCCTCCGGGCCGGCCTCTGCTTCCTCCGCTAAGAAATGCAGTAATGGTCCCCCGCCCCAGAGTCCACAGTGAGTGCTGCCTGAGCGAACACATGGGAAGTGCCCAGGCTCGTGACTCAGAGCTGAACACTAGCTCCAGGGTCCCGGTGGGTGAATCCTCTTTCGGGGGGCCCAGTGGGGCTGTTAGGAACTGGCCACATACCCCAGCCTGTGCCCACCGTGCCTGGTGACCTGCGTTCCTTTCTCGGCCTCCGAGATGGCTCAGGGCAGCACGGGCGCCCAGGACCCAGCCTGCCGGCACCCTCAGGGGCCACTTCCCCTCCCCTCGACATCTTTCTCGGTCCGGCTCCTTCCCATCAGCACCAAAAGGCGTCCCCGGCAATCTTGCGCTCTTCCCCTGGCTGGCTTCCCTCCCTCTGCCTGTCTCTCCGGCCCAGGCCCTCACCTCCTGCCCCTGCACCCCACTCCCTTCCAGCTTCCACACCCGACCCCAGCACTGCTCACACGTGGCTCTCACCAGGGCCTCCCAAGATGCCAGGACCCCGTGCGCGTGTGCTTCCTTCTTGAACCTCATCCCCACAGCTCCCTGGGGACCACCCCCTCTTCACGTCCCCTCCAGCTCCGCAGCTGCCCAAACATTAAATGTTGGCTTCCAGTGGTTCTTGCTAGGAGCCCTCTGCGCATTCCAGTCGGCGGCTTCAATTGCTACTCCCTGGGGATGAGCCCCAACCTGGTCCCCCCACTCCCTTCATCTGAGCCCCAGGCAGGGGTATCCACCTGCTGGCTTCCACGGCAACGCGGTGCACCCGGGGCTCCGGCATCATCCCTCAGCAGCCAGGATTTACAGAGCGCCTACCATGTGCCGGGTGTTGGGGGTACAGTAGGAACCATGCCAGACAGGGACGCATGCCCTTGAAGGCAGACACAGACCACACAGATAGAACTACAGCATTGCAGAATGTCTGGCAATGGTCTGGAGTAGGGAGAACAGTAAAGCAAGGGAGGGAGGGCCGGGTTGGGGGCTGTGTCACAGCTTTATGTGGAGGGGTCCCTCAGGACTGGCATCTGAAGGCGGGGGAGTCACACACACACCTGGGGGAAGAGCACTGCCAGCCGTGGAACATCAGGTGCAAAGGCCCTGAGGTTCAGGATGCCCCAGGGATCAGCCTGAGCATGCCGTCGGAGCTGGAGGCAGGGGCCCGCTTGGTGGGGGCGGGGAGGGTGTCACAAACTCTGTTTCAGACCTGCTGAGTGGGAGATGCCACACAGGTAGTGCGCCTGTGAGCCCGGAGTTCAGGGTCCAGGCCCGGCCGGAGATGAAAACTTGGGAGCATCACAAGGGGTGTGAAACGGGGGGTCTAGCAGACACCCCCAGGGATGGGCGGGAGTGAGTGGAGACAGAAGGCCCAAGCAGCGAGGCACCTCAACAGTCACAAGACAGGGACGTGGGCAAGAATCCTGAGGGAGCGTCAGCGAGGTGGGTGGGCGTGTGGGGGGGGCCCGGGTGACGAGGGGTTTCCAGGAAGCGGTAGTGATCAACTTGGAGGCGACCGCGGCGGGTTGGTGAGAAGTGACAACTGACAATGGGGTCCAGTGGTACGCGCGGCGTGGGGGTGGGAGGGAAGCGGGACAGCAGCCCCTTCAGTGAGGTGGCGGGGAGACCGCTGGAGGGGATTTTGAAACGGCAGGAGCAACAGCGTGTTTGCACATTGACAGGAAAACCAATGCCGTGAGAGGGGAGAATGGCTGGGGCAGCCCTCCAATAGGTGAGGGGGCACAAAAGGGTTCCTCTGGAGCGGGGGGGGGGGGGGGGGGGGGGGGGAGGTGCTTAGCTAGAGCAGGGCAGATCGTGCAGACTAACAGGAGAGAAGGCCAAGGCCCAGGGACGCAGGGAGGCCAGGTGAGCTCTTCTGGTTGCTTCTGGCTCCTTGACGGGTGGATGTAAAGTCACCAGCCGACGGAAGTGGGAGGGAGGTGGGAGAAGGTGCCAGAGTCACAGAGAAGGTGGGGGACAGTGGTCTAGGAAGGCACAAGGGCGACCCGAGTGCCAGGGAATATGGTGGGAAAACCAGGAACATGAAGGGTCCGCCGAGGGGAGCAAAGGGGAGACCAGTCAGCGAGGTTGGGGGTTTCTCTCCCGTGATACTCAGCTGCACCTCCCGACAGGAGGGAGAGCCGAGTTTCAGCAGGTCAGTGGAGCACAGGCCCGTGGGATTATGGGCAACGCGAGGGGCGATGGGCAGTGGATCAGGAGGTGGGGGGACTGATGGACTGCAGGTGCAGGCGGGGCTGCAGGACTCTCAGGATTTGGGGCACCGGAGGCGTCCGCCTCCTGGTTCTCTCCAACCCAGACCTCTCTGCACACCACCGGCTTCGGTCGCCCTGCCTGTGGCCCGCCCAGCAGCCAGCACAACCTTTTGACAAAGCAAATCTGGTCAGAAGCACTGACCCTCCCCTCTCCTTGTATGTCATCTGGCCGATTCCTACGTATCCCTCTCAGATCTCGCCTCCAGCCACCGACTCCTGGGAGCCTGCCTTGATATCCCCCAGGGGCGGCGCCCGAGATAATGCCTGGCTCCGCTGTCTCTCCCACGGGGCTGGGGCTCTCTTTAGTCACTGCCTGATGTATGCGCGGTGCCCGACCCGAGACCTGGCCAGGTTGGCCCTCGATGTGCTTGACATTACTCATTAAAAAAAAAGAAGCAGCAACGAGCGGTACAGCATGTGCGGCATGAGCCCCCTTTCGCTTTGTGTACACCCCCAAACAGCAGCGATATCTGGCTAGAGGTACGGTGGACACGCCCCTTCCGTGATAAGCCCTCTCCTGGCTCCCCAGTGATTCCGGGACTGAGCTCAGCTCCGACCGCCTCATTAGGCCCCCGGCTGTCACTCTCGCCCCCGGGTTTTTCGCTCACACCGTGACTTCTGCCTGGGATGCCTCCACACTCAGGCAGGCTCACGCGTGTCCTCCGGACTCTTCCGGGCCGAGACCAGGGCTGAGCCCAGACACAGCACGAGAAGCCCGAACCCAACCCCGGGGACCCCGGGATTCGGGGGTTCGCGCCCCGAGCCCGCCGGCCGCGCCTGCGCACTGGGCCTCACCGCGCTCCTTGCGCCCCGGGAAGCCGTAGTCGGGGGGGAAGGTGGGCATCCGCTGGGGGTCGGGTTCCCCCGACGGATCGGTCACATAGCGCCGGGCGAGATGCGCCCCCATGGCTGCAGTAGCCGCAGGTTCCCGCAGCCGCCGGGGTCACCTCGCTCCTACCCGGAAGCACTGCCCCTTCGCCAGCCACGGCTTCCGGGTTGTGCAGGCCGCAGCCGGGATCAGGGAGATGAACGACTCCGGAGGACTTCCGTTTTCTCTGGCTCCACCTGGCGGTCAGGCGGAGACAGCACAGGCGCAGCGCGTCCTTTCTAGGGATCACGTGGATTCCAGAAGGGGGGCTTCCTGCTTCTGGAAACCAGCGGGGCAGGCGATGAGGGACAGTGGGGCCAGGGGCCAGGGGCCTTTCCCTCCCCTCCCCGGGCGCCTCTGGTCTCCCGGGGCTAGAGCATAAATGAAAGTTATTTTTCATAGCGTACAGTATTTCCCCCAAAAAACTTTTTTCCTCTAGAACTTTTGACTTTGTCTTAAAAACAAAACGAAACAAAAACAAAACCCTGCACGGTACTGGTAATATAATTAGCAAACATCAAAAGTTTAAATACAGTTACTCACAATCAATATTTTAATTGATTAAATTGAATTCAAATAATCAAATAAAGTTATTTATAAATAAAAGTATTTAAAGCTGACATTTTAAATAAATCCCATTGGATGCTTTTGTAAAAATAAAATAAGATGCAATTGTAGATGCATTTCTACATGCATAAAATAAGATGCCTTTCTACCCTGGTCATGATCCCAGGGCCGTGGGATAGAGCCTGGAGCCTGCCCAAGATTCTCTTTTTCCCTCCCTCCTTCTCCCCCCACACTTTCTCTCTCTCTCTCTCTCAAATAATAATAAAAAAAATCTAGGGGCGTCTGGGTGACTCAGTTGGTTAAGCGTCTCACTCTTGATTTCGGGTCAGGTCATGATCTCACAGTTTTGTGGGCTGGAGCCCCACCTCGGCCTCTGTGCTGTGCCCAAGGGCCTGCCTGGGATTCTCTCTCTCCTTCCCTCTCTCTCTGCCCCTCCCTTGCTTGTTTGCTTTCTCTCTCAGAATACGTAAATATTTTATTTAAATAAATATTTTAAATATTTCTCTCTCAGAATAAATAAATACTTTAACTAAGTAATAGCTTTATAAAGAAAAAAGATGCAATTCTACTAGTCCTCGAATGGCCACTCTAAGGAATGGGTATTACACTTCACGCTTGTGACATTAGGGCTTGCGTGTATGAAAATTTAAGAGTACAGAACACAGTTTAATGCCGCCGGATACGCTTCTTGGCCTCAGCGTTCAACTGTACCAAATGCTGTGCATATTTGTTACTGTCCGGAAACCCGCACAGGCTCACAAAGAGGAGTCGTTCAATGGGCGCTTGGCAGTGTCTCGTGCACCTGGCAGAAAGGAAGTTAGATCATGTCATTACGGGCACCAGTGACAGTCACAACAAAGTTTATTACAATGAGAGGCAAAGGCCCGACCGATCGGGACCAACACTCTTGATAAGAGTGCGCCCCGAACAGCCGGGGTACAGAGAGTTTTTATAACCCATCACATCGTTTAATCATCACCTGGGAACAGAACAAAGAAACAGTTTCCAGATGAGTTAGAAACAGTTGTCTAATGAGGTGTTTACTTTAGACTTTCTGCCTCTAAGTTGCAACCGGGTGGATCTCCTTGACCCTGCCTCTGATGCTCTTTTCTTTGAACTTTTGTTTCCTTAATTGGTGAAGCCTAATTTACAAGGGTATGAGGCAGTAGTTTACTAGAGCAAAGCAAGGCTGTTATCTCTTAACCTTCAGTGTCAACACAAAGCTGTTATTTTTCAAGCTAAGCATTAGCCCTACACTACAATTTAACCCTTACAATTCCTCGGCTGCAACCCTCTCCTGGTCCCTCATTTCATACGGAGTAAAAGCTGGACCCAGCCCCAAAGGGTCGGACTCAGGAGGTATGGGGTGGGTTCCCAGAATCTGCATTTCTAACAAGTTTCCGGGTGTTGGCGATGTTGCTGGTCTGAAAACCACCCTTGGGGGAATTGCTGAGCTGACTTCCACGTGTTGACACGGAGAAGTGGCCGCAATACGTTATTAGGTGGAGAAAACAGGCTCTCGAGGATGGACCCACGGTGTCTGAGACTTCCTTTCCAGGGCTACTTGGGACCTGACCCGGGAGCATGACATAGAGTTGTGATTCTTGAGCTCTTTCGGACTCCAGGGGGCAGCATTCACATTGCAGTCTTTCTGAACGGCGCTCCTGGAATTGTGCAGTGCACCATCTGCACAGCTGTACCAGGCAGCCCAACCTTGTTCTGGATGTCTCTCCTCCCCCTCCCTTTCTCTGGGCTTCAGCTGCCTACCCAGAGGTGACGGGCTGCGTAAGCGTCTATGCGGTCAGCAGATGAATAACCGGAGAGCGTGGTTTGGAGGAGTCAGTTAGGTGGTCGCGCGAAAAGCGCTCACTGCCTGGTATACAGTAGGCGCCCAGTACTTGCTTGCCACTATTACTCGTGTCCGGGCTGCACCCTGACGGGAAGGCAGGAGGCGGGGAAAAGGAAGCCGCGTTGCAAATGGAGCGGGGCGGCCAGGAGGGGGCGCTCTCGCGCCCTACCGCCCTCCTCCATAGCAGACCCTGCGGGAGAAGAGGTACCTTGCTGAGCTTTGCTCCCTCCGCAGGGAGGGTGAAAGAGTTCCTCCTTGGAGGCGACGGCCCAGCGGGTGAGACAAGGTCACGACTCAGCCAGTGAGAAGCCAGCACACTTGCAACTCCAGATTTGTTCCAGAGGACTTTTTGTATATAAGAGGCCCTCCGACGCCCTCTTGCCTTTATAGAAGAGCGGGCCTCCCCTTGGTTCTCTGGACTCGCCTGTGGTTTGGCCGCACCTTGCTCACCCCGGGGTGCGATTCTCTGCTTTTCCCAAACACACTCATTTTGCTGGTCAAATAATTGGCTGTTTTATTATTATTATTATTTTTTTCCGGGTTACCAAAGGGCAACCAGAGAGAAAGCTCCTGGAGCAGTCATTTCACTGGAGGCTGAAGGGTGGGGGGAAGGGGCCCATTATTGTCCCGAGGGCCGTGGACTCGAATATCTCAGTGTGGCCTGTGCATACTCAGAGTTGGGACCTGGGGGAGATGGTGTCAGGGGGACGGTGGTATGACGCAGCCTGTGGCGGGGTGAGGAAGGGGCCGGGCCTTGGCCAACGGTGCCACGCAATCTTCCTGTTTTTCTCTTCTAACCATTTGACAAAGAGACTTTCCGGTGTCCCCTCCCCCCCCCCCCCCCCATTACGCTGGTTCACTGCTCACAGCCCCCCACCCCTCCTTCCTGCTTCCCTTGCCACCCTCTCCTGCCTCCTGTGGCCTGCCCCAGGCAGGTGCTGTGTTAACATTTCGTGAGCAGAACAGTCTCAGAGGCCCAAGTGGGGTGGAAAAGGAAATTGTATGCCTTGCCACGGTCTGCTGGATGGGAGATAGGAAGCTTTGGGTAATTCGGTTCAGGGGGAGGAGGAAAAACAAGGTCAGCGAGGCCTAGAAAGCCCCTGGGGCAGGCCTTAATCTGCCCACGGGGCAGAAAAGATGGCATCTGTAATCTGGCCCTGGAGCCGCCCTGGGATTGCGGCTGCCTGCGGGGAGGTTGGCTGGTTGGCGTTGGAGGGATGAGTGAGGGGCTTGGCCTCTTGGGTGGCCTTCATCAGGGCTGGGCAGGTAGGCCAGTCACTCATTCATTCAACAAACACCCATTGGACACCTACTGTGTGCCGTGTAGCAGAGCTGAGCTGTTAATGGGGGACAGACAGGCAAAGGACAAGAGAAAGAAATGAGGGATATGGAATGTCAGATGGTGATAACGATCACGGAGAATTATAAAGAATGGAGGGTTTGGAGAAGGGCCGGTTGTTAAAGAGACGCTCATGGAGAAGGGGGACATTTCCTGTTTTTTTGAACACACCTCAGGGCCTTTGCACAGCCTGGATTCCTCTTCCACCAGATAGCCAGCCATTATCCGTGGCCTTCCTCCATGTCCTCCAGTCTATTCCAGTTGTCAGGCTTTTCCCCGATCACCTTTTTATTTTATTTATTTTATTTTATTTATTTTTAACATTTTTTTTGAAGTTTACTTCTGATAGAGCGAGCGAGCATGAGCAAGGGAGGAGCAGAGAGAGGGAGACACAGAATCCGAAGCAGGCTCCAGGTTCTGAGCTGTCAGCACAGAGCCCGACGTGGGGCTCGAACCCACGAGCTGTGAGATCGTGACCTGAGCCGACGTCGGACGCTCAGGCACCCCACCTTTTTCTTCTTTTTAAAAATTGAGATATAAATGACACATGACATCGTATTAGTGTCAGATGCACAACAAAATGCTTCTACGTATGTGTATATGGCAAAGTGATTGCCACAATAAGTCTAGTTCGCATCCACTCAGAGTTACAATTTTTTTCTTGTGATGAGAACTTTATGTATTTATTTGAGAGTGAGCGAGCGAGCGAGAGAATTCCAAGCAGGCTCCACGCTCCGTGCAGAGCCCAACATGGGGCTCAGTCTCGTGAACCCCGAGGCCATGCCCTGAGCCAGTATCAAGAGTTGGATGCTTAACCGATGAGTCACCCAGGCGCCCCGAGAAAGACGGCTCTTTATGAGTGTTCCCTATTTGGCTTCTTGTGAACAGTGTTAGTGAATGGATGGGTAGGCAACCCTGTAAAGAATGTAGAGAATTGCCTAGAAAGATGTTTCCAAGAGTGTTACTTGGGGGAAAAAAAAAAGACCCCCCCAAAAAAAAAAAAAAAAGGACTCAGCAACTTTTTTTTTTTTTTCAACGTTTTTTATTTATTTTTGGGACAGAGAGAGACAGAGCATGAACGGGGGAGGGGCAGAGAGAGAGGGAGACACAGAATCGGAAACAGGCTCCAGGCTCCGAGCCATCAGCCCAGAGCCCAACGCGGGGCTCGAACTCATGGACCGCGAGATCGTGACCTGAGCTGAAGTCGGACGCTTAACCGACTGCGCCACCCAGGCGCCCCCAGCAACTTTCAAATATACCCCATCCCCTGCTTCAACATAAGCATCCATGCCCTGTGTTGCCCCCTTAGCCCTGCTTTCGCTGCACCCCCTGCAGTTTGATATGGCATCCTTTCACTTTTCGTCAGTTAAAAATATTTTTAATTTTCAACTTCCTCTTTGACCTGTGGGCGTGATTTAATTTCCAAACACTTGCGGGTTTTCCAGATACCGTTCTGCGAGTTCTAGTTTAATTTGCGTCCGGTCTGAGAACGTGCTCTGTGAGATTTCCATTCCGTGATCTTCCTTTGTGTTGTGTTGTTGTTGAACAAGGTGTCCCAGTACCCTGGAATGTAGCGTAACACATAGGGAGTTGTGGGATGAAATGAACAACTGAATCCCCGATCCCCATTGGGCCTATCGGAAGACCTTTGCTCAGAGATGTTGTTCTACTCCCCTGGGGTCACGCAGCAAGACTGGGGCAGAGCTGGGGTCAGCCTGGGCCCGTGGCCTTATGTATGCCCAGTTGATGGGACTGGATTCCTCTACTAGGTCCTGAGCACCCACTGTGTGGCCAGCCCTGAAGGATGGCCTTGGCCGTGTGGCCATTACCAGCTCCCAGCGAGACCATCTGGCCTTCGCCGCCCTGATCTTGCCCCAGATCCGCTCACCTCAAGGGGGGCCCTGGGTGGGGCAGAGATGCTATCAGTCCTCTTGGCTGGTGCAACCCCACCTTCGTCCCCTCCCTTCCCTCTGACCTCACACATCCTTCTGGAGCCTTGTGGTCCAGGGTGTGCTCAGCAGACAGGCTCCTTTTCTCAGATGAGTCTCTATTTCCCCATCTGTAGAATGGGAACGGCTGTACCTACGCCTCGGGCAGGTTGGGGAAGTTTTGCACGTTACTTCTTGCAGTGTAATGGGGAAAGCCCAGCCCTTGGGGTGAGCTTTCCCTGGAGAGGGAGGCTGGTCTGCTGCAGCACCGCCCCCCCCCCCCCCCCCGCCCCAACTTCAGCCAGGGCTGGGCACACGCCTTCCCCATGTGCTGGCGAAGATTTTCCGCTTGTGGAGACTGTGGGTTGCTTATATTGATCTGGGAGGCAAGCAATTCTATTTTAAGTTGATGTTGTTCTGAATGTCTGTTACAGCAACCCAACCTAATATCCTACCCTGTGCACATGCCGGGTGTGATTTCCTTGTTGCTTAAGCCTTAAGCCAGTTTGCGTTTCAATGCCTTTTACTTTTAGCAGAAAGCCCTTATGAGGGGGGGAATTGGGGTCTTGCCCCTTGCGGTACGGCGTGGTTTCCTATGGTTACCATGGCAAATCCCCCCAAATTTAGTGGCTTCGCACAACAGGAACGGGCTCTTTTACAGTTCTCGAGGTCTGAAGTTCAAATTGTTCGATGGGGGCTGAACCCAGGTGTCAGCAGAGGACCCCGTGGGAGAATCTGTTTGTTTGGTTTTTTAAAATATTTTTATTTCATTTATTTTTTTAAATGTTTATTTATTTTTGAGAGAGACAGGGGAGGGGCAGAGAGAGAGGGAGACGCAGAATCCGAAGCAGGCTCCAGGCTCCGAGCTGTCAGCCCAGAGCGTGACGCAGGGCTCGAACTCACGGACCGTGAGATCATGACCAGGAGCCCCAGATGCTGGAAGAGGCAAGAGAGGGTCCCCCTCTAGAGCTTCTGGAAAGAGCATGGCTGTACCAAAACCTTGAGTTCAGACTTCTTTCCCGCCAACGCCGAGATAAAATAGATGTTTCGTGTATATTCAGGGTGTGCAAACTGATGTACGTGTACATTGTGAAATAGTTACCATAACATATCCATCACCTTCCAGACCCATTCTACGAAGCCAGCGTTACCTTGGTTCCCAAACCAGACAAAGACCCCACTCAAAAGGAGAATTACGGGCCAATATCCCCGATGAACCTGGATGCAAAAGTTCTCGACAAGATACTAGCAAACTGAATTCGATAGTACATTAACAGAATTTTTCAGCCTGATCAAGTGGGAGTCATTCCTGGGCTTCAGGGCTGCTTCGAGATCTGTGAATCAATCAGTGTGATACACCACGTTGATAAAAGAGAGGACAAGAACCAGATGATCCTCTCACTAGATGCAGAAAAAGCATCTGACAAACCACGGCATCCTTTCTTGAGAAAAATCCCCGGGAAAGTAGGGATAGAGGGGTCTCACCACTCTCACCACTGGTGTTCAACACAGCGTTGGAAGTCCCAGCCTCAGCAATCAGACAACACAAAGAAATAAAAGGCATCCAGATTGCCGAGGAAGGAGTCGAACTTTCACTCTTCGCAGATAACACGATACTCTAGGTGGAAAACCTGACAGGCTCCACCAAAAACTGCTAGAGCTGTTACCTTACAGTTACTAGTTCCCTTTCTTTCTTTCTTTCTTTCTTCTTTCTTTCTTTCTTTCTTTCTTTCTTTCTTTCTTTCTTTCTTTCTTTCTTCCTTTATTTTTTTCTCTTTCTTTCTTTCCTTTTTTTCTTTCCTCCTTCCTTCCTTTTTTTCTTTTTCTTTCTTCCTTCCTTCCTTCCTTCCTTCCTTCCTTCCTTCCTTTCTCTTTCTTTCTTTCTTTCTTTCTTTCTTTCTTTCCTTCTTTCTTTCTTTCCTCCTTCCTTCCTTTCTTTTTTTCTTTTCCTTCCTTCCTTCCTTCCTTTCTTTTTCTTTCTTTCTTCCTTCCTTTCTTTTTTCTCTTTCTTTCTTTCATTCTTTCTTTTTCTTTCTTTCTTTTTCTTTCTTTCTTTCTCTTTCTTTCCTTATTTCCTCCTTTCTTCTTTCTTCTTTCCTCCTTTCTTTCTTTCTTTCTTTCTTTCCTCCTTCCTTCATTTTTTTCTTTTTCTTTCTTTCTTTCTTTCTTTCTTTCTTTCTTCCTTCCTTCCTTTCTTTTTTTCTCTTTCTTTCTTTCTTTCCTCCTTCCTTTATTTTTTCTCTTTCTTTCTTTCTCTTTCCTTTTTTTCTTTCCTCCTTCCTTCCTTCCTTTTTTTCTTTTTCTTCCTTCCTTCCTTCCTTTCTCTTTCTTTCTTTCTTTCCTTCTTTCTTTCTTTCCTCCTTCCTTCCTTTCTTTTTTCTTTTTTCTCTTCCTTCCTTCCTTCCTTCCTTCCTTCCTTCCTTCCTTTTTCTTTCTTCCTTCCTTCCTTTCTTTTTTCTCTTTCTTTCTTTCTTTTTCTTTCTTTCTTTTTCTTTCTTTCTTCTTCTTTCTTTCTTTCCTTATTTCCTCCTTTCTTCTTTCTTCTTTCCTCCGTTCTTTCTTTCTTTCTTTCCTCCTTCCTTCCTTTATTTTTTCTTTTTCTTTCTTTCTTTCTTCCTTCCTTCCTTTCTTTTTTTCTCTTTCTTTCTTTCTTCCTTTTTTCTTTTTCTTTCTTTCTTTCTTTCTTCCTTCCTTCCTTTCTTTTTTTCTCTTTCTTCCTTCCTTTCTTTTTCTTTCTTTCTTTCCTCCTTCCTTCCTTCCTTCCTTTCTTTCTTTTTTTTTCTTTTTTTCTCTTTCTTTCTTTCTTTCTTTCTCTCTTTCTCCTTCCTTCCTTCCTTCCTTCCTTCCTTCCTTCCTTCCTTTCGAGAAGATCCAAGATCTACCCTTATATCAAATTTCAAATACACAGTACAACATCATCAATTATAGTCACATCATTGTACACTGATTCCCCAGAACTCATTTATCTTACATAACTGAAACTCTGTTCCCCTTAAGCAACACCTACCCAATTTTTGCCTCCTCCAGCCCCTGGCAACCACCTGTCTGCTTCTGTGAGTTCCACTCTATGGAGGGCAAGGACAGAAGGCAGGCAGACCAGAAGGAGGCTGTTACTGTAATCCAAGCAGACGGCTTAGACTGGGAGGTCAGACCGGCTCAGAAGCTGGTTATATTGTGAAGGTACAGCCACCCAGGATTACTAACAGATTTGCCAGATTTCCAATATCTAGGGTATCTAAGAAACCAGCCCAAACTTAGTGGCTAAGAGTCACTTCAGTGACAGTCACAGATTCTAGGGGACAGGGCATGGTAGGGACAGCTGGTTTCTGTTCCACAGTGTCCGGGGCCTCAGATAGGAAGATTCAATGGGCTGGAGGTTGAATCTACTCTACAGTGACTCTACTGTCCTGGGGGACTGGAAACATCAGGAGGTGTCTTCACTTGCATGTCTGGCACCTGGGCTGGGACAGCCTGAAGTCTGGCCTCAGCTGGGACTGTTGAGCGAACACCTCCATACGGCTTGGGTTTCCTCGCAACATGGCCGCAGGGAGCACGTGTTCTGACACAGCCAGGTGGAGGCTGCATGGCAGCTGTTAGCCACACCACATTCTGTGGTCAGAAGAGAGTCACTGCCACCGTCCCAGATTCAAGGGGAGTGTTGGACTCCTTGGCGGAGTGGCGAGGTCACGTTGCATGAGCACATGTAGGACAGACAGATACTGTTGCAGCCATCTTTTGAAAATTCAACTTGCCAGAGCCATGAAATGAGAGAAGAGAGGAGTCATGGGTGATTCTCAGGCCGTTGGCCCCAAAGGCTGATGGCAGGCCTTTGGAGAAACACAAGGCAGGCTGCCCACTTGGGCAGAATGCTCCAAATGGCTCCAGCCTGGTTACCCCACTGTCTTCACTTGGCTCTCGGGGAACTCCCACATCTGTGCTGAACCAAAAGATGTGGCCACCCTTCCTGCAGCCCCTTCCCACAGGTCCCTGGTTTGGGATCGGAGTCAAAACCTCATCCCTTGCTTTACCAATGAGGTGGACAGACTTCTCTCTTCAACTCTCACTTTTTATTTAAAAAAATTTTTTTTTTAACGTTTATTTATTTTTGAGACAGAGAGAGACAGAGTATGAACAGGGGAGGGGCAGAGAGAGAGGGAGACACAGAATCTGAAACAGGCTCCAGGCTCCGAGCTGTCAGCCCAGAGCCCGACGCGGGGCTCGAACTCACAGACCGTGAGATCATGACCTGAGCCGAAGTCAGACGCTTAACCGACTGAGCCACCCAGGTGCCCCTACTCTCACTTTTTAAATAACTTCCAGTCGATGTCAAGCTCAGGGTGAAAAACCTTCCTTTGCAAGTTCTGTGCATGTGATGGTGGTGACCAGCCTTCAGGATGGCCCCCGATGATCCTCACGTCTTGGTGTTCACGCTCTCATGGCGTCTCCTCCCACGACGACTCGGAACCGGTCGGGGTGAAAAAAGATAGCAGCGGTCACAGCTTGTGACTTGTGCGGCCAAAGCATCCAAGGTGGCATGGCTTCCACCCTGGCCTGTGCCACATTGGGAGGACGCTCCATCGGCCCTTTGGAGAGAGCGCCCCATCTTGGAAGCAGATCTCCCAGCTTCAGCACAGAGACCTTGGCCCCAGGGAGCCTCTTGACGGGATATGCGAGATCCCGGGGAAGAACCAGTCACCCAGCCAAGCTGCTCTTGAACTCAGTGCCACGGAAACTGCGAGCTAATAAATGCTTGTTGTCGTTTACGAAGCTTTGGGGTAATTTGTGATGCAGCCAGAGATAACTGAGCCAGGAACGTGGAACATGGAACGTTCGCTGTGGAACGTGGGAGTACTTAGCACCTATCACTTTAGCATTTTGTCGCAAATGTCACTTCCAGGAGGCCTTCCCTCTTTATCTCTCTACACTAGCCTCTATCCTATCCCTCACTCTATTTTATTGTATTTTATTGTCATTAAAAAAAAAAAAGTTTATTTAAGTGATCTCTGCTCCCGACGTGGGGCTCGAACTCATGACCCTGAGATCAAAAGCTTCATGCTCTTCTGACTGAGCCAGCCAGGTGCCCCTGTTTTATGTCACTTTTTAAATGTTTGTACATTTTTGAGAAAGAGAGCATGAGCGGGGGGCGGGGGCAGAGAGAGAGGGAGACACAGAATCTGAAGCAGGCTGCAGGCTCTGAGCTGTCAGCACAGAGCCCAACGTGGGGCTCAAACTCACGAGCCGTGACCTGAGCTGAAGTCGGACGTTTAACCAACTGAGCCACCCGGGCGCCCCAGGAGAGAGAGTCCTAAGTAGGCTCCACGCTCAGCACCGAGCCCGACGCGGGGCTCGAACCCACGAGCTGTGAGATCATGACCTGAGCCGAAGCCGGACGCTCGACCGACGGAGCCACCCAGGCACCCCTACGTGATTTTATTTTAATAATACTTGGTGACTATTGGAAATAAAATAAAAAACCGAACCACTTATTTCTATATTGATTTACTAGCTCAGTGTCTGTTGTGTCTTGATGGCAAGTTCCACGAAGGAAGGAGCTTATCCGTTTTTTCCACCCAGGGCTTGGTGCTCAGATGTAGGCGTTGCCACTTCTGTGCGTGAATCCAAACTGGGGCGAAGGATGTGTGTGTCTGTGTGTGTGTGTGTGTGTGCGCACGCACGTGTGTGTGTGGGGGTTTGGGTGGTTCCCCCGAAGGTGGATTTGCATGTACTTGAATTTTAATGAAAAAGGGAACTGAGAGAAACCTCAGGCACCTGAGCAGGAGGCGTCGGGGGCAGATACCATCCGGTCCTCTCTTCTCAGGCTCTCGTGTTAGCTGTGGCCATGCACATGTATACCAACTCTGGATGCCAGGACCTGCCAGGTATGGCCCTGGCCGGGCTGGAGCTGGGGGCCAGCCAGGGATGGTCGGGACCCAGATTACGGCATCCCCACCCCGCGGCTAGAAACCGGGGCCCGAGGGACAGAGGAGGGGATGGGCTGGGCTCTCACTCGCCTCTCGTCTGGAAGGGACCAGAGAGGAGGAGGAGGATGGCGATGATTACGAGAACATGGCACCCCCCTACAAGGATCTCCCTCCCAAGCCAGGTAAGAGGACTCCTCAGAGGCCGGGTGCAGAAAATGTGTGGCCTGTGGCCCGAGGGAAGCAGCGGCCAGGGGGCATTAGCTGGGCGTTGTAGACGCACGGTCAGCCTCCTGTGTGCCCAGCCAGACGCGGCGATGACAGGTGTCTCTGTGCCTGTGCCCGGCCCCGGAAGGCCTCCCTGTCCACTGGGAGGGGCGGTTCTGGGCACAGCCCCCGGTGAGCAGGTCCACGAAGGGATGGCCCGAGAGAATGGGGGAAATCTCCAGGGGGAATTGAGGGCTCCGCTTGTAGTGGTGGGGAGACTGGGGTCGGGGGGGGGGGTATTGGGATGGGGCTTAACGGATGAGCTGGAGTTTGTTAGGCAGAGGAGCCTGGTAGAGAACTGGTGGGTGCATAGGTCCTGAGACACGAAAGCTGGTGCTTCATAAGCAGTGAGTGGACCCTCGACTCCCAGCCTCCTCACATCCACACTCTGGGAACCAGATCTGCCTTTAGGCTCCGTGCCTGGCCCGGGTCTCGAGAAGAGTCTGCTAAGTGGGTATAAAAGGGAAGGCTTCGAGGCTCCCCTGAGGGTCGACTGCGCTGTGCTGGTGTCCTGGGACCGTGGCCGGTCCCTGTAGGGCAGGGCGCTGCACCCACCGCTTCTTAGTCCAGTGAGAGGCCGACCCGGGAGGTGCCCGGGGCTCCGAATGAGGCAGGGGGGGCCCTGGGCTCTGCGGCCTGTCGGCTCCCAGCTCCCACTTGGTGTCGACACAGTCCTCAAGCCCACCTCCAACATGGTCCCCACCCATTCGATCTTCAGTGCTACCCCTTCCCCGAAGTCGGCCCCTTCCCCATGTCCGGTTGCAGTCCGATTTCCAGCTTTATTTCCAAAGCCACAGCCGTCCCCCTTTCTTCCACAGAACCACGACCTAAACGGCGTTTCCTCCCCATCCCCTGGTGCAGGGATAGTCCCACCCTTCGTCCGGACCACATCCCGCACCGCAACCCTGCTCCCGTGTCCGTCACCGTCCCCCCACCCCATCCTCAACCCAGCCACACCCGTGACTCCATCCTTAGCCCAGACTCAGCCGTGTCTTTAACTTACGGCGAACAACTGCCCCAGTTTTTCCCAGGGCTGAATGATTTCCTGGAACGTGGGGCTTTGAGGTTGAAAACCGGGCAAGTCCCGGGCGATCCAGGACGGCTGGTCGCTCTAGCTCAACCCTGGTTCCATTCTCATGCTCAACCCTGTCCCTCACCCTCCACTTGAGCCTGGGCCCTGGCTCCATCACTGCCTCTGATCTTTTTCTGGGCCTCACACCGGCTCTAACTCTGAACTTCTCTTCTACAGACTCGATGGCCCCACCGAGGCCTCCGAGGGCAGGTGAGTTGGGGCTGGGGGTACAGGAAACTCAGTGCTGCCTTTGTGCTGCTCTGGGCCTAACCATTCCTTTCCCTCCCTCCCCTCCCACCCCCCCAGGAAAGAAAACAGAGAACCCCCCACTGCCTTGCAAGTCCCCAAAGATCAAAGGTGAGAATCTGGGGCTGGGACCTCTCAGTTTACCTGGCTGAAGTCCTTGTCTGTGTAACCACTGTCTTTCTGGCCCCTTCCAGGTCTGGACCTCACCCCAGTCATCTGCACATCTCCTCCACTGGGTGAGCGGTGGGGAGAGCCTTTCAGAAGCCTGCGAGGGGACACCGGGAAGCCCTCCAGTTCCCTAGGGAACAAATCGGATGGGATGGGGGAGGTGTTGATCTTGGGATGTAGAGTCTTGCAGCAACTTGAGAATAAACGCTTCTCTCCCTTTCTCCCAGGTGTCAATCCAGAATGCCCTCCGTTCCAGCCGTCCCTAGCCGGTAAGTCCACATGCCCCCCAGGTGTGCCCCTCTCTTCCCTCTCATGGTAGCAAGTATCCTTGAGTCAGACCTATAGCTCCAGAGGGAGACCCTGGGGCAGAGAAGTGTCTCCTTTCAGAAGGTCCTCCTCCCTGAGTCTAAACCAGACTCGAGGGACCCAGTGTCTCTGCCTGATTCTTCTCAGGCCCCACCTCCTACTTGCATAAAGCATGGGGAACATTCTCTGCCCCTGATGCAAAGGTCCATAAGCTTCCTAGAAGGGGGGAGCAGCTTCGGCAGGGGCTGCTGGAGAGTATAGGGTAATGCATCGCAAACGTTAGGAGCTGCGCTGGGTCCAACTCATGCACGACCTCGCCAAGCCCTCCGTTTACTTATTTGCAAACCGAGAATAATAGTGACATCTACGTGATAAGGGTGAGGATCCAGTAATAGGGGTGTGACAGGATGCTTTGGCACACGGCACGTTCTCTCCCGTGTTCTGGGTTATGTTGTAGTCGTGTTAGGTTGCGGCGATGGGGTTGGAATTGAAAACGGAGATGGGATGGGGGTGGGGCTTCACTTGGAGATGGGGAGGGGGCTCCGTTTGGGGAAGCGATGGCCCTGAGGCACAGCGTGTGCTCTTCTGGGCCCCTTCAGGGTTCTCTTCCCCTGACCCTCTCTCGCCGACGCCCTCTGGTGATCCAGTCATGACCACGGATCTCTGTCTCCCCGCTCTTGGAGAGAGGCTTGAGTGTCTCTTCCTCACTCTATGAAGCATCAGCACTGGTCTCTGTGTCCCCACTCTCTTCCCCCAGCCACCCCGGGGTCCCAGCTCAGTCAGAAGTCCAGATGTCCTGGGTGCTACCAGGAGGAGAGACTGGTGGTGTTCCTGTGCCTGCTGGTGGTGGTGTCACTGCTCCTGGGCTGCACTGGTCTGGCTGTGACCCTTATCAAGTGTGAGTAGGAAGGGGATGGGGCCTGGGGAGACGCTGAGCATGGGGCGTGGGGGGGCCTGGGCTCAAGATGGACTCTTCCTCATAGACCAGGAGGTGGTGGGAGAGCTGAGAATGTTGACCTTTCAGCAGACGGCATGGCAAGCAAGTGGTGAGTGCTTTGTTCCCTTCATGTTATGCATATCGAACGCCCAACGTGACCCCTCAAATGCGACCCCAAGGCCACTTCCGATCCTGCCTTTGCCGGGAATTGTGTAGGTATCGGGGGACGGGTGGGGTAGGGAGCACATCAGGCACCGTTCCTGTCCTTGCACAGCGTGTGCGTGAGCGTGTGTTTACGTGCATGTGTGCGTCTAGATCGCCACTGTCCAATATGGCGGCCATGAGCCACTGTGGCTATGGGACAAGTAGGCTATTGGACACTGTGGCTATGGGACACTTGCAGTGTGGTCATTCTGAACGGAGATGGGCTGTGAGTGTAAAACACACACCAATGTCAAAGACTTGCTCCAAAAAAAAAAAAAAAAAAAAGAATGTAAAATATCTCAACAATATCAAGAATAATAATCTTTAATACTGGTTACCCATTAAACTATTTTGGCTATATTGGCCTAAGTAAAAAAAAAATAACACTCAAATTATTTTTGCTCGCTTTCTTCTGACTTTTAAAAAATGGGGCCATTAGGGACGCCTGGGTGGCTCAGTCGGTTAAGTGCCTGACCTCGGCTCAGGTCATGATCTCGCGGTTCGTGGGTGCAAGCCCTGCGTCCCCCTGAAGCCTGCTTCGGATTCTGTGTCTCCCTCTCTCTCTGCCTCTCCTCAGCTAGTGCTCTGTCTCTTTCTCTCTCAAAAATGAATAAACATTAAAAAAATTTTTTTTAAATGGGGCCATTCGAAAATTCAAAATTATGTATGTGGTTTATATTCTACTTCTGTTGGACAGCACAGGTAGTAAGAAGCGTTTACCAAATTATCACCCAAATGAGTATAAAATCCCAAATTTCAGCGAATTGCCCAAAGGATGCTGATTCTATGAAAAAAAATATAATAAGGGATCTTTGACCTTATCTTTGGGAAGGTCATATAGGGCTTTCCTAGGGAAAGAGTGCTGTAGCTGAGTGAGGGAAGGGAAAGAATTAACCACGTGAGGGGCGGAGGGCTTCAGGTGTGTGCAAAGGCCCTGTGGCAGGAGGCAATGTCGTAAGTACAAGGGAGGATTATGGGGCAGTTGGATGGGTGAGAGGTGATGGTGGCTTGGACGAGGGTGGAGAGAGGTGGGTGGAGTAGAAAAGCTTTAGTGGGTAGAGAGACGGAAGGGTGTCCAGCTAGAAGTGGGCAAGTCTGGTGTGGGAGCAGTGGGAACACTTAGTTGTAGAAGAATCTCCTGGGCTAGCACAGCCTTCGCCATGTTTGCCGAAGCCCGACAACTGTCGCATGTTGCATTCAAGCCACGCTTCTGCTCGAAACCCACTGGTGGTGTCTCACTGCCCAGAGTCCAAGGCGAAACTCCAGGCTTAACACTCGAGGACCTGGACATTGGCCCTCACCCTACTTTGAGCTCTGGCTCCTGTGAGGTTCACCTTGACCTCTACCGCTGTGGCCTGCCCCAACATATCTGCTTCTGTAAAGGTGGCCCCGGCCTGCTGAGCCTCCCTCCCTCTCTCTCGCGGATGCTGAGTCACTATCTTCCTGCAAAACCCACCTCCTCCAGGAAGTCCACCATCCCCACTCTTCCCCTAGCCCCAGAGCTCAGTCCCTCCTCTGAGCCACTCTGGGACTCTCTCTGGGCACTGAGCACGTCAGTCTCGAGTTCTAGCACCACCCGCTAGAAAGAGGGTGCAGTGAGGAGCGTGGGTCTCGCCTCTTTCTGGTGTTTGCAGTCAGCGGTGGGTGGATGGGTAGATGGGGGTTTGCGTTACTAACCTTCCAGCCCATCCTTGCTGACAGTGACTGGCACGGCAGGGCTGGCTGGCCTGAAGAAGGATATTGACCACATAAGAACTAACACCAACCAGTCCCTGGTAGAACTTCGGGGCTTATTAGGTGAGTGGGACTTGGGGAACTGCCCTGAGATGCGGGACGTGACCGTGCTGGCACGTTGCACAAATCCCCAGGGGGGTGATACTCAGTGCAGTTAACTCGAACGGTGTCCCCTGGAGATGAGCAGTGCGCAACCCGCACAACTGTGTATGGCACACCGTGTACATGACCCCGGCTCTGGGGCCATGCTGAGAGCATACTATTCTGTCCCTAGACTGTACCAGGATCACCTGCCCTGAGGACTGGCTCCCCTTTGAGGGCAAGTGTTACTACTTCTCCCCAAGGACCAAGTCATGGGATGAAGCCCGGAAGTTCTGCCAGGAGAATTACTCTCACTTGGTCATCATCGATAGCTTCGCCGAACAGGTGAGCTATCCCCTCCAAGCCCTCAAGAGCCAGCAGGTTTCACATATCCTTCCTGGATGGAGAGAAATTGGAAGTGCTTTTGAGCCACGAAGACTTTTTCTTTTTTAAAATGTTTATTTATTTATTTTGAGAGAGAGAGAGAGAGAGAGCAGGGGAGGGGCAGAGAGAATCTCAAGCAATGTCAGAACAGAGCCTGACGTGGGGCTTGATCCCACGAACCATGAGACCATGACCTGAGCCAAATTCAAGAGTTAGATGCTTAGTTGACTGAGTCGCCTAGATACTCTTAGCCACTAAAACTTTTTTTTTTTAATTGTTTATTACTTTTGAGAGAGAGAGAGAGAGAACAAGCAGGGAAGGGGCAGAGAGAGAGGGAGACACAGAACCGGAAGCAAGCTCCAGGCTCTGAGCTGTCAGCACAGAGCCCCACGCGGGGCTCGAACCCTCGGACCTCGAGATCGTGACCTGAGCTGTAGTCGGCTGCCCAACCGACTGAGCCACCCAGGCGCCCCCGCCGCTAAGCCTTTTAATAACAAGGTTAAGAGGACAGGCTCTCGTTGGGTTCAAATCCCAAGTCTAGGCATTCTCTCTAACCCGGAGATATCGTCACGGCTATTACATTCCTTCCGTTCTCCAGGCTGTGTTCCAAACACCTTGCGTCTTACATTAACGTCCTCACAACAACCTTGTGAATTAGCGTGCGAGTCAGGAGGGGTCACGTGATGCCCAAGTAACCGTCCCCGTAGCTCGATGAGGGACGCGTGGGTCCTGCTGCGCTTTGAGGTGGTAGGAAAGCAGTTTCACCGGCGAAGGAAAACTGGCGTTTCGTAAGCACCTGCGATGATTTGGTGCTACGACGGTGAGAGGGCCAAGCCATTTGCACACGGTAGACATTGCTTGTACTTCGCAGATGGGGAAACCGAGGCACCGGACGTTTAAGAGACTTGCCCGTGGCCATGGACAACTAGCAAGTGTCAGAGCTGGGATTTGAGCCCGGGGGTCTGCATGGTCTTTTCCCATCCTTTACCTGTGTCATTATTTTCAAGCAGATTTCTTGTAGACAACATACAGTTGGGTCTTTTTTTTTTAACTGTTCTTTATTTTTGAGAGAGAGTGTGCGAGCGAGGGAGGGGCAGAGAGAGAGAGAGAGAGAGAGAGGGACAGAGGATCTGAAGCAGGCTCTGGGCTGACAGCAGTGAGCCCAATGCGGGGCTCGAACTCACAAATTGTGAGATCATGTCCTGAGCTGAAGGTGGACGCTCCACCGACTGAGCCGCCCGGCCGCCCCGGATCTTCTTTTTTAAATTCAGTCTGACAATTTCTGGCTCTTAATGGGTGTTTTTAGACCATTTACATTTGATGTAATTAAACTGATGGCTGAATGGAGTTTGTACTTGCAGAAGTTTGTGGCCAAGGCTCATGGCTCTCCACGGATCTACTGGCTGGGGCTGAGTGACAGGGACTATGAAGGGGACTGGAAGTGGCTGGATGGGTCACCTGTCACTCTGAGGCAAGTATTGAGGGCCCTTGGGGTCTCTGCCCGCCATGGTCTTTGTGCAGTCCAAGCCAGAAGATTCTTTAGAACCCCAGACCAGGCTGGATAAAGGAGGCCCAAGGGTGCTTTTTTGCTCACAGGGAATCTGGTCCCTGTACCTTTAAAATTTTTCTCCATTGCGGGGAGCCTGGGTGGCTCAGGTCATGATCTCACGCTCCGTGAGTTCGAGCCCCGTGTCGGGCTCTGTGCTGACGGCTCAGAGCCTGGAGCCTGCTTCCGATTCTGTGTCTCCCTCTCTCTCTCTGCCCCTCCCCCATTCATGCTCTGTCTCTCTCTGTCTCAAAAATAAATAAACGTTAAAAAAAAATTAAAAAAAAAAGAGTTCATCAAACTTTTGTAATTTTGTTGGTTTAATTGTAGATGAAATGGAATCCCAATTTAGTATTAATTTGCATTCTCTTATAATGACTGGAGTTGGATATGTTATTTTTTTTATTATTTGTATGTTTTTTAAAGTTTATTTTGAGAGAGAGCGCAAACAGGGGAGCAGGGGCGGGGCAGAGAGAGGGAGAGAGAGAGAATCCCAAGTAGGCTCGTGCTGCCAGTGCAGAGCTTGATGTGGGGCTCGGACCCACAAGCCATGAGATCATGACCTGAGCTAAAATCGAGTTGGACGCTTCACCGACTGGGCCCCCCAGGTGCTCCTGGGTATCTTCTCATATATTTAATAGACACAGGTATTAACTTTTCTGTGAAGTGTTTATTATATCATTGGTATATTTTTACACTGGGATTTTAGTTTTTTTCTTCTTTCTTTCTTTCCTTCTTCCTTTCTTTCTCTTTCTTTCTTTCTTCCTTTAAATGTTTATTTATTTTTGAGAGAGCATGAGCAGGGGAGGGACAGAGAGAGAGGGAGACATAGAATTTAAAGCAGGCTCCCGGCTCCAAGTTGTCAGCAGAGAGCCCACAGAGTCCGATGCAGGGCTCGAACCCACGAACTGTGAGATCATGACCTGAGCCAAAGTCAGAAGCCTAACCGACTGAGCCACCCAGGCACCCTTCTTCTTTATTTCTAAGAGCTCTTTATATATTAGAAATATTAGTGTCCTGACAGGGGTTCTCATTTTTTGTTAAAGATTCCTGGAGGAGGGCACCACTCTATAAATAGCAAAGACATGGCATAGTGGGGTGCTGTGAGGGCCCAGCTGAGACCCCCTCATGGGGCTGGTGCAGTCCTCCCCCGGCAGAGGGAACTGACTCCTGAAGGCTCACGGATGTGCTTTCTCTAGAGTTGTCCTCAGCTGAATGGAGGCCAGCTCCCCTAGGAGGTTACTTCAGCCCACAGCCAACGAGTGGCTAAGAGAAGCCGGGACCCTTTGTCACAAGTCGAGAGAACTCTGTGGTGCTGTTCACACTCCAGAGCTCCCTCTTGGATCAGGCTGAGGCAAGACCAGGCTGAACCCACATCCGGGCTCAAGGTCTCCCCCGCACCATCCTGCTTCTCGCACTCCTCTCCTGAGAGCATCCCTTAGTAAATCCCATGCACCCGAATTGCCAAATCAGGCTCTGCCTTAATGGAAGAGACTTGAGATACTCCAATACCTGGGAGGTTGGAAGGATTCCAAGAAGCGTTCTTTGTAAGAGGCAGAAACTGACCAGATGTAGGAAACGGACTCAGGAGCAGGAGACCGTCCTGGTGAACCGGGAGGCGGGGCTGAATTAAGACAGACAAGGTGGGGGTGAAGGGGACAAAGTGGCGGCTTCAGGTAATTCTAGAAAGCTGAAGAAATGGCTAGGATGCAAGAAAGAGCCTTGAACCGTGAGGGCCCTTCCTCCCCCCTCCCCCCGACTCCCTGATATTCTTTCTTTAATTAATAGACTTTCTTTTTTGCCAAACAATTGAGCAGAAGGTACACAGTTTCCTCTGTCGTTACCATCTTGCATTTTGGGGGTGGCACGTTTGTTACAGACGATGAACCAATATGGATACATTCTGATGAGCTGAAGTCCTCGGTTCACATTAGGCTTCGCTCCAAGTGTTGTGCATTCTGTGGGTTTTGACGCGTGTATGTTGTCACGTATCCACCGTCGCAGTATCGCATAGAGTGCCCTGAAAAAAATCCCCTGTGCCCCACCTGTCCATCCCTCCCCAATGCCTGCTTTTCCTCTCTGCAGCTTTTGGGACCCAGAGGAGCCCAACAACATCAACGATGAGGACTGTGCCAGCATGAACAAGGGTGGCACCTGGAATGACCTCTCTTGTGACAAAACGACCTACTGGATTTGTGAGCGGAAATGTTCCTGTTGAACCCCACGGCTGAGGGTGGGGGGGGGGGAGTCCCTACTCGAGTGCCCCTTGGCTCTTGGGGATGAGAACCTCCCGCCCTTCCACGGAAGACTCTGCCAGTCTGTGAACCAACATGGATGGACCTACGATGGAACCGGCAGCTTGGATGGAGCCAGTCCCATCCTTGGGTGCAAGCGAGAGCATTTCTAGGGCGACTAGAGGGCTTGTGCGATCGGATGATGTCCTAGTCTATTCAGGCCGCTGTACCAGAATACTGGAAACTGGATGGCTTACAGGCAATAAGAGATTTACTTGTTGAATTTCTGGAAGCCGGGAGGTCCAAGGTGAAAGTGCAGTGCTTGGTGAGGGCCCACTTTCTGATTCGCAGAGGGCCATCTTGCTGTGTTCTCTTATGCTGCAAGGGGGGAGAACTCTCTGGGGTTCCCGTTATAAGGAACAAAGAGTTCCACCCTTATGACCTGATCGCCTCCATCGCCTTGAACCATCACATTGAGGGTTAGGGTTTAAGATACGAATTGGGCGGGGGACACACAATTCAGTCTGTAGCAGGTGGCGAGCTGGCGGGAGACCAGGTCTTAGACATTGTCTCCCAGCTCTGGGGGCTGGAGGAAACTCACCAAGTCCTTGCTCCCGGCTCCGCGGAAGCAATCCTGGCCGCGGGGGGCTCCGGGTCTGATAATGAGTGAGCTGGGGCGGAAAACTCCCTGGCTCTTCTGAACCCTGGGGTGCTGGCCCAGGGCTCCCTTACTGCCTACCTGATGTGGAACAGCTTCTGGGAAAGCAGGTGGGGAAAAATTGTTCTTGACAAAGCAACTTTCTCAATGTCCCAGGTGAGGTTTGCCTGACCTAGGGGGGCAGAATCAGGCCTCTGCCAAGACTTGGCCTGTGAAGCTTCCAGAAAGGCAGACCACCTGAGAGGCAAGCCCGCCCCCTCCCCCAATGTGTGGTCAGATTCCCAGGACAGTGGCGGTGGCTACCTATGCCTGCACCTGCCTTTAGGCTGTTGGTGGTTTGTAAAGATCTTCGATGAATGATTCACTTTTACTTGCCGTGGACCTTCCTGGACTATTAGCTCTTGCCGTGTGAGAGCTTCTCAAAATAGTTCGAAGTGTGGCCCTTGCCCAAGGTGACGGTCCGCTGTGGAGGAGGGCGTGTTCCACAATAAAGCACCGTAGACTGGCTTAAATGCGAGAAGTTTACTGTCTCCTCGTTCTGGAGGCTGAAGTCTAAGACTGGCGGGTCGAAGTCTTTGGTTTCTGGGGAGGTGTCTCTCCTTGAGTTGTATCTGGCCCTCGGCTCCCCGTGTCTCCACATGGACTTGTCCTTGTGCGTATCTGTGTCCGAATCTCTTCTTCTTATAGAGACACAGGTCATATTGGATCAGGGCCCCTTGCAATGACTTCGTTTTCATGAATTACCTCTTCAAATACAGTCACATGCCGACGTCCTGGGGGTTGGCACTTGAACACGTGAATTCTGGGGGAGAGCAGGACAGCCTGCAATACCCTCTAATGGACCGGTGCTCCGCCCAGTGATCCTGACCATCAGAAACACCCTCGAGGGGAGGCTGGTACTACCCACAGCTGAACACAACGCAGCAGGGCAGACCCTTTGGACAATCCCCCAATCGTATCCAAAGGGACGTGGGCATTCTCCAAACTGATCAATTGCTTGATCAACAACTACCCTTGGTGAGTAGCTGAATCCTCGTGTTGACTGAGAGCAGGGGATCGAGGCAAGGAGGCTCTGGGCAGAGGGGCAGTGGGGGCGGTTAGCGTTCACTTCCCTTCCAGCCCCCCTCTCTCCTTGTCTCCTCCCCTGTCTACAACTGTCCCTAACTCACCAGGACTGAAACCAGCCCCCCCTACAGCCCATAGACTATAGCGTGGGTGGGTATCCAACCCCAGGGGGCCGTTGGTCCACGGGACTGTTTATCTGGGGTCAGGGGAAGTTCCTGCATCTCAGAAGAGGAAATGTGAGCCTCCTGCAATGTGTTGAAAAATGGAGAAGCAGGGGCTGTGGTCACATCTTTGGGTCATGCTGGGGTGTTCCACAGTGGGGCTGGCTCAAACCTATCTCCCTCCCACATCTCTCATGATTGTCTAGTTTTAGGTTGACAGATAAGTGTGAAGGAGGTCCCCTTTACCACTTTGGGCGTAAGGGAGCAAAGGCTGGGCATTTTTGGTGCATAAAAATAACAAAAGTCACCGTTTATCAAGCATGTACTGTGTGCTAGACAGACACACGACTCTGTGAAGTTGGAACAACTACCAGCCCCATTTTATAGCTGGGGAAACTGAGGCTTGTCCATTGTCATCCAGTGGCACAGCTCATATTGGGACTCAGTCTGCGCCTCCAATGGTTGATCTCTTTCTGCAGCACCTGCCACCTTTCAAGGGACTGTCTGTAAACTCGAATTATCCCTGAGACCCCAACCTTGTAGCTCTTGTCTCAGCTGGCAGTCATGGGAAGGGAACAGTGTGGTGTGATGGAACCACACCACTGTTGATAATAACCTGTGCGGCTCTCCTGGGGCTATGATGAAAATGCGGATGAGAGGAAGGGTAGGAAGAAAATTAATCTATTCTGAAGAGAAAACTAATAGGATTTGCTGCTGGAGTGAATGTGGGGTGTGAAAGAGAAGAGTAAAGAATTACTCCAAAATTTTCAACTAAAGGAACAGGAAAGATGGAGTTATTATTACCTAAAGCTGAGGAAGAAAATAATGCTTGTGGACACATTTATTTTTGTTTTAATTAAAAAAACTTTATTTACGGAGACTCGATAACACATCTTTGAACACAGCTTGGACTGGCTGCCTTTCTTTCTCTGACTCCCGTCTTCACATTCCTGCTGGTGTTTCCTGGGATCACCTCCAAAATAAAGTACTTATGCTCGAATCCTTGTCTCAGAGTTTGCTCTTGGGGGAATCCAAATCGAGACACTCTGGGACAGGAGAAGACAAGCCTGTGGCGTGGTTCTGGCTTGCCTGGGCTGGAGGGGTTTCTGGGATGTGGGATGCTCAGTGCTAAAGCAGGGAAAGTACTGGGCAAACTGGGATGAGTTGACCACTCTTATAGGACGATCGTGCCAGAGAAGCCAAGAAGACAGAGCTTAAGAAGCAAAGGGGACAATGCATATGTAGATCAAACCATCATGGAAAATTTGCGTAGATCAAACCATCATGGACACTTTACGTAGATCAAACCATCGTGGACACTTTACGGAGGTCAAACATCATGGACACTTTACGTAGATCAAACCATCATGGACACTTTACGTAGATCAAACCATCATCGACACTTTACGTAGATCAAACCATCATGGACAATTTTTATGTGTTAATTATACCTCAATAAAGCTGGACGAAATTGAGATACTTGATTATGAAAAAGAAAAAGAAAAGAAGACCCGTGCAATTAAGGGTGACCCGAAGGTCAAGTTAGAAAAGACTGGGAAGTCTCCATCCTTAGCACAGAGGAAGCATTTGGGACATTGAGCCGTTCCTGGGTGTGTTGGAGTGGTTGAGCAGTGAGGGGGCGGCAGGAAGTGGGGATAACAGAGCGTAAACAACTTTTCTAGAATGTTGGGTGGAGAGAGAGAAAGGGAGAGAGAGAGAAGTTAATGCAGCAGAGAGGATTTTTTTTTTAATTACATCGAATGGACCTGAATGCCTCCCCCCTACTCTTCCAAAACCCCCTATCATTCCCATGTCAGATCTCCTGGGCATCTCAGGCTAATTCTTCTCCTTCGCAATTTTCATCAATTGGCATTTTGATCTGTGCTTTGAGATATTTCTTCCATGTGTTCTTCTAAGCCCCTAATTTGGCTCTTGACAGTGACCGTACTCTTCTCTTGTTGATCCAGAAAAGTCTCTTGTTTATCCCATTTTTATTAAAATTTTTTTTTAACGTTTATTTATTTTTGAGACAGAGAGAGACAGAGCATGAATGGGGGAGGGTCAGAGAGAGGGAGACACAGAATCTGAAACAGGCTTCAGGCTCTGAGCTGTCAGCACAGAGCCCGACGCGGGGCTCGAACTCACAGACCGCGAGATCACGACCTGAGCCGAAGTCGGCCGCTTAACCGACTGAGCCACCCAGGCACCCCTATCCCATTTTTATTTAGTTCCAAAGAGCATTTTGGTTCTGTACTCGAATCTCCATACATTCTTATTTGATTGTGTTCAGTTCTTATTGGAATTATTCTCGTGTTGTCTGTCTACACCAGCAGGTCTGTTGGGTGGGCGTCAGTTACACCGGACCATCCTCTTTGCAGCTGCCGGGACCTCTCAGTGTTGTCATTTCTTCTTGGGGCTCAGCCCTGGGGGGTTGAGAACTCTAAGCAGGGGCCGTTTCCCAAGCGATGGGAGGAGGCTGATTCTTCACCCCAAGAGGTGCATGTGCACACCAGGCAGGTAAGCAGAGACACCTCCTTGCTCCCCGGTCTCTGCTTCCTCCTAGATTCAGGAGCAGGGCTCCTCTTGGAGTTCTTGGGGGCCAGAGGGATCTCACACACACACACCCACCCACACACACACACACACACACACGGGAGTGATGCGGGCCTATCCCAGGAGGTCCATGGACCCCTGTGGGCCAGACTCTTCCTGGGATGGACGGTGTCTGATCTTCAGCCTGGAGTGTTCTTCAGCTTATCTTGGGACTCTCCACCTGGTGCATGGGGGAGACATGTCACCCCCAGATTTCCCTTTGGGGATTCCCCTAGAGACAACACCCTCATCTCTACCCAGATGCCACTGGCCCCAGCAGACTCTGGGTTTAAAGAAGCAGATATATTAGTGTAGGGGACGGAGAGGAGTCGAGAAATGTACAAGTGGCCATTTGCCTAGAATTCACCATTTCTCTTCCTTTAACACAAGGGCCAGCAAATTATAGCTTGGTGGGGGGGGGGGCTGTCAAATCCTGAGTGCAGCCTGTTTTTGTAAGGCCAGTGAGTTAGAAATGGTTTTTATATTTCTAATAAACACACACACACACATCCTGAAAAGTCTAAAATATTTGCTATTTGGCCATTGGCAGAAAAAGTTTGCTAACCTCTTTTTAGTTTCTCTCTTTATTAAAGCTTATTTATTTATTTTGAGAAAGAGAGAGTGGGGGGGGTGCAGAGAGAAAGAGGGAGAGAGAGAGAATCCCAAGCAGATTCCACACCGTCAGCACAGAGACCGATGTGGGGTGCAAACTCCTCAACTGCGCGATCATGACCTGAGCTGAAACCAACAGTTGGATGCTTTAACCGACTGAACCACCCACCACCAGTGACCCCTTCAGTATATTTAAATACCGCTGGGGGAAGAACCAGGAGACAGGAGGTCGGAGAGGTGGGAGACTCAAGACAGAGAGAGGAGATATCAGTGGAGAAAAGTCCCCAGAGAGGCCGGAGGGGATAAGCAAAGCACAGAGGGAGGGGTTAACCTTGAACCAGAGGAGGGATCCCTTTGCTGTTGTGGAAGAATGGAAGAGGGGACGAAGGGCACCAGTGAGGGAAGGAAGCAAGGGTAGGCATGGATGTGGATGTATTTGTAAAGGACGTCAGGAAGTCGGGGTAGTTTCTGTCAGCTGGTGTTTGTTATCTCTGAAGGAGTCGACAAGGTCTCCTGCCTCATGTAAGGGGAAAGGTGATGGGGACAGAGGAAGGAAGGGAAAAGCTACAACTTTTCTTGGGGGGAAGCTGACTACGGACAGGAAGAACAAATTTTGGGTAGCATGGAGAGTCTGGTGTATATCAGAAAGCACGTATTTGTGATGACTCCAAACCGAGTGATTCTGGGATCTCATTGCCCTGATGGAGAAGTCGTTTGTTCACAAAGAAGGATGCTTTGGACTCCAAATAACATTACCCGACCCAAAGTGGCTTAGCAATAGGGTCGTATAGCAGCCCAAACCAGGACGTCATGGGGAGGCTGCCCTTGAATTTGTCTTTGTTTCTATCAAGGAGAAGAGGCATTTTCCAGTAGGTGTTTCTTATATCTCATTGCCCAGAACTGGTCCAGATGCACCCATCCTAAACCAGTCTCTAGCAGATGGGAACACAATCGCTACGGCTAGTTTAGGCTGGGGTTTCTTGACCTCAGCGCTACTGACATTTAGGGACTGATAACCCTTGGTTGTGTGGGTGTGGGGGCTGTCTTGTTCATTATGGGACGTTTAGCAGCATCCCTGCCCTTTGCCACATACACGCCAGTAGCATTCCCCTGCCTTTCCCCAGTCGTGACAACAAAAAATGGCCTCCAGACTTTGCCAACTGTCCTATGGGGGTGGGGAATCACCTCTGGTTGAGAATAACTGGGCTCAGACCAGTCTCGGCTGGCCCCCTGCGTCCAGGCACACTGCTGTCCCACACCTGCAAATAACCAAGGTTGTGTTGATAAGGAGCATATGATACGGTGAGGGCTGCTGAGTTAGCAATCTGTAGTGACTGCCATTGTTGGACTGGTCCTGGATCAAGGTGTTCCCAGGAATCAGAATGGAATCAGAATGAGGGAGTAAGGTGTCACGATTAGGGGAGAAAATCTTTCGACATGGTTGACCATGAGCTTTAGCCTGGATAAGAAAGGAGGTACAGCTGACAGTTTGGGAGAAGCTGAGGGTCTGAAGGACTGGATGAGTTTCAAGAGCAAGGTTAGGACAAATGCGTGTAAGAATTTGAGGAAAGGCCTTTAAAGGGGCCTGCCTTGTTTACAAAATGTCCAGGGACTATTTGCAATGGCCATGATTGGGGTCCCCAGCGACAAGCGCTGGCTGAGCCCATGACAGCGAAGAGAAACCCAATGCAACGCCCATTTACTGGGGGCCCGTTGTGCAGAACAAACACTTCAGGAAGTAAAGGCTGAACATTTCCTCTCCAAGGAGGTCAAAGGTAATGGTCCCCCTGGTCTCCAGCTCTGTTCTTCACGATGCCAACCAAATCCGTGGCTGTGACTTTCCATGTGGGGTCGAATGTTCTAGTTCGAATATTTTCTCTTCAGTTGCTCTGGGAAAACACCCCCCCCTCCCCCGACAAGCAAAGACGTTTAGATTAAAGGTAGAAGTAAGGATGAAACAGAACAAAGCAACCCCCACCCCCACCCCCACCAATAAAACAGAAAGAAAGTGCAGAAGTGGGTTAAAGGCAGTGTTACTTAAGTGGTAGGTCCTTTGCCTCCTCAATATACCATTTGTCGAATGGCCAAACACCAAAACAGTATTTGATGGTAAGCTGGTAATTTATTCAATGGCCAGAGAACAGAGACGGGGAGCTTGTGTTCTTTTTTAAAAATTTATTTTTAAAATTAATCTTTTTTAAAAAAAATTTTTGGGGGGGGAGAGGCAGAGAGAGAGAGAGAGAGAGAGGTGGGGGGGGGAACCTCAAGCAGACTCCACACTCAGGACAGAGCCTGAAATGGGGCTCAATCCCATGACGTCATGACCTGAGCCGAAATCAAGATTCGGGCGCTCAACTGACTGGGCCACCCAGGCACCCCAGGGAGCTCATGTTCTAAAGGCACCTTCTCCCTGGTTAGGTCTCATGGTCAGGGTTTTATGGGGTTAGGCTAATTAAGGGGCTGATAAGCAAAGCTGACGTGGGGGTTTTTCAGGCAAGGGGGAGGGGGCTTCTAGGAATCAAAGTGCCACCTCTTTTCTTCCCCCACGTGGACACAGTTGGATCTGTCATGGTGCCGGTAGGTGTGTGTGTTTTTTTTTAAATTCTTTTAACATTTAATTCATTTTTGAGAGAGACAGAGCATGAGCAGGGAAGTACAGAGAGAGAGGGAGACACAGAGTCGGAAGCAGGCTCCAGGCTCTGGGCTGTCAGCACAGAGCCCAACGGGAGACTCGAACCCACGAACTGTGAGATCACGACCTGAGCTGAAGTCGGATGCCCAACCAACTGAGCCACCCAGACGCCCCTAGGTGTGCTTTTTTTTTAAAAATCACAGTTGGATGGAAATGATATTGAGGTCATCTGGATGGTTAGCCTGGTGTCTGAACTGGATCAAACTGGTCAAAAACTGGGTTATTGTGGCTTTTTCAGAGCCTGTTAGCAAGTCCTTGGCGACAAGAGCTCCATCCAGCAGGAAAGAATGACATGATCGCCTAGCATTTTGGAATCTTAGGACAGGTGTGGCCTTCTTCAGCTTAAATGGGAGGACTTCTTGGGGCGCCTGGGTGGCTCAGTCGGTTGAGCATCTGACTTTGGCTCAGGTCATGATCTCACAGTCCATGAGTTCGATCCCCGCGTCGGGCTCTGTGCTGACAGCTTGGAGCCTGGAGCCTGCTTCGGATTCTGTGTCTCCCTCTCTCTCTGCCCCTCCCCTGCTTATGCTCTCTCTCTCTCTTTCTCTCAAAAATAAACAAACATTAAAAAAAATTTAAGAAGTGGGAGAATTTAAAAATCCCAAATGAAGAATTCGTTTTTTTTTTTTTTAGTTAAAAAAATGTTTATTTACTTATTTTGAGGGGGGGGAGAGGCTGAGAGAGAGAGAGAGAGACAGAGACAAGAGAATCTCAAGCAGGCTCTGCCCTGTCAGCACAGAGCCCAACAGGGGGCTCGATCTCATGAATCTGGGATCACGACCTGAGCTGAAATCAAGAGTCAGATGCTTTGACCTGAGCTGAAGTCGGACACTCAACCGACTGACCACCCAGGCGCCCGACGTCTTGTTCCTTTTGTATGTCTCTTGCCCACTGCAGCACCTTGACACGTTGCAGAACTCAACAAATATCACGTTTACCACCTACAAGTTACAGCCTGGTTTAAAAGCTGCACGAGAAAAGCGATGCCTCCTGTAGCAGCCCGTGAGGACAGGGGTTCCTGGCCTCGTTCTATGAGTCATTGTATGCAGGAAGTCCAAAGCTATCATTTCCCTCCTGTTATTTACGGTTCATTCACAGAACTCTCTGTCTAGTCAGACGTGACTTTTTCCACAAACAATATTGCCTGGTTGCAGAACTGACCTTCCAACGTTAGCAAGTTTCTAGAGAGCACAGCTTGGAATTTAACCCAAGGGCAAATTTGTCCATGGAGAAAGAGGAAGGATTTAAAAAAAGTTTTTTTAGAGAGAGAGTGCATGAGCAGGGGAAAGGGGCAGAGAGAGAGAGAGAGAGAGAGAGAGAGAGAACCTTAAGCAGGCTCCACACTTAGCACAGGGCTCAAACCCACAACCCAGGGATCATGACCAGAGCCGAAATCAAGAGTCAGACAGACACTCAACTGACTGAGCCACTCAGGTGCCCTGGATTTTTGTTTCTTAGCTTTTTAATCATACTCTGTGCCTAGAAAAGTAAAAGCTTCAGAGATTCTTTTAATTAAAGTGAATGTATTTCCTACAGGGAGCTTATATATATATATGTGTGTGTATATATATATATATATATATATGTGTATATATATATATATATATATATATATATATATTCCCCTTTCAAAGATACACTGATCTTACTCAATTTCCACAATGTTACAGAACAATAGTAAAAAAAAAAATTCCTTATTTATTGTGGGAAACCAGTTACTGGAGTGCTGGAAGCTTTGAAAATCATTCTGGATTATCAAGGAAGTCTTGTAATGGTCACAGCCAGCAGTCAGTCCCTTTGACAATTTTACTCTCATTGGGAATGATTTAAACCTGATACTCACAGTTTCATTTTGTTTTGTTTTGTTTTCTGATCACTTGACTTGCCCTAGGATTTTTTTTTTTTTTGGTCTTGTTTTCCTTTTAGCCCTTTTGGAGAGATTTTGAATGAATTCGCCTCCAGTTAGGGATAGATGCTTCTTTACTGACTCAATATTTCCGGTGCTGAGAGTATCACATATTAGCTCAAATAATGTGGAAAACTATGTGTCTCAATTCTGTTTATTCTAAAAACAACACACTCGAAGGCTCCTTGGCTAGCAGATGTGGTGGGTGTATGGGAGCATACAAATGAGACTGGGAAAAATTTTTTGGATTATGAGTTTTGGAGCCCTTCTTGCCTATCTAGGGGCATGCCTTCTTGGAGAAGTATGTTCTCTCATTTCTCCAAAGAGGCAAATAAGGGACAGCTACAGAGAGGTCCAAGGTAGTGCTGGAAACTCATTCCTTGGTGCATCGAGTCTGAGTTAAGTCAATGGAGGAACAGTTGAATACCAGCTATCAAGTTCCACGGAGGTCCTCTTTCTAACAAGACCATTTCCTCTCCCTGGAAGGTCCCATTATTCCATATGCTCCTCTCCTATAATTATGTAGAGCAGCTGGGGTGGGGTGCCTCTCCTGGAGCCCTTTCTGCCAACACCACTGGGCTTACGTCCACCTCTCCAAGGGATAGCGGGATTTCAGAGGATAATGACCACTGCTCTATGTCTGTGATTCTAAGCCTCCCCCCAAGGATTCTACGTTAGGTGGCAGTTATGCTGGTGACACGTTTGACCCTTACTCATTTGTATGACGAGAATATATACACAAGCCAGCTTAAGCACTGTCAGTAATCAGGGAGGGGTCAACTGAGGAACGATACGGTAAGAATGAGAAATGCAAACCAGGTCATCAGGAAAAGAGCTCTCTGTCATACCCCCCCAGGGAAGGGACCTCATACGAAGACGTGGAGAGGGGGCTTTGGGTGTCAAGGGAGGAAACATTAGAATAAATCACAAATCCTCTTACCTCACTGGGTCTTGAGTTTGCGCCAAACCTGGTGGAAAGTGTGTAAGTCTCAGACTCAGGTTTAGATTTCATGATCTCTCGGAACCATTTTCGGACCTGGAATATCAAAGACAAGACTGGAATGGTTTCTGTTAACATTGGTGGGTGAAGAGAGAAACCAGTGAGTCAGGAATAGAACAAGTTTTAAAAAACTTCAACAACACGTGGCATATGTGGACAATGAAATATTATTCACTGAGCCTTAAAAAGGAATGGTATTCTGGTACAGGCTGCAACGTGGATGGACCTTGAAGGCATTACGCTCAGTGAAATAAGCCTGGAACAAAGGACAAATATCGTCTGGTTCCACATACCTGAGATCCTTATAATAGTCTAAGTAATTGAGCCACAAAGTAGAATAGGGGTTACCAGGGACTTAGTGGTGGAGAATGGGTAAAAGAATGGATATGTGGACAGACAATGTGGCAAAACAAATATAGCACAAAGATAATTGAAGTGATTGGTATATATGTGTCCATTGCATAATTGTTTTAACCTTTTTGTGTGTTTGAAAATGTTCATAATAACATGTTGGAAAGATTAACTTATTATTTAATGCCGTCATAGAACTATTAAAACGTATTAGTATGGAAACTATCCCATCACATGGAAATGTGATTAAGAATTCATGTGTTTAAGTGGTGTGGTGGATTGCATTAGTGATTTCAATTATTCACTCCTCTGTCACAGTATTACACCCTGTCTTAGCCTCCTGGTGGCTAGAGGGTTCTTTTCCCTTGACTTTGGGCTTGGACATATGACTTTCTTTGGCCAAGGCAATATCAGTGGAAGTGATTCAAGCAGGACCACAAGGCTTGAAATGGCCCCTTTCCAACAGGACTTGTCTTCTTCTTGTGATTTTGCCATTGTCATCAGAAGAACAGATCCTAGGGAGCTTCTCGGTTTCCGCTAAGCCTCAGGAGGAGTCTCAAGGAGAAGACCTGAACGTGATCTACATTCTAGAACCAAGCCAAGCTGAGCCCAGACAAGATCGGCTGAACCTCAATCAGACTTGAGAATGAGAAAAGCAAACGTTTGTGTTTCGGCTCCGGAGATTTTTGAGGTCGTTTGTTACACAGCAATAGCTGACTATTACAAATGGGAAAACTGAAGAAAAACATATTTCCTTGATGTAGCAACTATTTACTTTCTGAAAGGTGTTAATAAATTCATGTATCTTATAATCAAGAATATCTTGAAGTAGAGAGAACATAGTGTTTACACATGGCTCACAGCTTATATGAAAATTCAGAGAACATAGATTGAAACGATTCAAGGGTTCATTACACTATGTCCTAACTTTATGACAATAAAAAAAGGGGTTGGTGTTTACCTGCTGGCTGAGGAGGCAGTACACCAGGAAGATGAACACTCCCTGCAAGCTGTTGATGATGGTGAAGAGGTAAGCCATGACGCGGGCAGCTGGCCCCACCTGCAGGACGCCCAGACACCACGTGCAACCCAGGATGAGGAGCTGAGCCGTCGCTTTGAATGTCAGCATCCTGGGTAGGAGGAGAGAGGAGGCTCGTGATGCACCGGAGCAACAGCCCCCTCCCCTCCCCACCTGTTTTCAAGTCCACTCCACGGATGCTTCCTACTGAGTAGCGATCAACTTGGATCTTTATCGTCAATGATTCCATAAAAAGAAATGGTGTTTGGGTCAGGGACGGCAGTTTGACTAGGACTAGGGATGGTAGTGACACTCCAGAATGTGAGTTTCAAAAAGGTCACGATGTTTCAGGAAGACCCCTAATTTTGTTCAGCTGACATTGTCGAGAACATTCTGTGCCCCTGGCCCTAGGCTGGGGCTTGGGCATTCAGAACAACCAAGACAAGACTTCTGTTTCCACAGCCCTTAGAGTTTGGTGGCAAGACAAAAACAAATGATGACTTGTAACATTTGCAAAGTGAGGTACTTCTGCCCAGATCCCATCCAGGGCTGTTCCTGTCCCCACCTTCTCCATGACCTGACCCAGAATGTGCTTTGCCCAGAATAGAGGCCACTGATTCTGTGCAAAGTTGAGGAAAGGAAAGGACATTCCCAAACCCTTAGACGAAGTGACATGCGGTTGATGAACCTGCGTTCACGTGGGACAAGAGAAGGGGAAGGCAGGGGGCCTAAAACGCATGAAGGCATGACCATGAAAGGGTGCGCTGGGTTCTGGGAACTGTTATGTGATGTTTTGAGTGTGTTGTCAGGATAGAAATGTTCTCAGGACCTGCTATGTAAGGCATGGAAGCAATCCCTGTGTATCAGGGCAAAGTCCATTCTCTCTGGACATCAGATCCTTGGAGCTCTGAGGATAATGCTCTGGATGGGGGACATTCCTCTGACTCCTCCTCACCTGGTGTTCTGGAGGGTGGACACATCTCTGTTGAGGGAGGAGAGCTTGTTTTTCACAATCCAGAAGGTCATCAGAAAGAAGGCCAGATTAATCTGCAGAAAGCCCACATGTGTATTAAATTCACTCCACATCTGGTAAGCATCCTCCTAGCTCATCCAACACCTAACCCGGCAGGTAAGAAGCTTTTGCCTTTTGTAGAAGTCCTAGAAGACTAGACCAACCACCCTGTAACTCAGGCATGTGTTTGTCCTGTAACTTTGGCGAGCACTTCGATGCAGTTCGCATGGAAACTCCAAATTTTAGCACTGAAAGTCCCAGGTCTCAGGAAACATGTTAGTCCTGTTGTTGCAACGGAAATTCCTGCATCCTGGGGTGGGGGGTCTCTCATCAGTCCTGGGCCAACTGGAATGATTGCTCCCGCTGCCTGTAACCCTCCTGGTACACCTGGTCTTTGAATGACCGTCACTTTGGCAGGCAGGATGCTCTGATGTCATGTGTTACTCACAGAGAAGATGGTGCAGACGGGGCCCAGGAAGGTCCATACAAATCCTTTGTCTGTGTGGAGCCAGCATCTAAGAGAGAGATGAGAAGTGATTCAAGAGGACATTGACCTTTGTGGATAAAGAATCACTAGAATGTGTAATATATAATGATTAAATACTTCATAATGAACATTTAAAATAGTTAAATCTTAAGGACTTAAAAACAGTTCAAGGAACACAAAATTCCATCAGAGAGATGTCTTCGGAGTGGGCACTGACCTTTCCTCTGCCTATCATGTTCGGGGGAAATTAAATCGCTATTGGTTCTATGATGGCCACAGTTGTGCTGGAGAAGATAGGGGCAGTGGGAATTTGCACTTACCTGGTGGGTGTTCCATAAAGGGAAGGTCTGGATGCAGCAGAAATGGCCACGATTAGAGCCGGGACTCCATAGCCCACAGGGAACATGAGTCTCTTCATGAACCTGCTCACACTGGTGTAGTTGACCACCGTCAGGTTGCGTGCCGTGAGGAAGAGGTGTAGACCATCCAAGAGCATCCAGGTGAAGGAGGCCAGGTAGAGATAGTGTAAGGCCCCCGCGATGATGGTGCACAGCAGCTGGGGGAGGAGGAAGGAGTCACCAGGAGGGACTGTCAGGGAGGAGGGTGGCCCCAGGACCCCTCCCATACCTTGCCAGCGGGGAGAACTCGTATATATATATATATATAGGGTTGAGTTGTTGAGAGAGGATTGTCTTCTGCTTCATCAGTCAACGTGAAATAGGCTATTTACCCCTCCAGCCTCCCTGTCACCCAACGATATTGTGTTAAGGTATCAGTGCAGCAGGGCTCCACGAACTGAGCATCCCGTGGCTCAGGGCAGGGGGTCCTCTGTGACAGTGTCAGTACCTTGATCTTGGTCTGGTCGATGGCCGTGAGGAAGAGCAGGTGGGCCAGGAAGAGGCAGATCGAGAGCTGCAGGTGGAGCGAGGTGCTGGTGTTCTGGATGGCTTTGCACAGGAGGAAGGTGAGGGCTGCCAGGAGGAGGCACAGCAGAGAGAGGCCCAGCCCCACGTAGGTGATGACAACCAGCACAGGATCCTCCTCCTGGGACCCACCGAGGAGGACATCACAGTCAGTCTCCAGGATTAATTTTCCCCCCTTTGGAATGCGGCATCCCAAACATAGGCATGAAGCCAGTTGATAAGAGTTTAAGAAGCGTCTGTCAGACTAAGTCGTCTTCTTCCCGGCTTTACTGAGGTATACGTAACATACAAAATATTGCACACGTTGAATGCACACATTTTGATGAGTTTGGGCATAGGCACAGACCTACGATGCCATCACCACAGTCAAGGTAATAAACTATCCATCACCTCCACGATCCTGTGTCCCCCTTGCTTTTTTCTTTCTGTGGTAAGAAACAACACGAGATCGACGCTCTTGACAAGTTTTTAAGTGCACAATACTGTGTTAACCATAGGCTCTATGTTGTACAGCAGATTCATGTGGAAATGAAAGAATGTGCTAGGCTAAGTCTTGCACTCAAGAGATAAAGGAAGCCCTGTGTCGCAGAGGCCCCTCACGCTCTCTGCTACCTGTCCTTTGGCCGTTTTCTGTGAAATCCAGTGACCCTGCCGTAGACTATTTCTCCTGCCACAGGAGCATGCCTGGACATGCCAGAGGGGCCACAAGTACCAGGATGTTAATACCCCTAGAAGCTTCCCTCAAACAATACAAGTATGGCATTGGTGGATAAATATCCCAGCTCCCTCACCTTTATGTGGGAAGGCTCTGAAATGCATGTTCTAGGATATCTCCCAGGAGTACCCAATGGGATTGAGTCCCAGTTGTCTACGTTGGTAACTTTCTCTCTCCCCCTCCCTCTCCCCGCCTCTCTCTTTTAGAGGTAAGGGAAGGGACACAGGGAGAGGGAGAGAGAGAATCCTAAGTAGGCTGCCTTCCTGGTGGGGAGTGCGATGTGGGACTCGATCTCATGACCCTGAGATCATGACCTGAGCAGAAATCAAACTGACTGAGCCACCCAGGTGCCCCAGTAACTTCCTCTTTGACACACCGCTTACTGGCTGCCTTCTCTTCTCTGTCTCACCTCCCTACTGTCCTACTGATGTGTCTTGGGGTCGCCTCCCAGAGAAACTACTTGCCCTCAAATTTTTTGTCTCAGGATCTGCTTACAGGAGATCCCAAACTAAGGCATCTGTCTAATTCAGCTCTTGGGGCTCATCTCCTTAAAGACAGGAGCCACAAGTCTGATGAGCCACGCAGACTCAAGCGAGACTCACCGGTGGGAAATGACAGTTGCCGTCTCTTATAATCACATGGGGATTTTCACTTATTTCAATGTCACTTTATAGAATTTCTTAATCCTTTGTGTTTTTTTTAACCTTAAAAATTGTGAAATATAATGCACATATAGAAAAGAGCACACACACACATGTATCACATGATCCATAATTAGTAAATGGTTGGTAAGATCATTAGTCTGTAGACATTATCCCAGAAGCTCTTTCCAATTGCAAACCACCTTCTCCCCCAGAGGTAACCGTGATCCTTTTAGGATAAGCAATTCTTGATTATCTTCATAGTTTTACCACCTAAGTATGCAACCCCTGAGAACATGGTTTAGTCGTGTCTGTTTTTAGATTTTTTAAAGTTTATTTATTTTGAGAGAGAGAGAGTGCAGGCAGGGGAGGAGCAGAGAGAGAGGGAGAGAGACTCCCAAGCACTGCCAGCACAGAGCCCGATGTGGGGCTCGAACCCACCAACCTTGAGATCGTGACCTGAGCCGAAGTCGGACGCTCAACCGACTGAGCCACCCAGGCACCCCTCCCATTTTTTTTAAAGAGTATTTATCATCCCCCCAGAGGGGCTGACACAGGGCTGGCTGGAGGAATTAAATGTACACGTTGTACCTGGTTGGTTAGGGCCACGAGGACAGCAAAACTGGACAGGTGGGTGGAGTTGCATATGGTGTGACTTTTGTTCGCTTGTATCAGGAAACAGCCGTCGCTGGACCACTGGCCGCCCTCGTTCATGCTTTTCCAGTAGACGCAGATGGCCTTTTCACTGCTGGGCTTCATCTGAAAGTAGAAGGGCTCGTCACGTTCTTCCTTGGGACGGACAACTCTCAGCGTGTGGGTCTACACTGGGGTGGCAAGTGAACAGACACGTGGCCTCTTAGAAGTGACTCAGGCGATTTTTATTCTAACTGAAGAGGACGCCTGCCAGGACGCCTGTTCCCACAGTCGCAGTGCTGTTGGGGTTCCATGTAACACGAAACAAAATCAAGGCTCTCGGGGGGGCCAGAATTTTACAGGACGTCATTGGTTTCAGGACTTTATCTGCCACCAGGAAGTCAAACAAACAAACAAACAAAAGTAAATAAAAGAGGGGCGCCTGGATGGCTCCGTTGGTTAAGCGTTTGACTCTTGATCCCGGCTCAGGTCTTGATCTCACGGTTGGTGAGTTTGAGCCCACGTCGGGCTCTGTGTTGACATCAGAGCCGGCTTGGGATTCTCTCTGTCCCTCTCTCTCTCTCTCTCAAAATAAATACATAAACTTTAAAATAAAATAAAATCAAGTATCTATGGCTCATAGAGTTTTCTCCTAAACACTCCCGAAGGCAAATTTCCATGATGTCTTCATACCAGTTCTGTCCCTGACCCCTTATAAAACAACTGCTCATGCAATGAGACGGGGAAGTTTAGGAAAGAAATGTCGCCAGGAGAGAGAGAACAGAATCAGCCTTCCACCTCTTCTTTTTCTCCCAGGGGTTTCCAGAGCATCACTTCATGGGGCCAAGGAGACGAGGAAAATGTTCTCCTGTTGGGAGGCTGTATCTCCTTTGATAATTCGCTAGACCATCTCTAGATGCCATATATCAAAAATTCCATACTTAGATTTTAGGCCTCGGGTAGGCGAAACCGACATGTCCCCACTTTCTCCCCCTGAATTCTTATTTTCTTTAAAATTAAAAAATAAGTTTATATATCTTTGCCAGCTTTCTTGAGATATAATTGACATATAAATTACATAAGTGTAAGGTATTCAACATAATTATTTGATCTATGCATACGCTGCACAACAAAGTTAATTAACATCCATCACGACCTGAGCCGAAGTCGGACGCTTAACTGACTGTGCCACCCAGGTGCCCCATAAGAGACTCTTAAATACAAAGAATCAACTGAGGGTGGCTGGAGGCATTGTGGGTGGGGGGTGGGCTAAATGGGTAAGGGGCATTAGGGAAGACACTTGTTGGGATGAGCACTGGGTGTTATACGTGGGGGGTGAATCACTAGAATCTACTAAAATCATTACAGCACTCTATGCTAACTAACCTGCATGTAAATTCAAAAATAAAATAAAATTCCAAGTCCTATGCTTAACCAACCGAGCCACCCAGGCACCCCCAAATTATTATTATTATTTTTTCAGATTAAAAAAACAGTAGGGGTGCCTGGGTGGCTCAGCCGGTTAAGTGTCTGACTTCGGCTCAGGTCGTGATCTCACGGTTCATGGGTTCGAGCCCCGCATCGGGCTCTGTGCTGAACGCTTGCTCAGAGCCTGGAGCCTGTTTCGGATTCTGTGTCTCCTTCTCTCTCTGCCCCTCCTCCATTCTCACTCTGTCTCTCAAAAATAAATAAATGTAAAAAAAAAAGTAATCTCTACCCTGAACGTGGGGTTCAGACCCACAACCCCGAGATCAAGAGGCGTAGGCTACACTGACTGAGCCAGCCAGCAGCCCCCGAAAAATTATTAATGAGCTGCTTTGCATGGTGGTTTTCTTAGGACGGGTTCAAACTCTGGGAAGACTGAGTCTAAATCCAGAAATACTACATCTTCTGAATCTCAATTCAGACCCACCACGTTTCAAGAGGCTCCTGGCTACGGTATTCGACGGCACAGTCCAGAAGCCCAGACTGGGGACGGAGTGCACATTGTTTGGTCCACCTCCAAGACCCCCTAAGCACGCTCAAAGAGCAGCTCTGACCCACCTTCACGTGCTGAAAAGTCAGAATCACAGACTTGGGGAGAGATGTATTCCTTTCGGGTCCAATAGCGGCACTCACTACCTGAGAGTTCAGGTAAACTCGGTCTTTGCCATTTGCCTCTTCAAAGAACGTTGCGTTTATGATGTTTCCAAGAGAAGAGTATGAAATAAAGGCAATTGCGGTGGGACCTGAGGAATCGGAGAAATGAGAGTCTGAAAAAAAATGCCACCGTTCCTTCCCCACGCCTATGATACATGCACACACACACACGTGTGCATATACACAGGTATACGTGTGCACACATAGTCACATACCTGAGCGTGAGTGCAATAGAGATTCTCACTGTCTCTCCCTTTTCCACCTCTGACACAGACTTCATGTTTTTGGCCCTGAACTCTTTTTCTGGACTGAATAGGGGAAAACTTGGGGGAAGAACTGGATGGACCGAGAGAGGTTAAGCTGATTTGTGTAAGAGAGGACACTGCTGGCCTTAGGAGAAAATGATATCAAAGTTGGGGGGAGGGCCAAGAAGAGGCTGATGGGATTTTGAGGGAGGAGGAGAGGAGAGAGGTGGGTCAGCCTCGAAGAGGAGGAAACTCAGCAAGTTGGGTAGGTCTTATGTGGTGTCATTCCACTTCCTCTGCTGCCTTCTGGAGACTTCCAGAAAGACTGGCTTATTTCTCAAGACTTGGAGCATTTGCTTTGCATTCCTTTTGGATGAAGAATAATGTTGAGACTGGACTTAAGGAAACCCGTTAATAGTTGGGTTACACGTATGTCTATCTCTTTGTATGTATGAATGTAATCATCTCCTTCTGTATATTATATACGTAAACCAGATCTAGAAATAGTGTATATAGAAATCATAATATGGGGATCCTGGGAGGCTCAGTCGGTTGAGTGTCTGACATCGGCTCAGGTCATGATCTTGTGGTTCGTGGGCTCGAGCCCCACGTCGGGCTCTGTGCTGACAGCTCAGAGCCTGGAGCCTCCTTCGGATTCTGTGTCTCCCTCTCTCTCTGCTCCTCCCCTGCTTGTCTCTGTCTTTGTCTCTCTCTCAAAAATAAATAAATATTGAAAAGAAAAGAGATCATAATATACCTATACCTCTACCTATTCACATATTCAGTTTTCTTTGATGGAATGCCTACTATGTTCCAGACACTATTCTGGAGATACAGTGGGGGACAGGATAAACCACTTCTTAGGGATCTTCCTTTCTGGTCCAGGAGAGAAGCAAACAAACATAAACAAACCAATAAAAGCCTATGTCACAGGATGATCAGTCCTACGGAGAAAATTAAGTGAGGTGAGGGGACAGGCAGATTTGGCGGATGCTATTTCAGACAGTTTTCAGACAGCAGAGTGATGGCAGGGAGGGCCAGGTGGGCATCGACAGAAGAGAACGTGCCCCGCTGGTTCAGGGAACAGGGAGGAGGTCAGTGTGGCTGAAGAGGGGTGTGTAGGGTGGAGAGCGTGTGGGGGGGAGGGGGGAGGGCGGGGTGATGGGGGCAGATCCTGCAGGGCCTTATAAGCCTTGAGGAGGGCTTTTGCTTTTATTTTAAGACAGTGGTTGGGGCGGCTGGGTGGAGAAGGAAGTGGCTGACTCTTGATTTCAGCTCAGGTCATGATCTCAGGGTTCATGGGATCGAGCCCTGTGTGGGGCTCTGCACTGGCAGTGTGGAGCCTGCTTGGGATTTTATCTCTGCCCTTCCCCCCCACCCCCAAAAGAAAAAAAAGATCTTTTATTTTAAGCTAGTGGAAAGGCACTAAAGGATGTTAAGCAAAAGAATGCCATAATTTAACATACTTTAATAGGCTAAAAATAAAAATGCACATGATACATTTATACCATGTATTTATAACTATGATACAGTGGAAGGACATGCATATGGCATATATCAATAGGATGGGCCAAATTGTGTCCCCCCTACCCCCCAAATTCATTAAGTTCAAGTCCTTCAGAATGTGACTGTTTGAAGACAGGGCCTTTATAAAGATGGGGCCAGAGGAGGGAGGACCTGACTTTGGTGCCGTGATAGAAATAGGCAATCCTGGGAGGCATCACGGAGGGGGTGAGAGCTGAGCCGCATTGAAGAGTAAAGAAGAACTCTGGACACGCAAAGAGAGACCAGAGACGTGCACTCACAGGGAAAAGACCGTGTGAAGACAGAGAAGGTGGCCATCTGCCAAGGAGAGAGGCCTCAGAAGAAACCCACCCTGCCTGCGCCTTGATCTCAGACTTGTAGCCTCCAGAACTGTGAGAAAATAAGTTTCTCTTGTTTATATAAAAGGAGAAAACAAATGCATTTGTAGTTAGCTTGAATATAATGGATTACGGGCTATATATAGTATGGGTTATACAGAGTTACAGGATGCTATGACCATATTCCCATGTCCATAAGTTTTCTTTTTTCTTTGTAGCCGCAGAGAAGTCCATGCCGCAGAGGCCATCTATGTGGATGAGTGAGGATTGTAGGGACCGGAAACAGGTTAACAGGTTTCTGGATAAAAGTCCCTTACTAGCTCTGCAGTAAAATAAATTCCTGTTCGAATAAATTCTTCACACGCTTCTCTACTGAGGCTTCTCTGGTCTTGCCTGAGGGAACAGAAGCGATTCATTTCTGTTTCTCTGAGTTCATGACAGTTTTCCATTTGTCAGAGTGAAACAGCGGTAGGTGGACGGAAAAGACGGGCAGGTGATCTGTCCACCTGCTCTTAGGCTTAGAAACGGCTTAGTTTTGAGCAGAGGTATTCTGGTTACGAGCAAAATCACAAGCAGAAAAGAGAAGGGTGGCTGTACTTTTCCAAGGTCAGCCTCTGTGGCCTGGGTTTGTTCTCTGAGATGTTTTACAGGGGACGTGGTGTCATGTGACTGTCTGTCTCGAATTACCTGGGACAGTCCCAGCTCACCTCCGGTGGGTGTCTTCGGGGCGAGTTGGTAACACCTCCCTTCGATCTTAAAGTTGTTGCTCTTTGAAGGTCATTTATAAGGTCGCTCTAGATGAGCATTTCTCAGTTGGCGGGGGCAGGGGGGGGAGTGGCAATTCTGCCCCCTCTTGGGACATTGGGCAATGTCTGGAGGCATTTTTGGTTGTCGCACTGGGTGACGGCTACTGACGTCTAGTGAATCAAGGTGGGGGAGAGGCTGCTGCTCAACATCCCTACTGGATGCAGGATGGCTGCCATGACAAAGAATAGACACAGCCTGAGGGACAGACAAATGTCCCTCTCTGAGCTTGTCACACATCTGTCAATGGGTTCTTTTCTCTCATTGGGAATGTTGAGGCATCGCCCTAAATGTGGATTTAATTCAGCGAACATTTGTCCCTGTCCTCCAGGTGATGTGCCCCTCGTGGTGACTATAGAAAGAAATCATTCATGATTTTGGTCCTTATGGGGATTCCAGCACAGTGGGGGAGACAAAGACGTGTCAATCAAGACACAGCACAACACGTTAGATGCCAGGATGGGGTAGGTTCGAGATGCTGGGGGAACGTAGAGGAGGGAGGGTCAGGTTTTGGTGCCGTGATGGAAGTGCGCAGTCCTGGGAGGCCTCATGGAGGAGGTGCGGGCTAGGCTGTGTTGAAGAGTAACAGTTCACCCAGTGGAGTGGTGGTTGGCATTCCTGGCAGAGGAACAGATAATGCAAATGTCCAGAGATGAGACTATGGGGCATCACTGGGGGAGGGTGAATAGTCCCATACTGGGCACCTCTAGGCCAGGGGCTCCTTGAGGCACATGCAATCACATTACGATGTCTGTAATTTACTTAAACAGTTCAGCATAGGCAGCTGTTGTGGGCTGAGCTGTGTCGTCTCTGAATTCCTATGTGAAATCCTGACCCCCCACGACCCCAGGATGCGATTAAAGAGCAAGCGGGGCCACAGATGTGTTTTTGTCTGGCTTGCACTGGGCAGTCGTGCACACTCTCCACAAATCGTGAGTTTCCGAAGAACCTGGGGACAATGCCGGTGTGAATCACGTGGCTGGAGGTTGGCTTCTATCCTCCGCCTGGCCCGTTCTCGAACGGGGCAGATTCACGCGCTTATCTTTTTGGGGGAGGAGAGGAAGTAACAGGAACTAATTGCCTCACTTCCTCAGCTCAGCATGTGGTTAGTTGTCCACGTTTCGTCGTCTTTCCTTTGGGACTTTTGCTGACATTACAGACCAGCTGTACCCACATTTACAGGATGGGATTTTAAGACCTCATTTATCACGTTACACCAGTTATAACGCCATGGCAGCTATCGTAAGACCAAATTTGAAAACCGAAGGTATTCGCGGCACCTGGGTGGCTCAGTTGGTTAAGCATCTCACTTGGGCTCAGGTCACGATCTCGCGGTTTGTGAGTTCGAGCCCTGTGTCGGGTTCTGTGCTGACGGCTCAGAGCCCGGAGCCTGCTTCGGATTCTGGGTCTCTCTCTCTCTCTCTGCCTCTCCCCTGCTCATGCTGTCTCTCTCTCTGTCTCAAAAATAAATAAACATTAAAAAAAAATTGAAGGTATTCATGCAACCCACCTGATTTTTGGTTTCTCTTGAAACACCAGAAAGTCTGGCAGCACTGGGACAGTTAATAGTTTAACATTCCATTCCTTTGTACACAGGATTAGCAGGTGCTGTAGGTGCCTTGACTATTCCCGGGGCCCTCTTGGGTTTGACAGAGAGAGAGCGAGCGCACACGAGCAGGGGAGAGGGCAGAGAGAGGGAAGGAGAGATTCCCAAGCAGGCTCCATACTCAGCAGAGGGCCTGATACAGGGCTTGATCCCATGACCCAGGGATCGTGACCTGAGCCGAATCAAGAGTCAGATGCTTAACTGACTGAGCCCCCCCGGCGCCCCGGGTTTCTTATCTGCTGATAGATTCTATTGCGAACAATTGTAACTCTCTGCCTGGGGGCATTCCCTGTAGGGAGTGTGTTTGATTTGTACACAGGGCAGAATGGGAGAGCTCGGTAGGGCCGGTCACAGTTACCACCTGCAGCAAATCTGCTCACTGACATACTGACACCTGTAGTGGCCGTCCCCTCTTCTCTGTCTCATTTCCTCTCTCCCCTACTGGGATGGTTAATTTTGTGTCAATGTGGCTAGGCCATGCTACCCAGCTGTTGGGTCAAATGTGAGTCCGGGTGTTGCCGTAAAGGTATTTTTCAGATGAGGGTAACATTTCCATCAGGAGACTTTGAATAAAGTAGATTACCCTCCATCACCCAATCAGTTGCAGGCCTTAAGGAAAAAGACTGACTTCTCCCAAACAAGAGGGTATTCTGTCTCTCGGCTGTCTTTGGTCTGCGGCTACGACATTAACTCTTCCCTGGGTCTCCGGCCTGCTGGCTAGAGTTTAGACTTGCTACTTTCCATAATCACATGAGCTAATTTCTTAAGATCTCTGTTTCTCTTTCTGCCCACACACACATCCTATCGATTCTGTTTCTCTGGAGAACGGTGACTAATCCGCCTACCGATGCCTCCTGGAATCACATCCCAAATACACTCCTTATGCTTCTCTCAGGGACTGCATTTGGGTGAACCCCGTCGGAGACCTGGACAGAAAAGCCTCCAAATTGCAAAGAAGTGTCTTCCACACTGAAGAATAGAAAGCCTCCACTTTGGGGAGTTGTTTTTTGTTTTTTTTTTTTTAAGGAAAAGACTCAAATGACACAGTCTTCGGGTAACAAACCAATTAGGAAAGATCTTATTGGCGACTCTCTCAATGACTCACATAATGATGCTGATCTGTGTGTCTTAGAGGTTCTGAATGCAGCCACTACATGTACCTTTCACGTTTTCCTGCACGATGTCATCGCAACGGATGTCCACTGAATTCATGTAGGTGTTCAAGCTGAAGACCTTTCCTTCTTCAGAGCAATTGTCTGTAACAACTAGAGTTTCAATAGCTGGTGAGAAAAACAACAGGCAAGTTTATCATTATTACAAGCTTTAAAAATGTGAATAGCAACATGAACAGGTCACATTTACTGAATGTCTAGAATGTTCCAGGCACTGTACATTGTCATATAACCCCATGAGGGACCATTATCCGAATGAGGAAACTGAAGTTAAGAAGTTAACTCCTTAACTCCTGAAAAACAAGTTCTTTTTTTTTTTTTATGTTTATTTCTGAGAGAGAGAGAGAGAGAGAGAGAGAAAGAGAGAGAGAGAGAGAGAGAGAGAGAGAGAGAGAGAGAGAACATGAGTGGGGGAAGGGGAAGGGCAGAAAAAGAGGGAGACACAGAATTCGAAGCAGGCTCCTAGCACAGAGACTGGGGGCTTGAACTCACAAACTGTGAGATCATGACCTGAGCTGAAGTTGGACGCTTAACTGAGCCACCGAGGCCCCCCCTGAAATACAAGTCTGTAACTAACGTTCTCTAGCGATCATCTTTGAAGCAACAATTCTGTTCCTAGGAATTTTATTCTCAGAAAACGACATGGACGGGAGGGAAGATTTAGTTATGAGAAAGTTCATAGCAGCATAGGTGATAGTGTGGAAAACAGGAAGTGATCTAAATGTTCAACAAAGAGAAACTGAGTCAATAATTGATGGCTTATCTCTATAATGGGGAACCATGCTTCCGATGAAAATGAGGTCACAGGAGAATTGCCATCAAGAAAAAAGCTCATGGAAATATTTAACTTAAACATTAGCAGATGGTTAAGGCTGGCTGTGGGTTAGAAATCGTTGAAGCTGGGTGATGGATACAGTTGGGTTCTTCCTGTATCTCCCCATGCATGGTATTATCCCCATTCACAGATGAGGGAAATGAAACCCATTGAGGTCAGGGCACCAGTTTCCCATCAGTTAGGACCTGGCCAGGTCAGGAAAGGTGAGAGCTACTTGTAATCTGAAAAATGGTTTAATTTTGAATGAAATGAGTGAGTGAATGAACAAACAAATTAATAAATGAATCCTGATTCCAGTTTCCCAAGAAGGTGAGGCATTGGATTTTATTTTCTATTAAAAATTATTATTATTATTTTTATAGAGCATAAACTATCTCATCATGCAAATTGGTAAAACAGAATGTTTAGGTAGGCATACACAAATCCTTTGATATCCCTGAGCTGAATAAAAACACAGCAAACAGCATTTCTGGAGGCCAATGTGGTGATATGCATCAAACTCTATAAAATGTTTCTTTTCTCCTTGACCTAATGATTCTTCATCTATGAATTTATCCCAAGAAAATATCAAACAAATGTACACAGATAAATTTTCAATGGTCTTTTTCACGGGGTTCTTTGGCAACAACCCACAATTCCCAGAATAGGGAAATAAATATAGTACAAATAAATTATATACAGTGCAATTTGATAAACCGTTGAAGATAATAATGTAGGTAATGATGACGTATACCATTTACACGGAAATATGTTAGTGATGTAATGCGTGAAAACTGCATGCACAAAATCACACACACAGGAAATATGTTTCTTCATCAGATGTGTACCTATGTGGCTATAGGATGGGAAGACCGGGCTGTGGGCAGATTTGGCTGGCCTAAATTTAGTTTGTTTGTGTGTGTTTTTTTTTTCTATTTTTTTAAAAATCTAATACTGGGTTTTGCTATGGTATTTTATAAAATAGTGAAATGATTGCTAAAGTCAAGCTATTTAACAATATCATCTCCTCACCTGGTTATAGCATACATATATATGACAAGGGTGATAAAAGTGTTTTTATTAAAAAAATATGCAGTGAGATGTTCCTTCTGGGATGCTTGACATACTGTCACTGTGACATGTGCCAGTAACTATTGGGCAAAAAAGCGCTACTTTTTGGGGTGCCTGGCTGGCTCCGTTGGTGGATGAAGCATGTGTCTCGTGATCTCAGAGTCGTGAGTCAGAGTCCCACACTGGGTATGGAGAATACTTAAAAATAAAATCTTAGGGGCGCCTGGGTGGCTCAGTAGGTTAAGCGTCTGACTTGGTTCCAGCTCAGGTCATGATCTCACAGGTTCGCGAGTTCGAGCTTCCGTTGGGCTCCACACTGTTAGTGGGGAGCCTGCTTGGGATCCTTTCTCTCCCCCTTTATCTCTTCCCCGCCCCTGCTCATGCCTGTGCGTGCTCTCTCAAAATAAAGAAACACACTTAAAAAAACAACAACCAAACTACTTTTAAGCCAAAATCCTAGACTCAGGATTGGAAACCATTGACCATCTTTTCTTTTCTTTTCTTTTTTCTTTTCCTTTCCTTTCCTTTCTTTTTTCTTTTCCCTTCCCTTCCTTTCCTTTCTTTTCTTTTCCTTTCCTTTCCTTTCTTTTTTCTCTCTTTTCTCTTTTCTTTCTCCCTTCCCTTCCCTTCCCTTCCCTTCCCTTCCCTTCCCTTCCCTTCCCTTTCCTTTCCTTTCTTTTCCCCTTCCCTTTCCCCTTCCCTTCCCTTTCCTTTCTTTTCTTTTCTTTCTTCCCTTCCTTTTCTTTTCTTTTCTCTCTTTTCTCTTTTCTTTCTTCCCTTCCCTTCTCTTTCCTTTCCTTTCCTTTCCTTTCCTTTCCTTTCCCCTTTCCCCTTCCCTTCCCTTTCCTTTCTTTTCTTTTCTTTCTTCCCTTCCTTTTCTTTTCTCTCTTTTCTTTCTTCCCTTCCCTTTCCTTTCCTTTCTTTTTTCTTTTCCCTTCCCTTCCTTTCCTTTATTTTCTTTTCCTTTCCTTTCTTTTTTCTCTCTTTTCTCTTTTCCTTCCTCCCTTCCCTTCCCTTCCTTTTCCTTTCCTTTCTTTTCCCCTTCCCTTTCCCCTTCCCTTCCCTTCCCTCTCTTTTCTTTTCTTTCTTCCCTTCCTTTTCTTTTCTCTCTTTTCTCTTTTCTTTCTTCCCTTTCCTTTCCTTTCCCCTTCCCTTCCCTTCCCTTTCTTTTCTTTTCTTTCTTCCCTTCCTTTTCTTTTCTTTTCTCTCTTTTCTCTTTTCTTCCCTTCCCTTCCCTTCCCTTCCCTTCCCTTCCCTTCCCTTCCCTTTCCCCTTCCCTTCCCTTTCCTTTCCTTTCTTTTCTTTCTTCCCTTCCTTTTCTTTTCTTTTCTTTTCTTTTCTTTTCTTTTCTCTGTTTTCTCTTTTCTTTCCTCCCTTCCCTTCCCTTTCCCTTCGTTTCCTAACAGCTCTATGGAGGTGTGATTAATGTGCAACAAATTGCATATAAAACAGTGTACAATTTGATGAGTTTCATAGAGTGTGTATACGGTATGCACCTGTGATACTAACACCACAATCAAGGTACTGAACGTGTCTCTCATTCCCAACAGTCTCCTTAAATTGTCTCATGCTCTTTTACTCCTCTCTCCCCCTTCTCCTGTCACTATAGATTAGACTGTACTTTCTAGAATTCTATATAAATGGACTCAGGCAGCGTGTTTATTTACTTTTCTAACTGTGTAACCCAGACTCCAGCTTGTAATAGCCCCCGTGTGTATCAGGCCAGCTCCTCTTCTTACCCACAGTACTGTTGTGAATTTTCTGGATTTTTTGCTCTGGGGATTTCAAGGCAGTTTCTAGAGCGCTCGATTCTACAGTCTGGAGAAGAGTTGTGGCCCGAGATGCGACTTCTCTCTTCTCTCCCATTGCCCATGGAGTGTCATTAGTGAGAAGTGACTCGAATTTCTCAACAACACGTTGCAGCTTTGGAGACACAAAGAATAAGAAAAAAAAAATCCAATCTGATAGATCCCACACCCTGAGGGAAAGTAGAAAGCACGAGAAAGCAGGTTCTGGAGCCAGAGGACCCGGCTTGAATCTTGTCTCTGCCACTGACCAGCTGCATAAACTTGGAAAAATAACTCGATTGCTCTGTGCCTTGGTCTCCTCTTATAAGGATGGGGACAGTAAAAGGACGCCCTAGAGTTTTGGGGAAGATTAAATGAATAAGAGATGCCATCTTCGAAGAACAGTGTCTGTGTCCAGATGCGGATAGTTATTATGAACGTCTTTTACCATCAGGGGAGTGGTAAGCTTGCGAGGAATAAAACAGTGGTGCTCCAGTAGGGCGATTTTGGCCTCCCAGCGACATTTGGTGATGTCTAGAGACATCTGGATTGTCACCACCGAGGGATGCTCAGTGGGTGGGGGCCAGAGAAGCCGCTGAACACCCTAGAAGGCACAGGACAGCCCTCCCCCACACCGTGGTAAAGAATGACTCAGGCCCAGATGTCAGTGGTGCCAAAGCTGAGGAAAAGTGAAGTTGTTATAGCTCAAAAGTCGTCCTAGGGGCACCTGAGTTCCCAGTTGGTTAAACTTCCCACTTCTGCTCAGGTCGTGATCTCAAGGTTTGTGGGTTCAAGCCCCCGCATCAGGCTCTGCACTGGCAGTGAGGAGCCTGCTTGGGATTCTCTCTCTCGGCTCCTTCCCCCCACCCTCTCAAAATAAATAAATAAATAAGCTTTAAAAAAAAAAAAGCCCTATGGGAATATGTCTTCTAGCAGTTTCTTTCCTTGTGCAAAAACGAACAAACAAGGGGCGCCTGGGTGGCTCAGTCGGTTAAGCGTCCGACTTCGGCTCAGGGCATGATCTCACAGTCTGTGAGTTCGAGCCCCGCGTCAGGCTCTGTGCTGACGGCTCAGAGCCTGGAGCCTGTTTCAGATTCTGTGTCTCCCTCTCTCTGACCCTCCCCTGTTCATGCTCTGTCTCTGTCTCAAAAATAAATAAAATGTTAAAAAAAAAATTTAAAAAAAATGAACAAACAAAACAAAACAAAAACCAAAAAACAAAAAGAGAGGAAAAGAAAAGACATTCATTCTAACTGGCCTTTTTAAATCAAGAAATTCATCTACGAAGTGAAGCAAAGACATGAGACAGAGGGTGAAAAGAATGAAGGGCTGCGGTGGAATTTTATAAATATAGGTGTAACAAAATCGTAATATAGGCGGACTTGAAAGGCTATTTTTATGCGAATCCCCACATCCTTGTACTTAAAGCGTGGTCCTTGGACCAGCGGCATCAGCATCACCTGGCAGCCTGTTTGGAATGCAGACTCTTGGGGCATGAGTCCAAATCTGCATTTCACCCACTTTCCCAGGGGATTTGTGGGTACGGACACACCTCAGAGATTGCAGGTTTGGTTCCAGACCCTGGTAGTAAAGTGAATAGCACGGTAAAGCTATTCAAATGAACTTTTTGGTTTCCCAGTACCTATAAAAGTTTTGCTTACACTATACTGTAGTCTATGAAGTGTGCAATAGCAGCATGTCTAAAAAATGTACAAGCCTCACGTCACCCAGTGCTCACCGCAAGTGCACTCCTTAATCTCCATCACCTATTTAACCCATGACCACCGGCTGATGTGTGCAATTGTCGAATCACTATCGTGTCCACCTAAAACTAATATAACACTGTATGTTAACTAACTGGCATTAAAATAAAAACTTTAAGGGCGCCCGGGTGGCTCAGTCGGTTAAGCATCTGACTTCAGCTCAGGTCATGATCTCGCGGTCCGTGGGTTCGAGCCCCGCGTTGGGCTCTGGGCTGACAGCTCAGAGCCTGGAGCCTGCTTCAGGTTCTGTGTCTCCTTCTCTCTCTGTCCCTCCCCTGCTCACACTCTGACTCTCTCTCTCTCTCAAAAATAAATAAACATTAAAAAAAAAAAAGCCAACCAATCAATCAACATAAAAAGTGTGCAAACCTTGGGGCGCCTGAGTGGCTCAGTCAGTTGAGCGTCCGACTTCAGCTCAGGTCATGATCTCACAGTCCGTGAGTTCGAGCCCCGCGTCGGGCTCTGTGCTGATGGCTCAGAGCCTGGAGCCTGCTTCTGATTCTGTGTCTCCCTCTCTCTCTGCCCCTTCCCTGCTCATGCTCTGTCTTTCTCTGTCTCCAAAATAAATAAAAACATTAAGAAAAAAAAATTAAAAAAAAAGTGTGCAAACCTTAAGTAAAAAAATACTTTATTGCTAAAAAATGCTAATCGTCCCCTGAGCTTTCAGCAGCTCATGATCACTGATCACAGATCAACATAACAGATGTAATAACAATGAAAAAGTTTGACATACTGTGAAAATGATCAAAATGTGACACAAAGACACGAAGTGAGCAAATGCTGTCGGAAAAATGACGCCAACAGGCTTGTTCCGTAGCTGGGGGGGGGGGGACTCCCCAAACTTTCAATTTGTTAAAAACACGATACCTGCGAAGTGCAGTAAAATGAATCCCAACAACACGAGGTAGGCTTGCGTGTTCAGTTACTAGGCAGTAAAACCCATCAGGACAGGGATTTTGTCTTCTTCACGAAACAGCATCTAGAACAGTCCCTGGCGGACGTAGGTGCTCAGAGTTCATGGGCGGCGTGGATGCTCTTAGGAGGAAAATGCAACTGCACCGAAGAGTTATAAGCAGAGTGATATACAAAAAAGGGCTGCAGGAACATTCAGAACCAGGGTTTGAGTAAATCTTTTTAAGGTTTGGGTCCTTTGGTCTGAGCTTTGTGGAAATCCTGAGCTGAGTTTGCTAGTTTACAAGCAGCCTCCATAGAAAACATACCTCTGTCCACTAAATGACAGCTGAGATGTTCGTGGTTGAAACTCATTCGTACAGGGTAGGCACCAGAGCATCTGCCCTTCAGAATTGCTATTGTAGTGTCTGATCCAGCGAGAGGACTTTGCACCTTTTTCTGGCAGCGCATTTTGTTAACTGGGATGTACTTTGGACAAAACGAAATGCGAAATGCACCCTCTTAAAGTATACGGTGCGGGGCAACTTAGAATATGCACGAGGTGGTGCAACCACCACCTCTGTGTAGTTCCAAAACATTTCCAGCATCCCAAAATAAAACCCATGAAGCGATCACTCCCCACGCCCCCTCACCCCAGCCTCTGGACACTGCTAATCTGCTTTAGTGGATTTGCCTGTCCCGGACGTTTCATAGAAATGGAACCTTACACTACGTGACCTTTTGTGTCTGGCTTCCTTCACCCAGCATGATGGTTTCAAGGTCTACCCATGTTGTAACGTGAATCAGAGCTTTACTCCTTTTTATGACTCAATAAGTTTCTACCCTGGGGATCTACTTTTTAAAAATCCATTCATCTATTGATGGACACTTGGGCTGTTTCTTCCTTTTGACTACTGTGAATAGTGTGGCTATGAACATAGGCGTGCAAGTGTCTGAGTCTCTGCCTTCAGTTCCCTTGGGTATATTCCTAGGAGTGGAATTGCTGGGTCATATGGTAATTCTATGTTTGCCTTTTTTTAAATTTTATTTTAGAGAGAGAGAGAGAGAGAGAGAGCAAGCAGGGGAGAGAGGGAGAGGGAGACAGAGAATCTCAATCAGGGTGGAGCCCCCCACATGGGGTTCAGTCCCACAACCCCACGATCATGACCCGAGCTGAAATCAAGAGTTGGATATTCAACTGATTGAGCCATCTAGGTGCCCCGCTATGTTTCACTGTTTGAGGAAATGGGCAAGGAAACTTCATAACGAAATGTTCCTGTTACATGATAATTACACGATTATTTGTTCACTACTTCAGTGAACACTTGTTGCACTCCCAGTGCGGGCTTGGGCTGATTCCTGCCCTCAAGAAGCTCACTGTGTAGGTGGTGACAACACATGACTGTGACGGTTGTGGGCCCACCAGAGAGAACAATGGAGAACCTGGACGGAAGAAGGTATACTATGGACCAGGCACCCTGCTAAGTACTCCACATGTATTATTTCATTTAACCTTTCCATCCTTCCAAGGAGGTAGAGGCCATTATTACCCCATCTTACAGATGACTAAATCAGTCTTGGAGAGTGTGATGGTTAATTTTATGTGTCAACTTGGCTGGGTCAGAGAGTACCCAGCTATATTTGGCCAAGCATGACCCTTGGTGTGTCTGTGAGAGTGTTTCTGGATGAAATGAACATTTGGATGGGTAGATGGACTGATTGCCCTCCCCAACGTGAGTGGGCCTCGTCCAATTGGTTGAGGGCCTGAATAGAACAAGATGTCTGAGCAAGAGGGAACTTTCTTCTGCCTGACTGCCTGCTTGACTGCCTTGAGCTGGGACAGAGGTTTTGTTTCCTTCATGGTTGCCTGAAACGTCAGCTCTTCTGGGTCTCAGGCCTCTGGGTTTGAAGTGGAACAACACCATTGGATGTCCTGAATCTCTGGCTTGTTTACTGCGTATCTTGGGACATGTGGGGCTCCATAATCGCATGAGCCAGTTCCTTATAACATATCTCTTTCTTCTGGGTCCCCTGTTGGTTCTGTTTCTCTGGAGATCCCTGGCTAATACAGAAAGGTTGTGTCATTTTGCCCATGTCACTTGCCACTGAAGTGCTGAGATTTGAACCTCTGGCCGTACTTCTGACCTCCGCATCCCTCCAGCAGAAGAACCTGGGGAAGGGGGTATTAACTCATATGGGAGGGCTTACGGAGGCCATCCAGGGGGATGTGATGCTTGAATTGAGTCTTGAGCAGAGAAGAAAGGAAGGAAGCCAGCCAGGTGAGGTACTGGGACCAGAGTTTCAGGTAGAGACAGCGGCATGTACCTGGAGGCCTGGAGCTTGGGGGTCAAGGTGTGAGCAGTCCCTCTGGAGTAGAGCAGGGTGAGGGTGGGGAGTGGGGAGAGGAAGGGACCAGCCCATTCTGCTAGACTATAGATTCTCAGAGACATGGGTCCTTCCTTTGTTAACATTCAGAGTCCATTTACAGATGCTAAGTGATTGCTACCTAAAAGGCACTTTCTTGGTCTGTCTCTTGTAATTGCCTACAGTATCCATTCCCCTCCCCCTTCCTTTTATTTAAAAAAAAAAATTAAGTTTATTTATTTATATTGAGATTGAAAGAGAGAGAGAGAGAGAGAATGAGCAGGGGAGAGGCAGAGAGAGAGAGAGAGAGAATCCCAAGCAGACTCCGCACTGTCATCACAGAGCCCTATGTGGACTGGAACTCACGAGGCGTGAGATCGTGACCTGAGCTGAAACCAAGAGCCGGATACTTAACTGACTGAGCCACCCCGGCGCCCCTCCCCCTTCTTTTTCATCATTGAATGGGTTCCTCAGATTTTACATGGACCATGTTCTCCGTCTGAAGGCCACGTTGTCCCAGCCTCCCTTGCAGCTAGTTTTTGGCCGGGCTACCTTCCGCTTCTGGATTGTTGCTTTCAGACAGCTCTCCAAGGAAACGATCACAACTTCATTAGCATATTATAGAGTGAGTAGATGTATCCCTTTTCCCAACTCTTCCCTCTTCATCCTGTGCTCCAGACAAATTGCCCTGGACTCTATCTCCCCACCACCCACCAATACAAATGCAGCTTTGGAGCAACCTGTTTTAGGTCATATCATTGAGGACAAGGTGCTGGGGGATGGAGGAGCAGCAGTATGGGAAGAACGTGGGTACCCTGAAAGGCCTCACCGGCCTGGACTTAGTTAAGTCAGAAAGTAATAAAGCCCGGGGCGCCCGGGGGGCTCAGTCAGTCAAGCGTCCGACTTCGGCTCAGGTCATGATTTCGCGGTGCGTGGGTTCGAGCCCTGCATCGGGCTCTGTGCTGAGAGCTCAGAGCCCAGAGCCTGTTTCAGATTCTGTGTCTCCCTCTCTCTCTGCCCCTCCCCCACTCACCTCTGTGTCTCTCTCTCAAAAATAAATAAAAATGTTTAAATAAAGAAAGTAATAAAGCCCCATCTTTTTATTTTTTATTTTTATTTTTTAACGTTTATTTATTTTTGAGACAGAGAGAGACAGAGCATGAACGGGGGAGGAGCAGAGAGAGAGGGAGACACAGAATCGGAAGCAGGCTCCAGGCTCTGGGCCATCAGCCCAGAGCCTGACGAGGGGCTCGAACTCACGGACCGTGAGATCGTGACCTGAGCCGAAGTCGGACACTCAACCGACTGGGCCACCCAGGCGCCCCAAGCCCCATCTTTTTAAAGCTATTGGCTATTTGGGTCTGTGTACAGTTTCATTTAGTCCACCTTTCTCGGCCTGGGATAGATCCTATCTTTCGGGGGCAGCATACACACACAGACACACACACATCCATATGGACATACACACTCTATCTAACTCTGCCATGAGATACATAGGAATGTACGTATAGTGATAAACATGGCAACCCGTATGCATATTTCAGTTATACATAATATAAATTACATATAATATCGTACTATTATATCATAATTATTTTCTATTATAATTAAAAACTATATTAAAATATATTATATACCTTAACATGTAATATGAAATATATATGACATATATATGTATGATATACAATGTCTAGCACACATATAGTATACGGTATCCACACCCACATGCTAATTTTGGGCTTTGTGGATACTTGTTATCTGGGTTCCAGGACTCAACTTCTACTCACCTCTTCCGTGTCTCTGTTCGTCTTTGAGGAAGTGGTTTCTGCAAAAGATATAAAGGGAAGTTACTGCTGGAACTGAGAGTGAAAGGGCAGAGAGGTGGACAGGCAGGGTGAATAACTTCGCACTTAGAAGGTCTAAACCCATGCTGTTTATTTTTTTTTATTTAAAAACATTTTTTTTGTTTATTTATTTTTCAGAGAGACAGAGCGCCAGTAGAGGAGGGGCAGAGAGGGAGGGAGACACAGAATCCGAAGCAGGCTCCAGGCTCTGAGCCATCAGCACAGAACCCGATGCAGGGCTCAAACTCACAAACTGTGAGATCATGACCTCAGCCGAAGTCGGACGCTTAACCGACTGAGCCACCCAGGCGGCCCTTCTTTATTTTTAAAAAATTTTTATTATTACCTGTTAAATTCCAGTATTGTTAACATATAGCATTACATTAGTTTCAGGTGTGCAGTATACCAACTTAACAATTCTGTACATTACTCAGTGCTCATTAGGATAAGCGTACTTTTCATCCCCATCACTTATTTTACTCATCCCCCCACCCACCTCCCCTCTGGCAACCCCTGGTCTGTTCTCTATAGTTAAGAGTCTGGTTTTTGTTCTTTTTTTTTTTTTTTTTTTCTTTTGAACTCATTTTTTTTATGTTCACGGACAAGGTTGTGCTCTTTTGAGAGATCAGAGTCAAGTTCCTTATCCTGGTGGAAAGCAGTGTTTTTTGATGGGGGTAGGGTGGGGTGGGTGTGATTTTGCCCCCAGGGGATGTTGGCGATGGCTGGAGACATTTTGGCCGTCACAACTTGCGATGGGGAACGCTACTGGCACCTAGCGGTGGAGGCTTGGGGGTGCTGCTTCACAGGCTACGATGCACACGGTGGCTCCCGACCACAGAGAATGATTGGACCCCAAATACCAATATTGCTGGGGTAGAGATACTCTGGCATTGAGGAAGCAGGAAAACGTAAACTCTAGATTCTTTAATTCAGTCTTGGCTGGACAAAAATAACCGTAATGGCCGAGGGGACAGGAAATTACATACTTCTGGTTTTAAAATTCAGGCTGGCTGCGAATGACAACTGAGACAAGAGTATCAGTTTTTGGTTATCAGCCCTTAATGAGACCTTGGTGCGTAGCTTCTTGGACTTTGTGAGGACCCCCATCTCTATTTGAGGAAAATGAGGAAAGGCCAACACATGCTGACATCCCAGTTAACCATTAGACTGAGGTTAAGTCTGCCTAGTAGGATCAGAGAGTTTATATATATATATTATATATATATATAAAATTTTATTATAAAATTTTATTATATAAAATATATTATATATTTATTATATAATTATATTATATAATTATATTTACATATAATTATATGTTATAATATATATATATATATATATATATATATATATATATATATATATATTAGAACCAGATGAAATGTGAAACACATTAGCAAACCTTTGTAGGCAGTGTCCTGAGTGCTCTGTACGGTAGTATTTCACTTAAACCTTACTTAATCCTTGCAACACCCTGTGAAATCTATACCCTGTGAGGTGTATCTACTGATTCCTATGAATTAGTGAATTTCTTTTTTTCTCGATGAGCCTGCCTACAGGTTTATCACATGTTTATCTTTTCAAAGAACCCTCTCTTAGTTTCACTGATTTTTTCTATTGTTTTTTTGAAGTCTTTATTTAATTTATTTCTGCTCTGATTGTTTTTTTTTGGTAGAATATCATTTTATTTATTTTTTTAAATTAAATTTATTTGTTTAAATTCAAATTAGTCAACATATAGTGTAATATTGGTTTCAGGAGTAGAATTTAGCGATTCATCACTTACGTACAACACCCAGTGCTCATCCCAACAAGTGCCCTCCTTAACGGCCTCACCCGTTTCACCCACCCCCCACCTCCCCTCCAGCAACCCTCAGTTTGTTGTCTGTATCTAAGGGTCTCTTATGGTTTGCCTCCCTCTCTGTTTTTATCTTATTTTTCCTCCCCTTCTCCTGTGTTCATCTGCTGTGTTTCTTAAATTCTACACATGAGTGAAAGCATATATTTGTCTTTCTCTGATTGACTTATTTCGCTTAGCCTAATACACTCTAGTTCCATCTACGGTTGTCACAAATGGCAAGGTTTCATTCTTTTTCATCGCTAAATAGTATTCCATTGTATATATACACCACATCTTCTTTATCCACTCATCAGTTGATAAACATTTGGGCGCTTTCCACAATTTGGCTATTGCTGATAGTGCTGCTACAAACATTGGGGTGCAGGTGCCTCTTTGAATCCGCATTTTTGTATCCTTTGGATAAATACCTGTTAGTACATCTGCTCTGATCTTTATTATTTTCGTCCTTCTACTAACTTTGAGCTCTTTTCTTTTTTTCCCTAATTCCTTTAGGTATAAGGTTTAGTGTTTGAGATCTTTTCTCTTTTTTTTTTTTTTTTGTCTCTTGGGGTAGACCTGTATTACTATAAACTTCCTTCTTAGAACTGCTTTTGCTGTGTCCCTAAGATTTTGGGTCAGGGGCGCCTGGCTGGCTCGGTGGGTGGAGCATGTGACTCTTGATCTTGATCTTGATCTTGATCTTGAAATCTGGAAGATTTCAATCTTCTTAAATGCACTGAGAACTTGCGTTGTGACCTCTAACATAGAACTATCTGGAGACTGCTCTGTGTGCACTTGGAAAGAATGTGTATTCTGATGTTTTGGGAAGAAATGTTCTGAATATATCTGTTAAGTCCACCGGGTCTCACGTGTCATTCAAAGCCGCTGTTCCATTACTGATTTTTGGTCTGGATGATCTATCCAACGATGTAAGTGGGGGTGTTAAAGCCCCCTACTATCGAGTATTACTGCCAATTTTCCCCTTTATGTCTGTTAACATTTGCTTCATATATTTAGGTGCTTCTATGTTGGGTGCATACGTATTTGCCATGGTTATATCCTCTTATTGGATTGATCCCTTCATCATTATATAATGGCAGTCCTTATTTTAAAGTTTATCTAGTCTAAGTATCACTACCTCAGCTTTTGGTTTGCTGGTTTATTTACGTTTGCTTGAATATCTTTGTCCATCCCTTCATGTTCAATCCGCACGTGTCTTCATATTTTATTTTATTTTATTCCATTCTATTTTATTTTATTTTATTTTGGGGAGGGAAGAGAGAAGGGGACAGAAGATCTGAAGTGGGCTGCATGCTGACAAGTTGATAGCAGCCAGCCTGATGTGGGGCTTGAACTCACGAACCACAAGATCATGACTTGAGCCGAAGTCAGTCACTCAACCGACTGAGCCACCCAGATGCCCCCGATCTGCATGTGTCTTTAGGTCTGAAGTGAGTCTCTTACAGGGAGCAGATAGATGCGTCTTGGTTTTTAAATCCATTCAGTCACCCTATGTCTTTTGATTGGAGCATTTACGTTTAAAGGAATTATTGATAGATATGCCCTATTGATTTTCAAAGCCAGACATTCTGGGGGCTTGCCTTCCTGGCGCAGGTCCCCAGATGGGTGTTGCATGATGTGGAGCCTGAACGCCCTGCTGCTCAGGGAGAACCTTTGTACTTGTGACATCCCTCCAGCCTGTGGGTCACCGCAATGGGGGTTTTGGTTCCTGACCTGACCGTGTTTTGCTGCTGTTACCCTCCTTGATGTGGCTTTATTTCCGTGTCTTTACCTGTGGAAGAGCTGTTCGGCTAGTCTTCGGGTCGCTCTCAGAGAGAGTTGCTCTAATGTAGTTGCAGCTTTGGTGTCTTCATGGGGGGAGGTAAGTTCAGGATGTTCCTACCCTACCATCTACCCCTCACTTCTTCTAGCTATCATCTCCCATATTTCTTGTGCAAAGGTTTCCCTGTCTATGTGGTTTCCGTGAGAGTGCTCATGCTTATACAAGATGGTGCCTCTTCTGGACAGAGATCCAAAGGTGGGCATATGACTCAAACTGGACTAATTGGTACATTTCCAAACAATCTGCAGTTAGATCCAAAAGAGAGTCAACTGATTGATCTTTGGGTGCTTGGATCATTAACCACGGTAAGATTTGGACTTGGCGGCCATATTTCCTGTCCTGCGGACTAAGAAGGCAGAGAAAGCCAGTTTGTGGTGAAAAAGAAGAAAGGGGCAGACCCAAAGAGTATCAGAGACTGAGGTGCCCTGATCGTGTGCACTAGAGTCCCCTGTTTCAGTTCATTCCAGAAGCCCAGCTGTATTTTTGTCCTCGAGTTGCAAGACACATCCAATAATTGTGTATCCAATATCATATCCAATTGTGCAATCCAATATCATAAATTCATCTTTTCTGCTTAAGTTAGCCTGAGTGAGTTCCTCTTTGCAATTCAAAGAATCCTGTCTTAGCACCTCATTACCCCCATTTCCAAAGGCCACTTGTCTTATTAACCCCATTATTTCTCTATACTTCCTTCTTTCCTTTTTTTCCTCCTCTTTCCATCATTGATTTACCTCCAGAAAATGGAAACATGTCCTAGCCTCACCACACACACACACACACACACACACACACACACACACACTTTCTGGCATTAGATTCAATGAAAAACAAAGAAGGGAGACAGGAAGACAAGACGTTTCTTACTTTGACAAGTGTTCTCATTGGAATTCTCGAATTGTGTGTCCCCAGAGAGGAGTTTGTACCCAGGATTACAGTGGCAGTGGAAACTTCCTTGGACATTCTGGCATGCAGCGTTAAGTCCACAATATACGCTAATGGGTGGTTTACATTCATCAATGTCTGGAACACAAAAGAGGAATTTAGACATTCATTTGACAAAGATTTATGGAGCATCTAATACGTGCCAGAGGCTATACCCGTCCCACCAGGGTCTGTCCTGGCTTTCCAGGACAACTCAGTCAAGGTAATGGGTTGTCTTTGTTCTTCCCTTTCCTCGTTGACTTTGGTTGGGTTCTCTGAGAAGCAGGCATTGAGAGAAGAATTCATGGGCAAGTACTTCATGTGGGAGGTGATCTCAGAAAACACTGGAAGGGAGGTGGTGAAATGAGACAGGGAAAGGAAGGCAGAAAATAAAGAGCTAAGTTTCCATTGTGGGCGATAGGGACCCAATTCCCCTGGGAACCTCTGGGAGGTGGTGTAGAGCGCACACTTCAGAGGCACTTTCCAAGGGGTGGGGGGCTGGGATATTTATCGGCGAAATCTTTTTCTCTTTTAAGTTTTAATTTAAATTGTAGTTAGTTAACATATAGCGTAATATTGGTTTCAGGAGTAGAGTTTGGTGATTCGTCACTTCCACACATCACCCAGTGCTCATCGCAACACGTTACTCGGTGCACATCCCTCCTTAATGCCCATCACCCATCTAGCTTACCCCCTCCCACCTCCCTCCATCAACCTTCGGTTTATTCTCTATAGCTAAGAATCTCTTATGGTTTGCCTCCCTCTCTCTCTCTTTTCCCCTTCCCCTATGCTCATCTGTTTTGCTTCTTAAATTCCACATATGAACAAAACCATGGTATCTATCTCCCCCTGACTTATTTTGTTCAGCACAATACACGCCAGTTTCATCCACATCATTGCAAGTGGCAAGATTTCCTTCTTTTTTATGGCGGAGTAACAGTCCACTGTATAGATATACCACATCTTCTTTATCCCCTCATCAAGTGATGGACGCTTGGGCTCTTTCCATGCTCTGGCTACGGTTGATAATGCTTTTGTCTGCCCAATCTTACCATTTATTGGGAAAGCAGTGCTTGCAGGGATAGCTTACTCTCTGATACTCCCACCTGTCCTGAGCATGAGCTGAGTGGTCTCTGGTAGCCAGAGAGAGCCTTAGACTTGGCAAAAGAGTGGCCAAGGCTGAGGGCATCTAAAGTGGAATACTGACCATGTCTGCTGTTATGAATGTTTGTAGGTCTCCTCAATTCAATATGTTGAAACCCTAACTCCCGGTGTGGCTGTGTTTGGAAATGGGGTCTCTAAGGATGGAACAGGCTAAATGCGATCGTGAGAATGGGGCCCCGATCTGATAGGATTAGTGTCTGTAGAAGAAGAGACAAGAGGGCTTCCTTCCCTGCCCGACCACTGTGTGTGTGCAGTGAGGAAAGGCCATGTGAAGAGACAGCAAGGAGACAGACACCTTCAAGCCAGGAAGAGAGGTTTTCCCCAGAAAAGAGAACTGCCAGACCCTTGACCGTGGGCTTCCCAGCCTCCAGAATGGCGAGAAAATAAACTTCTGTTGTTTAAGCTGCCCGGTCCGTGGTGTTTTGTTACAGCAACCCGGGCAGAGTAATACACCTGCTAGATTAACCGACTGAGGGAGAATGTCTTGATTAAGGCAACATGTCTCCAGTCCTGAGGGTCCCCGTAGCCCCTTTCCAAATGTCACGCGGGTGGTGAGGACGTCCCCATCCGATCTGGCAAACACGAAATGGGGAATTTTCAGACTGTGACATAGAGCCATTCTCTTTTGAGGAAGCCAGACGTGACAGTCTCGTTCCCATCTCGCAGGCACTCTGTCCCCCAGCCTCCCCGTGTCAGCTTTCAGGTCGCACCCCTAAGCCAATGGAAAGTAAGGATGTTCTCCCTGGGGAGCCGGCGAGGAACCTCAGTGAGCGTGAGACAGAAGTGGCCACAGAGGGATGAGCCTCCGGTGGTGCTGCGTTCCCTCTGCAGCCCCGCAAGCTTGAAGACAGTTCTGTGATCCGTGGGAGGGTCGCTGATGGATCACGCGGATAAGAGGACGGAACACTCCCCACCTGGGCAGGATAGAACCTTCTGGCGAAAGTGAACAGCGGAGAGAGCGCCCGGCGCGAAGCAAGCACAGGACAAAGTGCCCCAAATAAAGGACAGATGGCAAGCGTGCAACCAGGAAGAAGAGAAACCTCAGCCTGTGGGCAAAGGCAGGGCAGGGGAAGCAGGGGCGAGCAGGGAACCCTGAGAAAATGTGAACTTCACGGGGATGTGGCCGGGGAGCTAAGGTGGGGGGGGGGGTGAGACAACAGCGTTCTCCGGATCTCACTTCTTTCCTGGGGGAGGGGAAGCAAGGGTGAAATGAAGCAGCTTTTTTTTTTTTTTTAAAATTTCTGTATCGTTAACACACAGTGTTGTCTTAGTTTCAGGTGTATAGTGCCTGACCCTACGCTTGTTGCGTGCCCATCACGGTGGGTTCGTGCCCACCGTGGGCCTACTCGGTGCCCATCACGGTGAGTTCGCTCTTCATTCCTTTACCTGAAACAAAGCGTCTTGCTGGGGAAAACAGTGCATCTCGGCGGGGGGAGTAACTGCTGAGTTTGGAAGATGATGGCACAGACACTCGTGTGTGATTATGAAATTAAGAGAAGAGGAGGTCGCCGTGAAGGGGATGGAAAAGTCTATCAGAACCTCCAAATAAATGAAAGAAGATGCTGATTTCGTGAATTTCTTTTCTTTCTTTCTTTCTTTCTTTCTTTCTTTCTTTCTTTCTTTTCCTCTTTTTCTTTATTTCTTCCCTTTCTCCCTTCCCTCTCTCTTTTTCTTTCTTTCTTTCCTCCCTCCCTTCCTTCCTCCCTTCCCTCTTTTTCTCTTTCCTCCCTTTCTTTCTTTCCTCCCTTCCCTCTTTCTTTTTCTTTCTCTCTTTCCTCCCTCCCTTCATTCCTCCCTTCCCTCTCTCTTTCTTTCTTTCCTCCCTCTCTTCCTCTCTCTTTCTCTTTCCTCCCTCCCTTCCTTTCTCCATTCCCTTTTTCTTTCTTTTTCTCTTTCCTCCCTCCCTTCCTTCCCTCTTTTTCTTTCTTTTCTTTTCTTTTTTTCTTTCCTTTTTCTCTCTTTCGTCCCTCCCTTCCTCCCTTCCCTTTTCTTTCTTTCCTTCTTTCTTTTCTTCCTTCCTTCCTTTCTTTTTTCTCTTTCCTCCCTCCCTCCCTTCCCTCTTTCTCTTTCTCTCTTTCCTCTCTCCCTTCCTTCCTCCCTTCTCTCTTTTTTTCTTTCCTCCCTCCCTCCCTTCCTCCCTTTCCTCTTTCTTTCTTTCCTCCCTCCTTTCCTTCTTCCCTTTTCTTTCTTTTTCTTTCTTTTTCTCTTTCCTCCCTCCCTTTTTGTCTTTTCTTCGTTTGTTTCTTCTCTTTCCTCCCTCCCTTCCTCCCCTCTTTCTTTCTTTCCCTTTCTTTCTCTTCTTTCCCTTTCTTTCTTTTCTTTCTTTCTTTCTTTCTTTCTTTCCTTTTTCTCTCTTTCATCCCTCCCTTCCTCCCTTCCTCTCTTTCTTTCTTTCTTTCTTTCTTTCTTTCTTTCTCTTTTCTTTTCTTTCTCCTTCCTCCTTTCCTTTCTCCCTCCTTTCCCCCCTTCTTAAAGACGTTACTTTTAAGTTTATTTAATTTTTGAGAGAGAGAGAGAGAGAGAGAGAGAGGAAAGAAAACACCCACGCCTGTGGGGGGATGGGCAGAGAGAGAGGGAGACAGAGGATCCCAAGCAGGTTCTGTGCTGACAGCAGAGAGCCCAATGCGGGGCTCAAACTCAGGAACCATGAAATCATGACCTGAGCCCAAGTCAGACACTTAACTGACTGAGCCATCGAGGTGCCCCGGAAGCATTTCTTTCTTGATGAGTCTTGAGCCAATAGATTTTTCCGCGTGGCAGTCTCCACCCACAGCAGTCCCCATGCTACCTCCCTTCCACTCCCGCCACCGGGTGGTTTGAAAATTACCCCTTTACCATTGCATGTCTCAAGGGGGAATGTGAAGAATTTCTTCCCAGAGTCGGAAGCGTATCCAGAGTCGCAGGTACAGTAAGTGCCGTTGACACAGAAAGCGTGTTGGGGGCACTGTGGACAGGTAGCTGCTGCAGGGAAAAGAGGGGGCAGGTCAGATGTCACCGGGGTTGAGAGATGTCTGTTACCATTTGGCTTTGCCTCTCTGACTGGGGCCTCTCCAGGATGAGGAAGGCTACACCCTTTTCCTCCTTTGAGATCTTAAGTACATTACAAAACAAGAGCTACGAAACCCAAGTTACAGAACAAAGTGAGGATTCGTTTGCATGACAGAGGTCTGGAGCTGGCGTTAATTTTCACACAAAAATTTCAATGCAATATAATGGTGCTATTCTCAAGATCGGCACAGGATTTTTATTTTTACTTATTTAGTTATTTAAGTTTTTATTTACTTATTTTGAGAGAGAGGGAGGGAGGGGGAGAGAGAGAGAGAGAGAGAGAGAGAGAGAGAGAGAGAGAATCCCAAGCAGGTTCCGCACTGTCAGTGCAGAACCCTCTGCAGGGCTCGGTCTCACCAACGGTGAGATCATGATGTGAGCCGAAATCAGGAGTTGCACGCTTAACCCACTGAGCCACCCAGGCACCCCCATTGCAGAATCTTTAAAAGGGGGGAATGGATTGGTTAAGACCCTGGGGTCGATCCTGGCTCCACAACTTATCAGCCGTGTGTCTTTCCATCTCTCTGTGCCTTGTACCCTCATCTGTAAAATGGATTATTGTAAAGAGTAAGTGAATTAATACATGTAAAGTGTGTTGGGCAGTGCCTGGCACACAAGATGTATCAGCTAGGATTATAAAAACTTGAAAGTGTAGGGACCCACAGGAGGTATATTCGGATACGGGTTCATATTATCTTTGCAAGTCTATGTATGACTCCAAATAGATAGAGATACGCTAATGTTCTTAAGGTGGGCCCTCTTGGGAATGATTGGAGCCGGGGAAGTATCTCGAACTCTCCCTATGCGGTGTTCACAGGGAGAGGGGACTGGGAACCTGATGGGGGCCACAATGCAGTCTGACTACTCAGAATGCATCCCCCAGCAGTTGGTTAGAAATGCAGAAGCTCAGGCCCCACCCTTACACCTGCTGAATCAGAATCTAGTGAGATCTCTAGGCGATTAAAGTTAGCCTTAAGTCATCTTGTTTATTTTTTTTGTTTTTGTTTTGGTGCCTCGCTTATTGTCAGAATAAAATGATTACCGTCCTGCTCTGTCTCTCCCCTCTGGAGTGCTCACTTCACTTCCTTTGTGTGTTTTAGCCTCTGTTCTATTTCGACACTGGGCACATTGTGGTGACTGAAAACAAATGAACAAAGGACACTAAAGTAAAAAGATACATTAAGGGGTGCCTGGCCGACTCCGTTGGAAGAGCGTGTGGGGTCATGAGTTCGAGCTTAATCCTAATCTTAATCTTAATCCTGGGGTCGTGAGTTCCAGCTCCACATTGGGTGTAGAGATTACATAAATAAATAAAACCTGGGGCGCCTGGGTGGCTCTGTCGGTTAAAGGGTCTGACTTCGGCTCAGGTCATGATCTCACGGTCCGTGGGTTCGAGCCCCGCGTCGGAGCAAGCATCCCCAAGTTCTCCGAGAACAAGCCTCTTTGCTCTAGCCCATTGGAGGATGTGAGTGGTCCCAGATGTACCCTTGGTCTCCACCTTTCCTGGTTCTCGGACTGTGGAGAAGTCAGGCGTTGAGCACTTACCTTTGGTCATCCGAGCCATGACTTCTGACAAACTCAGCAGGAAACAGAGTCCTGGAACAGGGAAGCAGAAGGGAGACATGTGACATGGCTGTGGAAAGATTCCAGGAAATTCCCCAAGGGCTGTGTACCCGCTATCCACTGCTACGTAAAAACCGTCACAAAATGTAGTGGCTTAAAACAGCAAGGTCCATTTATCATCTCTCATGATTTCTGTGCTTTGGGAAGGGCTCAGCTGGGTGATTCTGGCTTGGGGTTTCTTACACGGTTGCAGTTAGGCAGTGGCTGGGGCTGGAGCAGCTGGGAACGGACTGTGCATTGTCACCCCTTTATGTAGCCTTAGACTTGGGGAGTTTGGCCTTCCTCCCAACATGGCAACCTTGGGCAGGCAGCTTCCATGGCAGTTCAGAACTCTAAGAAGGAGTTTCCCCGCCAACGGGCTATGTGTCCTGTTAAGATCCAGCCCTGGAAGCCATGAAACTCCACTCCTATCACATTCTCCTGGTTACAAGCAAGTCGCCAATCCACTCAGATTTACGTGGATAAGAATCAGTCTTCCTCTTGAGGGAAGATGGGCAAGGTTCTAGAAACGCTTCTTAGAAGGGAAGTATTGTTTTTGCCTTCTTGGGAAATGTGGGCTGCCTCTACTGTGGCTGATCAAGTGCTCCTTCCTCTTCCCCAAACCTTCCCAGCGTCTGGTGGTGTCATCAGCGTGTTCCTGCTCGGGTAAAGACCTGAAGACAGTGGATAGATGGGTGGCTTCTCTTTCCCTTTCCTGAGAAATCCGACACCACTCTGATAGCTAGTTCTCCCCTCGCCTTCTTTTCATTCTTATTACATACCAATATCTAGAATTATTTTCCATTTGCAAGGATACTACTAACAGCTGGTATGGTGCAGGAATCGGCCAATCAGAATGGACTCTGGACCCCCTTCTCTACCCCAGCAGACGTTAATGTAGATGCCCAATTATGCGGAGGTGGGTTGGGTCCCAGGGCAGGATTTGGGCAGGCAGGAGTGTCGTGGGAGCTGGTCCTGGGCAATGATTGGTGTGGGCACAAATGGTGTGGGAATCTTTCAATATGAACAACCAACCAATGGCTCCTATAGTGCCCACTTGTTGAAGTTTAGCTCTGGTGACTAGTCACTTTATTTGCAACTTTGGTTACCCCTTGAGAAAGTGGCTTCTGCAGATGAATGGATACAGAAAATGTGATATATATATAATGGAATATTAGTTGGCCTTAAAAAATAAGAAAGTCCTGTCACTTGTGGCAACATGGATAAACTACAGGGCATTATTCTGAGTGAAATAAGTCAAACACAGAAGGGCAAATACTGTATGATTTCACTTAACGTGAAATATCTAAAGGAGTCACACTCATGGTAGCAGAGAACAGATTGGTGGTTAGGAGGGGCTAGGGGGAGAAGGAAATGGGAAATTGCTTTTCAATGGATATAAAGTTTTTGTTATATAAGGTTAGTTCTGGAGACCTGCTGTAAAACCTAGTACCTGTAGTGACCAATAGAGTGTTGTGCAGTCCAAGATGCATTAAAAGAATGGATCTCATTTTATGTGTTCTTACCAAACACACACACACACACACACACACACACACACACACACAAACAGGGAAATTTTTGTAGGTGAAATGTTTGGTATCTTCATTGTGGTGATGGTATTATGGGTGTAAGGTGTATACATACGTACAAACTTATCAAGATGTATATACTAAATGTGTGCAACTTTTTGGTCTATCGATTATACCTCAATAAAGCTAAAATTAAAAAAGAAAGTGGGTCCTGGCAACGAAAGGGTCTCTGTTAACCAAGTTGGGCGACGGGTGTAGGTCAGGGTGGGCCAGTTAGGTAGAGCTGGGGTGAACTTCAATTCCTGTACATAGAGGACTGAGATCAGGGGATTGAGAGAGTCTGAGGCCGACAGTCTGGAGAAGATGGGGGTGTGTGGCTTCCCTGGGGAGGTCCAGAACATGTATCAGCTGGTGGCTGTGAAACAACACTTACAGGGAATTTTTGGAGTAAAAGGCAGCATGCCCTGGGATGCAACCACTCCCTCCATCCTGCCTGTAAACACGCCAGTGAAACCCCCTTGGAGAGAGATACCATGTCTTGGAGGGAGGATTTCTTTGGTGGGGGTGGGACAAAATTCTAAGGCCAGCCTCTACAACATCTAAGGGGAATTGAGTTCTCATTACATGCCAGGCATTGTTCTAAGCACCCTAGGCACATGCCCTTAATCTACCTTTGCAATGACTTCAGGAAGTGAGTGCTGGTGGCATGATCCCAGTTGGGCAGATGAAGAAACAGAGACACAGAGGGGCGCCTGGGTGGCTCAGTTGGCTAAGCATCTGACTTCGGCTCAGGTCATGATCTCGTGGTTTGTGGGTTCGAGCTCCGCATCAGGCTCTGTGCTGACAGCTCAGAGCCTGGAGCCTGCTTCCGATTCTGTGTCTCCCTCTCTCCCTGCCCCTCCCCTGCTCACACTCTCTCTATGTCTCTCAAAAATGAATATATAAAAAAAAAAAAAAAAAAAAAAAAAGAGAGAGGCACAGAGAGGCTAAGTAACTCGCTCCACTTCCCAGAGCTAGGCAGGGGCAGAGCTGAGATTCAACTCAGGCTCTGGGCTCCTGCTGATAACCTATCAACCCACATGACCTCTCTTTCAGAAATCCCACACGTGCTGCATGCATGGAGGTGCCATTGACAGCGACAGGTTTACAGTGACAACGACTGGAGGAAAGGGTACCTTTTCTTCCAGTAGATGCTGCTCCCCAGATATGACAGTCCAGTAGAAGGGGTGATATGTTACTTGGTCATTTGGGGGGCAATCTAGACCGACTGCAGGATTTGGGAGACAAAGCCCTATGGGCTAGCGGCAACCCTTTACGAATGGGAGGGAGGGCAATGCTACCTCTTTTTGGGTTTCCCTTTATGAGTTTCTGGTGGTTGTGAAATTACCACGAATTTAGTGGCTTAAAAACAGAAATGTATTCTCATATGGTTCCGTAGGCCAGACGTCCAAAGTTAGCCTCACTGGGCTAATATTAAGGTTATCAGTGGGGCTGCTTCCTTTTGGAAGTTCTAGGGGAGAATCCATGCCCTTCCACTTCCGGCTGTCAGAGGTGACCCACATTCCGCGGCTGACGGTCTACCCTCAAAACGAGCAGTCGAGTATCTTCCTTCCCTTCTGGTCTCCTGCCACCCTCTTAAAAGGACGCCCATGGTTAGAAGAGGCTCGCTTGTATAATCCAGGATAATCTCCCCATCTCAAGATCCTTAGCATAATCCGTATCTGTAAAGTCCCTTTGAGCATGTGACGTTGCTTGGGACATGACACCTCAAAACATGCCACTGTGGCATGTTGCTTATTTTATAGAGTGGAAGGCACTTGAGAAACAGCACTTGCAGGAAGGGCTTTCTGACCTACCTTTTCCTGCTTAGAATCAGGCCGTAACATTTCCCCCGCGAGAGAGGTGCCCTCCCTGTGCCAGGAAGCGAGGGATGTCCTTACCACCAGACTGGGAATGCACGCTGAAATGGATCTGTATAAACACACTCATTGGAACGGCCCTTGGCTTCCCCCAGTTATCCCTCCAACAGACCTCCTAGTCACTTTCGCACCATTCACCATCCCTAGCCCCAACCCCTCCGTCTTGTCCCTTGACAAAGTCATCATTTCTTTGTCGAAAAGGCACAAAAGCTTTGTGCTCTGGTGTCACTTTCCTGGATCTTTGTTCTCTTGCGAAGTCTCCCGTGTACATGTTGCAGGGTAATGAAACTTGTCTGCTTCTCTCCTGTTAATGTCTTATGTCAGCTTAATTCTTATTCTCGGCCAGAGACCCTAAGAGGGTAGAGGTGAAGTTTTTCCTCCCCTACGCTCATATGGTAACATATTCACAGGCTGCAGGGGATTAGGACGTTGACATCTTTGGGGGGCTGTCGTTCGTCCTTCCGTGCTGCCTGCATTAAAGAGGGTGCTAGTTGTGATCAGTTACTTACACAACCGCATTCATGGACCATTTTGAATAGTTTTGTTTGTCCAATGAATATATTCTCAGCTGGGCTGTGGACTGCTTAGCGGCAGTGTCCTGGCATATTTCCTAATACATTTAAATTTCCCTTCCCCCAACTTTGGTATAATAATTACTTTGCAGAAGTGGCCTAACACTACACCTGCCCAAATGATGAATGTAACTCACAGAGCCAAGTAGTAAAACATATAGGTTGAAAAGCGTTTCCTAGTTCCTGAGGCTCAGGCAGCCGGGGCACCACCACATTTTCTTTTCTTTTCTTTTTTTTCTAAATCTTTTTAACATTTATTTATTATTGAGAGACAGAGAGACACAGAGCATGAGCAGGGGAGGGGCAGACAGGGAGGGAGACACAGAATCCGAAGCAGGCTCCAGGCTCTGAGCTGTCAGCACAGAGTTCAACCCAGGGTTCGAACCCACGAACTGCGAGGCCATGACCTGAGCCAAAGTCGGATGCTCAACTGACTGAGCCACCAAGGTGCCCCGAGAGCTTATATTGTTTTGATAGACTTTATGATCTACCACCTGCCTCTGCAACTAAACAGCTGTGAGACTTGAACCAAGTCCCATAACCTCTCTGTGATGGTATTTTGTATCATTCACGTGAAGAATTTGGTACAATAATGCAGGTAAAACCATTTTAGCTTGATGTGAGGCTAGAGTAAATGTAAGCTTTGGTTGATATTATGGCTATTGGTATGATTGATATGATGGCTATTGGTATTGCTATTTGATCTGGAGCCGGAAGGCTGGACGGGACTTCAGAGTTGGGAAACCGTCTACACAGAGGTGGCGACTGAAGCCACAGGATCAAGAGATTCCGGGAGCGGGAGCAGAAAGACGAGTCCTTGAGCAGAATCCTGTGGGAGGAGCATAATGGCAAAGAACTGGAGCCAGGCGGCTTGGGTTGGAGTCCTGACTGCCATTTACAAGCTGTGTGACCTTGGGCAGGTAACACAATCTCTCTGTGCTCGTTATTCTCATCCCTAAGATGAGGAAAATACCGGTACCCACCTCATCGGCCCATTGTGAGGACTGAATGGGTTAATACATACAAGGTGCATAGTGAGTGCTCGAAAATGTTGCTTGTTATTCATATTCTTGGCACAGGACAAAGAAAATGGAGGGGGGGCAGAGAGAAGGGCAAGAGAGGTAGAGAAAAAGTCGGATCAGTGCCAGGTCACATAATTATCAAGGAGGAGAGGGTGTCAAACAGAAAACCTGTGAAGATGAATATGAACAAGTCCTTGGATTGGACCATCAGGAACATTTTAGGGATATTTGACAATGCAGTCTGAACAGGGTGGTGAGGAAAGAAACCATAAGCCAAGGGGAAGAAGATAATTTTTTTTTTTAATGTTTATTTATTTTTGAGAGAGACAGAGACAGAATGCGAGCGGGTTGGGGCAGAGAGAGAGGGAGACACAGAATCTGAAGCAGGCTCCGGGCTCCGAGCTGTCAGCACAGAGCCTGACGCGGGGCTTGAATTCATGAGCTGTGAGATCATGACCTGAGCCAAAGTTGGACGCTCAACCAACCGAGCCACCCAGGCGCCCCAGAAGAGAATGTTTAAAGCAGAGCAGAAGAAAGAGAAGGAAAAGACAGCTGATTGTTGAACCGACTAGCTCGGTTCAATCCCAAGGTCACAGTCAATCCCAAGGTCACACATACCTGGAAGGAGTGATGGCCCTTGCATTCCTGCATGTAGGTAACCTTTGCCAGCCAGCTCTTGAAGCTCCTCACTGTGCTTTTAAGCTGACCACCTCTCTGACTGCAAGGAAGTATTAGGAGACTTGATACACATACCTTAGGTTAGCTGACTAAGGAAATTTCTATAAAAGGGAACTTGTTTTTATCTTTCACCACCAGACCCATGGTTCTGCTTTTTTGTTTATTTTCTGTACGTTTTCTGCACTCATTTTCATATGCTCCTTTGGTGGTAGGTTTTCATAGCTATTGTTGATTGCCCTTGGGGTGACAGAACCAACTGACCCTAGGAGAGGAATGCCTTTTAGTTACAGAGCATTATCTGAGGAGTGGGAAGTGACTTTGGCGTCAAAATCAAGCTTAAATAACGCTGTGGTTTTGAGTTGGGTAAGCCAGAATTTAGGGTATCTCTGTTGGTATCTCAAGTTACGGAAGCAGTCATTTTCACAAATGTTGGTATTTTTACCTCCTTAGCAGATGGCACTCCACAGATCTGGCTGGAGTCTCAAAAATCCAGTCCAGGGTGATAACTTATTTGGTTATCTGGAACAATCCAAACCAATTGCAGGATTTGGGAGAAAACCTTAAGTCCTTCCCTCCTCCGGCAAATATTTATCGAGACAAATATCACTAAGTGACAGGATCTGTGCTACTTTCTAGGGATACAGCAGTGAACAAAATTAACACAATCTTTTCTGTTAAGAACTACAGAGGAAGGGAACTTGGAGGAAAAGCAGGTTTTTGGGGGGAGAGACAGGGTTAAGTTTTGGATAAGTTGATTTTGAGGTACTGTGATTTCAACATTCATTATACATACAGTCAATCTGGTTCACGCACAAAAGAGAGGGCTCTCCTCCCTGCTATCTATCAGACTGCTGTCTTTACTACTGTTGACTTCGTGACAGTTTGTTCATTTTCTTATGCTGATTCCTACCCCTGACACTCGATTCGGGTTGGAAAGGTTCTCTTTGCTTCCTCCTGGTCCATCTCAGCCTAGCTGTGATGTTTAATAAAGCTCTACTGAGGTCAAGAGTAATGTGATCCTATTAAATCTAAGTCAGATCCTGCTCCTCCTCTCCTGAGAGCCTTCGGGAGTCCCAGTTCACTTAGAATAAAAGCCAGGGTCCTCACCATGGCCCATAAGTCCCTGCACGATCTGTCTCAGTCATCTCCTCGCCCTCGTCTCCTCCCAATCTCCCCCACCCTGCACTCTGCTTTCTCTGCCTCAGCCACCCTGGCTCCTTGCCTTTCCTTGGACATGCCAGGCACACTCCTGCCTCTGGGCTTTTGTACTTCTTGTTTTCTAAACGCTTTCTGCCTAATGCTGTTCTACCTAAATGCTTTCGCCCAGATTCCTGCATGCGACCACTTGGCTCGCTGGCTCGCTTCAAGTCATTGCTTATGTGTCCCCTCTTTAGTGAGGTCTCCCCTGATCTCCCTGTCTAAATCTTTCTCTGTCTCTTCTTCCCTTCTTCTGTCTCTGTCTCTCTCTCTCACACACACCCTCCATCCACTTTCCCCACTTGTTTCTATCCAGTGCGCTCACCACCTTCTTTTTTTAAAATTATTTATTTATTTTGAGAGTGAGAGACATAGAGACAGAGCATGAGAAGGGGAGGGGCAGACAGAAGAGACACAGAAGCAGGCTCCAGACTCTGAGGGGTCACCACAGAGCCTGATGCAGGGCTCGAACTCATGAACTGTGAGATCATGACCTGAACTGAAGTTGGCTGCTTAACTGACTGAGCCACCCGGGCACCCCATCACCACCTCCTACTATACAAAACAATTTATTTCCTTTATTCTGTTTACTATCTCTCTGCCCTACTAGAATGCCAGCTCTATAGGGCAAGTAATTTTGTTTGGTTTATTCATCGCTGTATTTCCTGCACCTCACACATGGGTCTGGGGCATAATAGGTGCTCAATCAATACTGATTTAATGACACAGAGATCTGGCTGGAGGGCAGTTATCAGTTGCTCTCAGAAGTGGCTGCCCTTGGTGACTTCAAGTTCCTGACTATCCTGACTAGCCCTTGAGAGGTCTCTTGGTGGTGGCGGGGCTGGTAGCTTGGCTCTCAACAATGGGGAAGTCCAGGTGTCTACAGATCTCAGAGTCCAGGCTTGACCTCCACCCTAACCCCAGATTGCACCGCTCTATTCTAGACACAGGGGATAAAACAGTGAACAAAACAAAAATCCCCATTCTCATAAAGTCTTTTTTCTTTGCACATGCTGTTCCCTCTACTTGGAATTCATTCCTCTCTAATGCTAGGTGCACTTCCTCAAGACCCAGAAGCATTTCCTCCCCCGAAAACCTTCACAATTATCCCAAAGCTAGCCCATACTAACTGATAGAAAATTCCTCATAGTGTGGCTACCTCGGGCCAGTTGCCTGTAAGAACCCGAGGTAGGAATTGGGATCGACATGATGTGTTGGGGGACAGTAGGGGTTGGGGTGCCCATGAGTTTTTGGAGGAGAACTCTCTCGGGAGAAGGATATTAAGGAAGCATGATAGGCAGGGGAAGGAGCTAAATGAGGTGGTCTCAGTAGGAGTCTTAGCCTCGGTTTCATTCCCTGGGGGAGCTCTGGAGCGTGCACCATGGCTCTGATCCATCGGGAGGCAAGGCCTTTTATCCCCTGGGTCCATCAGTCACTGGCTGTGGGCTGCCCCTTGGGGTGGCGTGGGGGACAGAACCTGACAGGTACAGTGATGGATGGGACCCGGGCAGAGTGCCAGAAGCAACCACCCACAGCACCCAAACCTTTCTCTGTGTATACCCATTGTCTCAAATGTTGCTACTCTGCCGTAGCCTGCTTTCCTATTCTCTCTCCTGAGCGCAGTCCCCAGTAAATCACAAGCCTAGGGAGCCTGACCTAGTAGAATCCCTCCCTTATTTGGTTGTCACCAAAAGAAAGTAGGAAAAAATAATTCAAGGTTCCTAACTCTTTATGATTTTACCTGAAACAAGATTTAGAAATAATATTATGCCAAGGCACAAACGAGATCCCTCAGCAATCTAATTTTATTGACGACGACGACGGTTAAATCCTATTTGGACCTAGATACAGAGTACTTAGTCCTTACACCATACTGCCACCTTCTGGGAAAACTAAGGAATAAGAAATTCAAAGTAGCTTCAAACGTTTGGTTTGTTAAGCAGGACTGAGGATGAAGATTGAAACCTTTAGAGTGTAAGGAGCCGAGGCCAATCCTACAGAGTATTAACCAGTCCTTTTTATGTTATCTTAAATATACTATTATATTCTTATTGCATTTGGAAATTGAGATCCACAGATATTATTGAATTAATAAGCTAAATTTAGTAATAGGCATAGGAAATGGGGGTTAGGAACCTGGTCTTCATATTTATTCATCTATCCACCCTTCCATCCATCCATCCATCCATCCACCTATCCATCTTCCTTCTTTCCTTCCTTCTGTCCATCCATCCATCTTCCTTCCCTCCTTCTGTCCATCCATCCATCATCCATCATCCATCCATCCACCTATCCATCTTCTCTTTCCTTCCTTCCTCCTGTCCATCCATCCATCATCCATTCATCATCCATACATCCATCCACCTATCCAACTTCCTTCCTCCCTTCTTTCTTTCCTTCCTTCCCTCCTTCTGTCCATCCATCCATCATCATCCATCCATCCTTTCTTCCATCCATCCACCCATCCATCTTCCTTCCTCCCTTCTTTCATTCCTTCCTTCCTTTTCTCCATCCATCCACCCATCCATCTTCCTTCTTTCCTTCCTCCTGTCCATCCACCCATCATCCATTCATCATCCATACATCCATCCACCTATCCAACTTCCTTCCTCCCTTCTTTCTTTCCTTCCTTCCCTCCTTCTATCCATCCATCCATCCATCCATCCATCCATCCATCCATCATCTATCATCCATCCATCCTTTCTTCCATCCATCCACCCATCCATCTTCCTTCCTTCCTTCTCTCCTTCTGTCCATCCATCCATCCATCCATCCATCCATCCCTCCATCCATCCCACAAATGTTTAGGATATGCCTTCTCTGTGTTTGGTGATTTCATGTCAGATTGATAAATTTTACTCAACCTTAACTTTCTCACATTTAAAATCCTGCCAATCCATTTACTCTTCAGGAGAAAAAATACATCCATGGCATTAATAAAATTTGATTTTCTTCCCTTGGTTTTTAAAAAAAGTTTATTTATTTATTTATTTTTTAATTTTGTCAACGTTTTTTATTTATTTTTGGGACAGAGAGAGACAGAGCATGAACGGGGGAGGGGCAGAGAGAGAGGGAGACACAGAATCGGAAACAGGCTCCAGGCTCCGAGCCATCAGCCCAGAGCCTGATGCGGGGCTCGAACTCACGGACCGCGAGATCATGACCTGAGCTGAAGTCGGACGCTCAACCGACTGCGCCACCCAGGCGCCCCCCCAAAAAAAGTTTATTTATTTATTTGAAGAGAGACAGAGATAGCATGAGTGGGGGAAGGGCAGAGGGAGAGACATGGGAGGGGTGGAAAGAGGGAAGAGAGAGAATCCCAAGCAGGCTCCATGCTGCCAGCGCAGAGCCTGACTCAGGGCTTGAACTCACCACACCATGAGATCATGACCTGAGCCAGAACCAAGAGCAGGACACTCAACCAACTGAGCCACCCAGGCACCCCATTATTCCCTTTAATTGCTAAAAAAACATTCTTTTTTTAAAAAAAAGTTTATTTAGTATTTATTTTGAGAGAGACAGAGACAGCATGAGTGGGGGAGGGGCAGAGAGTGAGGGAGACAGAGAATCCCAAGCAGGTTCCGCCCCGTCAGCTTGGAGCCCGATTCGGGGCTTGAACTCACGAAACCATGAGATCATGACTGAAATCAAGAGTTGGACGCCCAACTGACTGAGCCACCCAGAGCCACCCAGGAGCCCTCCAAATACATTCTTATGTAAGTAGTTCTAGGGAATAAAAACAGAGTTGGTGCGGGGCAAGTTTGGGAATAGGTAAATGCCACGGGAGACAAATAAGGATGTTGCTGTGTAATTAACTCCTAATGCCGATGTATTTTGAGTAGTTGTTGTAAGATACACTGTGAAATTACTTCTCCATCATTCAGTACTGTTTTACCACTGCACTTTTAATGACTTCACCATACACGGAATTACTCAGTCCTTTACAGATGCATGGGTAGGCTGATTCCAGTTACCTCGTAACCCAAAACGCTGCAATGAACAGCCTTATGTTTTTAACACAGATCCTGGGTCAATGTTTCTTTTTTCTTTAACTTTTAAAAAATTTATTGAAGTGCTCTTTATACCCACTGCGGGGCTTGAACTCACAACCCCAAGATCGAGAGTCGCGTGCTCTTCTGACAGAGCCGGCTGGGCGCCCGGATCCCGCGTGAATATTTCTATGGGAAAACTCACTGGAACTGGGTCAAAGGGTAAACACGCCGGAAATTCTGATTATTTTGTCCCAGTGGTGCTTTAAAAAGATTTGTGATTTACATTCCCTCCTGCTTTGATGGACTCTTCTTCACCTCTTTGGTGACGGAGGGATTCCTGCCTGACAGTTGTGGGCATGACCTCCGACGCCAGACAGAGGAGAGTCACCGTAGTTTATGAGTCACGTATATTCATAGTTCAGGGGAGGAGGAAGCCACACGCCACACAGGGCCCCAGAGGGCTGCAGTCAGGAACACTGTGCACGGCTCCTAGGCAGGCTTTGTAGTAACAAGAGGGAGAGGGGTCTCCTGGTGCTGCTCCCGTCCCCCGACGGGAGGATGTGATGGGCTCGTCTGAATCATTCTGCAGGCTGGCAGGGCGCTGAAGCCTGCTACTCAGGACCCAACAGCAACTGCGCCTGGTCCCCAAGATAAGGAGGATGGTTTCCACAGGGGATCTTTTCTGTGGGAGCAGACTGGGGAGGCAAACTTATGGTTGGGTCAATCCAGGCTATCCCAGTTTCCCCAGACACCAGGGCAGCACGTGATACCGGACCTTGGGGCACCTGGGTGGCTCCTGGGTCGAACATCCGAATTCGGCTCAGGTCGTGATCTCACAGGTCACGGATTCTAGCCCCGCGTCGGGCTCTCTGCTGTCAGCACAGAGCCTGCTTTGGATCCTCTGTCCCCCCTTCTCTCTCTGCCCCTCCCCCGCGCATCCTCTTCCAAAATAAGTAAATAAAAACCTTGAGAAAAAAAATACTAGACTTTACTTTTAGGCCTTATACCAAACGTCCCAAATGCGTTCGTCTACCCTCACCTGTGGCTTTGGGTTTCACGGCCTCAGTTGCCCATGGTCCAGACGTGGTTACCAGCCTAGCGCTACGTCACTACGCCTACGCCATTCAACTCACTTCATCTTTGCCCACGGGGAGGGCCTCACAGAGGCATTTTGTCATCTCACGTCATCACAAGGAGAAAAGGGGTGCGTGCGGGGCAATCAGACATTTCGAGAGAGAGACTCTGATTCCGGGATACTGTTACAACTGCTCTACTGTATTGTTGGTTGTTGTTGTGCAAGTAGACGGGTCACGCCGCATCTGGGGGCACGGGACCTTCGCACGCCTGGTCTCCTTCCCTCTGCCACGTCGGCGTTCCCTGCCACTGATGTGACTGTGAGGATGGAGCTGAGGTTTGGGCAAGCGGCCCCCAGACCGGAGGACCAAGGACATATTCTTGCCCTGTTGGAGAGATGCGGGGGACGGTATACCTCGCCACAACCGTTAGCTTGCCAAGCAGTCTGCTCAACGGTCATGGCGTCTTTTGGGCACAAGACGCGTCGGCCCAGACTGGTGCCGCTGACGGGTGGCTGAATGACGACCTCACGAACACTGAATGCTTCGTACGCTTTGTATATATATATGCAACACATCAGAGTATCTCTCTCTCAACCTTCCCTTCTATGTTCAACACACACAGGCACGATCTACTTCCTTTTACTTAACACGTCTTCTGAATTTTACCTACGTCTTGAACTTGTTTACTAGAAACCTATCTATACTTAACACATCTGATGAGTTTCATGTCTTCCATTTGTATTCTTGTTTTCTACGGCAGAGATTGTCTCAATCTCTGGGACATTCCCGATTTTGACAATGTTAGCGTTAGGGAGATACCATAGTGTCCTAACATAATTCTGGGAACAAAGAGACCTCTTTAAAAAAAATTTTCATATGTATTTTTTATTTTGAGAGAGAGAAAGAGAGAGAGAGAGAGAATATGAATGGGGTAGAGGGATAGAGGGAGGGGAGAGAGAGAGAGAAAGAGAATGAATGGGGTAGACAGAGGTAGGGAGGGAGAGAATCCAAAACAGTCTCCATGCTCAGTGTGGAGCCCAACATGGGGCTCGATCCCACAGCCCTGGGATCATGACCTGAGCCAAAATCAAGAGTCTGACCCTCAACCCACTGGGCCACCCAGGTGCCCCTCATCAGTTCTTTTTTTTAATTCTTCAGACATGAGCACATGCTCTGCACAATGTGTTGAGTTAGTTTTACTGGAATGGATCAACCTCATCTCTCTCCACGTCTCCCCTCCAATTCTCCACTGGAACGCCCCTGCAGGAAGGCGCTTTGTAACCCTAGCACTTAGCATGTAGCAATCAACCGAAGCTGTCTCAGTATTTATTGAAAGGAAGAATACCCCTATGTGCCTGATATATAAAGAACATCAGGAAACTGGTTACAGTGGTTATTTCTGGAAAATTTTAGAGAGGGATTGAGACCCCCATTTGAACTTTCCCTGTGTGTGTATCATCTATACTATATAACACATCAGTTAAAAAAACAAAAAGAAGAGTCAGATCTTTTATTGTCTTGAACATTTTTTCACGTTATTTTCAGTGAGAAAGGTAAGATGGAGGAGAAACAAAATATATAATCCTCATCTTAGAAGAAATTAGACTGAGAAAGAAATCCTACCTAGGGGTATGTTTTTGTAGGGGTGTGCGTTGACCCAAAGGATCAGAGCAGAGGTGGAAGTTAAACAGAGCGTCCCAACTAGCCGGCGAGATCCCTCCCGTTTCCCCGCCCACCAAGCCCGGGACCCGCCCAATCCCCGCCCATCAGCCGAAGCCACGCCCCCAGCCCTGTCCGTCCGGCAAAGGCCCCACCTCTGCGTCCCCTCTCCAGGTCCAGTCCGACCCCATCCCACAGCCTAACCTTCACCCCGCGGGGAAGGAAACGAGGACTTCTCCTCCGAGGCTGGATGAAAAAGGAGTCAACACGTCTCTCACTGCCTGAAGCACCTCCGGCCCCGAGAGCCGCAGCGCCGGCCACTTCCGCTCCTGGCGTCCGGAAGCGGAAGTGCGCGGCTGCGGCCGACTGCGGCGGGTGTGCTGGGCCGCGCGGCGCGCCGCGGTGGGAGTGTCTCCGGCCGGTCTGCAGGTGCGGCCCGGCCCCTCGGGGAGGCGGGGAGGGCCCTGCGGGCGCGGGGAGGGGCCGAAGGGCCCAGGACAGCAGCCCCGGCCGCAGTGCCTGCCCCCAGCGGTCGCCCCGGGGGCCCGGATGGGGTCCCGCACAGCTCGGCCTCGCAGCCGTCGTCCCCGACCCCCCGGCTCGGGCCCCTTGCCCCGTGTCCCCGCGGGCGGGACTGTCGCCCCATCCATCGAAAGGGAGATCGCGGAGTACCGTCCAGGCCCCGCAGCTCAGGAAGGTGGTGCCACCAGGCGGCCCAGCCTTCTTCACCCGCCCTCCGGGATCTGTAGGGCCCTGCGGGATCTCCCCGGAGGCCAGGGAGCTGTTTATTAGTAATTCACGTTTCATTTCCTATGACGTTTCACGTCGTCTAGCTCTGCGACTGGAAAGTTAGGTCGGAGTCTGCACGTGCAGATTGGTGAGCGACTTGTCAAGCGAATGGAAAAGATGGATGATCCCTCTCAAGGGATGAATTAGATGACGGATTTTTGGTTTTGGTGATTGACGATTTGCAGTTCCTTAGCTTAGGGCTTGTTAGCTTTCCTTTCCTTTTTCCTTTTCTTTTCCTTTCCCTTTCCCTTCCCTTCCCCTTCCTCCCTTCCTTCCTTCGTAACTTCCTTCCTCCCTTCCTTTGAAAAGAGCTTTTAATTTGCCCGTGAGCATTCACTGCGAGGTGAGGGTATCTTAAGAAAAGCTATTTCCCAGTTATGTCGCAAGTCTTATTACCATCAAGGAAAAGTAAGATTACTCACTTCTTTTCACGGCACCTCCCCCCCGAGTTACCCCAAACCTATGAATGAATAACCACAAGGCTCAAAGACGCGGGATTCTTGGAAAGAGATGAGGTAGCTTTGTTAGTACTGAGAATTGAAATTAAGTTGGCCATAAATGGGGTGTCTTTTTGAAATTTTAGGGTTAAAACTAACGTTCGAGACGTGAGGAAAAAAATTAATTCTGGAAGAAAATTGGGACATCGGATTTCAATTTTACAGGAGAGGTGTTTGTTTTCAAAAAGAGCACAGGTCCTGCCTTGCCTTTCTGGAAAGACTTAACATTGTTTCTCAAAGACATCTGAAAACTAGTGTTGGTGTATGTTATGTGAACAGGCATCTGAAGTCATTTTTGTGTTGGATTTTGTGGTGTTCTGTCGTTGTTCTGTGTGTCCGTGCAGGTGCGTGCCTTCTTAGGCCAGCCATGCCGCATTGTTCTTGGGGAGTGTGGATTGTTTGGCACCTTGCCATTGGGGTGCCCTCTGTGAACCGGGAGAAACAAAGTGACTGAAGTAGATACACAAGTTTCTACTGTAATTATCTGCTTTATTCTCCTTTAAATTAATCATGAGCTGGTGCTGTGGAAACGTGGAATGGGAGAAATTGGGGAGGAGGTCAGGAAAAATATCTTACAAGGCACAAATGTTTGAATCCCCACCCCCCCGGCCCCCATGAGCTAGCTGCGTGTAGCTAGACAAGGGGTCGGCTGTGGGGTAGGAGTGGGGAGGAGATTTGAGAGAACATTCCAGATACACAGTTCCTTAGGCAGGACTCGGCCTGGTGTGTTCCAGGAGCTGAGAAAAGACAGGGACAGCCGAAGTAGAGGAAACAAAGTGTGGGATGGTGGAGCCCGGTCAGAGAGGAGAGCAGGCCCTGAAGGCCATGGTCAAATCTGACCCAGTGCTGGTTTCCATAAAAAACGTTTTATTGGAACACATTTGTTGATGTGTGGTCTATGGCTGCTCTTGTGCTATGACCATAGTCCAGTAGCTGCTTTAGAGGCCATTTGGCCCACAGCTGCCTAGATATTTACTGCCTGGACTTTTTATTTAAAAAAAAAAATTTTTTTTTTTTAACGTTTATTTATTTTTGAGACAGAGAGAGACAGAGCATGAACGGGGGAGGGTCAGAGAGAGGGAGACACAGAATCCGAAACAGGCTCCAGGCTCTGAGCTGTCAGCGCAGAGCCCGACGCGGGGCTCGAACCCACAGAACCGTGAGATCGTGACCTGAGCTGAAGTCGGACGCTCAACCGACTGAGCCACCCAGGCGCCCCACTGCCTGGACTTTTTAAGAAAACGCTTGCCAGCCCCTAATACATAAATTACTTAGTATGCATCAAGTGCTGTGGTGGTGGCAGGAGTTGGAGTCCCGAAAAAAAGTGGACCCAGGTTCGTACTTTGGGAATGTATGTGGTAGCTGGAGAGGGAGAGGCAGAGTCACCTAAACAAGTAAATTAAAAATCACAACTTGATCACAGCCGTGGAAGAAAAGTAGAGTCTGTTGGAGGTGTTTTGAGGGAATGTAACGAGAGGGGAAATAATCCTTTTTTAAAAAATGTTTACTTATTTATCTTGAGAGAGACAGAGAATGAGCACAAGCAGGGGAGGAGCAGAGAGAGAGAGAGAGAGAGAGGGAGAGGGAGAGGGAGAGGGAGAGAATCCCAAGTAGGCTCCACACTGTCAGTGAAGAGCGCTGGACGTGGGGCTCGATCTCGCCCTGAGATCATGACCTGAGCCGAAGTCAAGGGTTGGATGTTTAACCGACTGAGCCACCGAGGTGCCCCTAATCCTTTTATTAATTTTTTTTTAATGTTTATTCATTTTTGAAAGAGAGAGACAGAGCACAAGCAGGGGTGGGGTGGAGAGAGAGGGGGAGACAGAATCCGAAGCAGGCTCCAGGCTCAGAGCTGTCAACACAGAGCCCGATGCGGGGCTCAAACTCACGAACTGCGAGATCACAACCCGAGCCGAAGTCAGACACTCAACCGACTGAGCCACCCAGGCGCCCCTTTAATCCTTTTATTAGATGAGAGGAACCACCAGAAATGATCAGGGGCTGTGGTCTGGAAGGTGGGTCTGGGCCCAGTATGTTGCTTATTGGGGAAGATTCCGTGTAAGGGTTTTGCTGGGCCTCCCTGCTGGAGACCCACGGAAGTGGGAGCACCTGGGCCAAACCCCTGTTCACTGCCCTCCTTCCACCGTGACCCCTTTCTCTTACCCTGGTTTCTTTTATTGCAGGGAGGACACTTAATGAGACCTTAAATCCTGGCACTGGTGTCATGGTGAGGGGGCTGGGAGAGTTGGAATTGTTGAGGGGGGGATAATTCTGTCCTCTGGGCCCTGTCCCCTCTCTCCCCACCCCAAAATGAGGAAGAAACGGGAGGGGTAGTGTGGAGCACCTTCTGCCTTGCCCCTGGGGACCTGGTGGCCTCTTTTGGTGCCTGGCCTCTGGAGGGATCTGGCTCGGGAGGAGGGTCCCCACAGTGACCCCGGGGGCTCTGAGCTGAACTCCAGAGTCGGACTGCAGAATGAGGTTCATTTAAATTTTTAAAAAATGTTTATTCATTTTTTTTTGAGAGACAGAGCATGAGCAGGGGAGGGGCAGAGAGAGAGGGAGACACGGAATCCAAAGCAGGCTCCAGGCTCTGAGCCATCAGCACGGAGCCCGATGCGGGGCTCGAACTCACGAACCGCGAGATCACGACCTGAGCCGAAGCCAGATGCCTAACCGACTGAGCCACCCAGGCGCCCCTGAATGAGGCTCATTTAGAGTCGGTAGCAGCAGAGCTCCACCGGGGCCATCCCTTGTGAGGCCTCCCCAAACCACGCGTGTCTGTATACATTTAAATTAATTGAAACTCAGTAAATCAAAGGTCAGTTTCTCAGGGGCCTGAGTCACATTTCTCAAGTGCTCAGTAGCTACGCATGCTGGGGGCTGCTCTTTTGGAAAGCACAGACAGAGAACATTCCCACCATCGCAGAGAGCTCGACCAGACCATGCTGAGCTAGAGGATTCTGAAATTAAAAGGCCGTTAGGTTTCTCAGGTGCAATGGAAGTCCTGTTTTAGCAACTCGTAAAAGGATTACAAAGTGCTTATGTGAGTCTTGGGAGGGGCTCTAGGGATTTCACGAAAATTATGTGATGGGCCCCAAACTTTTGATGCCTTAAATAAGAAATGTAGGAAGAACTCTCCCTAGAGCCCAGAGATCGTCTCTGCAGCCACTGGCGGCTGAAGTGGCGAAGAGAGCCAAAGCCCGCACTCTGGCATTTCTCCAAACGTTAGAAGCGAGGAAATGTCTGCTAGGGTGGCCATGTGATCCCTGTCCCGGTCACAGCAACGACTCACCGTTGTGGGTACGGCACAAAATGAGCCGTGGAGATGGCCAAACAGATGGGGCATGGCGGCGTGCCAGTGAAACTTGAAAAGACAGGAGGCGGGTCGGGTTTGTGGAGCCCTGCTGTGGAGACAGTGTCCCGAACGTTCTCCCTTCCCCGGTGATAACCAGTTGTCCTGCAGGTGGGTTTTGCTGAGCCAGGATACGTGTGTTGTTGTAGGAGTCAGTCACCTTTGAGGATGTGGCGGTGGGGCTCCTCCGGGAGTGGGCATTACTGGACGGTGCGCGGACGAACCTGTGCCGATACGTGATACTGGACAAGTGCAGGACTCTGGCCCCCAGGGGTAAGGCTGGCATCGGGCTGGTCCTTTTTCTTCTTCTTCTTCTTCTTGTCAAGTTTATTTTTTATTTATTTTGAGAGAGAGAGAGAGCAAGCAGGGGAAGGGCAGAGAGAGCGGGAGAAAGAATCCTAAGCAGGCTCTGAGCTGTCAGCACAGAGCCCGATGCAGGGCTCGAGCCCACAAATGGCGATACCATGACCCAAGCCAAAGGCAAGAGTCAGATGCTCAGCCGACTGAGCCATCCAGGTGTCCCGTGGCTGGTCCTTATACGCAGGTGCCTAATGCTTCTTACGGGTCGGCTACGCGACCAAGGAAGGTTTGTGGGTTTCTGCAGGATAACAGCCTCATCCATGGCAATGCATCCATTCTCCCCATAGTCAGAACCGCGTGGGTCTCACTGAGCTTGGACTTGGGCTTCAGGGCTTCATCCCCATGGCGCAGAGAGGAGGGTATTTGTGGTTTGGGCCCTTGTGAAAGAGCTTCTCTGAGTTCATTGGAAATGGGGCGTGATCACTTTGCTACCCGTGGTGGTCGCTCACCGCCAGGAGCTGAAGCCCACTGCCAACCCTCGCTCCCTCTCTGAGCACGGGTATCTTTGTCCAGGAGTGGGGACTCCACCACATAAACCCAGTCTGGGCTCCCAGCTGGGGTCAGGGGCAGAGCTGAGGGCCCCGTGGGTGTGGGTGAGTGTGTGTGCGGTGCCCGCTGGGTTGGGGGGGCGGCGTGCTGGGAAGTGTCAGCCTGAGAGCGTTTCAGAGACCCAAGGGGGAACGAGGCTCTTTGGGGTGACGTTTCTCTAGTGAGCTCCTTCAGTGTTCCTTCTCTTCTGCTGGCTTTCCTCTCCTACCTGTCTTTGGTCTCAGAAAAAGATCTGTTTGAATCTCTCTCTTTTAGTTTTTTAAGTGGAAATACTCACAAACCATAAAATTCACCCTTTTAAAGTGTATGCAGTTCAGTGGTTTTTAGTATATTCACAACGTGCAGCCATCACCAGTATCCGCCCCCCCCCCCCCCCCCCCCCCCCCCCCCCGCCACCTCCATCTGCTTTCTGTCTCTGGATTTGCCTGTTCTGGACGTTTTGTACAAATAGGATCACGTAAATGTGGCCTTTGGTCTCTGTCTTCTTTCCCTAGTGTGATGTTTTCCATGTTCGTCCACATGTAGCATGTGTCACAGCCTTGTTCCTTTTTACTGCTGAGTCCTGTTCCGTTGTACGGGTAGACCATGTTTTGTTTGTCCAGTCATCTGCTGATGGGCATTTGGTTTGTTTTCACTTTTTTGGCTCTTGTGAGTAGTGTTGTGAACATTCACGTACCAGATTTTATGTTTCCAGCTCTGTTCCGTTGATACTTAGGAGTGGAGTGGCCGGGTCATTGACTTAACTTTTTTTTTTTTTTTTAATCTTTTTAAAATGTTTACTTATTTTTGAGAGAGGGAGAGAAAGAGCACAAGCTGGGGAAGGACAGAGAGAGGGAGACACAGGATCCGAAGCAGGCTCCAGGCTCCGAGCCGTCAGCACAGAGCCCGACGCGGGGCTCGAACTCACAGACCGTGAGATCGTGACCTGAGTGGAAGTTGGACGCCTAACCGACTGAGCCACCCAAGCGCCCCGTATACTTAACTTTTTGAGGAACACCAAACTGCTCCCTCGGACAGGTGCACGCACCATTTTACATTCCCACCAGTGGTGGTGGACAGTTCTGACTTCTCCACGTTATACCCACACTTACTGTCCAATCCCTCTTTTTTTTTTGTGATTGTTTATTTATTTTGAGAGAGAGGGAGAGAGCATGAGCAGGGGAGGGACAGAGAGAGGGAGAGAATCCCAAGCAGGCTCCACACTGCCCGTGCAGAGCCAGATGCGGGGCTCGATCCCACGACTGTGAGATCACGATCTGAGCCCAAATCAAGAGGCAGACGCTTAACCGACTGAACCACCCAGGCGCCCCTCCGGTTCCTCTTTAAATTGAACATTTCTGGTGTGTTCTTTGTCTAATTGCTTGCTACTTGTTTCTGTGATAATGCTGTCTTACTGGCGACATCTGTCTCCGTCTCCATGGGAAACAGCCTCTCATCCCGGCCCCCTGCCCTGGTCGCTGCCAAGTTCGTCACACGCCCATAGTCCCCAGAGCCTCCCTTTGCTCACTGATGGCTTCTTCCCTTTCAGTATTGTCCCCAGTTGAGAGTCAATACTTCAAAAACAGTATTTAAAAATTTTTTTTTTTTCAACGTTTTTTATTTATTTTTGGGACAGAGAGAGACAGAGCATGAACGGGGGAGGGGCAGAGAGAGAGGGAGACACAGAATCGGAAACAGGCTCCAGGCTCCGAGCCATCAGCCCAGAGCCTGACGCGGGGCTCGAACTCACGGACCGCGAGATTGTGACCTGGCTGAAGTCGGACGCTTAACCGACTGCGCCATCCAGGCGCCCCAAAAACAGTATTTTAAAACAGCGAATAAATAAATAAGTACACAAGTGTATATTTTGGTCAGTTTCATACCCCTATTTGTTTCTGAAAGAACCTAACTTTTTTTCCCCCCCAATTCATTTTAGACTGGGACTCTCGACTCAAATCCCAAGCGTCTCCTCCCGTGCAGGATATTTTGGAGGGAAATTCATCCCCGGATTTGCACATGGTAAGATTCCCGGGGGCTCGTCCTTGTTCCCCCTCTCGGGAGAAGGTGAGGAGTATGTGGATTGCAGGGCCAGGGGGCCGTGGGGGGGCACTTCCTCAAGGACATTCCCGCGTGGTGTGAAACGGGTGCCCATGGCTCGTGAATTTGGACAAGCCCTGCCTGACCCTCGAGACCCTTTCTTCCCGGAAGGTTCCCCTGAGTCAACACGTCCGTTAGCGGGAGTCAGACATCGGTCGTGTGCAGTGCGCTTTGCTCCTCAACAGTCACGGGAAACTCCTGCCTGCTGGAGAAGCCCCAAGGAAGTCGGGAACGGGAGAGAGCCCGCACTGCCCTGGAGCCTGCAGCCCGCCTGAGCGAGGCGCACGTCTGAGCACGCTGCAAATGTGCCTCGGCGGGGAGGGGAGCAGCCCTGGGCGCTTCAAGGGTGTCAGCAAGGTTGCCCTCATCGCTCACCCGCTGCCAGGAGCAGACTCTGCCCGGAGAGCGGATTCGGCCACAGCCCGAGCGCCTTCAGGAGGAACTCTAACCTGGACCTGACTGAGACAGCCTGGGGGGACAGCCACCCTGACTTATGTAAAGGATGTGAGAGCGCTCTTGTGGATCACTCCCCACTTAGGGGACACGTCGAGATCCTACGCTGGAAATCAGCCCTTGTCAAAGCGTGGAAAAGCCTTCAGAGCCGGCTGGCGCGCCCCAGTGCACCAGGGAACATGCATCGGGCCCCCTGACCCCCCACTTTGGCCCTGACTTCCTGCCTCCCCGAACTACAGGAATTTCCAAGGTTTGAGTCCCCAGACTTTTGGGGATTTCAAAGGTTAGGGTTCAGGTTTGGATAGAGGGACATGCAGAGCCCAGTCCCCCCCACCCCCACCCCCACCCCACCCAAGCCTGGGCCCGTTTGTGCCAGAGTCAGTGAGATCTCTGGACTCCCTCAGTCTGAGCCCCTCCACCTCTGTCATGGCTGGTGTCAGTCTCACAGCGTCAGAGACGCTGGCTCAGTGGAGGGGGTGGCGTGGCCTGGGTGGTGGAGACCTGTTTCATTCCTTTGCTCTGAGCGTGCAGAGCCTCGACCCTGCACAGCCTGGTGTGGGCTGCAGGGCAGTGGAAACCCTCAGCCCTGCACGGCTCGCATCAGACCCCAGAGCAGCTGAGACCACCCCCCCTTCCCTGCCCAGGTCCTCCTCACCGTTGGTTCACGTTTTTGTTTAGGTGGAGAATGTCCTCCAGTAGCTGCTTGGGAAAGGGCGTGTTGCTTTTGAGGCCCTGAAAATATGTGAAAATATCTTACTGGAGCTGCCAGCTTGCAGGGGCCTCATCTGGCAGGATCGTTGTGGTAACCCCATGCAGAACATTCTGTGCATCGTTGCAGAGCCCTGGACTAATGCTTGTGCAGTGAAGGAATGAACACGGGTACCCCAGGCTTTCACTGCCCCCCCGCCCCGCCGAGCAGATGGACCCTGTGAGGGAGGGAGCGAGGATGGCCCACATCTGTCCTCTCCAGTTTCTGTGGGCTCTTTCCTCTTAGTACGGGGTTCCAGCACCTTCCGCAGAGTTCCACCTTCAGCTCAGAAGCGAGCACCGAGTGTGGGAGAGGAGGGGCTTCCGCTGCATCGAGCCCCAGGAAGCAGGCGGTCGCAGAACGTTCTGAGCGGGGAGAGGAGGGCCACTCGGACATGCACGTGCAGAAGTTGAGTGGTTCGTCATGAAGACACGTAGCCCGTAAGTGGTACGGCCACGTTTGGAGCTGGGAGTCCAATCCAGGCCTGCCGCAGAGGTGCAGAGGTAGCCACTGGGACCTGCTGCCCGGGGTCACACATCCTGCCACGCGGCTGAAGGCGCTGACTGTTGGGCTCGTCCTTCTGGGCTTCAGTGGGCCTTGTCCCGACGACTGAGGCCCCCATGGCGGCCCTGAGGCCTCCCCGTCATGGCTAGATAGGCCAGGGGAGGGCACGAGAGAGCTGGGGACTGCTCGCAGAAGAGTCCCGAGAGGAGGCTGCGGAAGGGGTGTCTCCGGGCTCAGTCCTTCTACCGTCCCAGCCGCCCTCCCCCGTGCCGTGTCTCCTCCATGCTGTTTCAGGGCACAGGGATGTTAGCTTGTGCGAGCGCTGGAGAAGGGCAGCGTTCAGAGGACAGGCTCTGGATGGCAGGGCAGATGTAACCCAACTGTGGCCCTTAGGTAGGCCCCGCGATTGATGGATGTCAAATAGACAAACACAGGCTAAGAAAACACCGAACAACGTTCCTATTCAGAGCTAAGGGCTCCCAGCCTTCCTTGAGTGAAGCACGTTGCAGTGTCTCTGAGGGCCCGTGGCCTGACCTGCAGTCGGGCCCCCCACCCCAGAACCAGAAAGGGTCGGGTCCACCTCGGCGTCTGTGGCATGATTGTTCCTTGAGACCCTTGGTGGCTGGTGCTCACCGTGGAATAGGGGGAGTCACCGGATCTGAAGCTGCCAGACCTGCACGCCTGACTTCTCACAGCCCTAACCCTAACTGCCACCAAACTGAGGGTCCCTCGGGCCCAGAACACACTCAGTGCCGCCTCTGTCCTGCTCCGTCCCCTCCTTGCCTTCTCCTAGGGGCCGGGGCCAGACCTGAGGATGCACATCAGGCCCACAATTGGAGACAGAGAGACACCTTCGATTCCAGAGGACCAGCTATCTCTCTGGCTGTCACCTTGGTCTTCTGGATATGTAGTAAGCCTGGGAGGAGGTTTGCTGCGAGGGCCCAGCCCCAGCCAGAAAGGCCTGGGCCTTGAGACTTCTGCAGATGGGGTCGCAGGGGGAGAGGGAGGAATCTAGGACCAACTCTTGGAAACTGGGGACAGGCTGGGGGCCCAGGCTCAGCTCCCCGGTAGGAATTACCGAATGGGTCCTGGCGTTCCTGTGTCCCCAGGGTGGTGGTGGCCCAGAGCAGGCCTCCAGGAGGAGCAAGCACCCAGGGCCTTGGCCCTGCCTCCCCTGGCCCAGCCTTTCTTCCTCCACTCCTTCCACTTTCACTCCCACCCTGTCCATGACCGTGAAGCCTATAGGAATGAGTGATCGTGTGATCCCAGGGCTGGGTGGAGAGCCCAGGCTGGTGACTGAGCTCTTGGCCCAGGGTCCTGTGTTTCCAGCCTAAGGTGGAGAGAGGATCAGAGAAGGACACTTTAAGGCGTGCTTTGATTCTTCCCCCCGGGGAGAAGGGCTGCCCCCACCTGCCCAGGCCCCTCGCCTGTCCTGAGACACCTGCCACATTTTCTTTCCATCCACCACTAAGTCCTGGGAGTCCCCTCCCCGCCAAACGTAACTTATCTCTAACTGCTCCTGCTGTCCCCACTGCCACCACCCTGCCCAGAGCCACTGTTAGTTCTCGGGGGCCTCTGGAACTGCTCCCTACAGGCCCCTGTTCCCACTGGGCCCCACCTTGGACACAGAGTCTAGAGACATCCCTTAGACATACAAGTCAGATGAGACACCTTTCCTGGGGAAGCAGCCACCAGTGGAGGAGAGTTCAGATCCTTTCTCTCACAACAGGGCTGCCTTCCGAGAATAACTTACTAACTATTCCTTGCGTGTCCAGGCCCACCTCCACATCACCCCCCCCCCGCCCCCACCCCAGCCCGCTGGTCATCTACGCCCTTCTTTGCTCCAGCGTTTCCCCTGCTGCTGGAGGCAACTCCCCCAAGGCGGCCCCCCTCCATCCCATTTTGAAGTTGAAATTCTACCACAGGGTTGAGTGTTGTACTCATGAATTGGATTGGTCTGGACTGGCTAAATTGGGCATTGTCCCAATTTTACCATCATGTGGCTCGGAGCAGGGTCAGTCTTGCAAATTCAGTCAGGGCGAGTGGCTGTGAGCAGATTCCATCGACCGTGTGACCCTAATCTGTCCCTGTCACTGTGTCTAGGGGCGGAAGGCGGCCGCGCAGATTCAGAGGGTGGCTGTGCCGGTGCCTGCGCTGAGTCTCCCTGAGCTGAGGATGGCTGGGGCTTCTGGTGAGTGAGCACTGGCTGGAAATGGCAGCCCGAGGGCCTCCCATGTGCTGTGCTGTGTCTGGGAACTTGGATCTCCCGCCTTCATTTCCTGGGACAGCAGGCATTTCCTTGCCCCTTAAGGAGGATCCATAAAATCATGTCACCATTCTTTATGTATTCAAGGGGAAAGGCACTTTCTCAGGATCGTGAGCTGGGATTCTTTCTGTGTGTTGTTGTTTTTTGTTTTTTGTTTTTTTTTTTTGGTCTTTGGTCTTTTTGTTCAGAAAGAGTAGACTCCATTCACCTGTGGCTAAGTCCAGACCTCTTTCTGGGCAAGGTTGAATTCTTCACTCCACAATTATGTTTGTGCTGAATTGACAGTCAAATTTACTCTAAATTGAATATGTTTTAACTGAGCTTATAAAAAAATGAGGTTGAAACAGGCCTCATGTCCTGAGGAGTGGGGGGGAGGGGGGGTGGAATTAATTCCGGAGGACAAATGATATCTTAGCTTTAATTTCAAGGGATTTGCTTCCTTCCATCGTGCCTTCTTTAAAAAAAAATTTCTTTTATACATTTATTTAATTTTGAGAGAGAGAGAGACAGAGCACTAGTCGGGGAGGGATAGAGAGAGAGGGAGACACAGAATCTGAAGCAGGCTCCAAGCTCCGAGCTGTCAGCACAGAGCCCGATGTGGGGCTTGAACTCACAAACTGTGAGATCGTGACCTGAGCCGAAGTCGGACGCTTAACCGACTGAGCCACCCAGGCGCCCCTGCCTTGAAGTACTCTTAAGATACTTAGAGTACCTCATGCCTTTGAAGTACTCTTAAAATTTTTTTTTAATGTTTATTTTTGAGAGAGAGACAGAGACAGAGACAAGAGTGCAAGCAGGGGGCGGGCAGAGAGAGAGGGAGACCCAGAATCCGAAGCAGGCTCCAGGCTCCGAGCTGTCGGCACAGAGCCCGACGCGGGGCTCGAACTCACAAGCTGTGAGATCATGATCAGAGCCGAAGTCAGACGCTTAACTGACTGAGCCACCCAGGCGCCCCCTTGAAGTACTCTTAAAGTGCTTAGATCACCCTGTACTTGAAGGACTCTTGAAACACTTGGAATACTCCATGCTCTTGAAGGACTCTTGAAGTGCTCTAGTTGGCCACCCTGTGGTGAGATGGGCCCTGCGAGAGAACCTCAAACAAGACATTGACCCCTCCCCTGTGGAGCTCACAGTCTGCCTGGGCAGTCAGATGTTTCAGTGAAGACCAGAATATGATGGAAGCATGTAACGCAAGGACTTTATCCCGAAGGCAGAGAGGAGTTTCGGGAAATTTGAAGTCAGACCATGGGTTCTCGCCTGCGGCACTGGCGACACGGGACCAGATCATTCTCCTTGGGGGGCGGGGGGCGCTTTCTGTGTGTTGCGGGGCCTCCACCCGCTAGATGCCAGTAGCATGTCCTGCGTTAGCCAGCCAGGGCCGCCATAACACAAAGGGCCACAGACTGAGCAGCTCAAAGAAGAGACATTTGTTTTTCTCACGGCTCTGGGGGCCAGAAGTCCGAGATCTAAGGGCTGTGATCTGTTCTGGGCATCTCTCCTTGGCTTGTAGATGGTTGTCTTGAGTTTTCTCTTTGTATGTGTCTGTGTTCAAGTTTTGTTCTTACAAGGACACCAGTCAGCGTGGATTAGGGCCCACCCAACTGGCCTCATTTTAGTTTGATTAGACCTCATGTCCGGATACGGTTATATTCTGAGGTACTGGGTAGCTGAAGTTTTGGAGGGGCACAAGGCCATAACAGGTCCTAGTCGTGACAGCCGAAAATGTCTCCAGAAGCTGTGACTGGTCCCTGCCTCTGCCCCCCAAGATCATACGCTGAGGTCCTAACCTCCCATCTGACAGCGTTGGAGACTGGGCCTTTAAGGAGGTGGCTAAGATTAGTTGAGGTCATAAGGGTTAAGCTCCAATCCCATAGAACTGGTGTCCTTATAGGAAGAGGGAGAGACACCACATTCTCTGCTGTGTGAGGACACAGTGAGAAGGCAGTTGTGTATAAGCCAGAAAGACAGCTCTCACCAGAACCCGACCATGCTGGCACCCAGCCTCCAGAACTGGGAGGAAGTATTTTTTAAAAAAATTTTTTAAATGTTTTTATTTATTTTTGAGAGAGACAGAGAGAGAGAGGGAGAGAGAGAGAGAGAGACAGAGCACGAGCGGGGGAGGGGCAGAGAGAGAGAGGGAGACACAGAATCCCAAGCAGGCTCCAGGCTCTGAGCTGTCAGCACAGAGCCCGACGCGGGCTCAAACCCGTGAACTACAAGATCATGACCTGAGCTGAAGTCGGGCACTCAACCGACTGAGCCGCCCAGGCACCCCAGTAATTTTTTTTTAAAGTTTATTTATTTTGAGAGAGTGCATAGGAGGGGCAGGAGAGAGAGAAAGAGACAGAGAGAGGGAATCCCAAGCACTGTCATTGTAGAGTCCAATGCAGGGCTCAAACTCACACTTCAAGACCATGACCTAAGCCAAAATCAAGAGTCAGACACGTAAATGACTGAGCCACCGAGGTGCCCCGGAAATAAATTTCTACTGTTTCAGCCCCCCTGTCTGTGGTATCTTGTTATGTAGCAGATCTGACCAAGATAGCAGACTGCCATGTGTCCCCTGGGCGACGAGTATTGGCTTAGACCATGATGCACGATTACTGTATCATTTAGGTTGGCAAGATGTTGGGCTGTTTGGAGAAGGTTTGGGGGCGGGGGAGGATTTCAGGCCTAGAAATGGCATCTGGAAAATTCCTTGGGGGGCAGAGAGGCCGGGGTGCCCAGGGGCCCACGGAAGGCTGTGCAAAGGGAGCAGAGCGAAGGGGAGCGTGGTGTGAGCTGACTAGAGAGGGTTGGGCTCTGGAACATTCAGGCCTGGAAGCATGAATCCTGGCCTGTGTCCTTAGGCTGCTGGGAGCCAGGGATGTGTTTGGGTGAGCAGTGCTGTGCATCTGTGGTTTTAGCAGAACCCTTCAGCACCTGGGGGTTGGCAGGGCCTCAGGGAGGGTGGGGGGGGCGGTGCGTGGAGGCAGTGAGGAACAGAGTGGTCGTGGCCTAGGCCCCAGGTGAGTGCGGAGTGGGTGTGGCGGGGTCCCTGAGACCGTACCCGGTCGTGGCCATTCGCTAGGAAACCCAGGCCCCGGCCTGCAGTCGTGCTCAAGGTGGTGATTTATCACAGCGAAGGCACACAGAGCTGAGTCCTGTGGCGCATGAGGTGAAGTCTGGAGGAGTCCAGGCCCGAGCTTCCGGAATCCTCTCCCAGTGGAGTCACACAGGACGTGCTTAATACCCCCTGCAGCCAGCCGTGACAACACACGTGAGGTGATGTCTACCAGGGGAGCTCAGTAGAGGCTCAGAGCGCAGGTTTTCACTCGGGGCTGGTCACACAGGCACCCTTGACTCTGCCTTGAAGTACTCTTAAGCCAGGCGTGCACCTGACTCTGGTCAGCATGTCCCAGCCTCCCGGAAGGAAAGCAAGCGTTCGGCACAAACCCCAGTGTTCGTAGAAGGAATTTAAGCAGGGTGAGCCCCTCTTACCAGTTAAGGTGCAGGGAACCCTCTCAAGATCCGTGTTCCCAAGGGCCTCCAGTCAGGCCTGTGGGGTTAGCTCTGGTCTACACGGTAGGGAATCGCGGAGTGATTTAAGGCCTGTGCGGGAGGTTGAGTTGAGATAATTTGCTGAGTCCCGTATACTTTCACTTACCAGACAATCTGGAGCATTCCTGTACCAAGTGGGGCGGGGGGGCGGTGAAAGGAGAGGGGCCCAGGCTCGTTTTCGCGAAGCTTCCAATCTCATGAAGGTGGCGGAAAATACACAGCTAAGGCAGCAGATAACCACGTGGTACAAATAGGTGAGGGCTGTGAGGAAAGGGGGACGGTCCTTCTCGAGAAAGGAAGGACACTGGGGAGGGGGAGGTGCTCTGAGGGAGTGACCTTTCAGTGGACTCAGAAAGGAAAGGCCTGATGTGGCATTAGCCACAGTGAGGACAGGGGTAGGAGGAAGGGGAGGGCCGGGGGGGTGCTCCCTGTAGAGATGGCGGCACGATTTTCTTTTTTTGGGTGACTTGTTGGGGTCTGGAGAGCGTCAGGGAGGGGTGAGAGGCGTGGATATCACTTCCTGAGATCAGGGGCACTGGAAAGAGAACAGGCTTTGAGAATCAGGCGATGAGCACATATTTTGGGGAGGGAGGGCACGAGATAACAGAAATTCACGTCTCGCGGTTCTGGAGGCCAGAAGTCTGAGATCAGGGTGCTGGTGGGGCCGTGCTGCCTGCGAGGCCTGGAGGGAGGCTCCTTCCTGGCATCCAGTGGCGGCTGGCAGTCCCTTGGCCTGAAGTTACATGGCTCCGGTCTCGGCCTGCATCGTCACGTGGCCTTCTCCCCTCGTGTGTCCCTGCTTCTGTCTTTCCTCCTCTTAGGACACCAGTCATCTTGGGTTTGGGGCCCCCCCGACTCCACTGTGACTTCGTCTTAGCTAATCACACCTGCCAAGACCCTCTTCCCAAGTAAGGTCACGTTTTGACGTGGGGAGGTTACGACTCCATAGCTCTGGGGGGGGCGCAATTCAACCCATGACGGTCTGCCCTCTGTACCCCCCCAACCAAATTCATGTCCTCCCCAGATACCAAGTACACTCAGATGATCTTGACACCCACTTCAGCATCGACTCCCAAGTCCCAAATCTCATCAGCTCAGAAGAGTCCTTGTGTCCTCGTATGAATCATCCAAATCAGGCATGGGTGAGATTCAGGGTGTGGTCCGTGCCGGGGGCAAAATTCTTCATCTGTGAACCTGTGAACCGAGGAAACAAGTCCTCTGCTCCCATAATGCAGTGGTGGGACAGGTACCGGGCGCTTGTTCCCTCTCCCGAAGGGAGAGAAAGAAGAGATCATGGGTCCCAAGCAAGCTCCAAACCCAGAAGGGCAAGTTCAAGGCTTGATGGCAATCCTCTGCTTGTGGTGGGGGAGAGGGGGGGAAGAGGGGGACAGTAGTCCCACCCCCCAGCTCACTGAGTCCCCAGGACAGATGAGTGGGGACACGAGCTGATGGTGTGGAGGTGGGTCTGGAGTTGAGGGGGGAGAGTCAGCCCGGGGTCTGGGCCTGGTCAGGCCGTGAGGCTGCCTGCTGAGGCAGAGGCTAAGGGGAGTGAGGACAGGGGTCACAGTCGCGTGAGGGACGGAGGAGGGTCTTGTACGGAGGAGGCTGGGGGCGTGGTCACTGAAGCCCCCGGGGTGGTGGGCTTCGGTGTGGAAGGATGGAGGGCCGAACACACGACTGGATCCCCACCGCAGATGGGGGTCGCTGGTGGTTCGAGTGCGGTGCCCGTCCTTGTGATCATGAGTGAGCGGGAGGTGAGGAAAGGGACACAGAGGATTGGTTGCCCACGGCGGGGAAGCAAAAACAATATGCATTATGTAGAGGGAAAAGCAGAGTGTTGTGGCTTAAATTGCGGTGCCCCCCCCAAAAGATCCACTGAAGTCCTTACCGCCGGTACCCGTGACCGGGACTGGGACCTTACTTGGAAATAGGGTCTGTGCAGCTGCAGGTTAAGATGAGGTCGTGATGTGGGGGCCCAGAGTGACTGGTGTCCTTTTAAGGAGAAGACACCAGGTGCAGACAGGGACACTCAGGAGAGGACGGCCATGTGATGACAGGTGCATAGATCGGAGGGACGCACTGCAGGCCAAGGAGCACCCAGGATTCTGGACAGTCGCCGCCAGAAGCCAGGAGGAGGCGAGGGGGGATTCTGTCCAGAGTCTCAGAGGGAGTGAAGCCCTGCCGACACCTTGGTCTTGGACTTGTGGCCTCCGGAGCTGAGACAGAAGATGTATCTGGGGTTTTGAGCCTCTCAGTTGGCAGTGCTTGGTTACAGCAGCCCCAGGAAAGGCATACATGGGGTCAGAGATTAGACATGGGTCAGGGTTCTTTGTTTTTGTTTTTTTTAATGATTAGATGCAATTAATTTTCTTTATTTGCATGATATGCTTTATTTTTCAGTTCAGGGTTAGTTCCCAGGGGGAAAGGCCCCATGGCAGGGGGAGGTGAGCATGTAGGGAGACAAGGGATGGTGGGGGAGGTCACTCGCTCACCTGTCACGGGCCCCGGGCGGATGGAGGGGTGTGGTGGATTTGAAGGCAGGAAGGGGAGATCCTTCTTTCTCGCAGGCAGACCCCTGGGGTGGTGGCCGCTTCTCTGGCCCCTGCTTGTGCTAAGTCCTGGGCTGCCCCTGGCCCTGCAGAGTGGGGCAGAGGAAGGAGCTGAGCAGCTTGGGAGGGAATGCTGACCCAGGGCCGAATCAAGGGGCAGTGGGGGTGCCCCAGAAACCCCAGGGTCTGTCGACTTGGGACTGTGTAACTCCAGAGATTTGGAACGGAAGCAACATGTGCATATATGTGCGTGTTTGCACGTGTGTCCGTGTGTCTGTCTGTTTCTGTGCGTGTGTACTCGTCCGTGTGTGTCTGTGCGTCCCTGTCTCCGTGCATGCGTGTGTAAATGCATGCACATGTGTGTCCTCGTGTGTGTGCACGTGTGCCTAAGCATGCAAGTGTGTGTGTGTGTGTGTGTCGTACGTGCGTGTGCATACGTGTGTGCACCTGTGGTCACTTCACCGTTTTGGGGCGGGCAGCCCGGGGGTCCTGTGGGTGTGCTCACTGGGCCTCCTGGCTGCCCTCTCCTGTAGCTCTGCTTGCCCAGGACCCCGCCTGGCTCCGGAAGGAGAACACAGAGGGGGAGTCTGTGGCTCCTGGGATGCTGCTCAGCTGTCCGCAGGTGAGTAGGAAACCCCTGTTGCTCAGGCCCTGATTCTCCTCCCTTGGCCTGGAGCTTCTCGCCCCCACAGGGCTGGTGTCCAGGCTCCTAGGCCCTGGGCCTCTTAAAGTGGCAGAATGGGGGCGGGGAGGGATGTGGGGGCAGCCCAGGTGGCGATCCCGCCCCTTCGTTCAGACCTTCCCTAGCCGAGGAGTGCCTGGTTCTACTGGGCACCAGGAGGGAAAACAGCAAGGTTGTGAGCTGTCCTTGTTCGCTAGTCCTCACGGTTTCCCGGGACAGATAGCGGTCATTTACCGCGTGTTTCTCTCTTGTCTGCCACGTGCTCGGGCCTGTGGGACCCTGGAGCCGGAGGGGAATAAAACTGCCGTGGCTTCCCAGCTGGTAGCTAAGTCCTTCGATGCCACACCTCTGGATGCTGTCCCTCGGGGACAGACGTGCAGGTGGAGGAGAGTTGTAGTTCTGGGGCCTGAGCCAAGGGCAGCCTCCGAGAGACCTCAGGGCCCCGTGTGACAATCCTCTGCGCGGTCTTCCTTCCCCAGGCCGGCCCCTCACCAGCCTCTTGGGTACTGGTGGGGGTGCCCCCTGGCTGAGCCGGGACGGGTGTGTGTTTCAGGAACCAGTCACCTTCGAGGATGTGGCTGTGTTGTTCACTCCGGAAGAATGGATGTTTCTAGACTCTGCCCAGAGAAGCCTGTACAGAGATGTGATGCTGGAGAACTATAGGAACGTGGCCTCTGTGGGTAAGGCCAGCCCCGTGGCTTCGCCCACATACCCATGCAGCCCCTACGGGTTCCCGGAATTGTGCCGGTTTGGGAAGTCGAGAGGTGAAAAAAGAGAAATCCTGCCCTCACGGTGCTTACGGTCTAGCAGCTTCCCTGTGGCAATGGAGGTCTCTCTGCTGCTTTCTGTTTCTCCACGGTTAAAAGTGTCTGGGCTTTTCTAGTGCCTCTCTGAGTCAGGCCCTGGGTTTTGGGGACTGGAGAATCCCATTATCCTTTAGGACCCAGTGACGGAGCTTGTACTTTGGCCCCTTAGTGGAAGGGCCCGACTGTGCCCATCGGAATTTAGGGGTGCTCGTTTTGTTCTTCCCATCTCCGGTGCCCCCTAAAGACGTCAGGATACGGGCCCCGGTTTAATGGCAGGCGCAGCTCACGCCCTGCGTATTTCCCCACGAGCAGGAGATCAGCTCGGCAAATTCAGTTCGTTTTCCCATTTGGAGCAAGGAGAAGAGTGGTGGCCGACGGAGAGAAGAGTCTTTCCGGGAAGCTGTCCAGGTGACGCTTTCAGTGACCTTGACGAAGCCGCTCTACTGGGTGCCACCGCCTTTCCTTTTTATCCCGAATACTTTACTCTGGTTTCACAGGATGATTTGTCCCGCCTCCTCGTCACCTTGGTCACCTCCATGTGTCTGTTTTATCCTGTGTGTGTTTTCCGCGGACGTAGCGTGTGCATGTGCCCCCCGTGTGTTCTTGCTAACACTTTCTCTCAATTTCGGCCTCAACCTTCACAGGCTCCTTTCTCAGTAACTTATCTACCATTTCTAATCCTTGTTGCTGTGGTTACATAGCTCCTTACAGAGCCAGATGCCTTAACATTTCCTGGACACTCTGATATATCCCTCCCCTTCCCAGTTTCTTCCCGTAGTTAGAATCAGTATTAAAAAAAAAACAAAACCCCACATGCCCTGCTTATTCTTTTGGTTGCCCTGTTTGTACAGTTTTCTCTGTGCACTTACTTTTTCCTTCCTTGTCCATTTCAGAACCTTCGCTTCCACCCCAAGGTTCAATTCCTAACCAAGATATTTTTGCAGAGATTTCCGTTGACATGGAAAGGGTAAGGCACCCAAGGAGCATTCTCGGTTCTGTTGTAGCACGAGTCTGGGGTTGCTGCAGGTTAGAAAAGCAGGGCTGCCTGGCTGCTCATTTGGAGGAGCCTCCGACTCTTGACCTCGGGGTGGTGAGTTTGAGCCCCATGTTGGGTGTAGAGATTTCTTAAATAAATCAATCTTTTTTTAAAAAAAATTTTTTTTTAAAATGTTTATTTATTATTGAGAGACAGAGCACGAGCAGGGAAGGGACAGAGAGAGAGGGAGACACAGAATCTGAAGCAGGCTTCAGGCTCTGAGCTGTCAGCACAGAGCCTGATGCGGGGCTCGAACTCCCAAACTAGGAGATCATGACCGGAGCCGAAGTCGGATGCTTAACTGACTGAACCCCCTGGGCACCCCAAATACATCAATCTTAAGAAAGAAAGAAAGAAAGAAAGAAAGGAAAGAAAGAAAGAAAGAAAGAAAGAAAGAAAGAAAGAAAGAAACAGCACGAGGCCAGAGAGAGAGAGACAGAGAGATTGATTCAAGGTGAGTGGTGCTCACCCAGGAGAACACGGTGTCCTGGGAGAGAGTCTGTGAAAGTCATGAATTGGGGAAAACTCTACGTGTAGATTAAGGCACGTGTCTTCGCAGAGTTCCCACAGGCAACCGCTTGCACCAGTGAACAGGTACCAAGTGTTTAAGGCTCCGTGTGGCTTTGACTCGGCAAAACTCTGCATCTGAGAGGCCTCATGAAAGTAAAGACAGTGACAGTGCTTTGTGGGCAGCATCCCCTTGAAGGGACTCGGGGCGGAAATGGTCCAGACTCACTAAGACAGTAGATACTGAAAGGCATCTACGCCTCGGCTGTCGATACCTTTCCCCTACGCCCAGTTGCCCCCCGGGGGAGAATGTCTGTGAACGTAATAAAGCCTCAGGTCTTCGTATTTTCCTCCATTGACAGGGGCGGCCTCAGACGGGAGAAAACCTCTACGAACGTAGTGCACTCGGAAAACCCTCGCCCGGCGTCCGACCGCTTTTCCAGTACCAGAGCATTCGTGCTGGAGGCGACCCCTGCGAATGCCCAGAGAGCAGAGGATCCTTCTTCCGGCCCGCTCGGCTCCTGGCGCCTGAGGAGATCCGCCGTGGGGACAGAACCTTCGCGTGTCGCCAGTGTGGGAAGTCCTTCAGATACAGCTCCGACCTGATCAGGCACGAGAAGACCCACACCGCGGAGAAGTGCTTTGAGTGTCAGGAGTGTCGGCAGACCTTCAAGTACTCCTCGAATCTGCGGCGTCACCTGAGGACTCACACCGGAGAGAAGCCCTTCGAATGTGCCCAGTGTGGGAAGACCTTCACCAGGAACTTCAACCTGATCTTGCACCAGAGAAACCACACGGGCGAGAAGCCCTACGCGTGCAAGGACTGTGGGAAGGCCTTCAACCAGCCGTCCTCCCTGCGGAGCCACGTGAGGACTCACACCGGCGAGAAGCCCTTCGGGTGCAGTCAGTGTGGGAAAGCCTTCAGGGAGCACTCGTCGCTGAAGACGCACCTGCGAACGCACACCCGGGAGAAGCCGTACGAATGCAGCCAGTGCGGGAAGCCCTTCCGGACGAGCACGCACCTGAACGTGCACAAGAGGATACACACCGGCGAGAAGCTGTACGAGTGCGCTACGTGCGGCCAGGTGCTGAGTCGCCTGTCGACCCTCAAGAGTCACATGCGAACCCACACCGGAGAGAAGCCCTACGCGTGCCCGGAGTGCGGGCGCGCCTTCGGCGAACCTTCGTCCCTCCGGAAACACGCGAGGACCCACACGGGCAAGAAGCCCTACGCGTGCCAGGAGTGCGGGCGCGCCTTTGGTCAGTCTTCACACCTCATCGTGCACGTGAGGACCCACACCGCAGGGAGGCCCTACGCGTGCAGTCAGTGTGAGAAGGCCTTCAGGCACAGCTCTTCGCTCGCCGTGCATAAAAGGGTTCATGCCGGGAGAGAAAGCGCTCAGAGCGCTGGCCTGCCTCTATCAGTGTCCCAGCCGTATGTCGGGCCCCTTGCTGATTAATGTTTGACTTTTATTTTTTTTAATTTAATTTTTAAATTATCAGAGAGAGAGAGAGAGAATGCACGTGTGTGGGGGACGAGCAGAGAGAGAGAATCTTTTTTTTTTTTTTTTTTTTAGTATTTATTTATTTTTGAGAGCGAGAGAGAGAGGGAGGGATTGCAAGCGGAGGAGGGGCAGAGAGAGAGGGAGACCCAGAATCCGAAGCAGGCTCCGGGCTCCGAGCCGTCAGCACAGAGCCCGACGCGGGGCTCGAACCCACGAGACGTGAGATCACCACCTGAGCCGAAATCGGTCGCTTAACCGACTGAGCCACCCAGGCGCTCTGGGAGAGAGAGAATCTCACGCGGGTGTGGAGCCCGATGCGGGACTCGATCCCACAACCCTGGGATCATGACCTGAGCCGAAACCAAGAGTCGGACGCTCAACCGACTGAGCCACCCAGGCACCCTCCAAGTTTTCTAAAAGTACAAACGTTCCAGGCTGTCATCCTCTCTCGTGGCACTCGTTTGGCCACATTCCATGTTTTGATGTGTAATATTTTCATTTTGGTTGAAATCTAAGTATTGTCTTAGTTTCTGTTATCACTTATTCTTTGGCCCGTGAGTGATCTGTAATTAGATTTTAAAACCATGGAATGTGGATATATTTTTCCAGAGGTATAATTACTCCTAGCGAAATGCATAAACCTTAATTGTACAGCTGGAGGAGTCTGACAGGTTCGTACGTATGTTCATGTCACCAACCCGCCATTCAAGGTATACAACATTTCTATCATTCCAGAAAGTTCCTGCATGTGTATGGGTGTTTTTTTTTGTTTTTTTAGTTGCCTTTTTGTTGTTGGTTTTTAATTTAATTACATTGTGAGCAGAAAATGTGGTCTTTATGTTATCGAATATTGGGTATCTGTTTTGTTTTTAACGTGGCATATCCTGCTAGTTGCCTATCAAAATTGCCCCTTGTTCCTTAAAAAACCACTTAGGTTTTTCTTGTTCGGGTTGGTACGATGCGCTCTTGAAAAACCCCGTACCTCCCAGCCTCCTCCTTGCAGCTAGGGGACGCCACGGCCCCCCCCCAGTCCCGGCCATTCTAAGTATGAGAAGTCATTGGGTGTGATTCCGGGGAAGGATGTTGCAAAGGAACGTTTAGCCAGGTCCCTCCACTTCTTGCCCTTTGTACAAACAGACATGATGCCCAGTGCTCGAGAAGCCATCCCACGGCCATGAGGGTAAAGGCTGCAGCTGAAGAGAGTGTAGCCAGACCTCACGACCATCCTGGCTCCCCAGCTGGTATCTTTGTGTGGCTGCCCCGGACTGTTTGTTTCTGGATATCTTGTTACATGGAAAAGGTGCGCTTCTTACTGGCACAGGACGTTGCCGTTTTGGGGAGGGGGCCGGGGAGGGTAGGGGTGGGTTTATTACGGCCAAGTGCTGTATCCAGCTGGTGCACTTAGTGTGTGGTCGGTTGTCATAAATGCTTCCTGTGTCGTTGAAGCCAATGTATTGTATTCTGCATATAGAATACAATCCACTAGATCATATTATTTGTGTTTCAAAATCTTCTCCACATTTATAGGTATTGGTATAGGTCTCTATCTTAGTCTGTTCGGGCCGCATAACAAAAATACCATAGACTGGATGGCTTATAAACAGCAGAACTTTCTTCTCAGAGTTCTGGAGGCTGGAGTCTGAGATCAGGATGCTGGCAGGTTTGATGTCTGGTGAGGCCTGCTTCATGGTTCGTAGATGGCTGTCTTCTTGCCTGTGTCCTCACATGGCAGAAAGAGAGCAAGGGAGCTCGTGGGGGTGTCCTTTATAAAGGCACCAGTCCCATTCCTGAGGGCTGCACCCTTTTGATCTCATCACCTCCCTCCTTATACCATCGCAGGGTGGGAATCAGGCTTCAGAATGTGAATGAAGGGTGGGGCACAGACATGAATCATTCAGTCCGTATCTGTATCCGTATCCGTCTTTGATCTGTTTACCAGAAGAGCTATGTTAAACTCTCCCACCATGGTTGCTGAATAAATCTTGTAATGCTGTCAGTTTTGAAATTTATATATTTTGAAGCAGTCAAATTAAACGAGAAGGTTTTTATATTTTATGTGTCAGCGAATTGTTCCTGTTATTCTTACAGTGACCATCCTTCTCCCTAGTGATGAATATTCAACTCTTCATTTTCATATTAGCAAGTCATTATTTGGAGCTTACTGGTAATAGATAGTAGATACTACCCTAAACTTTGAATCTTATTTAAAAAAAAATTTTTTTTTTAATGTTTACTTATTTTTGAGAGAGAGACAGAATGCCAGTGGGTTAGGGGCATAGAGAGGGGGAGACACAGAATCGGAAACAGGCTCCAGGCTCTGAGCTGTCAGCTCAGAGCCCAGTGAGGGGCTCGAACTCACGAGCTGTGAGATCATGACCTGAGCCGAAGTCGGACACTCAACCGACTGAGCCCCCCCAGGTGCCCCTGAATCTTATTTTAAGTTAACGTGTCACAAGGACACTTTGAGGTAGATGCTATTATCATCCCCAATTTACAGGGCCAGTGGAGGTGAGTTAACCGAGATGAGACACGTGGTAAGCAGTGGAGTCCGGCTCCAAAATCCATGGGCTGTCCACAATACTTTACCCCAGCGGACTTTTAAAAGATTTTTTGCCTGTTCTTACAGGGATATGTTTTTGTATTTTAAAATTCTTTTTTTCCAAGTTTTTAAACATTTATTTTTAAGGTAATCTCTACACCCAACATGGGGCTTGGACTCACGACCCCGAGATAAAGAGCCACACGCTCTTCTGACTGAGCCAGCCAGGTGCCCCTTGTGGTTTAAAATCCTGAGGTATAACTTAGGTAAAAGTTCATAAATCTCGGCGCACACCTTGATGAAATCTATGTATGTCTATACCACCATAACAGCATGTGAACTATTTTATCTCCCCAGGAGGTACCCTTGGGCCCTACTCCAGTCCTAGTCAATAAGCCCCATCCAGAGGTAACAAGTATTTTGACTTACCACCATAGATTTGTTTTTCTGTTCATAGAAACAGAACCACACAGAGGTGCCTGGGTGGCTCAGTCAGTTGAGTGGCTGACTTTGGCTCAGGTCGTGATCTCACAGCTCGAGGGCTTGTGAGTTCGAGCCCTGTGTCGAGCTCTGTGCTAACAGCTTAGAGCCTGGAGCCTGCTTCCAATTCTGTGTCTCCCTCTCTCTCTGCTCCTCCCCTGCTCGCTCGCGTTCTGTCTCTCTCTTTCTCTCAAAAATAAATAAACATTAAAAAAAAAAAAAACTAAAAAAAAAAAAAAAATAGAACCACACACTATTGCCCCCTTGTGGCTGGTGTTTCCCTTAATAGAGCGCCTGCGAAATTTATGTTTAACCATTGCTGTGTAGTATTCTGTTGTCTGAATATCCCACAGCCCCGACATTCCATTCTGTTTATGGACATTTGGGTCCTTTCCAGGTTTTGCTGTCGGGAATAAAGCTTCTGTGGATGTTCTTGTGCAAGTCTTACGGTGAACCAGTGTTCTAACTTCTCTTGGGTGCAAGCCTGGAGTAGAATCGCTGGGTCATCACGTAGGCAGACCTTGAGCTTTGGCGGATGCTGCCAAGAGGTTTCCAAAGTGGCCGAAACAGTTTATGCCTCCATCATCAGGAAAGTTTCGTTCGCTTCACGTCCTGATAATGCATGCTCCTGTCAGTTTGATTTTAGCTACGTCAGTGGATGTGTAAGTGGTTTCTTGTGTTTTACTTTGCACTGGGTGTGCGCGCGCGTGTGCGTAGATAACGATGTAGTAGATGGTGGCCACGATAATTCCTCCTATGTCTCAGCGTGCATCTCTTTTCAGGGTGGGTTTTGTTGTTCCCTCGCATCAAGAGGTGGAGTTTATTTCTCTAGCCCTTGAAGATGCGCTTGATCGCACGACTTTCTTTGGCCGATGGAACGTTATCAAACATGGCAGGAGCAGACGCTTGAAAAACACACGCCGGGGTTTGCCCACTTGTCGTTATGGTTCGAGTCGTAAGAGCAAAGTGTGAAGACACCTGGGCCAACCTCTCCCCTAGGACGCGAGCGTCCTTGCTGACAGCTGGCACCACCCACAGGCAGGCGAGTGAGGCCATCTTGGACCATCCAGCCCCAGGCAAGCCATCAGGTGACCTCAGTTGCACGAGTGACCCTAGGTGAGACCATCAGAAGAACTAACTGCCCAGCTGAGTTCAGCTCAGATTGCTGACTCACAGAATTAGGACAGAATTATGAGCACATAAGGTAACGGACACAGGAGTGAGCGATGGGGACAGGGCGCTGCTGTAGCAAACATTTAAAATGTGGCATTGACTTTGCAACCTGGCAGTAAGGCAGCAGCTGTAAAGGGGTGAAGAAATTTCAGCCGGAAACGTGAGGAAACTGCCAGACGTTAGGAAAAGGCTATGTGGTTATGTGGTATGAGAACCACTGGCAAAAGTGTTGTTGTGGTAACTTGGAGAAGATAGGCCGTGAACTTGTGGGTCTGGTTGAGGAGTGTGGTGGGGGGAGCTTCCCCCCATCTCTGGCCCTCCTCCCAGCCTTCCTCATGACCTCCTGAGCCCACGTTGGACGCCTAACCGACTGAGCCACCCAGGCGCCCTATCGAGGTTTATATTTTTATAACGGTATTACACGAGCGGCCGTGAAACTGGAGGCAGACCGTACGACCAGGGGAGCTAAGCAGGGTAGGATTAAGTCACCTCCCAGGATTAGGAGGATTATTTTATTTTATTTTATTTTATTTTATTTTATTTTATTTTATTTTTTATTTTTATTTTTTCAATATATGAAGTTTATTGTCAAATTGGTTTCCATACAACACTCAGTGCTTATCCCAAACGGTGCCCTCCTCAATACCCATCACCCACCCTCCCCTAGGAGGATAATTTTAATGAGAGTTCTGAATCCCCTGAAAGTTGAAAACCATCCTCCGGATAACTCCCTCCGGGGTTTTAACCGTTCCAGGTCTGGATGGGGACAGGAGCAATCCTTGTCATTTGATTTGTGATCTCTTGCATGATTTTTTTTTTTTCTCATTATCTATTTGTAGGCAGCAGTTCCTAAGGTTAAATCTTCCACAAACACCTCTCTCAGAAGCAAGCAGGTAATCTAAGGCCATGTGATTTTGATAATGGCATTGTGCATTTTGGTTTGTTGCTTAGCTAGTAAGTTAAGAGCTCTGGCAGCTTCACTGGTTATAACTTTTATAACTGCTTGTAGTCTGATTATGCGGTTTAGCATGTAGATGGGAGCACGATGGCCCCAGGACCCGTCCTCTGTCCAGGTGGCAGGGCCATCATATTGGATTTATGCTCGGGGGGCCATTCATCATCTTTTTAGTTGCCAATTAGTAAGGCACACCGCTTTCTTTGAGTCTCCCTGTCCCCATACACTTGAACTCCCAAATGTTTCCTTCTGGCAAGTGGGAGCAGGAAGAAAGATGGATGAAGAGTTCCCACCGTGTATGACCCTGACCAGACTGAGGGAAGTACTATATAGGCTTTCCTTCCACATATCCAGGCTAGTCTACCTGGGACCCGCCATTTGATGGCTGTATGGACCTTGTCCCAGGCCTCTCGGAGATGAGAGAAGTTAGACAAGGGGTGGGGATCTGGCTCAAGGTGATCTGGGGTCCCCCACCATTGGGTTTTCCGGACAGTTGAGTTATAAAATCTTTGGCTTACGCATGTAAAGTTTTATTTATTTATTTTTTAAATTTTGTTTTTTAACGTTTATTCATTTAAAAAAAATTTTTTTTTTTAACATTTATTTATTTTTGAAACAGAGAGAGAGCATGAACAGGGGAGGGTCAGAGAAAGAGGGAGACACAGAATCCGAAACAGGCTCCAGGCTCTGAGCTGTCAGCACAGAGCCTGACGCGGGGCTCGAACCCACAGACGGCGAGATCATGACCTGAGCCGAAGTCAGACGCCCAACCGACTGAGCCACCCAGGCGCCCCAACATTTATTCACTTTTGAGAGACAGAGAGAAACAGAGCATGAGCGGGGAAGGGGCAGAGAGAGAGGGAGACACAGAATCTGAAGCAGGCTCTAGGCTTTGAGCTGTCAGCACAGAGCCCGACGCGGGGCTCGAACTCACAAGCCGCGAGATCATGACCTGAGCCGAAGTCAGATGCTCAACTGACTGAGCCACCCAGGCACCCCTTGCATGTTAAGTTTTCAACAGAGACGACAATGAACTTTTTCCCCACCAGGCAAGACAGTTTTTCCCAATAACTGAACTTTTGACAAACCAAACCCTGGTAATAGGACTGGGGTATTTTTTTTTACTATAAGGTTTGTGGGGATCCAATTTTCTAGTCTCTATGGCCATTGTTTCCCTGTGTTGGTACCAGCGAAGTATCCGATCCACAAAGGGAGGGTGAGTGTTCAGAGAAACCTCTCACCACGTTTCCAGACGGCCGGGGTGGCCTCAGCCAATCCTATGGCAAAGAGCAGAGCAAGAATCATGATAATAGTGAGAAACGAGGCATGACAGTGCATCACAACAAGGAAACATACAGAAAATAACGACGGTCTTTTGTTTCTCCAGACTGCCGATTCCTCAAGCCTCTGCCGTGTGTAGATCAGCTTCTGGAGTGACTAAAGCAGGGCTGCAGTCTCCTGGAGCCTCTGGAGTTGCAGAATCTTCCGTATGGTCAGTTTGCAAAAGCATTGATGGGTCAGGAATGCACTCCCAGTTTTGAGATGCCGGCTTCACTCTGCTGTAGCGAATCCAGGGACCCACGTTGGCCACCTTTCCAGCGGTAGGGGTGGACAAAATGACAGTGAACGGGCCCCTCCCAGGGGTTTTAGCGGTTGGACATTTCACTCCTTTATCCTTATTGCATCTCCTGGTTTAAAGGGATGAGCGTCTGTGGTCAGATTCAGATAATCGCTCCCTGACCCAGGGGTGTAAGGTGGTTAGGGTAGAGCCAAGGGCTCGCATCTGTTGTCTCAGGGTTAGATGGTCTATCTCATTTAGATCCCTCCCCCTATGCCCTTGATAATGGGGGAGGGGCGCCCATAAAGGATTTCATAAGGGGAGAACCCCATCGGCTTCTTCAGCCTCCCACCTGCAGCTGCCGTCTGCCTCCCTGAAGGTCCCTTCTCTCTCCCTGCCTAATGTCAACCCTTTCCCTATTTATTTCTCTGCTGGAACAGGGCCTGGAACCGCTGTTAGGGAACAGGGGCAACGACTGTTCTGGCTTCTTCAGGCTGATAAGGGACGGTGTGGGGGTACAGCAGTTGGAGTCTACCCAAGGGGTCGGTCGCGTGGCCCATAGTATGGTTCTGCAGGAAGGCTGGCAGGCATTAGCAGACACAGAGAAAAACACAAAGGGAAAATTATACTGACCAACAAGATGGCAACTTAAGATCATGTCTATGGTTTCCAAACCTGTCAAACAACCTTTGTAAACAACACATGTCAGGGAATCTCTCATGACCCAGGTGATGGAGAAGCAGGAGCGGTAAGTAATCAACGGTGGCTCTATTTCCAAGAGTTTGGCCTTAACTGAATCACGAAAAATTTTTAAAGCATCTATTGCTTGTGAAGTGTTATCTAGAGTTTTGCTGAGTATAAGCAGACAGTCTCCTTTATTTTGAGGTGTAAAACTTTTCCACGAGCCAGGATTGCTACCAGAGAAAGAGTCAAGGCAGCCATTGACCATTATTAATTTGAAAAATTTTTAGGTAAGCCGAACCTGGTATTATTTGATAAAGCAGAACTTTCATTACTTTCTGTGCCTTTTTTGTCTTGCAGGAGAAGGCCTTTACTCACTTAGTAAAAGTATCACCCCATACCAACAGATGCTAGAATTCCTTCGACCTTAGTATACGAGTGAACCTAATTGTCAGTCTTTTCTGGACAGCCTCCAGTTTTTGATTGCCTGGGAGAGCAAGTTTGTGGCTGAAAGGATTGTTTCTAAGACATACTTCACAGGCTGATCCTGCTGGCAGAACTGTCCTTGACAAATTTTTTTTCCAGGAAACATCCTTTGGGCCATTTGAGAAGTTTTGTCCCTCCCCAAATGAAAGGACTGATGCTGTGTTTTAATGCTCTCTTACCTCTGAGAGCTTGGTAAGAGTCATTGCCCTGCTCTGTTTGTAACCATTCCAAGGGCTGGAGACAATGTCTAGGTGTCAGAGCCCAGTTTATTAACTTTTTGGGGGAGAGTAGGTCGGCTTGAGTCTCCTTTAATAATTGATATAGCAGCAAACTATTTTCCTGAACCCTGGTATCTACAGCCTACAATATCCAGTAATTTTCCAAAACTCATACAATTGTTTACCTGCCCTGGAGTTGGTAGCACCATAATCTCTAATTCAGTTATAATGTCCCTTTCTAGGAAGGGAGTAAGGCTCTCTGGCATTATCAGGAAAGAACGAGAAAAAATTAGGTTTCCCCATAGACATCCCAGGGGCTGAGGGAAACATTTAGTTAGAAGTTTTCCAGAGATGGCCCTAATCGTCCTGCTGCATTTGGATAGTTGGCCTGGAGTGGAAAGGAGGACAGAGAAGGTCGCTCTGGTGTCGAGAAGGAAATCAACCAGTTTTGCTTCCCTTCTATATTTAGGGTTACTCAAGGTTCTGGGTTTCTGATAGACAGTTGGGTTAGGGGGGGCCACTGTGAAGAGCCCCAGGCCCCGGTTAATCCCTTCCAGGGACATTGTTATCTGAGCCCTCACAGATAGAGGTCCCCGTAGGGCATTCAGATCTCCAGTGATTGGCTCCACATAAGGGGCATGGCTTATGGGGTTTTCATTTTGGTTGTCCCCTCTGAGGACATTCTCATTTTAGTGCTCTCAGTGGCCATATAAATGGCACTTGGTGCCAGGACCTCGGGAAGCCCGATCTCACATAGTACCTAAGGCCACAACTAAGGCCTCAGATTTTTTTAAGCCTCCTTTTCTGTTTTTTTATTTTTTTATTTTTTTATTCTTCTTTTGATCTTGGTTGTAATATACCCAATTGGCAGCTCGTAACAGCTCCTCCAGGGTCCCTTCAAGGCCAACAGCCAATTTTTGTGTTTTCTCTGAATATGTAGGGCTGAGTGAGTGACAAATTTGTCCTTTAAATCATCTCAGCCTTAGGGTGTCAGGGGAGATAGCCATATATTTAATGAGAGCCTCCCTCAACCTCTCCAGGAAGGCCACTGGGTTCCCATTTTGTGTTTGTAAAATAGTGGCTAATTTAGCATAATTTAAAGGCCAAATCTAGATTTCCTTAGGTTTTTTTTTTTTTTTTTATAAAGCATCTGTCTCACTAAGAGTCTGGTTTAACAAAAGCATTGTGTCTTTCCAGGTCAAGTCAAGAACATACGTAATATTCTGAAAAGGCTTTATATACTTATTCAATCAGAAAATGTACCTAGATCTCCTTTTATCTGTCTTAAACCTTGTAATGTAAAGGTTTTTTTCTTCTGGCATTCTAGCTTCTTGTAAGGGAAACATGCCTGTTACATTATGGGGAGGGCCTGGATAAGGTGGGTAGCAGGGAGCAGAATTGCATTATTATTATTATATGTAGATTAAAGACCTGTGGAGGAGGAAGAGGAGGGGGAGGAGGAGGAGGAGGGGGAGGAGGAGGAGGAGGAGGAGGAGGAGGAGGAGGAGGAGGAGGAGGAGGGAGTCTTCCCTTCCTCCTTCTCTAGGTCTGTTTTTGTTACAGGTGAGGGGCCCTTAATTGTGTCCCCTCCTGATTGCTGGGCTCTAGAAAGGGTTGCCATTAAATGACAATCCACCTTACGTTGCTTACATATATCTCGATTTTTTCCTTAAGGCCCAGGAACAATGAACATAGGGGAATTCTCCCCATTTCCCTTCACATTTGCAAAACATGTCCAATTGTAGGATAGTATTGTCATTGATATTTCTCTCTGGCGTTGACTGAGGCCAGGTTCCCTCTTCCAATTTGTATTGGGGCCAAACCTTTGTGCAAAAGAAAATGAACCATAATGCATTCCAAAGGGGTAATGGCCTTGGTTGGGGAATTAGCCATCTATAGGAAAAAGGAGGAAAGTTGTCCCTTGTCTCAATTTCCTATAGCTGGCCAGGAGAAACCTCATCTCCTGGCCCCGCGTTTTGGCTGGCCCTGTACCTGGCAGCCCAAAGCCCTGTTAGTCTTGCAAGGTGCTGGGAGTCGTCATTCTTACCCAGGCTTGACTCTACCTCCAAGAGCTGGCCTGGTCTTTCCTGTTCTTTCTCACCCTTTCGTTTCCTGCCTGTAGGACCTTTGGGTGTGGACTGTGACCAAGCAAGACTTTCCTGGTTGTCGTAGGACGCACTAATTTCATTTTGGCCCAATAGTAACTTACATATTGATCACTGGCTGTTGAGGGCGGGGGTTAAAGGGCCAAAGTCAAGGTCTATTCCCCTGCCCTTTCTCAACAAAGCCCACATAAATAGGTTTCAGCTGTGTGGACATCCATTTTTGGCATACCATGGGCTAAGTTTGGTAAAACGGCTCCCGTGTATCTTAGTAGAAGCCCTTTATATATCACCCATCCCTCATATGGCAGAGGCATCCAGTCCTCTGCTGAACAGGAACAGCACAAATGTGGAGCATTTGGAGGCTGGCACCAAGGGTATTGCTATCATTTTCTCGGCCTTTGGGTCAAAAGAGGAGGAAGTTTAATCTTAACCCTGAGTACTTTCAAAATCCATTATTCGAACCTTAGTCAGTCCTGACCACACATAAAATTTCTTTTTAAAGACTTTCCTTCGCGAACCTTCTACAACTTTTCTTTGCATTTAGGTTTTGTTCCAAGCCATTTTTCTCCAAATAACCAGTCTCATTTAGGACAAAATTACTTTTTTTTTTTTTTTTTTATTACCTTCAACAAAAATGTATTTCCATTTCTTGTATCTTTCTTTCGTATCTCCTGCTTATCTATATACAGAGTTGCTTTTGTTATTTTTATTAGTTTTAATTACAGCTGGCAGAAGTTTAACTCTTAGAAACTTTAGCCTCCAGTGAAAACTAAGTGGTAACCAATTGTGAACTGTTACATTCGAATTTTTTCCAGATGGCAAACTTATGAATCAATTAAGCACAAAGCATGTTTTTCAACAGATCCAAATATCCTTGGTTTTTCTCTGACACGTCAAAAAGCACAGACCTACATCTAGTCATCAGTGCTTTAGCCTCTTACCTTGTTAGATATCCAATGAATTTAATCCCGATTTATTATGCAAGCAAAATCTTTCACGTTTTAGTTTACCAAAGGCTTTCAAAGCTGTCTTAACAATTACCCATGAAAACTATGAGACAGACAAAGTTAACCATTACTTTAAATCACCCTTTTGTTAACAAATTGGAACAGAGATAGCATGAGTTTATTTGACCTTCAGCAAATCTAGGTAGAATAAAAGTGGGTTGTTTTTGTTTTTGTTTTTGTTTTTTTTAATGCTGATAAACATTGTCTCTCTCAAACCAACAAATTCGCTTAAACACTGAATACATTTTACTTGCGTCCTCGTAAGACAATTTGTTCCCCATGGTGAATTTTTACCTAGGACATTGGTGGGGAAATCTGACTTCGGTGGTCTTTGCTCCTTGACATGGGGGCGGGGGGAGTAGAGGCTGATTGTGCCTGAGGCATTGAGGAGCCAGTTATGCGGGCTGCCCCCCTCCCCACCCTGGGGGTGCAGAAAAGGACGGGGGGGGGGGGGGGGGGGGGGAAGGGAAGGCAGAAGAGGAGAGGTGCCAGCAGAAGGCAGAGAAAGAGAATTCCCAGTTTTAAATCTTGTCGGCTCAGACGGAGGGGCAGACTCCAGATTTCTTTTGTTTTGTTTTGTTCTCCACCAGTGGAATTAGGCAGTTCATGTCAGTCCAGAGAGGACAGGGAATTTCCCCCAAACAAAAGGGAGACTAACCAGACTCCAACCTGCCGCCCAGCGCCTTAGAGTTGCAGCTTCGTTCCCTGTCCCTTGTGGAACTTCTAGGGCAACTCTGGGAGGTGATCGGGCTCCCCTTCTGCTTCTTAGGGGCAGGTGGTGTGCCCAAACGAACCCAGGTTCTTACCAGTCTGTCGGGCCGTGCTCCCTGAGTTGGCTCCTGGGCCCCATGGGTTCCGTTGGTGCACCGGAGGGCTAGTCTCCTGCGGATCAAGTGGTCTGCTGGTACCAGGCAAGGCCCCTCTCCCAGCGCCCTGAGGCTTGAGGTTCGTATCCCCGGTGGAAAAGAGGGTGGAAATGTACTGTCTCCTGGAGGACCCCCCCCCCCCCCCCACCTCAGGTAATGTAGCGGGAATCTCGCACAGAGAGTCGTGACACTGAGGCTTTTCTTTCCAGGAAGCGACTTCATTCCTGCCGGCACTGCTCTGTTGCATTCGTACCCAAAGAACTGAGCCCTGAACGCCATGTGGCATAGTTTTAAATGTATTTTTTACTTCCTTGTCTCCCATATATGATAACATACATAAACATGTAGTCTGATTAGGTAGTCTCAGTTTACAAGGTCATGAGGAATGTTGTCACGCAGGTGCATAGCCAGGTACCTTGAAGTTTTGTTTTTTCTTTTCTCTCCCCTTTTTTTTTTTTCCTCTCCTTAGGGAGAGGATCCTACCACAGTGCTGCTGCTGTTGCCTTTGAGGGCGCAGCCCTGAACCTTGGAGGTGCACCTGCACAGCTAGCCCCATCAGTGATGGAGTGCATGCCAGCCCCCCGGGGGACTGGGTTCCTTCACTGACAAGGGGGGGCCGGGGAGACGGGGCTTATTCTGTGAATGAGCCTCAGAAACGGACTTCCTCTGGACATAAGAGAAACTGTTTCCTCCTCCTCAACTGCCTAGAATCTGCCTCCTCCAACAGCAGCCAACCCTCCCCTCCTCTACTCTCTGGTCCCCAGCTGGCAGCAGGCGTCGTCCATTCCCTGGGGCTTCTGACCACCGTCTCCGCCCCCATGGTGTCGTGGCCGGAGGTGCCCTTCGTCCTCCAGATCTTTCAGTGGCTCCCCTTGTTGCCGTTATCCTGACTCCTAGTTCCATCAGGGGAGGCCTTCGGCAATCCCACGATGGGTTGTTAAGGTCCAGAGGCCTGAAGACAGTGGAGGGGCACATCCAAGACTGTGGGGCATCTGGAGCTCTCAGATCTGAGAGCAGCACAGAAGCCCTTTGTGAAGGGCATACAGGCTGAAAGAAAAGTGAAGGGGAGCAAGGCAGGGCTGGCATCGTGGCCAAGAGACGCAGAGAGAGAAGTGTTCTGGCTTTGGAACTAGAAGGCACCAGGGATCTCTCTCCCTCCCCTCCCCTCTCTATCTCCACACACAAAGAAAGGTCCTATGTGGACACAGGGGGCAGGTGGCCGTTTACAAGCCAAGAGAGAGCTCTCACTAGAAACCAACCCTCCCGGCACCTTCAGCTTGGAATCCAGCCTCCAGAACTGAGAAAATAGATTTCTGTGGTTTAAACCGCCCAGCTGATACTATGTTATTACGGCAGGGCTAGCAGACTAATAATACGCATGGCCAGGTAGAAAACAAAGGAAATGTAACATTTGGGGACGTTTTTCTCATCTTTTAAAACCTATCAGGAATATTTTCCTTCATCAATACATAGGAGTCTAAGGCTGCGTTGAGTGTTGCCGAAGAATAAAAACACCTTAGTTCTAGACCAGCCAGGGATTAGGGATGTTGGGGTCATATGAGGGTGATGGGATATTTATGTATCTTTATTGTAGTGATAGTTACAGGAACCTGTCTACGTAACACGGTGTCACAGAACTATACATGCACATTGTACTGATGCAATTTCTTGGTTTAGATATTTGATGATTGTTAAACACATAAAAATACTTAAATACATAAAAATGTATCTTTGGCAGGAAACCGGGTGAAGGACCTCTCTATATTAATTTTGAAACTTCCCGTCAATCTCCATTTGTTTCAGAATAAGAACTTAAAAATAAAGAAGTACACAAGTAGATAATAAATAGATTACAAAGTCTGTTCACTCTCAACCACAGTCCTCAGAGGGGCCAAAAAAGCCAGGAGAATGATTCTTCATAATTGGGAGGTCTTCCTAGATCAAAAAGATATAAAAACCGTCAAAGAGGCTTTCAGCACAAATACTGGAAATGCTAAGCAAATACTTAAAAATGGAAGTGTGAGTTTCAGAGATGGTCATCACAGGGAAATATGAGGGGCGGGGTGTGGGAAACAGCAGACTGCTGTTTCATCTAAGTTCATCCAATGATGAGCTTTCTATCTGAAGTCAGACTTGAAACAGGAAGTCTTTTTAGCACACACACACACACACACACACACACACACACACACACACACACACACCAAGACTGGGCAGCATCCTCCGTGGTTGGGCTTGCTGATATCTTCACCATGAGAAACGGGCATCTAAGTTTGCTGCCGGGTAGGTAGAATTATAACAGTGGGGACAGGCCACGAAAGCTATCAGAGAACTCTATCCAGGCCGAGAATTTTCTCTGTTCCTTGCTTTATTCCTGGGTTTTGCTCTGTTTCTGATTTTTGCACTATCTTTGTAGGGGAGAGCGGGCAAGAAATTTTAAGAATGGTACTAGCTCAATTATATTAATGTCTCAAAGAAGAAATTTGGTGAAACTTATTTCTAGGCCAGACTGGGGGACTTATCAGAGCTTTCTCATTTTACAGCCTGTATTACACCAGGTTCTCTAGATAGGGGTGCCTGGGTGGCTCAGTCGGTTGAGTGTCCGACTTCGGCTCAGGTCATGACCTCACAGTATGTGAGTTCGAGCCCCGCGTCGGGCTCTGGGCTGACAGCTCAGAGCCTGGAGCCTGCTTCGGATTCTGTGTCTCCCTCTCTCTCTGCCCCTCCCCCGTTCATGCTCTGTCTCTGTCTCAAAAATATATAAACGTTAAAAAATAATTAAAAAATAAAAGAAATTAGTTTATGAGATTTTTGAGGTTGGAAAGTCCAAAATCTGTAGGGCAGGTGGGAAACCTAGGGATGTTTCCAGAGATGTTGATGTTATATCTCAACTCCAAAGTCAGTCTGGAAAAAGAATTCGCTCTTCCTGGTGGGGGGTGGTCAGCCTTTTTTTCTCGTAAGGTCTTCAACCGATGAGGCCCACCCAGATTATGAAGAGTAATCTGCTTTATTTTTATTTTATTTTATTTTTAAATATAATTTATTGTCAAGTTAGCTAACATACAGGGTATACAGTGTGCTCTTGGCTTCAGGAGTAGATTCCTATGATTCATCGCTTACATACAACACCCAGTGCTCATCCCAAGTGCCCTCCTCGATGCCCATCACCCATTTTCCTTCCCTCCCACCCCCCATTAACCCTCAGTTTGTTCTCTGTATTTAAGAGTCTCTTATGTTTGCCTCCCTCTCTGTTTGTAACTATTTTTCCCCTTCCCTTCTCCCTCTTAAGTTTCTCAAGATCCACATGAGTGAAAACATATGATATCTGTCTTTCTCTGACTGATTTCATTCAGCATAATACCCTCCAGTTCCATCCACATTGCTGCAAATGGCCAGATTTCACTCTTTCTCATTGCCAAGTAGGATTCCATCATAGATATAAACCACAACTTCTTTATCCATTCACCAGTTGGTGGACATTTAGGCTCTTGCCATAGTTTGGCTATTGTTGAAAGTGCTGCTATAAACATTGGGTACATGTGCTCCTATGAATCAGCACTCCTGTATCCTTTGGGTAAATTCTAGTTGTGCTATTGCTGGGTTGTAGGGTGATTCTATTTTTAATTTTTTGAGGAACCTCCAGAATGGCTGCACCAGTTTGCATTCCCACCAACAGTGCAAGAGGGTTCCCGTTTCTCCACATCCTCACCAACACCTGTTGTTGCCTGAGTTGTTAATTTTAGCCACTGCAACCCATGTGAGGTGGTATCTCAGTGTGGTTTTGATTTGTATTTCCCTGATGAGGGGTGACGTTGAGCATTTTTTTGTGTGTCGATTGGCCATCTGGATGTCTTCTTTGGAAGAGTGTCTTTTTATGTCTTCTGCCTATTTCTTCACTGGGTTATTTGCTTTTAGGGTGTTGAACTTGGTAAGTTCTTTATAGATTTTGGATACTAACCCTTTATCCAATATGTCATTTGCAAATATCTTCTCCCATTTTGTTGGTTGCCTTTTAGTTTTGCTGATTGTTTCTTCATTGTGGTGAAGCTTTTTTTTTTTTTTTTTTTTTTTATCTTGATGAGGTCCCAATAGTTCATTTTTCTTTTATTTCCCTTTCCTTCTGAGACGTGTTGAGTAAGAAGTTGCTGTGGCTGAGGTCCAAGAGGTTGTTGCCTGTTTTCTCCTCTAGGGTTTTGATGGTTTTCAGTCTCACATTTAGGTCTTTCATCCATTTTGAGTTTATTTTTGTGTCTGGTGTGAGAAAGTGGTCCAGGTTCGTTTTTCAGCATGTCGCTGTCCGGTTTTCCCAGCACCACTTGCTGAAGAGACTGTCTTTTTTCCATTGGATACTCTTTCCTGTGTCGTCAAAGATTAGTTGGCCATACATTTGTGGGTTCAGTTCTGGGTTCTCTATTCAATTCCATTGGTCTATGTGTCTGTTTTTGTGCCAGGACCATACTGTCTTGATGATTACAGCTTTGTAGTACAGGCTAAAGTCCTGGATTGTGATGCCTCAAGCTTTGGTTTTCTTTTTTCAACATTACTTTGGCTCTTTGGGGTCTTTTGTGGTCCCATACAAATTTTAGGATTGTTCTAGCTCTGAGAAGAATGCTGGTGCAATTTTGATTGGGATTGCATTGAATGTGTAGATTGTTTTGGGTAATATTGACATTTTAACAATATTTGTTCTTCCAACCCATGAGCATGGAATGTTTTTCCATTTCTTTGTGTCTTCAATTTCTTTCATAAGTATCCAGCATACAGATCTTTTACCTTTTTGGCTAGGTTTATTCCTAGGTATTTTATGGTTCTTGGTGCAATTGTAAATGGGATTGATTCCTTGATTTCCCTTTCTGTTGCTTCATTATTGGTGTATAGGAATGCAACCGATTTCCGTACATTGATTTTATGTCCCTCGACTTTGCAGAATTCCTGTATCAGCTCTAGCAGGTTTTTTTTGGTGGAATCTTTCGAGTTTTCCATGTAGAGTATCATGTCATCTGCGAAAAGTGAGAGTTTGACTTCTTCTTTGCCAAGAGAGTAATCTGCTTTAATCAGAGTCTACTGATTTCACTGTTAATCTCATTAAAAACCAAACAAAACACTATCATAGCAGCATCATGCCTCCCGTGAATGGAAGGACAGACTCTAACAGGTGACCCAGTGATTACCTATAGGGTAGATTCCTTCGCACCTGCAGCCGTTTTCATTCCACAAAGCCTGTCCAGTGACCCATCGCTCCTGGTACTGCACCTGGAGAGGCCTCTTAACCAGGAGATGGTGGCTCTACCTGACGGTGCCCTTAGTTGTCACTCCTCACCTGTCATCAGCTCCCCCCCTCTCTTGACTCCAGGGCTCCCTGCCCTGCTGATACTGCTGTGAGCTAGGGCTCAGACTTGGGGCTGTCTGACGCCCAAACCCACGTTCTTCTCGTGTGCCCCAAAACATGTATGTCAAAGAGGGGACAGTGACCCTGGGAGAGAAATCCTCAGGGTAGATTTCTGCCATTGCCAGAGAACTAAGAACCTGGCCAATGTGAGGACTTTGTGCTTCAAGATTCACTCCCTCCACCGGGAAAGGTTGGAATTTCTACCTTGTGTCCCTGACGTCACCTGTGTATATTCTGTCCCCTCACCTATAGCACTGAGGCTCCACAAGGTCTATGTCTGTTAGTGATGGACTCCTTGGGGAGTCCAGGGAGACGGAAGGAAAGGGACTGGTCCTCAAAACTTCGTAAGTTACAAGAGCCTTGGGAGAGCCATGGACCGTAGCATCAGAACCACCTCCCGGGAACAATGACCATGTGGACAAGGGTTGAAACTGCATCTCTGTTTTTTCTGCCCCAGGTCTCTTGACACAGCTGCTGTTGCCATTGGGAGCAGCTGCCCAGAAGACTAGTGGTGAGTCTGCCCAGCCAGCCCCATGGGTAACATACACGGGTCTGGGTCCCCTCACCGACAAGCGGGCAAAGGGGGCATATTCTTCAAGTGAGGCTCTGGTCTTCTGGAGATAAGAGAAACCGTTTCTACCTCCACAAATGTCCAGAGTTTTCTGTGTTTTCTTCTTCCAAGCCTCTCTTCCTCTGCTCCTCACCCCCAGCTGGCGGCTGGCTCCCTCCATTCCTTGAAGCTTCTGACTGTGGTCTCTGTCCTCTCACCCTTTGCACCCACAGACTGTGCACGGTGGTGCCCTCTGAACTCCAGATGTGTCAACGCCACGGCCTGTCGCTGCTCTCCGGGGTTCACATCTTCATCCGGGGACATCTTCACCAACCGCTTGGAGAATTGTGATGGTACAGGGGCCTGGCTATTGCCGTTATTACTATGATCGTGCTCGTTGCACAAGGAAAGGGGAGAAAGAATGGAAGCAACGGGAGGAAAGAAACACAGGACTTGAAAGCCCAGGCTCTCCTCCTGGCGTGAGCTCACCGGGAACTCCCGACCCCTCAAAGTCATGGTTTCCCATCTCACTGTTCACAGCAGACCCATGAGGAAGCAGAGCTACTTGGTTTTTCAAATGATCAAATTTGGGGGGTGCTTGGTTAGCTTAGTCGGTTAAGCACCTGACTCTTGATCTCAGCTCCGGTCATGATCTCAGTTTTTGAGGTTGAGCCCCTCGTCAGGCACTGCACAGACAGCACAGAGTCTGTTTGGAATTCTCTCTTTCTCCCTCTTTCTCTGCCCCTCCCTCCCTCACGTGCCTGCCCGCTCTCTCTCTCTCAAAAATATGTAAACTTTAAATGATCAAATTTGGGCTTAGGGAGATTGAGGAACTTGTCCCAAAGTCCCACAATTAGTAATATTATGTGAATGTTACGATAAAAATGAAGAGAAAGGAAATTATCCCCATTTTACACCGAGAAATACTCTTCATGTACCGAAATAGACTTAGATGCGTATTTTTTAAAAACGAAGGAAAATATTCCTAGCATGTTTGAAAAGGTAAAAGAAAAAAAAAAATCTAATATTTCCCAGCAGTCCGTGTGGTACCCTTATGGGCGATTCTCTTGGTTTTCGTTGTTTTACATTTTCTTTGTCTTCCAAACGTCCGTGTGTCATTTAATATTTGGGGGAAAGTGAATTTCATCACGGAAAAAAAAGGTGGTATGACTCCTGCCCAGCCGCCCTCTCCCGATGCCCTGAGAGGCGCCCCTCGCGGACCCCCTGCACGTCTGTGCGCGCGTCTCACAGAGACTCCGGCCCGGGGGAGCGCGGCCAGGGGGCCTGCGGCTGGTGCGGCTGGACCCCCGCTCCCTTCTGGGAGCACGTTTGCGGGTTGAGAGTTTCTCCTCGTCGTGTCTTCCCCTCCCGCGCGCCTCATTACCACCCGCTGGACCCCACCCCATCCCACGACCCCGGAGACGGGTATCCAGCCATCGCCCCCATCTGAGAAGACAGGAGGGCGGTCCCATGGCCCAGACCGGGCCGTGCCTCTTCCCGCCTGCTGTCCCGTCCTGGGGCTGATGCCCACAGCCTGGGCCCGGGGCCTCGGAAAGAAGTCCTCGAGTTCGGGTAGGAGACTCTGCTCTGGGGGAGACCAGCTGCCAGACCCCCACTCAGCACGAGGTCATGAGCCCTTGCAGGCTCTGAAAGTCTCTGGTCCCCCGATGGGAGTGTCCGGGACCCAACGTTCTGCCCCTGCCCTTTGATTCACCTGATCAAGTTGTTGAGGTCGTGGATAGCTGACGGTGTCCAGCCTTGCTCTGTGGGTCCCCGAGCTACTCCGAGGGGCCAGGGTCGTGGCCATCTTTCCTCTCACGTTTAGAGGACAGGAAGAGCTAGGAGGCCAGGAACCCACCTTGCAATAACTCAGCTGTGAGCAACTTCTTGGTGCTTCCTCATTTCGTATCTGCGATAGGCTCTGATAAGGGTCACTTCCTCCAGGGTTGGGGGTAGTAAGACTCTTCCAGAGACACCCTGGGGCATCTTGAAAACTCCTGACACCAGAGATGGGGGAGTGGGGGATGGGCCCTGTGAGGTGTACTTGGGCCACTGTGAGTAATGGGAGGTGAAAGCTGTCAACGGCAGGGGCCTTTAGCCTCAGGTGTGAGTGGCGAGTGTCACCCAGCCACGACTCCCCCCACTGTCAGCATTGAGAGTGGCCTCCAGTGCCACTGTCCCTCTGACCGGAGCCCACCCCCAGCCTCCCGATGGTGCAAACGGTCTCAGAGGGGAGGGTCTGGAGCCCAAGTCAGGGCCTCCATCTGGCCCACGAGGCCCGCAGAGGGGGATGCAGACCTCCTTCTAGCCCCCGTCACGACACAGCAGAGTGTATGGATCTAGGTGCCGACAGGCCCGGCCGGAGAGCAGAGGTGAGCAGATCAGTCTGCAGGCTTTCTGGAGCGGCTGGCTCCAGCTCGGTCCGACGAACTGTGAGCTGAGTTCTCTCTGGGCCCCCACGGCAGAGGAGGGCTGGCGGCCAGGGCCTCTGCCCTGTGGGAACTCACTCTTTTGGCTGGTGACCCTTTGTCCTCTTGTGTTCCAGACATCGATGAGTGTAGGCCACCCTTGGCAGTGTCCTGTGGAAAATTTGCAGACTGCCAGAACACAGAGGGGAGCTTCTACTGCGAATGCAGCCCCGGATACCAGCTTGCTTCTGGGGCGAAAGCGTTCAGGAATGAGAGTGAGAACACGTGTCAAGGCAAGAACCACCCCGCACCTTCCGTCTCCCCGTCTACGAGGTTTGGGGTCACTAGTCTCACTTTCTCCACAGAACGTCCTACCTGGTCTCCTATGCCTTTCCAAACTCCAGGGCTCAAGGTACATCACACGCTCACAGCATGTGTGTTCCAACACAATATCCTCCTTCTTCACCGTCATCAAAGGCTGCCGGGAAGAGTCCTTCCTCCCCTGGAGCCCACATGCGCTTGGCCACACTGGGAGCCCTCCCAGACCCCCGGGTCATGAGAAACATGGGGGAGGGAGGCTTGAGGAGGGAGGAGCCCATCTTCCCCGGCTGGCCCTGGCCCTGGCCAGCAGCCCTGCCTGGAGAAGACACCTCCTGGCTTCCTGGCTTGGGTTTTTGTTCCGCTCAGCCTCCATCTGTTTTCCCGTGCAAGGCTCTGCCTGATTCTCCCCAAGAATTTCAACGTATGGACAAACATCTGGGCCACCATGCTTCGCCCAGAGGATGCCTCCATGTGAATTAGAAAAGGCACCCCCGCTCGCTGAGGAGGAGACGGCGGGGGACTTCTAGATGCTTCTATCCCAGGAAACAGCTGCAGGCAGGCCTCCAACACCCTCTCCTTCCCCCTGCAGGCGTGGACAAATGTCAGCTGAAACCCAGACTCTGTAAAGGCCGCAGCATCTGCATCAACACCCAGGGCAACTACACCTGCAGGTGCCCACCCGGCTTGGAGCTCAACCTGAGCGACCCGAACGTGTGCTCAGGTAGAGGCCCCGGAAGACTGTGAGGCTGTGCCAGAGCTGGGGCGGGGCCCAGGCAGACCCCGCAGCCCACGGAGGAGGGAGAAGAGCCTTGGGTTCCTGAAACACCAGGGCTTTGCTCTGCCCAAGGATCTGCCTCCCCAGATGGCCCACCACAGAGCAGGGAGGTAGCAGGGCCTTCCGGGCCTCGGGTTCCCTTGCGGAGCCCCTGGCCTCTGTGAGCATCCCCTGGTCTCGCCCCTTCTTCACCTGCCTCTTGGGAGCAGGGGGAGGGTGTCGCTTCCAGTTCCTGGAAAGGGAGCCTGGGCCAGAGCTGGGGAGGGAGTAGCTGAGAGTCCTTGGAAAGAAAGTCTGGTCCCCATGACTCAGTTTCCCCCCTGGTTTCACAGCCTGTAAACCGGGGACCATGGTCCCTGCCTCGCCCATCTTGCAGGGAGGCCATCATAAGGTGCACTGAGATTGAGGTTGAAGGTCACCAGGGGGCAGCACGTGCAATAACAGCAGGGTCCCTGATGCCAGGCAGTGAGAGGTGGGTGCCACCAGTGGAGGGGACCCTGACCTTCTGGCTTTGTCCTCAGATGTGAATGAATGTACCTCGGGGCAAAACCCGTGCCACACCACCACCCACTGCCTCAACAACATTGGGAGCTATGAGTGCCGCTGCCTCCCTGGCTGGAAGCCCATTCCTGGGTCCCCCGATGGCCCAAACAACACCGTCTGTGAAGGTCCAGAGCTCAGATGCCACATCTTAGAGACCCACACTCAGAACAGCTGATTGCACGCGTATTCAGTGGCACCCATACCACCCAAGCAGAATGAATGCTGGCGGTGCCCTGCTGTGCCAACCGTTAATTCTCTTGAGGCTCGATGGGAAAAGATCTGGGTGGGGGCGGGGATCCTGGGGAAGGAGCCGGGGTACTGAGGAGCAGGCTCCTTGGAGACCCCAGGCGACAGCTAATTACCAACTGGGACAAAGGTGTTTCAATAGTTCACAACCTGCACATCTGTACAGGGCTCACGTGCTATGTGTCAGGCCTCCCCACACTTCCCATAACTCCTGCATCACCAGGATGTGGGGTCGGCAGGGGACGTCACCTCCAGCCAAGGTGGGAGGTACTAATATGAGGAAAGGGGGCGGGACACAGAAGGAGAAGGGCCTGAGTCCCATCTTTGTGTCCCCAGATGTGGACGAGTGCAGCTCCTGGCCGCCTGTGTGCCACAACTCCACCGTCTGCATCAACACCATGGGCTCATACAGGTGCCGCTGCCGCCGTGGCTGGGAGCTCAAACCCGGATTCCAGAATAAGCAAACGGACACCACCTGTCAAGGTACCTGGTCTGACCTGACCCCAGCCGCCATCCCAACACACACAGACACTCTCACACCTAATAAATGGCTGTTTTATTGCCTGCAGAGATGTCCTTCCCTGCCTGGACCGAACCCCCTGGAATCAAGAGCCAGGTGGGTGGCCCCAGCAGGGACCAGGAGGCAGGAATCCCTCTGTGCCGCCCGCCTAATTCCCCCAATTTCCCCAAGCTCCCCCCACCCCCCACCCCAACACACATACGCGAGGCTCTCTGACCCGCCCCTTCTCCTCTCTTCCCAGGGACTCTCCCACTTCTTTAAAAGAGTCCAAGTTCTGCGCAGAGACTTCAAGCCGGCCTTGGCTCAGGACACCATCGAGGTAAGAGCACAACTCAGGAGAAGAAAGAGAACCTGGGCATCCCATAGAGGCCTGGGAGGAGGCCGCCCCATCACCATGACAGCTTCTCTGAGACCCCACGGAGGGTGGGAGAGCAGACACGCCAGTATTCACACTGCTGGGCACCCACCTGCACCCACAAATGACTTTTCTTCTTGCTGTTTCTGGACATTGGGCTTTATGTCATTCTTGGCATTTGTGAACAGGGTTGACCATGAGCGCTGGATTCCAGGGGCAAAGACCCAGGGAATCAGCCCCAGTACCACATTTATGTACCAATCAGTTTGTAGGGGCTGTTCTCCGGGGCTGAGTGGGCAGGGTCTTCGTGGCTCGCTGGCTCCATTCACTCATCCCCCCCACCCCCAGGAACTCATACGGGGGGTGGATGAGTTGTTGCAGACCCCGGAAGACTTGGAGGTGCTGCCCCGCTCAGAGCAGCACCGTGTGGCCATGAACCTGCTCGCTGGCCTGGAGGACGTCCTGAGAAACATAAGCCAGGCCCTGCCCAGTGGGACATTGACCTTCAGTGCGTTTGCAGGCACAGGCAAGTACTGGGATCTGCCCCCGGCTCCCGCCCTGCCCTGCCCCACCTGTTTATCCCCCAACCTCACTGGAGCCAGTGACCATGCTTGTATCTCAGTGTTACCCTCCCTAAACCAATTAAAAGGTTGAAAAGAAACGAATAAAACTGTAAATCGTATACATTTTCATTGTAATATACATTATCAGCAGAGGAAATCATTCTAATGAAGAATTTAAGATACAAAATGGAAACATCTTCAAAAGAAGACAATTTATTAAATTTTTCAGAATGTAAATTTTGTATTATTTGATATTTAAGTTCATCACCATTTTATTACTTAATTTTAGTTTTTAAGGTTTATTTACTTTTGGGAGCGAGAGAGACAGAGCTGGAGCGGGGGAGGGGCAGAGAGAGAGGGAGACACAGAATCTGAAGCAGGCTCCAGGCTCTGAGCTGTCAGCACAGAGCCTGACATGGGGCTCGAACTCACTGACCACCTTTTGTGTAGCCATTCATTCCCTGTTGGACATTTGGGTTGACACCTTTTGACTATTTTGAATAGCGTTACTATGAATATTTCTGGATGAGTTTTTGCTTGAATAACTGTTTTCGGCTCAATGTATATAGACGTAGGGGTGGAATTTCTCAGCAATATGGTAACTCTGTGTTCCATTTTTTGAGGAATGACCAAACTAGTCTTCCAAAATGGCAGTGCCATTTTACATCCCCATTGGTAACACACAATGGTTCCAATATCCATATTCTCAGCCACACTTGGTGCTTACATTTTGTTTTCTAATAGCAACTTCAGTGTATGTCAGGGAATATCTCATTGTGGGTTTGATTTGCATTTCCCAAATGACTAATGATATTTAATACCTTTTCACATGATTGTTGAATATTTGTATATAATATATATATATATATGAACTTATATACTTTTTTTTTGGAGACATCTATGCAAGTCCTTTGCCTATTTTTAAATCAGGTTGTTTGGCTTTTGGTTGTTGAGTTGGGAGAGTTCTTTATGTGCTCTAATGGTAGACTCTATGAGACATGTGATTTGCTAATTTTTTCTCCCATTCCACAGATTATCTTTTTACTTTTTTTTTTTACTTTTTTTTTTTTTTAACATTTATTTATTTTTGAGACAGAGAGAGACAGAGCATGAACAGGGGAGGGGCAGAGAGAGAGGGAGACACAGAATCTGAAACAAGCTCCAGGCTCTGAGCTGTCAGCACAGAGCCCGACGCGGGGCTCGAACTCACGGACTGTGAGATCGTAACCTGAGCCGAAGTCGGACGCTTAACCGACCGAGCCACCCAGGCGCCCCAATTGTCTTTTTACTTTAATGAACAGATGCTTCTGTCGGATGAAATCCGTTTTCTCTACTTTCTCTTTTTTTGCGTGTGCACTGGTGTCTTATCTAAGAATCCATTGCCAAATCCAAGGTTGTGAAGATTTACACCTGTGTTTCCTTCTGACGGTTCTAGTTTTAGCTCACAAATGTAGGTCTTTGTCCCATTTTGAGCTAATTTTTGTGTGTTGTGTGAGGTAGGGTCCCTTCTAACTGCGAGTGAAGATCCAGATGTGCAAGCACCATTTGCTGAAGAGACTTTTCTTTTTCCATTGACTAGTCTTGGCATCCCTTGTTGAAGAAAATCAGTTGGCCACAGATGTATGGGTTTATTTCTGGACTTTCAGTTTTATTTTATAGGTCTGTATGTCTATCTTTGTGCTAGTACCCTACTGTTCTGATTACTATAGATTAGTAGTAAGTTTTGAAATCAGGAGGTGTAAGTACTCCAATTTTTTTTTCATTTTCAAGATTATTTTGTGTATTAGGGCTCCTTGCAATGTCCTATGAATGTTAGGATGCACTGTTCCATTTCTGAAAAAAAAAGGTGGAATTTTGGTATGGGTTGCATTGAATCTGTAGCTCTCTTGGGAAATATTGCCATCTTAACAATATTATGCCTTTTATTTTTTTATTATTTTAAAAGATATTTATTTATTTTGAGAGAGAGAGAATGAGAGAAAGAAAGAGATGATGAGACAGAGAGAGACAGAGAGAGAGGGAGAGAGAGAAAGGGAGAGAAAGAGAGAGAATCACAAGCAGGCTCCACAACTCAGCACAGAGCCCAATGTGGGTTTCAACCTCACAAACTGTGAGATCACCATCTGAGCTAATATCAAGATGTTCAACTGACTGAGCCACTAAGGTGCCCCAATATTAAGCCTTTTAATCCACTAACATAGAATGTTTTCCTAGTTATTCAGGGTCTTTCATTTACTTCAAAAAATATTTTTGTACTTTTCCCTGATAAAAGTCTTGAACCTCCTTGGGTAAATTTATTCCTAATATTTTGTTGAAGATTCTTTTACATCCATGTTCATAAGAAATATTGGTCTATTGTTTTCTTTAATGGCTTTATCTGTTTGTTTGTTTTTAAATCAGAGTGATGTTGGCTTCATAACATTATTTAAGTAGTATTCCTTCCTCTTCCATTTTTGGATGAGTTCATAAAGGATTCTTGTTAATTCTTACTTAAATGGTTGGCAGAATTCACCGGTAAAGCCATCTGGTCGAGGCTTTTCATTTTGGGGAATTTTTGATTACTGATTTGTTCTTTTTGCCTGTTATAGGTCTGTTTGGACTTTAGTTATTTTTCAGTTACTTTTGTAGTTTGTGTGTCTCTAGGAATTTGTTAATTTCATCGAGGTTATCCAATTTGTGTAAAGTTGCTCATAGAATTTTCTTACAATCCTTTATAAATTCAGTGTGTGTGTGTGTGTGTGTGTGTGTGTGTATGTATGTATGTAAACACATATAAATGATAGTATTATTACAACCTCTACAGCCACAAATACTATCCTAACTCCCTTAATAACTCTGACATCTCATAGACCTGTCCCTGAAGGTGCAAGAACAAGGAGACAGAAATGTCACCTTGAGTCTGAACCAGGCAAAGATGCTGCTGAGCTTGGATGAGGTGCATGGATCTAGTGACTCAGGTAACGGCCGAGATGGGAGGTCACAAGACGCCCAAGGATGTGACAAACGGGGACCTGAAGCTTACGGGGTGGTAGGGGGCAGAGTGGGGCCACAAAGGGTCCATCTGAGGAAGAAGGGGCCCTGGTGGGCACCCCGAGGTATCCACATTGGCCTTGTCCTTCAGGTCCTTCTGTGGTGGGCCTCGTCTCCACTCCAGGGATGGGCAAGTTACTGGTCGAGGCGCCCCTGGTCCTGGACCCTAAGCAGCAGGCAGTTCTGCGTGAACGCAAGGAATGGCTGGGAGAGGTCTCCCCTGTCCTGCTCTCAGATGTCGTCTCTGCCTTTGTGAGCAACAAGGACACCCAGAACCTCAGCTCCCCTGTCACCTTCATCATCTCCCACCGCGTGAGTCCTGGTGGAATGGGTCTGTGGCTGGGCAAGGAACTGGTCTGGGTCCGGGGCTCAGCCTCACTGTCGAGATCACCCTTTGTGTCCTGGGGGCCTCCTCCATGGGCGCCTCCTTCCCCCAGGAAAGCCCTTTGCAAACCAGCTTTGGATAAGAGTCTCCAGCTCCCACCGATGCTCTCTTCCTACAGTTGGTGACGCCCGGGCCAACGCAGAAGGCGTTCTGTGTCTTCTGGGAGCACAGTCAGGATGGAGGCGGTCATTGGTCCACCACGGGCTGCGAGATGGTGGACACCAGAGACGCCAGCACCACCTGCCAGTGCTCCCACCTCAGCAGCTTTGCCGTCCTCATGGCCCACAGCCACGTGCAGGTGAGATCCCTGAGAGAGGCTGCTTTCCAAGTCTATCGCTCTCGAACATGTTTCCCCACATGTAGGAGCTTAAAGAAACATAAATTTATGTCTCGTGGTTTCTGTGGGACGAGAATCGGGCGTAGCGTAGCTGAGTTGCCTGCTCTGGGTCTTACAAGGTTGAGACCATTGAGTCAGCCAAAGCTGCATTCTTGTCGGAGGCTTGGGGTCCTCCTGTGAGCTCCCTGGTTGCTGGCAGAATTCTGTTCCTTGCAGTTGTAGGACTGGGGTTCCACTTTCTTTCCAGCTGCGAGCAGGGGACCCTGCTCAGCTCCTAGGGGCTACCTGCATTCCTTCTCTCTAGGCCCCACACAGTGTATCAACATTTCTCTCCAGAGGCCAGCAGGAGAAGCTCCCTCACCTCAAACGCCCTCAAACTTTGAATCCTTTTCTCTAGGAAGAGCCTAGAGCTTTGAGAGCTCACTGATTAGGCCAGGCCCACACAGGGTGATGAAATTCCACTTGAAGTCAACTGATATAGGACCTGTGACTGTGATGTCCTTTTTGCTGGGTCCCAGGAGGAGGATCTTGTGATGGTTGTCATCACCTACGTGGGGCTGGGCCTCTCTCTGCTGTGCCTCCTCCTGGCAGCCCTCACCTTCCTCCTGTGCAAAGCCATCCAGAACACCAGCACCTCGCTCCACCTGCAGCTCTCGATCTGCCTCTTCCTGGCCCACCTGCTTTTCCTCACGGCCATCAACCAGACCAAGATCAAGGTACTGACACTGTCACAGAGGACCCCCTGCCCTGAGCCACGGGACGCTCAGTTCGTGGAGCCCTGCTGCACTGATACCTTAACACAATATCGTTGGGTGACAGGGAGGCTGGAGGGGTAAATAGCCTATTTCATGTTGACTGATGAAACAGAAGACAATCCTCTCTCAACAACTCGACCCTATATATATATGAGTTCTCCCCGCTGGAAGGTATGGGAGGGGTCCTGGGGCCACCCTCCTCCCTGACAGTCCCTCCTGGTGACTCCTTCCTCCTCCCCCAGCTGCTGTGCACCATCATCGCGGGGGCCTTACACTATCTCTACCTGGCCTCCTTCACCTGGATGCTGTTGGAGGGTCTACACCTCTTCCTCACGGCACGCAACCTGACGGTGGTCAACTACTCCAGTGTGAGCAGGTTCATGAAGAGACTCATGTTCCCTGTGGGCTATGGAGTCCCGGCTCTAATCGTGGCCATTTCTGCTGCATCCAGACCTTCCCTTTATGGAACACTCACCAGGTAAGTGCAAATTCCCACTACCCCTATCTTCTCCAGCAGGATCATGGCCACCACCAGAACGAGAGGAGTATTTTTTATTATGCCCAAGCAGAACACAGAGAAGACATGCTAAGTAATCACCCTTAGGACATCTTTCTGGTGGGAAGTTATAAGTTAAGCAGAATGTCTTTAAATTTCTGTCCTTTGAATAGCAAGACTGAAATCAAGAGACGCGCTTAGGGCATCATTAAAAAAATAGAATCTACTTCTCTCTCCAAATCCTTTAAGATGTTCCAGTTTTTTAAAAATTTGGAGTTATAGAGCTGATTTATGTAATCAAGTAATAGATTTTTATATCACGGTTAAGATGTACAAGGTACTTACTTTATGCCATGAATTTTTCTAGCCATTTTTGTATGCATTAACTCGGTGAATACTCACACTAAAACTATGAAGTAGGCAGAGCCATTTGCCCCGTATTACAGGTGAGTAAACCGAGCCACACGTAATCTCATTAAATGCCCCAAGGGGAATGGCTAATCAGTGGCAGAACTAGGATTCAAATCCAGCGAGTCGAGCTTTAGAGTTTGTACTCTGACATTTCCACCGTTAATGCTTGGTTTCACGTTTTTACATTTTTCTGGAAGTATATTTCACATACCCTAAAACTGACTCTTGGAAAGTGTACAGATTAGTGTTTTTTAGAATGATCATAGAGTTATGTATGCGTCACCAGGACATGCGGACATGACTGGAACACCTTCAACCCCCTAGAAGAAACCTCACACACAATAACATTCCCTCCTCAGTCCTGTTACCCTCTTCTACCCCAGCCCCCTGGGCCACCACTAATCTACCTTCTGTCTCTAGGGATCTGCCTTTTCTGGAAATTTGACTTAAGTGAAATCATACCTGTGGTCTCTTGCGACTGGATTCTTTCACTTCGTAGGATGCTTTCAAGGCTCATCCATGTTGTAGCAAGTATCATGACTTCATTCCTTGTGGTTCCTTGCTGCTGCTGGTGGTGTTTTGTAAATAATATTCCATTATACAGATATACTGCATTTTTTCAATCTATCATTTGAGAGGCTCTTGGATTGTTTCCATTTTTTTTTTTTAAAAGGAGGCTTCATGCCCAGAGCAGGGCTTGAACTCACGACCCTGAAATCAAGACCTGAGCTGAGGTCAAGAGTCGGACGCTTAGCCAACTGAGCCACTCAGGCGCCCCAGGTTGTTTCCATTTTTGCCATTATGAGTGATGCTGCTATAAATATACATGTGTAAGTTTTGGTGTCAACATATGTTTTCTTTTGTTTTGGATATATATCCATTTGTGGAACTGCAGGATCACCTTGCAGATCTATGTTTAGCACTTTGACAAACTGTCATCTGTTTCTCCAAGTGTCTGCCCCAGTTTCTGTTCACACAAGCCACATGTGAGGGTTCTAACTGCTCTGCATTGTCATTGGCCCTGGGTCTGGAGTTCTCACTCGTCCAGCAAGAGAGTGGATGCAGGATTAAAATGCGAGAGAGGCTAATGTCCGGGAGGAGACAAGAGCCCCAGGCAAGGGTCCTTGCTCTGTTTTTATTAGGATCAGAAGGCTTACAGGCATGATGGACGTGCACAAAGAAATGAAACTGTGAACATTACCTCATGGGCGTGAGGAAAAGGGGGTTTTGAAGATATGCGGTGGTAGGGGTTGGGTCAATACAACACAAAGTCCTGGAGCCAAGCAGGTGGTTGTTTACAGCAGACATGAAACGCCACATCTGTTTACCTAAACTTGCCTAGGGCACAAGAAAGAAAGAACATGCTACCTCAGGGTCAACGAGGCATGTTTCTTTTGCTAATTAGCTCCATTCTGGGCAACTTCGCCTTACTGAGGTCTATAGCCCTGTTTACCTGTTTACCTATTTGGGTCCTTCCTTTCTTGGAAAGCAGCTTTCTGCTATTGTACTAAGTTGGGAGGCATTTCCACCCTGAATACCTAATCTTGTTTACCTAATCTTGGATGCATTCATCCTCTGGCTTTCTATTTCCTTATGCCTTGTTAACCCATCGGTGCAAGCTCAGGGATTCTTAAGCTTATTCCCCACACTCTGCCTCATCAACACTTATTTTCTGCATTTTTAATATTAGCCTTCTGCATGAGTTTTAAGTGTTCTTTCATTGTGGTTCAGACTTGCAATTCCCCAATAACTAGTGATGCTGAGTGGCTTTTCACGTGTTTATTGACCATTTGCATATCTTCTTTGGAGGAACACCTTTTCAAACCTTTTGTCCATTTAAAAAAAACATTTTTTTTAAAGCTTATTTTTATTTTTGAGACAGAGAAAGACAGAGCATGAATGGGGGAGGGTCAGAGAGAGGGAGACACAGAATCTGAAGCAGGCTCCAGGCTCTGAGCTGTCAACACAGAGCCCGACGCGGGGCTCGAACTCACGGACTGTGAGATCATGACCTGAGCCGAAGTCGGATGCTTAACCGACAGAGCCACCCAGGTGCCCCACCTTTTGTCCATTTTTAAATTCGGTTATTTGTCATCTTGCTGAGTTTTTGAGTTCTTAGTATATTCCGGATGGTAGTGCCTCATCAATTTGTGATTTGCAGATATTTTCTACCTCTCCATGTCTTTTCACTTTCTTGCAAAGTGAAAAGTTTAAAGCAGAGAAGTTTTTTAATTTTGATGAAGTCCACTTAGTTTTTCTTTTGTTGTGCTTAGGATTTTTGTGCTTTTTGTGCTTAGGATTTTGTATCTAAAAAACCATTGTGCAACCTAATATCCCTACCTTCCTTTCCTCCTCCTTTTTATTATTGCTGTCATAAAAATTATATCTTTGTACCTTACAAGCCCATTGACACAGTTTTAAAAGTATTGCTTTGCGTGGTTATCTTTTAACACAGGAGAAGAAAAGGATTACAAACAAAAATATACTTCAGTGTCTTTCGTAATACCCACATAGTTACTTTTATTGGTGCTCTTTATTTCTTTGTTTGGATTGAAGTTACTCTCTAGTCTCCTTTCATATCAGCCTGACTTATTTAGGGTTTCTTGTGACCAATTAGCAAACAAGAATGATCTTATTTTTATCTTGAAATGCCTTCATTTCTTCATTTCTCAAGGAGAATTTAGCTGGATACAGAAGTCTTGGTTGACCATCATTTTTTTTTTTTTTTTGATACCTTGAAGATGATATTCCACTGCCTTCTCCATGATCTCAGGCAAGAAGTCACTTGTTAATCTTATTGAGGGTCCCTTGTACATGAAAAATCAACTTTCTCCTGCCACTTTAAAGATTTTGTCTTTGCCTTTTTTCAATAGGTCTATGATGCGTTTCAGTGCGGATCTCTTTGAATTTATTCCACTTGTAGTTCCTTGAGCTTCACCTTTGGGAAGTTTTTAGCCATTCATTCTTTAAGTATTTTTCTGCCCTTTTTGCTTTGTCTTCTGGGATTCCAACTGTGTATGTGTTGGAGCACTTGTCCTATGCCATAAATCTCTTGAGGTTCTGTTCATTTTTCTTCATCCTATTTTCTTTCTGTTCCTCAGACTGCGTAGTTTCTGTTGATGTATATTCAAATTTATTTATTTTTTTTCTTTTACCAGCTCAAATCTGTTGTTGAGCCCTTCTGGTGAATTTCTCACTTCAGTTTTTGTATTTCTCAACTCTAGAGTTTCTATTTGGTTCCATACAGAATATCTCTTGCTTTATTCATATCCCTTATTTGGTGAAACATTGTTGTCCTACTTTTCTTTCATTTTTCAGAAATGGTTTTGTGTTTTTAATATATTTGTAATAACTGATGTAAAGACTTTATCTACAAGATTCGAAGTCTGTGCCTTCTCAGAGATGCTTTCTTTTGACTGATTTTTTTCCTCTGTGTATGTTGCACATTTTCCTGTTTCTTTGGGTATATTATACTTTTTTGTGAAAACTCAATATTTTAGATAATATATTGTAATCCTGCTGTTTCAGTTTCCTCCACCCTTCAAGATATGTTGTTATTTCTGGTTTGTTGGTGTCTTTGTTTGTTTGTTTAGTGACTTTCCTGGATTAATTCTGTAGATTGGCCATTCCTTGCAGTGTGTGTTCCCTGAGTTCTCTGCTAGCTTTTTTAAAGTTCTTATTTTTGTTTTTAATCATGGGTTCCTAGGGTGTTGGTCGCACCTGGGTCAGTTTATTTAGTGGCCACCAACTGTTTGTTCCGGAAGATTTCCTTAAATGCTTTGCCTATATACTTTGCATTCTTCTAAAAAGGTATCTGTGTGAGAAGACCGCACCTTCAAACTTCAGGAAGTTTACATAACAGTCTTAGCTTTCACTTTCTGATTGCACAAAGCCTCAAGGTCAGACAGAGGTCAGAGACTAGTGCTTTCTTTTCTCCCCATGCCTTTTTTGAGTGGAGCCATACCCTTATGCATCCTCAGATTTGCAGGAATATTTCAGAGATTTTCAAAAATTTTCATCGTCCTTGAGTGGTCCAGTATTTCCTTTTAAATTCCCGGACAAGTTCTTTTTTTTTTTTTTTTTTTTTTAAATGTTTATTTATTTTTGAGACAGAGAGAGACAGAGCATGAACGGGGGAGGGTCAGAGAGAGAGGGAGACACAGAATCCGAAACAGGCTCCAGGCTCCAAGCGGTCAGCACAGAGCCCGACGCGGGGCTCGAACTCACGGACCGCGAGATCATGACCTGAGCTGAAGTCGACTGCTTAACCGACTGAGCCACCCAGGCGCCCCCCGGACAAGTTCTTTTGATCCCACCTGAAATCACAGACTTAGGCAGCTGGGAATGGGGCCATAATTTGTTATTGTATTGATAATGCCCCAGAGTCAGCTCTCCTCTCCCCCATGATTTCTCAGTCGAATCAAATAGGCACCAAATTTAGAGAATAAAGAGTTAGGAAACTACAGAGTTAGAAAAAAACTTGGTTGTGTTCTGGGGGTGATGATGATGTGTTTTACGGAGCTTCCAAAATAGTCAGATCTCTCTGCTGTCTTCAACGTTGTCAACTTCTGGCTGCTGCACCACTAAGCTGGGGAGAGACAGAACTGAGATAGCTCTGAGTTAAAACATCCCAGACTCCTTTCTCCCCACAATCTTATTGAGGTTCAGTAGTGTCTCTTGGTTAGACTATTTTTCAACTTGTTCTGTGGTGCTGGGTAGTTGCCACAGTTCCAAAGTGGTTGGTTTTAGTTGTTTTGCTTGTATCTTTGCTGTTTTAGAAGGAGAGCAAGTTCATCAAGGTCCTTACTCCTCCACTCAGGAGGTCAGTTCCCAGAACATGCACTATTAACCACAACGTGCTGCTAAAACGTATGCTCACCTGATTCACCTGAGCTGTCTCCAGGTGTCTTTCTTGGACACTGTAGTTCTTTCTTGCTTACATTCTTTTTCGTCTATACTTCAGTTGTCCTGAAATGGCCTAGCAAACTGTCCATTGCTCTTTTCATTTAAAAAATTTTTTTTCATGCTTTTTAAAGTTTATTTTTGAGACAGAGAGGGACAGAGCACGAGTGGGGAAGGGACAGAGAAAGAGGGAGACGTGGAATCCGAAGCAGGCTCCGGGCTCTGAGCTGTCAGCACAGAGCCCAATGTGGGGCTCGAACTCATGGACCATGAGATCAAGACCTGAGCCGGAGTTGGTTGCTTACCCAACTGAGCCACCCAGGTGCACCTGTCCACTGTTCTGAAATGCCCTGCTCACTCTCTACTTTACCCTAATGTAGGATCAAAAGTGAATTCTGTCACTATCAGTAAAATCTTCAGCAATAGGCCTAAGCTCTCTATGCATTAATTACCAATGTGTGGTCATAAGAGAATATCTGTTTTGTGCTGGGGTTAAAATTAAATCAAATAACTCACCAACAAAAGACAAATAGCTCAAGTTAAAAATGGACAAAATAGGGGCCCTTGGCTGGCTCCGTTGGAAAAGCATGCGACTCTTGATCTTGAGGTCATGAATTCAAGCCCCCATGGGGGGCTATAGAGATTATTTGAATAAACAAATGAACTCAAAAGTGGACAAAATATTTTAATAGACATTTCTCCAAAGATAGGTAAATGGCCAATAAGTACACGAAAAGATGCTCACTAGCCTTAGTCATCAGGAAAATGCAAGTCAGAAACTGTAAATGAGATATTACTTTATACCTATTAGTTGAAATGGTTAAAAAAAAGACAATAAACACTACTTTCCAGGATGTGGAAAATTCGGAACACTCCTACATTGCTGGTTGGAATGTAAATGGTGCGGTCACTTTGGAACACAGTTTGACAGTTTCTCACAGGGTTAAATATAGAGCTACCACGACCAACCAACACCACTCCTGGGTACATACCCCAAACAAATGAAAACATAGGTTCACACACGGGGCGTCTCAGTGGCTCATTTGGTTAAGCAGGTCAGGTCGTCATCTCCCGCTTTGTGAGGTTGAGCCTTGTGTTGGGCTCTGTGCTGACAGCAGAGGGCCTGCTTGGGATTCTTTCTCTCTCTCTCTCTCTCTCAAAAAAAATAAACTTAAAAAAATCAACCTTGTACGAGACGCCTGGGTGGCTCAGTCGGTTAAGCCTCCGACTTCAGCTCAGGTCATGATCTCACGGCTCGTGAGTTCAAGCCCCGCGTCGGGCTCTGTGCTGACGGCTCAGAGCCCGGAGCCTGCTTCCGATTCTGTGTCTCCCTCTCTCTCTCTCTGCCCCTCCCCCGCTCGTGCTCCGTCTCTCTCTCTCTGTCTCTCAAAAGCAAATAAATGTAAAAAACCCCACCAAACCCTTGTACACGAATGCTCATAACAGCAGTATTCAAAATTGGAGACAACTGAAAACAACCGAATGCCCCTCAACTGACGAATGGATAGGCCACGTATGATCTGACCACACACAGAATATCATTTAGCCGTGAGAAAAAGAATGAGACATATTGTTTTCAGCCATAAATATGTGCTGTGATGTGAACGGACTTTGAAAACACGGCGCTGAATGAAAGAATTCAGTCACGAAAGGCCACATATCGCATGATACTATTTATGTAAAGTGTTCACAGTAGGCAAATCCATTAGGTGAGAAGGCAGATTAACAGTGCCCTGGGGCTCCGGTGGGAGTGGAGTAGGAACACAGTGACTGCTTCTGTGCATGAAATGTCTTTTTTTTAAACGATTTTGGCTGAAGTCCTCACGCTTTATTTTTTACTTATTTTTAAAAAAAATGTGTATTTATTTTTGACAGAGAGAGAGAGCAAAAGCAGGGCGGAGGGCGGAGAGAGAGGGGGACAGAGGATCTGAAGCCGGGGCTCAGCCTCACAAGCCTGGAGGTCACGACCTGAGCCGAAGTCAGACGCTCAGCCCATTGAGCCACCCAGGCGCCCCGGGAACGAAATTTCTCTTAAGGAGTCGCAAATGTCCTCGAGTCAGATTTTGGTGCTGGTCGCACAACTCTGCGAGTATTCTAAGGATCACTGAACTGTGTGGTTTAAATGGGTGAATTTTATGGTATGTAAAAGATATCTCCATAAAGCCATGAAAAACAAAATTAAAATAAGTTGATGGGTTTTGCAGCAGGATGAAAAAAAATTAGATTGAACAGTGCAAGAAAGGCCCCTAAAACCATGTTAGGGATGGCTCACACGACTCTCCCGAACTGTTAACATGTTTGTGGGCCTCTCCCTTGCTCCAACACTGTTTATCTCAGTAACATCATTCCCCATTAATATCTCAGCTAAGGGGTGCCTCGATGGCTCAGTTGAGTGTCTGACTCCTGGTTTCGTCTTAGGTCACGACCCTGGGGTGGTGGGATTGAGCCCCAAATTGGGCTCTGTGCTGAGCGCAGAACCTGCTTAAGATTCTCTCTCTCTCTCTCTCTCTCTCTCTCTCTCTCTCTCTCTCTCTCTCTCTCTCTCTCTCCTTCCACACCTCTCCCTTGCTTGTGCTCTATCTAAAACAAAACAAAACAAAACAAAACAAAACAAAACAACAGAAAAAAAAAACAACTCAACTAAACATATAATTTCCTTAGGGAATCTTCCTTCACCATCCAAATCCCTCAGATTCCAAACTAAGCATGACATCCAATGCTACATTCTTATAGCTGCACATTTTTATTGTTACAGTATGTTTAATTATGTGTCTCCTACTCCACGTGAGATTTGTGGGTCTTAAGACTGTTTACTTTCTTTGCCAATGACAGAGCCTGTCACGGAAGAGTCAGTATTTGTTGATGAATGAATGAATGAATGAATGAACGAATTTATATAATTGTTCTACATTCCTCAGGATGAATGCATTTTTTACTCTCTCTCTCTTGCTCAGCTGCTGGCTCCATCCAGCAAAGATGTTTATATGGAGCTTCCTGGGACCAGTCTGTGTCATTATCTCTGTGAGTGATGATGTCAGAGCATCCTTAATGCTCAGCTGAGGGTCATTAGAAGAGCAGAATTATAAGGGGGGGGGCGGTGACAGGGGCAGGAATGTCCCTGGATTGTCATTTTTTTTTGGGGGGGGGTTTGGTTTTCTAAGACTGCTCCTAAAACTATGAGCTCTAACACGGTTACTTAATATGAAAACGACTTAAATGTGGGATTGATGTGGGGCAGGCTGGGAGACAGATACCCGACTGAAATTGTACTCAATAAACCTTCTGTGGTTTCCCGAAGGTCAATTTAGTGTTGTTTTTCATGACCCTCTGGATTTTGCAAAGCAAGCTGTCTTCCCTCAACAGCGACGTATCCACCCTCCAGAACACAAGGTAAGGTGGAGGAGAGAGTGACAACCCCACGGGCATAGGTGGTCCAAAGGGCAAAGCCGTGTGCCTCGGTGGTCCTTAGTGTTTCTTCTGAGGGGACCCAGAGTAAAGAGGTGTAGTTGACCTTCTCAGTCAGAAGAGCTGGCACTCTGGCCGAAATGTTCTGTCCATTTCTAGCCCCAGCTTGTTGCTTCCCTCAGCAACAGGAAGAATTGACCTTGGTCACTAAACATTCTTTGGACTTTTGCCAGGGAATCCTAGGACGAAGGTGCAGGGAACATTTATGTTCCCACGAAGCACTTAGAAAAGCCTGTGGCTGTTTCCACAGCCCAGCCTCCACTTGCTGCCCCGCTCAGTGCAGGCTCCTTCTCACCCTTATTCCCGTCCTTTCTCCGGAGAAAATCCTAGCCAGTGTCGAATCTTCTGGGAGGCGAGGGCAATCCTTTGTTCCAGCGACCTTTGTGCAGATTTAATGCTATTTCTTCCACGTTCCTACCGTTATCCTTTCCAAATGAAAAGAGAAATCTTGCCTTTTTTTTTTAAAATTTTTTTTTTAACGTTTTATTTATTTTTGAGACAGGGAGAGACAGAGCATGAACAGGGGAGGGTCAGAGAGAGGGAGACACAGAATCGGAAACAGGCTCCAGGCTCCGAGCTGTCAGCACAGAGCCCGACGCGGGGCTTGAACTCACGGACCGCGAGATCATGACCTGAGCCGAAGTCGGCCGCTTAACCGACTGAGCCACCCAGGCGCCCCTGTTGTTTTTTTTCAAGTTTATTTATTTATTTTGAGAGAGAGAGAGAGAGAGAAAGAATCCCAAGCAGGCTCCACACTCACAGTGTGGGGCTCGAACTCACAAACCACGAGATCACGACCTGAGCTTAAGTCAGCCACTCAATGGGGTCACCCAGGTGCCCTTTGCCTTTGTTATTTTTAATGCTCAGGTCCCAGCACAGAGCCTCCTCGGTGGTGTTGGTTGAATGAATTTCAGGATCTCCAGGGAGCACCGTAAAACTTTTGAAACTTACATTGTGAGGTATCCCTATCCTCCTCAATGCAAATCAAGACACTCTCCTGGTCCCAAGTGGTATTTTGGCTGTGGGGAATCACTGACAGTAAAGATCAGAGCCGATCACAAGTCAGTCTGAGAACTCGTCACCGACAGGGGGTGACGCAGCCTCCGTGGGGCGGGGAGGAGAATGGCTTGCGTTGCTCCCGGTGCATCACGAGCCTCGTCTCTCCTCCTACCCAGGATGCTGACATTCAAAACGACGGCTCAGCTCCTCATCCTGGGCTGCACGTGGTGTCTGGGCGTCCTGCAGGTGGGGCCAGCTGCCCGCGTCATGGCTTACCTCTTCACCATCATCAACAGCCTGCAGGGAGCGTTCATCTTCCTGGTGTACTGCCTCCTCAGCCAGCAGGTACCACGGTCCGGCCCCCGTCCGGGACTCTTCCTGTCCCCGCCCCGCCCAGTGAGCTGACCCAGAGCGTGCTTCGCCCCTGCAGGTCCGGGAGCAGTACGGGAAATGGTTCAGAGGGGTCAGGAAAGCCAAAGCCGAGCCTGAGAATTACACGCTGTCCAGCAGGGCCGTGTCTGATGCCTCCACCCCCAACACGGTAGGATCGCCTTCTGCTCCCACAGCCCTTCCCTAACTGATCCGCTTGAGGGCTGTCCTTGTCCAAGTATAGTGCTTGGTCACACTGAACAACTTTACACGCAGCGGATAGATGACGCTCTAGGGTGGTTCCCCCTGGGTTTGCGTTTGACTCATGGACTATTACCCACGGTCTGTTGGAAAGGTTTGTTTAAGACTATATGTTGTTCTTAGTCCTCAGGGAACCGTGTTCCTCTTAACTCTTACACACCAACACTCTTATTACACACCTGCCGTGTGGCAGGCATGGCTACCCAAGCAAACAAGAATCAATGATCTGAAGGGGTGATGCGCGTTCTCGTCAGAGCTCCATTATCCTTATCCTTTTTCTCTACACCCACCCGTATCGCACAGTCACTGAGCAGAAAAGGCAAAGGCCCAGAAAGGCAACCATGGGGAAGGTTGGTGTGCGTATTTATGAATTAAACAGAAAGAAGTGTTGGCTGGCATTTTGGACTTTCTCACCAGACCGCCTGGTATTTTCCGCACCCTCTACCCACTGCGGAGCCAGGAAGGAACAACAGCAATGGCGTAGGATAATTCGTGGCGATGGCTACCAAGAGCCAACACCTACTGGTTTAGACTTAACCAAGTTCTTTTAAAAAAGTTTTTAAGTGCTTATTTACTTTTGAGAGAGAGACAGAGACAGAGCGTGAGCAGGGCAGGGACAGAGAGGGAGACGCAGGATCCGAAGCAGGCTCCAGGCTCCGAGCTGTCAGCACAGAGCCCGACGCGGGGCTCGAACTCGCGAACCGTGAGATCATGACCTCAGCCGAAGTCGGACGCCCAACCCCTTAACCAAGTTCTTTTCCTATGTTTTCTCACCTCTTCCACTTTCTGTGAAATCCCTTGGGTCTTCCTTCCCATCTAAAGGAGCCCCCTATGCTGCCAGGAAGTCCTTCTGTGTTTCTCTCTTTACCTTGTTCACCCAACCTCCACTACCACTGGTTCTGCCCCCGAATCTTCTGTCTCTTCCCTCTTTTGCAGGAAATGTTCTCACCACCTGTTTCACAGGGAAAATCAGAGCCCTCACGATGACACCTTGTGAACTCCATGCCGTTGGCTATTCCAACCAAACATCCTCGTGCATCCTTTTCACATCCCCGTATCATGGATGCGGTCTCTCTCCTGCTCAGTAGAGACTGCTTCCACTTGCTCTTTGGATCCCATCGTCATGCCTTATCAGTTATCTTTAAGTTACTGTTCACACGTTCTCCCTCTCTCCTTCCCCTTCCCTCTGTTACCATCTGGGAATATTCCTCCCATAGTCAAGCAAACATGTTTGGTTCTCTTCTATCTTAAAAAACAGGTACCACTGGGGTGCCTGGGTGGCACAATCGGTTGAGCGTCCGACTTCAGCTCAGGCCATGATCTCACAGTTTGTGGGTTCGAGCCCCGTGTCGGGTTCTGTGCTGACAGCTCGGAGCCCGGAGCCTGCCTCGGATTCTGTGTCTCCCTCGCTCTCTGTCCCTCCCCTGCTCGTGCCCTACCTCTCTCTGTCTCTCAAAAATAAATAAAAATGTTAAAAAAAAAATTAAAAGCATGTACTACTTACCTTTTTTTAGCCACAGATTAAGAGCTGACTTTTCTCTCTGTCTCCATTTCCTTGCCTTAAACTCACTCTCTCAACCTAGCAAATATGGTTTCTTTTCCCCGTCATGCCCTGAAACAAACATCTTTTAGACCCACAATGATCTCCATGGCCCTACGTTTTCTCAGAAACTTGTGACACTGATTCTCAGTCCTTTCTCATGAAACACTCCATCCTTATCCCCTCTAGATTCTACTCACATGCCCTTCTCTCTCTATGAGAGAGAGACAGAGCGCGAGCAGAGGAGGGACAGAGAGACAGGGAGACACAGAATTGGAAACAGGCTCCAGGCTCTGAAACATCAGCACAGAGCCTGATGCGGGGCTCGAACTTGTGAACCGTGAGATCATGACCTGTGCTGAAGTCATTCACCTAACCAACTGAGCCACCCAGGCGCCCCTTCACTGTGCCTCTTTGGAACAAAGGCTTTGCATATATTTCCTCTCCTTGAAACACTCTTTTGTTTTCCTTGACACAAAACTATGGAAGCCCTGAGATCTTAGCTCATGTGTCTATTCCTCTGAGAAGCCTTCTCTTCTCACTCAGATTAGGTCAGATTTTCTTGTTTTCCACTCTCATAGCCCCTAGGCTTTTCCTGCCGAGCATTTGTCAGAGTCATTTTACTCTTGGTGTTTGCTCTTTGATTAGTGTCTGTCCTCCCTCTAGATTTCAGCCCCAGCAGGCACCGTGTTGGTTTTCTCCCTAATGTATCCCCAACATTTCACACAGCGTCAGGCATACAGAAATGCTCCGCACATAATTGCTGTGTGGCTGATTAAATTAAATTAAATGAACACACCACAGCTGCAGAAGGGGCAGGAACTTGCTTGTTCGTCAATCTCTTCCCAACTTTCCAAGTGCTCAATAATTATCCAATGAGCAAACAAATGAATGAATAAATGAATGAATGAACTGCCTGACCAGGAGGGGAGTAAAATATTAGAACAAACTACTGATTAGTTTATGACGCCTCTTTCTTTCGGGAATTTCAAGACAATTCTCTGCCCTGTTTTTTTTTTTTTTTTTTTTAACGTTTATTGATTTTTGAGACAGAGAGAGAGCATGAACAGGGGAGGGTCAGAGAGAGAGAGAGGGAGACACAGAATCCGAAACAGGCTCCAGGCTCTGAGCTGTCAGCACAGAGCCTGATGTGGGGCTCGAACCCACGAACCGCGAGATCATGACCTGAGCTGAAGTCAGATGCTTAACCAACTGAGCCACCCAGGCGCCCCTCTGCCCTGTTGTTTTATTATTGACCATCATGTCTCCTTATTGACACCCAAGTATTTCCTTATGACCCAAGAGCATCGTGTAGATCTTAGTTCTCCAACTGAAACAGGTCTGGAATGAAATACCAGCTCTATCAAGGGCTTGCTATGTGAACTTGGTCAAATCGGTAAACATCTAAAATCTTTCACTGCCTCCTTCCTCTCTTCCATACACATGAGACAGTTTTCTTGGGTTCACTCAACTGGAACGAATTACTTGCTTCCACTTGCAGGCTTTCAGGTGCCTCATGCTTTGGTGGAAGGGGGCTGAACATCCCCCCCCCCCCCCCCACACACACTGTGAACGCTTTTTCAGCCAAGGATGTGGAGTGTAACTAGGCAGGACCAATGCAGCATCCCTCAGTGCAGATGTCATCTGTACAAGGGAAGGGTCCCAAAGATCTGAGATGCTCCATTCTGGCCGTATCACAGCCCTGTCCCACTCGGGGCTTGAGCTTACTCAGGAAGAATGTGACACTCAGCCCACACCTTTCTGTTTAGGGCATGCTAACAGTACTTAACCCTTCATGTTCTTGAATTAGCTCAGCGTCAGCAAGGCCATGTTTCCATCCCTGGGAGCTAGCTCCTAGGATCCCCTGACTAGGACCTGAGCTTCCCTTGCTCCAGAGCCCCAGAAGATGGATATTTCCATTCCTATACTTTGATTGTATTAGTTTCTTACCGCTGCCGTAAACAAGCTATCACAGACGTACTGCTAAAAACCACACAAAAATTTATCTTACAGATTTAGAAGTTCAAAGTTTTAAATGGGTCTTAGGGGACTAAAATCAAGGTGTCAGCCGAGCTGAATTCCTTCTGGAGACTATGGGGGAGTTTTGTTTTCTCATCTTTTCCAGCATCTAGAGGCTGCTGGTATTCTTTAGCTAGTGGCCCATTGATCCATTCACTTTTCTTTCTTTCTTTCTTTCTTTCTTTCTTTCTTTCTTTCTTTCTTTCTTTCTTTCTTTCTTTCTTTCTTTCTTTCTTTCTTTCTTTCTTTCTTTCTTTCTTTCTTTCTTCTTTCTCTTACTTTCTTTTTGAAAGAGAGAGAGAGAGAGAGAGAGAGAGAGAGAGAGGAACAGAGCACAAGCAGGGGAGGGGCAGAGAGAGAGGGAGACACAGAATCTGAAGCAGGCTCCAGGCTCTGAGCTGTCAGCACCAGGGCCCGACGTGGGGCTCGAACTCATGAACTGTGACATCATGACCTGAGCCGAAGTCGGATGCTTAACAGACTGAGCCACCCAGGCACCCCACCTATTGTATGTAGGTGAGGTTTGCCTATGGTAGAACCTCCAAAAATCTGCCTTATATTATAGTTTTTGAGTAAATATCTACCCCCTACCCTGAGATGATATGCCCAGAAAAGGAAAGAAACATACTTTCTGTGAGAAAACTAGCATCAGATAGCCAATGAAGGTGTCTAAAATGTAAGTAATCTGATCAGCTGTTTCTACTATCTGTGGGCAAAGAACCAAGCAAATCCATTGCTTAATGTGACTTTATCTTCGGCTGTCTCCTAAAACTTGGTGCCTCTGGTGTTTGAAGCTACAGGAGGGCCTCATCCTGGCATCTCTTCTGTGGCTTCCTGAAGCCTCGTTCAAGAAAAACAAAATATTTGCTCTTGTGTTCAGTTCTGAATAATTTCATGAAGCACAATTTTTATCAACTTATTGTATAGAGATTAGCATGGGAGCCTGCCCCACTCAAACACCAGAAATTACAGTGATCTTCCTGTAGACCTGGGAAGAAGTAACTTATATTGGGAATGGAAAGGATAAGGGGGAACAAGACGAAATCCATGTTTTTTACTTTACATCTTAGGTGATTGACGACACACAGTATTCCAGCCTTGCATTAATTTCCCTCCCCACTCTCCTTTATTTCTCCATGTGTAAAGCAACATTTTACAAACTCAGAAGCAGAGAGACCAGGACATATATCTTGAAACAGATCATTTTTTTTTTTCTGTAGCGCATTTCATTGTTCTTGTCTTCTATACCTTGGGGGTTAGGAAATGCAGGGAGATGGGACTTTTGAGGAAGACCAGTGTTTCTCAAAGTACATTGTGATATGGCCTTTATGATGTTCCTCTGACATAACCATCTGGCAAGAAAATTTGATGATTGAAACTCACAAAAAAATTGAAGGCTTCTTAAATTTCTTATTTATTTTTTCAATGGAAACTTTAAAATTATCTTTCTGTGGTCTTAGACATAATTTGTAAAATATTATTTTTTCTAGGTTAATTAAAACAACCTTTTGAATTATATATTCTTAAATCCGTGGAAAACTGGAACTGTTATTCTCTGAGCCCCTGCCAGAGGACAAGTAAGACTTTGTTGTGTGTGTTTCAAGAAATTCATCGTGTCGGCAATGTGAAAGACGTCAACCATGCTTGACATTCAGTTCCTGCAAAATCTGGAATTTTTATGTGCCTTTAAGTGTGCTTAGAAAACTTCCAACATAGAAAGGGCCAGCTGTGGCTCAATTTCTTGGTCACTCTGGGTTAAGCCCTTCACCGAAGCCTCTCCTTCCTACAAAGATGCGTCCAGATTTTGACAATCTATGAGCCAGAAAACTCACCTCAACGGATTTTCCTACGTACAACATTCATGGGGGGGTGGGGGGCGGCTAGGGAATTTACATATGAATTGGGTAGGAGGGCACAAACATTCAGTCCACAACAATCTGTAAGATGGAAAACCAGAAGAAAGGGGTACTGTGGTCTAGGGGATCCTGTGCCTGTGGGGACATGGTAGGCATGGGACAAACCCTCGTTGGGGAGGGCAGGTGGGAGAGAGCTCGAGGGTTATCTGATAGCAGCATCCCTAGATGGTTACGGTTTGGGAGGCAGATCTCAGCATTTGTCCCTTTATCTTCACTTTTAAAGCCTATCAAATCTTGTCTCCTTATTTATAATGGGAATAACAATGTTAATTTCCTGATGGGTCATTTTTGAATGTTAAGTGAGAAAATAAAGACTAAGTTCTGGTAGGAAACCCAAAGACAAGAGTTAACCAGGGCAAGTGGGCATGGCTGTTTTCTAGCTCATTTCCCCAGAATTCTGTCCTCAAGTTAGACACTGCCATGAGGCAAGTCTCTGAAGTGAGATTCCACTTCTCACACTAGAGCTCCAGTACAAGACCCATCCATCAAAGGTGGCAGCGAGGGACGAAGAGACAAGGTTGAAGAGGTCTTTCCCTTCAGCTCTCTGCTTTGGGGGGCGGCTGTGAGCAGCTTACATCACCACTTGCCCCCATTCCTTGATCTGATGGCTATTGTGTGGACGAGGAAGCAGGGACTCAATCAGGATTTAACACCTTGGTAGAGAACGTAGAATCTGGACACCAGAAGTATGTTACAAGAAGTTTTCAGAAGCTGAAAGTTAAGGAGCCCATGTGTCATGGAACCAGGAAGTTTAAAAGTCAGGGACCACAAAACCACAAACAGCAGAACATGCAGACTTAGAGTTGTCAAGTCCCAGGGACGACTTTGATATCCAGAGGTTGGGTGCTTGGGTCCTAGCCATGTAAGGTTGCAAGAGAGAGCATCTGGGATATGGAAGTTCCCAGGGATTCAGAGGGGGGCTTTAAAAAATGTTTATTTATTTATTTTTGAGAGAGAGAGAGAGAGAGAGAGAGAGAGAGAGAAAGAGAGAGAGAGAACAAGCAGGGAAGGGGCAAAGAGAGAGGCAGCCTCCAGGCTCTGAGCTGTAGCACAGAGCCTGATGTGGGGCTTGAACCCATGAACCACGAGATCATGACCTGAGCTGACGTAGGCTGCTTAACCGACTGAGCCACCCAGGTGCCCCAGAAAGGTGGGCTTAAGAAGTGAAATAGAAGCCAGGGCATTGGGGGAAGGAGTAGTAAAATAGAATGCATGGAGGGGACCGACCACTGGGGAATGCTAGGGGCTGAGCTAGATCAGTCATCCTTCCTTTGGGGCATTCTGGGCTAGGAGTTCCAAAGACTGATAGGTAGGGATAGGGGCCTGGGAAGAACTAAGTGAGATATTTTGTGAGTGAAGATGGGAAGATCAGGGATGGTGAGGGGGCTTGATAGGAATTGGGTTGTTTTGAGAGAAGCTGGTGTTAGGGGAACTGGGGAGACACTAGGTGGTGTGTAGGGGCTGGGGGGAAGTGGGAGCAACAGGGATTTGGAGAGAGACAGCATCAGGGGTGAGTACGGCCGTAGACAGGGGGTAGGGGATGGATGGGAGAGACTAGGAGGGACAGGGGATAGATAGAGGGAGACATGGAGGAATGGTGGCTGGAGGGTGCAGGAAGGTGCAGGAGTGGGGCCCCTTAGAGGGCTTGCGGGGATTCAGGACGGTGGGCTGAATAGGTCTGAGGTGGTATAACAACTGGGGGAACAGGAAGGGAGGGGGTGGGAAAATGGGGGAGGTTTGTGGACCAGAGGAAAAATGAGGTGAGCTGGTGGGACTGGAGCACCCAGGACACTCTGGGGATTATTGATCTGGCGATCTGGGATGGACAGAAGTCCAGTGGTTCTCAGGTGGCTGGAACCATTGAGTACAAGCAGGGTGGATGGAGGGGAGAACAAGGGGAAACAAGAATGTGTGGTTGTAAAAGAAGGCAGTGAAGTACAGGAGCCCTGGAAGCATGGGAAGGAGTGAGAACTTGGGGAGAAATTATAATAAATTTAATATGGGGCCAAGTATTTGGTAGAGACAGAGGAAGGCTAGAGGTGTTTGCATCCCTGGTAGGGCTCAGGGTGCCAGGTGAGGGGCTGAAAGGCTGCTGTTGAAATAGGGATATAGGAAAAGTGTGAGAAGAATGGGAAGGGTTGGGCAGATATATGAGACCAGGGAAGGAAATAGGTGATGGGTGTTTGAATGGAATCAGAATGTTCTTGGTGTTCTTTGCCATTGGGAGCAGGGTGACTCTGGACTTGGTGGAGGTTACTGGACTAGGGAGATTGGAATGGGAGAGAAAATGGGATGATGAAGGGGTGGGCAATGGTTTGTAGAAGGTGGGGGCAGGGTTTGCAGACTGAGGGAAGACTAGGTGGATAGAGGTAGGGGAATATAGTGATGTCGGCAGACCAAGATGGGAAGGGAGGTGGAGAAATGGACTAGAAGTAGTGAGGAAAGGGGAGAGCCTGGGGGAGCCTGGTGAAGAGACCTGTCTGAGGAGTTTCTTCAAGAGAAGAAAAAGGAGCAGCTGTGCCCACACCTCTCTTCTCTGCCCCTTCATCCATGGGCAGGTGTGCCATACAATGTCCTCGAGCAATTATAGCTCAGACTTTGAGTCCGGAGTTCTCGTCCAGCAAGAGAGCAGATGCAGAAATGAAAACGAGAGAGGCTAATGTCTGGGAGGAGACAAGGGCCCCGAATAGGGGTTGTGTCTCCATAGGTATTGAGCTCTCAAGATTCTACATACGCGGCGAACATGCAGAAGAAAACAATCAGATAGTAGTCATTAACTTGTGTGCGTAAGAAGCAAAGGGTTTGGGGGGGCAGGTGGCATTTGGAGTTGTGATCAAAGCACAATGATATACTGGCGCCAGATGGAAAGTGTTTTCCTGTAGGCGATATAACTAATTAGCTGCTATCTTTAAAGTTTAAGATTGATGGAGCATGCAGTTTTAAGGATAACAATTTACTTGTCTCGCTAAGTAACCTTGGGTGCTTTCGCCCTGCGGGGGGCTTTCCACCCTATGCTTTGTTAACCCTTAAGTTTAAGTTAGAGAATTCTTAAACTTATTTCCCACACAACTATTGTTAAGGTTATGAGTACAGCACTGACTTCCTATTCAGAGAGAAAATTACATGGTTTTCTGATTTCCAAAGGAATGCGAGAAAAATGCAGAACATTTGGAAAGTTTTGAAAAGCATGATGGAAAACTAAATGTTAGGGACCCCACGCTGAGAAAAAGTTCATGGTTGACCTGATGGGCACTTTTCTCTCTGTCTCCATCTCTCATTCTTTGACTTTCTGTCATCCACACTCAGGTGGGTGATCCATTCCTTTGGGGCACACTTGACTTTTTTGTTTTGTTTTGTTTTGACCTCCTCCATGTTGGTCTAAAGCCAAAGACCATGACTTGGAGCTGGTCCAGGGGGCTCCCACTCATGACAACCACCATTCGGAACTAACCACTGGGAACGGGAAACCCTTTAGACCAGTGTCCCCCAACTTCAGACACTCCTCTGACACCACCCTGATTTTTGCTGTATGTGGTGTCCACTGTCACGTTTATCTTTACCTTGACTCTAGTTTTTCAGCATCCTAACTAATCATAAGTTTTTCTCCCATTATGCCTTCAAATAAGCCAAATTTATAAAGACTTGGAAAAAACATTCATTGTTTTTTCAATCAACAATTGATCAGTCAACATCTCAAGAGTTATATTTTGGAAAGAAGTTTCAGGGTGCTCGTTTTATTCATAGCATTTGCCTTAATTTGCGCGGAGGTCCGTTCATTTGTGCACTTGCCTGTTAGATATCCAGCGCTAAGCACATAGCGTATTGCCAGACACACAAGAGAAAACATGTTATTAGTTAAGTGACCAAATAGATTATTTCATACATCTTTTTTTATACCCATTCTAGGGATGAAGAAATTAAGACTTATGGACACGAACTAATTGGTCCATGGTCACACGGTTAGCAAGCAGCTGAGCTAGGACATGTTCCCAGTTGGAGATAAACTTAAAAAATCAATGTTCGGGGCGCCTGGGTGGCTCAGTCGGTTAAGCGTCCGACTTCGGCTCAGGTCACCATCTCACGGTCCGTGGGTTCGAGCCCCGCGTCGGGCTCTGGGCTGATGGCTCAGAGCCTGGAGCCTGCTTCCGATTCTGTGTTTCCCTCTCTCTCTGCCCCTCCCCTGTTCATGCTGTGTCTCTGTCTGAAAAATAAATTAAAAAAAAAAAAATCAATGTTCGCACATGGGACTATCTTGACACAGTGCCTGAAAGGGGTCGGTAAGAGGTGGACTTGAAAAGTCTCTTTGAAGTGGTATTTGGAAGGAATCTGCATTTTGGGAAGAGAATGAGAGGAGAAGGAATTATGCCATGTGCCTTGTAAAGCAATTGGAAGCTTTCAGACAAGCAAGTGACTTCTCTCCCTTCCAAAGATGTTTATGCGTTTGGAATATTGTTGTATTTGTGAAGAGAGAGATTTGAGTAAAATAGAGTCTGGAAAATATGAAAATATTTTTCTATTCCCCAAATCCAGAGATGAAGCCATTTTGTAGGGGTGAGAATCGTGAAAGTCAGGTGTGAATCTCATAATCTGCTTACCTGGGTTTTTCTTTTCTTTTATCTTTTTGTAATAAATTAAGATTTTAATGGTTCTACTTTTCTTTTTTTTCTGATGTAAACAAGGATTTATTTCATACTGAAACATTAAGAAATGTCTATTAATTACGTAGGAATTGGTAGTTCAGTTTACTCTAGCAATATTCATCTTCAAAATTCTTTGGGGGAATTAATATTCTATTTCTTGTGATTAATGCAGGGTCATTCTCTTCTTGAATACACAATATGTTATATTATTTACATTACTGTACCTCATAACTTATTACCACTTTTAGACACGTTAGCAATGGAGTTTAGAAACATCTATGAAGACTCGTTTTCTGGATCTCTTCAGCTGTTTCAATTTTAACAGAATTGTTTGGTAATGTCTGGGGCTGCAAATAGAAACTTTATGAATAATTATGTCTGAGACTGTGGTGATAGCTTACAAAGTACTATTTACATACCAACTTTTCTTCTCCATCACCTAATAGTCTAAATTCCTCTGTCCGCAGACCAAACCCATCCATATCTTATATCTATATGGATATAACCATAGCCTTCCACAATTGAAGCTTTCTCTCTAGTATAATACATGTGCTACTTTTCACTCCCATCAGCCTCCAGTTTTTTCCTTCCATTTTATATTATGTAAGATGGATTGCTTTTCCTCAACTCCTCTTTTTTTCTCAGGTCAAAGTCCCATGGATCTTTTAAGATAAGACTTAGTTTCTAGATTCATCTCTCCTCTGTGGCATTTTGTAAGACTTCCCCAAAGAGTAAATTTCTCACTTAAACACCAGTTTTCAGAAGGGTTAATGTACATATTTTTTATTCACAAAGAAATTGTCAATACCCTTACAGAAGTAAAAGAAAGTAGCAAAAATATGTCCGAAAGACCATAAAAACTCCTGTAATCCTACCTACCTATAAATCATTTCCTTTCTTATGCATCCTCACATATGTACATAATGGTTCTGCTTTTCATTGCACAAGAAATCTATATTTTTCCTTGTTGTAATTCCTTTAAATGCTGTAGGAATCTACACATTGAAAGTTTCCCCTTACATCCCATTTACACCCCCTTACATCACAGACACATGCCCACAATCATTCTTTCTATAGGTATCTACTGTATATAGTTTTGTTAAAAATTTTTTCCCTTCCAACTAAAACTTTTATTTTATTTTATTGATATAATTTATTGTCAAATTGGCTAACACAGAGTGTGTAAAGTGTGCTAATTTTTCTTAAATTTTATTTATTTTTGAGAGAGAGACAGAGGGAGTGAGCAGGGGAGGGGCAGAGAGAGAAGGAGAGAGAGAATGTCAAGCAGGTTCTGTGCTGTCAGCATGGAGCCTGATGTGGAGCTCAACTCACAAGCCATGAGGTCATGACCTGAGCTGAAACTAAGAGTCAGATGCTTAACCGACTGAGCCACCCGGGTGCCCCTACTGTGTATAGTTTTATATTCATCTTTCTTATCATTATTTCTATGCATGTACATATATATTTATATATCTCCATGCATGTTATAGAAATGGGTTCATATTACGTGTACCATCGTGGAATTCATTTTTCACATATAGCTTTTACACAGTTGTAGAGTATTCCCTAGTATGGCTGTATCATGTTTAACTACTTCTTGTGAGTGAACATTTGGGTTACCTCCTAGCAGTGAAATACTTTCTACTTTGTGAGCTATGTGGGCTCAGTCACAACGACACAAACCTTCTGTAAAGGCTCAGACAGGAAATATTTCGGCTTTGTGAGCCATATGGTCTCTGTTACGATGACCCAACTCCATGGTTGTCCCCGCCAAACTCAGGCACAGACAAAACATCAACGAACGGGCACGACTGTGCCAATAAAACTTCATTTACAAACACAAGCAGCCAGCCCACGAGCTGTAGTTTGCCAAACCAGATTATGAGCAGACGTAAGTCTTGGGGTCAAAGTCAGAATTCAGGGACCTGCATGTCTGAGAGGACAGAGGAGAAATTGAATGCGATAAGGACAGAATGCTCATATGTAAGTGGCCCTCCTTGCAGCCCTGTCTACATCAGCACAACCCTACCCCTGAAGCAGGGCCGGCTGGATATGATGGCACACCTGATCCAGTGAGTCCCTGTGTTCCAACTGCTACTGCCATTCATTCATTCATTCATGTAATTTTTAAGTAGGCTTCACACCCAGTGTGGAGCCCAACGCAAGACTTGAACTCACGACCCAGAGACCAAGACCTGAGCTGAGATCCAAGAGTCGGGTGCTTAACCGACTGAGCCACCCAGGCATCCCTGCTTCGGCCCCTTAACATTACACTGTCCTCTGCCTGCAGGTGTTCCTTTTTTTTTTTTTTTTTTAATGTTTATTTGTTTTTGAGAGAGAGACACAGTGTGAGTTGGGGAAGGGCAGAGAGAGAGAGGGAGACACAGAATCCAAGGCAGGCTCCAGGCTCTGAGTTGTCAGCACAGAGCCTGATGCGGGGCTTGAACTCAAGAGCTGTGAGATCATGACCTGAGCGGAAGTCAGACGCTTAACCCCCGGAGCCTCCTAGGCGCCCCAGCCTGCAGTTGTTTCTGATACGAAATCAAGGGAAATTTATGTTGCTGTTTCCCTTTTATGTAAGGTGTCATTTCTCTTTGGCTGCATTTAGGATTGTCTTTTTATCTTTGGTTTTTAGCAGTTTGATTACGATATGCCTAGGTGTGCTTTTCTTTGTATTTGTTCTACTTAGAATTTGCAGAACTACTTGAATCAAGAAATTACATCTTTCAACAAATTTGGGGAGTTTTTGGCCATTATTTAAATATCTTCCTGCTCCAGGAGTGCCTGGGTGGCTTAGTGAGTTAAGCATCTGACTTTTGATTTCGGCTCAGGTTGTGATCTCAGTTTGTGAAACTGAGCCCCGCATCGGGCTCTGCACTGGCAGCATGGGACCTACTTGGAATTCTCTTTCCCTTCTCTCTCTCTCTGCCTCTCCCTTGCTTGCATCTGTCCTCTCTCAAAATGAATCAATAAACATAAAAAATATTTTCCGGCTCCATTTCTCTCCTATCCTTCTTGAATTCCAGATACTGAGAGTCCTCAGAAAATTCTAACAAACAAAGCAGGTTTCACACCCAGTGCAGAGCCCGATTTGGGGCTTGATCTTACCACCATGAGGTCATGACCTGAGCTGAAATTAAGAGTTGGACGCTTAACCGACTGAGCCGCCCAGGTGCCCTGAAATTGCTCTGCTTATTTTCTTAAAAGATGTTTTTTTGAAGTTTATTTATTTTGAGATGGAGCTTTCATGCACATGTGCCTGTGTGAGCAGGGGAGGGGCAGAGAGAGGGAGAGAGAATCCCAAGCAGGCTCAGCATGTCAGTGCAGAGCCCAATGAGGGGCTCAAACTCACCAACCGTGAGATCATGACCTGAGCGAAAATCAAGAGTCAGATGCTTAACTGGCTGAACCACCCCGGTGCCCTTGCTCTATGTTTTTAAAGACCAAATTTTTTAGGGGCGCCTGGGTGGCTCAGTCGGTTAAGCAACTTTGGCTTAGGTCACGATCTCGCAGTCTGTGAGTTCAAGCCCCGCGTCGAGCTCTGCGAAGACAGCTCAGAGCCTGGAGCCTGTTTCAGATTCTGTGTCTCCCTGTCTCTGACCCTCCCCCGTTCATGCTCTGTCTCTCTCTGTCTCAAAAATAAACATTAAAAAAAAGAGACTAATTTTTAAAAGAGCAATTATAGGTACATGGCAACATTAACAGGAAAGAGCAGTGATTTCCCCATATAGCCCTTGTCCAAACACGCATACCCCACGTGTACCCCAGCAGGGACATCGACATCACTCACCAGAAGGTACATTTGTTACAATTGATGTATCTACACTGACACATCATCATCGTGCAAAGTCCATAGTTCAAGTTAGGGTTCACTCTTGGTGTTGTGCATTCTGTTGCTGGCACATTTTTCAATATTTCATTCTTGCAAACGTAATCCAAACAACCTTCTTGTAAATATCGTCCTATGAATATGGTAGTGTTTTTCTGAGAAACACTGGAAAGATGTGGGATTGCTGGGGCCTAGGGGTATGTTCAATTTTCATAGCTATTAACAAATTGCTGAATGAAGTGTTTATATCAGTTTATGCTAATGCCATATGGGAATGTCTCTTTCACTCTGGTCTAACCGACATTGAATACTGTCCAACTTTGAGGATTTTTTTTCAATCTAATGCTTGACAGTATTAGCTCCTTGTTGTATTAACTTCAATATCCTTGATTACTATGCGTTTTTTTCCTCTTTAAGTATTTTATTGACAAAATGTAGACTCATATCGTGCATTTCTTCTTTTACTTTGCTATTTGTTCAGATAGTGCACACAGTTAGGTTAGATTTTTTTTCTTTTTTTTTTTTCAGGTAAAAGTAATTTAACTTTATTTTTTATTTTTTTAAAATTTACATCCAAATTAGTTGGTATATAGTGAAGCAATGATTTCAGGAGTAGATTCCTTAGTGCCCCTAACCCATTTAGCCCAACCCTCCTCCCACAACCCCTACAGCAACCCTGTGTTTGTTCTCTATATTTAAGAGTCTCTTCTGTTTTTCCCCCTCCCTGTTTTTATATCCTTTTTGTTTCCCTTCCCTTATGTTCATCTGTTTTGTCTCTTAAAGTCCTCATATGAGTGAAGTCATATGATTTTTGTCTTTTTCTGACTGACTAATTTCACTCAGCATAATACCCTCCAGTTCCATCCACGTAGTTGCTAATGGCAAGATTTCATTCTTTTTGATTGCCGAGTAAGACTCCATTGTGTATATATACCACATTTTCTTTATCCATTCATCCATCAATGGACATTTAGGCTCTTTCCATACTTTGGCTATTGTTGATAGTACTCCTATAAACATGGGGGTGCATATGTCCCTTCAAAACAGCACACCTGTATCCCTAGAAGATAAATGCCTAGTAGTGAAATTCCTGGGTCATAGGGTAGTTCTATTTTTAGTTTTTTGAGAAACCTCCATACTGTTTTCCAGAGTGGCTGCACCAGTTTGCATTCCCACCAACAGTGCAAAAGAGATCCTCTTTCTCCGCATCCTCGCCAACATCTGTTGTTGTCTGAGTTGTTAATGTTAGCCATTCTGACAGCGTGAGGTGGTATCTCATTGTGGTTTTGATTTGTATTTCCCTGATGATGAGTGACGTGGAGCATTTTTTCATGTGTCGGTTGGCCATCTGGATGTCTTCTTTGGAGAAGTGTCTATTCATGTCTTTTGCCTATTTCTTCACTGGATTATTTGTTTTTTGGGTGTTGAGTTTAATAAGTTCTTTGTAGATTTTGGATACTAACCCTTTATCTGATATGTCATTTGCAAATATCTTCTCCCATTCTGTTGGTTGCCTTTTAGTTTTGCTGATTGTTTCCTTCGCTGTGCAGAAGCTTTTCATTTTGATGAGGTCCTAGTAGCTCATTTTTGCTTTTGTTTCCCTTGCCTCTGGAGACATGTTGAGTAAGAAGTTGCTGAGGGCAAGATCAAAGACATTTTTGCCTGCTTTCTCCTCGAGGATTTTGATGGCTTCCTGTCTTACATTGAGGTCTTTCATCCACTTTGAATTTATTTTTGTGTATGGTGTAAGAAAGTGGTCCAGGTTTATTCTTCTGCATGTCGCTGTCCAGTTTTCTCAGCACCACTTGCTGAAGAGACTGTCTTTGTTCCATTGGATATTCTTTCCTGCTTTGTCAAAGATTAGTTGGCCATACATTTGTGGATCCATTTCTGGGGTCTCTATTCTGTTCCATTGATCTGAGTGTCTGTTCTTGTGCCAGTACCATACTGTCTTGATGATTACAGCTTTGTAGTATAGCTTGAAGTCTGGGATTGTGATGCCTCCTGCTTTGGTTTTCTTTTTCAAGACTGCTTTGGCTATTCAGGGTCTTTTCTGGTTCCATACAAATTTTAGGATTATTTGTTCTAGCTCTGTGAAGAATGCTGGCGTTACTTTGATAGGGATTGCATTGAATATGTACATTGCTTTGGGTAGTATCAACATTTTAACAATATTTGTTCTTCCTATCCAGGAGCATAGAATCTTTTCCCATTTTTTTGGTGTCTTCTTCAATTTCTTTCATAAGCTTTCTATACATTTCAGTGTACAGATTTTTCACCTCTTTGGTTAGATTTATTCCTAGGTATTTTATGGTTTTTTGTGCAGCTGTAAATGGGATCAATTCCTTGATTTCTCTTTCTGTTGCTTCATTGTTGGTGTATAGGAATGCAACCAATTTCTGTGCATTGATTTTATATCCTGCAACTTTGCTGAATTCATGAATCAGTTCTAGCAGTTTTTGGTGGAATCTTTTGGGTTTTTCATATAGAGTATCATGTCATCTGCGAAGAGTGAAATCTTGACTTCCTCCTGGCCGATTTGGATGACTTTTATTTATTTGTGTTGTCTGATTGCAGAGGCTAAGACTTCCAATACTATGTTGAATAGCAGTGGCGAGAGTGGACATCCCTGTCTTGTTCCTGACCTTAGGGGGAAAGCTCTCAGTTTTTCCCCATTGAGGATGATATTAGTGTTGGGCTGTTCATATGTGGCTTTTATGATCTAGAGGTATGCTCCTTCTATCCCTACTTTCTTGAGGGTTTTTATCAAGAAAGGATGCTGTATTTTGTCAAATGCTTTCTCTGCATCTATTGAGAGGATCATATGGTTCTTGTCCTTTCTTTTATTGATGTGATGAATCATGTTAATTGTTTTGTAGATATTGAACCAGCCCTGCATCCCAGGTACAAACCCCACTTGGTCGTGGTGAATAATTTTTTTAAATGTATTGTTGGATCCAGCTGGCTAATATCTTGTTGAGGATTTTGCATGTATGTTCATCAGGGAAATTTGTGTATAGTTCTCCTTTTTAGTGGGGTCTCTGTCTGCTTTTGGAATCAAGGTAATGCTGGCTTCATAGAAAGAGTTTGGAAGTTTTCCTTCCATTTCTATTTTTTGGAACAGTTTCAAGAAAATAGGTGTTAACTCTTCCTTAAATGTTTGGTAGAATTCCCCTGGAAAGCTATCTGGCCCTGGCTCTTGTTTTTTGGCAGATTTTTTATTACTAAGTCTATTTCCCTACTGGTTATGGGTCTGTTTAAATTTTCTATTTCTTCCTGTTTCATTTTTGGTAGTGTATATGTTTCTAGGAATTTGTCCATTTCTCCCAGATTGCCCATTTTATTGGCATTTCTCATAATATTCTCTTATTATTGTTTTTATTTTTGGTGTGTTCGTTGTGATCTCTCCTCTTTCATTCTTGATTTTACTTTTTTGGGTTCTTTCTTTTTTCTTCTTGATCAAACTGGCTAGGGGTTTATCAGTTTTGTTAATTATTTCACAGAACCAGCTTCTGGTTTCATTGATCTGTTCTACTGTTTTTTTGGTTTTGATAGCATTAATTTCTGTTGTAATCTTTATTATTTCCTGTCTTCTGCTGGCTTTGGGTTTTATTTGCTGTTCTTTTTCCAGCTCTTTAAGGCGTAAGGTTAGGTTGCGTATCTGAGGTCTTTCTTCCTTCTTTAGGAAGGCCTGGATTGCTATATACTTTCCTCTTATGACTGCCTTTGCCGCGTCCCAGAGGTTTTGAGCTGTGATGCTATCATTTTCATTGACTTCCATATACTTTTTAATTTCTTCTTTAACTGCTTGGTTAGCCCATTCATTCTTTAGTAGGATGTTCTTCAGTCTCCAAGTATTTGTTTACTCTCCAAATTTTTTCTTGTGGTTGATTTCGAGTTTCATAGCATTGTGGTCTGAGAATATGCACGGTATGATCTTGATCTTTTTGTACTTACTCAGGGCTGATTTGTGTCTCAGTATATGGTCTATTCTGGAGAACGTTCCATGTGCATTGGAGAAGAATGTATATTCTGCTGCTTTAGGATGAAATGTTCTGAATATATCTGTGAAGTCCATCTGGTCCAATGTGTCATTCAAAGCCATTGTTTCCTTGTTGATATTTTGGTTAGATGATCTGTCCATTGTTGTGAGTGGGGTGTTGAAGTCTCCTACTACTGTGGTATTACTATCAATGAGTTTCTTTATATTTGTGATTAATTGATTTATATATTTGGGTACTTTCACATTTGGTGCATAAATGTTTACAATTGTTAGGTCTTCTTGGTGGATAGACCCCTTGATTATGATATAATGCCCTTCTGCATCTCTTGATACAGTCTTTATTTTAAAGTCTAGATTGTCTGATATAAGTATGACTACTCCGGCTTTCTTTTGTTGACCATTAACATGATAGATGGTTCTCCATCCCCTTATTTTCAATCTGAAGGTGTCTTTAGGTCTAAAGTGGGTCTCTTGTAAACAGCATATAGATGGATCTTGTTTTCTTATCCATTCTGTTATCCTATGTCTTTTGATTGGAACATTGAGTCCACTGATGTTTAGAGTGAGTACTGAAAGATATGAATTTATTACCATTATGATGCTTGTAGAGTTGGAGTTTCTGGTGGTGTTCTCTGGTCCTTTCTAATCTTTTGTTGCTTTTGGTATGTAAATATATATATATATATACATATATACACACATATATATGTATATGTATATATATACACACATATGTATGTATGTATATATATATATATATACATATGTATACATATACACACGTGTGTGTGTGTATATATATATATATATATTTTTTTTTTTTTTTTTTTTTTTTTTCATCTTTTCTCCCCTCAGAGAGTCCCCCTTAAAATTTCTTGCAGGGCTGGTTTAGTGGTCACAAACTCCTTTAACTTTTGTTTGTCTGGGAAACCTTTTATCTCTCCTTCTATTTTGAATGACCTTGCTGGATAAAGAATTCTTGGCTGCATATTTTTCTGATTCAGCACACTGAATATATCCTGCCACTCCTTTCTGGCCTGCCAAGGTTCTGTGGATAGTTCTGCTGCAAACCTGACCTGTCTTTTCTTGTAGGTTGGGACTTATTTTCCCTTGCTGCTTTCATGATTCTCTCCTTGTCTGAGTATTTTGTGAATTTGAGTATGATATGCCTTGTTGATGGTCGGTTTTTGTTGAATCTAATGGGAGTCCTCTGTGCTTCCTGGATTTTGATGTCTGTGTCTTTCCAGGTTAGGAAAGTTTTCTGCTAAGATTTGCTCACATAACCCTTCTACCCCTATTTCTCTCTCTTCCTCCTCTGGGACCCTATGATTCTGATGTTGTTCCTTTTGAATGAGTCACTGATTTCTGTAAGTCTTAAACCATGCTCTTTTGCCTTAATATCCCTCTTTTTTTCTGCTTCGTTATTCTCTATAAGTTTGTCCTCTATATTGCTGATTCTCTGTTCTGCCTCGTCCATCCTTGCTGTCGCTGCATCCATCCATGATTGCAGCTCAGTTATAGCATTTTTAATTTCATTCTGGCTATTTTTTACTTCCTTTATCTCTGCAGAAAGGGATTCTAATCTATTTTCTACTCCAGCTAGTATTCTTATTATCATGATTCTAAATTCTGGTTCAGACATCTTGCTTGTGTCTGTGTTGGTTAAATCCCTGGCTGTCTTCTTTGTGCTCTTTCTTTTGGGGTGAATTCCTTTGTTTTGTCGTTTTGAAGGGAGAAAAGGAATTAATGAGGTAGAAGAATTGAAATTAAAAAAATTAAAATTAAAAAAATAATTAAAATTAAAAATTAAAAACACACCTACACAAAAATATAATAGATGATGCTAGATCCTACGTGTGTTTTGGTCTGGGTGTAGAAAGTGGTTTGATAGATTAGAGAAACAAACAAACAAAAAAAAGGGGGGAGAGAGAAAAAAAAGAAATCATTTGAGAATTTGAAAAAATGAATACACTAAAGTAGATAAAATACACAAATGTAGAGAATATAGTAGAAAAAATTATAGAAAAATATTTTTAATAAAAATTAAAAAGAAATATGAATTTTTCACTTTCTGTATTTAAGAAAAAAGAAAAGAAATGAAAGAGAAAAAAGATAAAAAAAGAAAAAAGAAGAAAAAAAAGAAATCGTTTGAAAATTTGAAAAAGTGAATACACTGTAGTATACTAAAATAAAATGATGGGAGTGAGATAGAATTTGAAAAAATTTACACAAAAGCAAAAAATATAGTAATAAAAATTAAATGAAAATATTTTTAAGAGAAACTGAAAATAAAAATGAAGTTTTTCTCTTTCTGCATTCAAGAAAAAGAATAGAAATGAAAAAGAGAAAAAAAGAAGAAAGAAAAAAAGGCAATTGTTTGAAAATTTGAAAAGGCGAGTACACTGAAGTAGACTAAAATAAAATGATGGGAGTAAAGTAGAAGTTGAAAAAATTTACACCAAAGTAAAAAATATAGTAATAAAAATTAAAGACAGATATTTTTAAGAAAAATTGAAAATAAAAATAGTTGTTTCTCTTTCTGTATTCAAGAAAAAGAAAAGAATTGTAAAAGAGAAAAAGGAAAAAAAAAGAGAGAGAGAAAAAATTGAATAGATGAACCTAACAGATTGAAGTAGGACTGAAATTGCTTCGTTTTCCCCTAGAATCAGTCCATGTAGCTCTTTATAGTCCAGAAATGAAGCCGGCGGTGAGGTTTGTGTGAGGTTTGTGTTCTTGAAGAGCGAAGTTGGCCCAGTTGGGCAGGGCTCGTTGTAATGGCTCCGCTCACCACTAGATGGCGCTGCTAGCCTCCTGGGATGGATTGTTGCAGGGCTTGTCGGTGCGCAGGCGCATGCGCAGGAGCGGTGAAAAATGGCGCCACCCAGCCACCCAGGCTGTTCTCCCAGATCGGCAATCGCGCACCGGTTCTCCGTTTTCAGCTCTCGTCCACTCCCCGCTTTTCCACTCTCCGTGACCAGGCCCCAGGCAGTACCTCTCTCCCAAGTTTTGTCTCAGATGCGGCTGTTTTCCCCGGCCCCTTACTTCCTAAGGACTGCGGCTTTGATCCGCTCTGCCCCTCTGGGGGAGGGTCTCACCGAGCAGTGCCCGAATGAGCAATGGCCGAATGGCGGCTGCACCCAGGAACGCTTGCCGGACCCTGCTGGTGCCGGTGCCCCGAGACTACGGCCAGGTGTCAGCCCGCCCCCCAAAAAGATCGCAAGACAGTGTAGCCTCAGCGTTTCAGGGACCGTGGAAAATCACAATACACATCTGGCACCAGGCTTCACCCTCAACGACCTCGTCCCAGCACCAGCGAATGTGGCCGCCTTCCGGGGTCTGCTGGGATCAGGTGGCGTCAACAGTCTCTACCGAATGTCCTTCCGGCAGTGGAACCGCTTTTCCCCGTGTGGCCCGAGGACCTCCCGGACCCCACTCTGTTCCTGGGGATTCGCCCTTCCCACCAGAGCACCGCCAGGTAGGGAGCTGCGGAGTTGCAGCCTTTGCGCTCCCCTTGTTTACAGTCTGAATGGAATTTAAACCCTCTCCTTTCTCCTTTCTCCCTTTGTAGTTTCGTCCCTGTGGCTGTTCCCAATTTTCCACTTTCTCTCCAGCTGCTTTTGGGGAGCGGTGCTTTTCCCGTATGCTCCCTCCGTCCCCAGTCTCCGTCCTCTCTCCGCCTGCAAAAGGGGTTCTCTACCTTCGGGGCTTCTTGCTCCCCAAGTTCAGCTCTCCGTGCCGCGTACCTGCTGAATTCGGTGGTTCAGGTTGTGCAGATTGTTGTGTTAATCTTCCAATCGGTTTTCTAGGTGTGTAGGATGGTTTAGTGTGGGTCTGGCTGTACTTCATGGACGTGAGACACACAAAAAGCTTCCAGGCTGTTCCACCATCTTGGCTCCTCCCCGATTAACTATGCGTTTGTTAGCAATTTGCTTTCCTTTTTCTGTTAATTACCTATCAATTTCTTTTTCTAATATTTCATTAACCTTTTTATTATTGAATTTTACAAGTTCTTTGCACATATTTTTGCCACTCCTTCAGAGTTTCTACACTCTCATGACTGCCCATACTTGGCCCTGAGCAACTCATTCAGAAATGTAGGTTCTTTTTTAAGCATTTCTATGGCACCCGGATCTCTTCCTTTTGTGCTTCCATTAGGTCTGCCTATGTGTGGATAATCCTGTCTTTCCTTAGACTTTAGGCCACTTTGTTGTCCTTACCTACCTTCTGTTATAGGTAAGAGAGTTTGAGAAACCGAATGATTTTGTAGTTTATGTGGATTTTTCCTATTGTTACGTTGAAAACAATACTCGTTTCCGTTTTTTATTTTGTAGGCAGAAGTGGAGATCCCCCCTATTTTCTCGTAATATTTTAATGATTTTGTTTTATTTAAAATTTTTGATTTCAAACCCATCACCATTAGCTGTGCATAGTTTTAGAAAAGATCCATTCACAGAATTAGTTTTGTGTGGAGGAAAAGACATTTTTATTGGACGTCTAGAAATCTATGATGGTATATAATTTTTAATGAATTAATAACTAGTATATGTATTTACTTTTCTGACACCTTTTTATTATTTTTTCTGACAGCTTTGACCATTTTTAAATTTAGAATTTGGAAGAATGATACAATGAATGAACGCTCACATACTCCTCATCTAGAGTCAACAATTGTTAACATAGTGCCACACTGAAAGATCTTTCTCAATTCATTTCCACACATGGATACATTTTGTTAAAACATGTGATAGTCAGTGGCAGACATTATGACACTTCATTCTTCAACAAATATTTCGGAACTCAAGGAATATTCTCTGCATAACCACAATACTATTATTATGCCCAAGAAAATGAACAATATCATAATAACTTTTAATGTCTGATACATATTCAAATTATCCTCATTGTCTCCAAAATGTCATCTAGAGCTGTATATCTGAACCAGAGTCTCCCTAAGATTGATGCCGAATTTGTGATGTCACTTTTGTCTCTTTTAATTTACAGCAGCCTCTAGCCACTTTTAAAAATGATACTGATTTCTCAACTCTGACATTGTAGCCTGAAAGCAGCCATAGACAATACGTCAATGTTCCAATAAAACTTTATTAACAAAAACAGGCAGTTCTCTGGATTTGGCCTGCATGCTATAGTTTGGTTACCCTCTCTCTAAAGGCTGGGTTAGATTTCAATTTTTTATGTACTAAAAATGGGATGTTGTAACTTCAACAATGGGATGTATGTATCTCCTGATATTCCTAATGTCAGTTTGCCCACCATCGATGATATTAAGTATGGGCATTAATTCAGATGGTGGCTGTCAGATCTCCACGTTGCAAATGTGCACTTTGGCCCTTGTAATTAATCGGTGATCCAAGAGGTGATTCTTTGGTGCTCTGGTCCCAGCCTGTTCTCCAACACCCTTTCACTCAATGCTTTTAGTGACTATTTATGGGATATTGAAAGAATCATGCTCTTCTAATTCTATCGTATTTTCTGCATCTATTAACTGAGCCTCTAAGTATCACTATGGACTCATGAATATGTTTATCTAAAATATTATACTCATGTACAGTCATTTATGTTCAAATTGTTACAAAATTGGTCAGTGGGAGCCTCCAGGGAATGTCTTGGAGGGGGAACCACTCTGGGTTTAGATCTTGCCTAGATGCATGGTAAGGATGAAATATTATGTTACGTATAAATGTGCTGTAGCAATATACACCTTTCCCCACAGCTCAGCTTATAAAATGTAAAGATGCAGAGACTTGAGTCTCATAGTTCTGATTTTACTCCATCGGATGAAACTTTTTTTTCCCCACATTTAAACTCTGTGAACTCGGGAACTGGATCTCCTTGATCCAGCGTACATTTTTGGAAGGAATTAATCAGTAGGGCTTCAGGAATGGAGAGTGAGTAAGTTGAGGCATGTATGTATGAACAGAGACCAACTGGTCTACTTTGCCTGTAACCAAAATGTTTCCTGGGGAGAAATACTGTCAGCTCTAAAATCAGGAAAGTCTTGGGCAACTGGCATTAGTTGTTTACTCTACAGGCAGGTATTTGAATATTACTTTCCTCTCCTGTGTTATTTTAGGGAAGTCCTTTGAGGCTGGTTTTCCTTGTTATGTATCATCAACCTGAGGAAGAATCTTTTTGGAAAAAGAGGTTTCTACTGGGGTATTGGGTTAGAGCTCCTGATTATACTGGGAAGGAGATGATGAGAATGCTTGTATGTACCAGAAAACCCAAATTTGCCAGCAGCTGAATGACAAACGTTTCCCGCATACTTTTCTCCCACAGTGGTGCCAAGGAGAGTTATTTTTAATACTCTTTGCCCCAAAGAGGACAGTTCAGTGTTTTCTTCACTTTCTAAGAGACAAGTTCACCAGGGTTAGCTGTTCATTATAATTCTCCTAAAAAAGAAGGTGTAAAAACGATTCTGTGTTAGAAAGTGCAAGGTTTGTGTATAGAAAACTATAAAATATTGTCAAAAGAAGTCTAAGAAGAGAAAAAGTTTTGTGGACCCGAACGTACAAATGCTTGGGACAATTCACATTGCCAGAATCTCTCCCCTTGCCCTCTGTGATTCTCTAATGAGGTTTTACAGTGTCTGTATCTTTGGAAATACTAGGAATGATTGCAGACTTTTATGGGAGGTTTCAATGCAACTTAATCCTTATTTCACTTTTATGACTATATACACACCAGGTGTTTATTGTTCATTATATACAGGGACAGCATGGAATGATTTGGGATACAGGATATGCAGTGACCCTGTACAGCTGGGGCATCTCTGCTCCAGATTATTACTTCCCAATTACTTAGCTGACCACAGCATCTTTCTCTGCTTCTGAGTGTTTTCTATCTTGTTGATTTTAAGTATAGTTAAAAAGTGGTTGCACCATATCATGCAAAGAGGACAGTCATGTGCAAGAGGGCACAGAAGCTCAGCGAGTGAAAGTATAGTGAAGAGCTCGTTTCAAGACAGGGAAGTGCCTTCAAGTGAGTCCAGGCATGAGCCTTCCTAGGGCATCTCCTGCTATCTGCCCAGGTTGTCCAGTGAGGCAGGCAGGAGACGCCCAAGTGGATCGGCTAGGGAAGTGCTCTGGGAACACTGCATAATCTTACCGCACTGTGCTTGGAGGCATCAGACACGGTCCCGCTTGAGAGCGTGTAATTCTCAGGCTCAGCTTTGGCTTTCCTGACCCCTCTGAACCATTTCCCGTACTGCTCCCGGACCTGCAGGGGCGAAGCACGCTCTGGGTCAGCTCACTGGGCGGGGCGGGGACAGGAAGAGTCCTGGATGGGGGCCGGACCGTGGTACCTGCTGGCTGAGGAGGCAGTACACCAGGAAGATGAACGCTCCCTGCAGGCTGTTGATGATGGTGAAGAGGTAAGCCATGACGCGGGCAGCTGGCCCCACCTGCAGGACGCCCAGACACCACGTGCAGCCCAGGATGAGGAGCTGAGCCATCGCTTTGAATGTCAGCATCCTGGGTAGGAGGAGAGAGGAGGCTCGTGATGCACCGGGAGCAACAGCCCCCTCCCCACCCCACCTGTTTTCAAGTCCACTCCACGGATGCTTCCTACTGAGTAGCGATCAACTTGGATCTTTATCGTCAATGATTCCATAAAAAGAAATAGTGTTTGGGTCAGGGACGGCAGTTTGACTAGGACTAGGGATGGTAGTGACACTCCAGAATGTGAGTTTCAAAAAGGTCACGATGTTTCAGGAAGACCCCTAATTTTGTTCAGCTGACATTGTCGAGAACATTCTGTGCCCCTGGCTCTAGGCTGGGGCTTGGGCATTCAGAACAACCAAGACAAGACTTCTGTTTCCACAGCCCTTAGAGTCTGGTGGCAAGACAAAAACAAATGATCACTTATAACATTTGCAAAGTGAGGTACTTCTGCCCAGATCCCATCCAGGGCTGTTCCTGTCCCCACCTTCTCCATGACTTGACCCAGAATGTGCTTTGCCCAGAATAGAGGCCACTGATTCTGTGCAAAGTTGAGGAAAGGAAAGGACATTCCCAAACTCTTAGACGAAGTGACATGCGGTTGATGAACCTGCGTTCACGTGGGGCAAGAGAAGGGGAAGGCAGGGGGCCTAAAACGCATGAAGGCATGACCATGAAAGGGTGCGCTGGGTTCTGGGAACTGTTATGTGATGTTTTGAGTGTGTTGTCAGGATAGAAATGTTCTCAGGACCTGCTATGTAAGGCATGGAAGCAATCCCTGTGTATCAGGGCAAAGTCCATTCTCTCTGGACATCAGATCCTTGGAGCTCTGAGGATAATGCTCTGGATGGGGGACATTCCTCTGACTCCTCCTCACCTGGTGTTCTGGAGGGTGGACACGTCTCTGTTGAGGGAGGAGAGCTTGTTTTTCACAATCCAGAAGGTCATCAGAAAGAAGGCCAGATTAATCTGCAGAAAGCCCACAGGTGTATTAAATTCACTCCACATCTGGTAAGCATCCTCCTAGCTCATCCAACACCTAACCCGGCAGGTAAGAAGCTTTTGCCTTTTGTAGAAGTCCTAGAAGACTAGACCAACCACCCTGTAACTCAGGCATGTGTTTGTCCTGTAACTTTGGCGAGCACTTCGATGCAGTTCGCATGGAAACTCCAAATTTTAGCACTGAAAGTCCCAGGTCTCAGGAAACATGTTAGTCCTGTTGTTGCAATGGAAATTCCTGCATCCCGGGGTGGGGGGTCTCTCATCAGTCCTGGGCCAACTGGAATGATTGCTCCCGCTGCCTGTAACCCTCCTGGTACACCTGGTCTTTGAATGACCGTCACTTTGGCAGGCAGGATGCTCTGATGTCATGTGTTACTCACGGAGAAGATGGTGCAGACGGGGCCCAGGAAGGTCCATACAAATCCTTTGTCTGTGTGGAGCCAGCATCTAAGAGAGAGATGAGAAGTGAGTCAAGAGAACATTGGCCTTTGTGGATAAAGAATCACTAGAATGTATAATATATAATGATTAAATACTTCATAATGAACATTTAAAATAATTAAATCTTAAGGACTTAAAAACAGTTCAATGAACACAAAATTCCATCAGAGAGATGTCTTCGGAGTGGGCACTGACCTTTCCTCTGCCTATCATGTTCGGGGGAAATTAAATCGCTATTGGTTCTATGATGGCCACAGTTGTGCTGGAGAAAATAGGGGCAGTGGGAATTTGCACTTACCTGGTGGGTGTTCCATAAAGGGAAGGTCTGGATGCAGCAGAAATGGCCACGATTAGAGCCGGGACTCCATAGCCCACAGGGAGCATGAGTCTCTTCATGAACCTGCTCATACTGGAGTAGTTGACCACCGTCAGGTTGCGTGCCGTGAGGAAGAGGTGTAGACCCTCCAACAGCATCCAGGTGAAGGAGGCCAGGTAGAGATAGTGTAAGGCCCCCGCGATGATGGCGCACAGCAGCTGGGGGAGGAGGAAGGAGTCACCAGGAGGGACTGTCAGGGAGGAGGGTGGCCCCAGGACCCCTCCCATACCTTGCCAGCGGGGAGAACTCGTATATATATATATATATATATATAGGGTCGAGTTGTTGAGAGAGGATTGTCTTCTGCTTCATCAGTCAACGTGAAATAGGCTATTTACCCCTCCAGCCTCCCTGTCACCCAACGATATTGTGTTAAGGTATCAGTGCAGCAGGGCTCCACGAACTGAGCATCCCGTGGCTCAGGGCAGGGGGTCCTCTGTGACAGTGTCAGTACCTTGATCTTGGTCTGGTCGATGGCCGTGAGGAAGAGCAGGTGGGCCAGGAAGAGGCAGATGGAGAGCTGCAGGTGGAGTGAGGTGCTGGTGTTCTGGATGGCTTTGCACAGGAGGAAGGTGAGGGCTGCCAGGAGGAGGCACAGCAGAGAGAGGCCCAGCCCCACGTAGGTGATGACAACCAGCACGGGATCCTCCTTCTGGGACCCAGCAAAAAGGACATCACAGTCACAGGTCCTATATCAGTTGACTTTAAGAGGAATTTCATCACCCTGGGTAGGCCTGGTCTAATCAGTGAGCTCTCAAAGCTCTAGGCTCTTCCTAGAGAAAAGGATTCAAAGTTTGAGGGCGTTTGAGGTGAGGGAGCTTCTCCTGCTGGCCTCTGGACAGAAATACTGATACACTGTGTGGGGCCTAGAGAGAAGGAATGCAGGTAGCCCCTAGGAGCTGAGCAGGGTCCCCTGCTCGCAGCCAGAAAGAAAGTGGAATTCCAGTTCTACAACTGCAAGGAACGGAATTCTGCCAGCAACCAGGGAGCTCACAGGAGGACCCCAGGCCTCCGACAAGAATGCAGCTTTGGCTGACTCAATGGTCTCAACCTTGTAAGACCCAGAGCAGGCAACTCAGCTACGCTACGCCTGATTCTCGTCCCACAGAAACCACGAGACATAAATTTATGTTTCTTTAAGCTCCTACATGTGGGGAAACATGTTCGAGAGCGATAGACGTGGAAAGCAGCCTCTCTCAGGGATCTCACCTGCACGTGGCTGTGGGCCAGGAGGACGGCAAAGCTGCTGAGGTGGGAGCACTGGCAGGTGGTGCTGGCGTCTCTGGTGGCCGCCATCCTGCAGCCCGTGGTGGACCAATGACCACCTCCATCCTGACTGTGCTCCCAGAAGACACAGAACACCTTCTGCGTTGGCCCGGGCGTCACCGACTGTAGGAAGAGAGCGTCGGTGGGAGCTGGAGACTCTTATCCAAAGCTGGTTTGCAAAGGGCTTTCCTGGGGGAAGGAGGCGCCCACGGAGGAGGCCCCCAGGACACAAAGGGTGTTCTCGACAGTGAGGCTGAGCCCCGGACCCAGACCAGTTCCTTGCCCAGCCACAGCCCCATTCCACCAGGACTCACGTGGTGGGAGAAGATGAAGTTGACGGGGGAGCTGAGGTTCTGGGTGTCCTTGTTGCTCACAAAGGCAGAGACGACATCTGAGAGCAGGACAGGGGAGACCTCTCCCAGCCATTCCTTGTGTTCACGCAGAAGTGCCTGCTGCTTAGGGTCCAGGACCAGGGGCGCCTTGGCCAGTAACTTGCCCATCCCTGGAGTGGAGACGAGGCCCACCACAGAAGGACCTGCAGGACAAGGCCAATGTGGATACCTCGGGGTGCCCACCAGGGCCCCTTCTTCCTCAGATGGACCCTTTGTGGCCCCACTCTGCCCCCTACCACCCCGTAAGCTTCAGGTCCCCGTTTGTCACGTCCTTGGGCATCTTGTGACCTCCCATCTCGGCCGTTACCTGAGTCACTAGATTCATGCACCTCATCCAAGCTCAGCAGCATCTTTGCCTGGTTCAGACTCAAGGTGACATTTCTGTCTCCTTGTTCTTGCACCTTCAGGGACAGGTCTATGAGATGTCAGAGTTATTAAGGGAGTTAGGATAGTATTTGTGGCTGTAGTGGTTACAATAATACTATCCTTTATATGTGTGTTTGCATACATCTGGCTATCCACACACGAAAGAAGAACAGGAACTCTACTTCATACAACACACAAAAATTAACTCAAAGTGGCATGCCAAATTTAAGGCATGCCTTGGTGGCTCAGTTGGTTGAGCATCTGACTTTTGATTTCAGCTCAGGTAATGACCCCAAGGGTGTGGGATCAAAGCCTGTGTTGGGCTCCATGCTAAGCTTGGAGCCCGTTTGGATTCTCTCTCTCTCTCTCTCTCTCTGTCTGCCCCTCCCCATCTCTCTCTTTCTCTCTCTAAAACAGACAAAGAAACAAACAAACAATCCTAAACTTAAGGGCTAAAAGTACAACAGTTGGAAGAAAACACAGATGTAAATCTTCACAGCCTTGGATTTGACAATGGATTCTTAGATATAGCACCAAATGCACATGCAACTAAAGAAAAAAAGAGAAAATGAATTTCAAAACAGAAGCACCTGTTCATTAAAGCAAAAAAAAATATTCACTCTTATATGGATCCTGAGAAACTTAACAGAAACCCATGGGGGAGGGGAAGGAAAAAAAAAAAAAGGAGGTTAGAGTGGGAGAGAGCCAAAGCATAAGAGACTGTTAAAAACTGAGAACAAACTGAGGGTTGATGGGGGGTGGGAGGGAGGGGAGGGTGGGTGATGGGTATTGAGGAGGGCACCTTTTGGGATGAGCACTGGGTGTCGTATGGAAACCAATTTGACAATAAACTTCATATATTGAAAAAAATAAAAAAATAAAAAGTAAAAAAAAATAATCTATGGAATGGGAGAAAAAAAGTCACATGTCTCACAGAGTGTACTATTAAAACATATAAAGAATTCTTGCAGGTCAACAACCAAAAGCCAAACAATGAAATAAAGGGCAAAGGGACTTGCATAGACATTTCTCCAAAAAAGATACACACATGTTCAATAATTACACAAAAAGATGTGAGCCATCACTAGTCATCAGGGAAACGTAAATCAAAACCACAATGAGATATCACCAGACACATACTGAAAAGACTCTAATAAAAATAAAACAGGGGCGCCAGGGTGGCTTAGTTGGTTGAGTGTCCAACTTCGACTCAAGTCATGATCTCATGGTTCGTGGGTTCGAGCCCCACATCAGGTTCCGTGCTGACAGCTTAGAGCCTGCTTGGGATCCTCTCTCTCTACCTCTCTGTGCCCCTCCCTGGCTTGTGCTCTCTCTTTCAAAATAAATAAATAAATACACTTAAAACAACAACAACAACAAAGTGAAAGTGCCAAGTGTTGCTGAGGGGGTAGAAATTGGGGTCCATTGCCGGTGAGAATACGAGATGGAAAAATAGCCTCTTTGGAAAATAGTTTGGTGGTTCTCAAAAAGTTGACCATAGAATCGCTGTATAACTCAGAAATTCCAGTCCTAAGTAAGTACCCCAAAGAACCGAGAACAGTTATTCAAACAAAAATGTGTGAACCGATATTCTCAGTAGCACCATGTGAAGAGTCAGAGGGTGGCAACACCCTAAATGTGCATCAGTGGATGAACGGGGACACAAGAAGTGCTGTATCCATCTACAATTAAATGTGACTCAGCCGCAAAAGGGATTGAAACACTGAGAGATGCTACAACGTGGATGAACCTTGAAAACATCCTGCTAGGTGAAAGAAACCACATAGCGTATGACTCTCTAGGTATGAGAAGTCCAGAATAGGCCCATCCATAGAGACAGAAAACAGACTAGTGGTGGCCAGGGGCTGGGGGAGCGGAGGAATAGGGAGTGACTTCTGGGGGAGGGGTGATGTACAGTATTTACTTCGAGGGCGATGAAAACCGTTTAGAAATAGAGGCAATGATCACAACTCCGTGAATGTACTAAATGCCACTGAATTGTATACTTTGTTTAAAATGGTGGATTTTGGGGCGCCTGGGTGGCTCAGTCGGTTAAGCGTCCGACTTCGGCTCAGGTCATGATCTCACGGTCCGTGAGTTCGAGCCCCGCGTTGGGCTCTGTGCTGACAGCTCAGAGCCTGGAGACTGTTTCAGATTCTGTGTCTCCCTCTCCCTCTGACCCTCCCCCGTTCATGCTCTGTCTCTCTCTCTCAAAAATAAATAAACGTTAAAAAAAAAAATTAAAAAAAAAATAAAATGGTGGATTTTATGTTACGTGAATTCTACCTCAAATGAAACAAATAAAATACTTAACCGTGAGAGAACATTAACTGCATATGATTCCAAATTAAGTAAATTGTTTTCTTGGGAAGCCATTTCTATTGTATTTTATGTTCTTCATTACCATTAACTCAACTGCTCATAATTTAGTTTCTATTAAGATGTATATTATTTATGGCTTTATTCATTTCTTTTTTTAATTGAAGTATAACGAACATAGAACATGATATTAGTTTCAGGTGTACATGGTGATGATTTGTTATTTGTATGTGTTGCAAAATGATCACCACAGTGAGTGTAGTAAACACTTGTCCCCACATAGAGTTACATTTTTTTTTCCTGTGATAAGAACTTTCAAGGTTTACTCTTGTAGCAACTTGGAAACATGTAATATAGTGTTATTATCCTCGTGCTGTACATTACATCCCATGACTTAGTTATTTTATATCTTTTGACCCCCTTCACCCATTTAGCCCACTGCCCCACCCCCACACACCTCACCCCTACCTCTGACACTCACTAATCTGTGTCTATAAGCTTGTGCCCCCCCCTTTTTTTTTTTAGAATTCCACATATAAGTGAGACCACATGGTATTTGGCCATCTCTGACTTAGCATAATATATTCATTTCTTTTTAACCACTTTTAATTGGTTTAGGGAGTGTAACACTGAGATACAAGCGTGGTCACTGGCTCCAGTGAGGCTGGGGGATAAACGAGGTGGGGAAGGGCAGGGCAGGAGCCCGGGGCAGACCCCAGTACTTGCCTGTGCCTGCAGATGCATTGAAGGTCAATGTCCCATTGGGCAGGGCCTGGCTTATGTTTCTCAGGACGTCCTCCAGGCCAGCGAGCAGGTTCGTGGCCACACGGTGCTGCTCTGAGCGGGGCAGCGCCTCCAAGTCTTCCGGGGTCTGCAACAACTCATCCACCCCCTCTATGAGGCCCTGGGGGAAAGCAGACCCAGAAGTCGTGAGCCGTCGGCCAGACTGCATGAAGAGGCTGTCCATTGAGCCTCAGAATAAAGATCCTGGAGAATAAAGTCTATTTACCTGGATGCTGTCCTGGGCAAAGGCCGGTATGAACTTTCTGGCCAGATCTTCGACTTTTTCAAAGAAGCGGGAGAGTCTCTGGGAAGAGGGCAAATGAGGAGGTCAGAGAGCCTCACGTGCGAGTGGGGAAGCTTGGGGAAAATGGTGGCCAGGGAGGGCGGGCAGCCCGTGCTTCAAGGAAGGATTTCCTGTCTCCTGGTCCCTGCTGGGGCCAACTCACCCGGCTCTTGATTCCACGGGGTGGGGTCCAGCTGGGGAAAAAGTTGCCTGCAAGAGACAAGAGTGCTTCATGAGGTGTGACAGCATCTATCTTTGTACGTGTTCGGGGGTAGGGGTCTGGGGTCAGGTCAGGCCAGGTACTTTCCCAGGCGGTCATTTGGTTATTCAGGGAGCCTGGTTTGGGCATAGAAGCATCGGGAAGGCCCTACTGTCTCCTCCCTGGTGAGTGAGTGCCTTTTCTTATTCACACAGAGGTGTGCTATGGGTGAATGTGGTGGCCTAGATGCTCTGCTGGCCAGATATGGATGGAATTGGCCTGGGTCCTCCCTGTCTCCCAGCCCTGGCTGGGTGCCCTCGGCTTCCCCGGGCAGCTTTCAGCCAGGGTGAGACATCGTGGGCATCTGTGTCCCAGCCTGAGCATTTGGACAAAGGCCAGTGTGGGTCTTCTAGGGAACCAAGTGCAGGGAAAATGGTGCATTACCCAACGAGGATCCTGTTGGATCTGGCTCCCATTGACGGCCTTTGTTTTAATTCCCTCAGGGCAGCTGCTCACCTGCTGGTCCCCAGTGATGCCGTCTGTTGCTATCTTGTCTCGACGGGAGCCCCTTCTGATCATGTAATTTTCTATGTGTGTATGGGGGTGGATCTGTGTAATTCTGCTTAGACTCCACACAGCATTCTTCTGGCTTCTGGTCATCTGGTTTGCTCTCAGGAATGCGAACTGAAATTACTGGGGAGAGTCAGGGTAAAGCCTTGTGCAGGGAAGGAGACAAGGGACTGAGCACCTGAGAAGGAGGGGGTATCGGGATGCCAAAACTGTTGGCCAGGGAGACCACTGGCTCAGAAAAGCTCAGCTCTCGAATCTTCCCACTCCAGTGTTTCGGGGTGGGGTCCCTGAGTCCAATGTGGCCCAAGAGGTCTGAGAGTTTTCCTGGTATGGCAGAGCCCAGGTGGGCTTTGGTGGGGAAAGGTCTCATCCTGGCAGTCACTGATGATGGTAAAGAGGAGGGATCTTGCGCTGGAAGCAATATGCCGTGAGCTCCTTAAATATCTTGAGTGCCATCCTTCTCTCTTGTTTTACAAAAACAAGATGCCGGGGCCGGGGGGGGGGCGGGTGGGCAAGGGATACTCTGAACTTTCAGAAGTGACCCTCTGCAGAAGGTTCTGAGCCTTGGGGTTCAAAGAGGAGTGCGTGACCAGGTAGGTGCCGAGGACAGCTCTCTGATGCTTAGAGAAAGTGGAGCAAATGCCTTCCCACCGCATGGTTGGGGAGATGGAAGGCGTGGGGTGGTTCTTACCTTGACATGTGTTCTCACTTTCATTCCTGAATGTTTTTGCCCCAGAAGCAAGCTCGTATCCTGGGCTGCACGTGCAGTGGTAGCTCCCCTCTGTGTTAAGGCAGTGTGCGAATTTTCCACAGGACACTCCGGGGGGTGGTCCACACTCATTGATGTCTGAAAGCCAACAGGACAAAAGGTTACTTCCCAAAGGTGTGGGTTCCCATGGGCAGAGGCCCTGGCCTCCAGCCAGACTCTACCAACGGAACGGGAGAGAACTCAGCTTGCAGGTGGCATTTCAGGGGCTGGTCTGAGTGGGAGTCAGGTTGCTCCAGAAAGCTGCTGAAGGCTCCACTCATCTCTGCTCTCTGGCTGGGCCTGAGGGGCACCTAGATTCAGATGCTTCTGTTCCATGATGGGGGCTGGAAGGAGGTCTGCCTCCCCTTCTGCAGACCTCATGGGGTGGACAGAGGCACTGAGTCTGTCTGCGTGATTGGGAACCTGGGGGTGGGCTGCAGTCAGGGCGACAGTGCTATTGAAGGCCACTCTCCATAATGAGTCAGTGAAGGGAGTCACGGCTGGAGTCTGTTCAGGGTCACACTTATTCGCACATGAAGATAAAGCCAGGTGGTCAGGCCTCTGCTCATTGACAGCTTTCACTTCCATTATTCACAGTGGCCCAAGGACACCCACAGTCCTCATCATCCACTCCCCCAAGCTCCTAATGTCAGGCATTTCTTTTTAATGTTTATTTTATTTGAGAGAGAGAGAGAGAGAGAGACACGCAGAGAGAGAAGGGGACAGAGGATCCGAAGTGGGCCCTGTACTGACAGCAGAGAGCCTGAGTTAGGGCTCAAACTCATGAACCATGAGATCATGACTTGAGCTGGAGTTGGATGCTCAACTGACTGAGCCACGCAGGTGCCCCAGTCAGACATTTTAAAGATGCCCCAAGATGCCTCAGTGGGAGTCTCAATATCTCCACTCCTGAGGGAAGTCCCCTCTTGTCAGAGACACTGGGGACGTGACATGGAGAAGCTGCACAAAGTGTCTCACAGCCGAGTCACTGGGGATGTTTTCAGGCATCCTACATCTCCCTGTTCTTTAAACATGACAGGAAAGCTGTCCATCAGCCAGGTTCTCTTTGAGTAGCTCGGGGACCCACAGAGCAAGGCTGGACACCATCAGCTATCGACAACCTCAACAACTTGATCAGGTGAATCAAAGGGCAGGGACAGAATGTTTGGTCCCAGACACTCCCATGGGGGGACCAGAGACTTTCAGAGCCTGCAAGGGCTCATGACCTCATGCTGAGTGGGGGCAGGCAGCTGGTCTCCCCCAGAGCAGAGTCTCCTACCCGAACTCGAGGACTTCCTTCTAAGGCCCCAGGCCCAGGCTGTGGGCGTCGGGCCCAGGACGGGACAGCAGGTGGGAAGAGGCACGGCCCCGTCTGGGCCATGGGACCGCCCTCCTGTCTTCTCAGATGGGGGCGATGGCTGGACACCTGTCTCTAGGGTTGTGGGATGGGGTGGACTCAAGTGGGGGACGGTTGAGAATGAGATCCAAGGTGTGGAAGGCATGAGGCCTCCTCAACCAGACAGATGTGCTTCCAGAAAGGAGCCGGGGTCCAGTTACATTAGCGGTAGGATCTCCTCGTCATGCTCACCCAGCCATGAATCTTCATGAGACCCGTATGCAAATGCACAAAGGCCGGGCAATGGTCACAACAGCACCTTTTTTTTCTCTGATAAAATATTTTCCTCAAGCACTAAATGACACATGGGTACTTAGAAAACAAAGAAAATGTAAAAAATGAGAACAAAGAAAATCAACTAAGTCTACTATATGAGCTACTGGAAGATTTTTTTTTAATTTTTTTTTTAACGTTTATTTATTTTTGAGACAGAGAGAGACAGAGCATGAACGGGGGAGGGTCAGAGAGAGAGGGAGACACAGAATCTGAAACAGGCTCCAGGCTCTGAGCTGTCAGCACAGAGCCCGACGCGGGGCTCAAACTCACGGACGGTGAGATCATGACCTGAGCCGAAGTCGGATGCTCAACCGACTGAGCCACCCAGGCGCCCCTAAAAAATTTTTTTTTATTAAATTTTTTTTTTAACGTTTATTTATTTTTGAGACAGAGAGAGACAGAGAATGAACAGGGGAGGGGCAGAGAGAGGGAGACACAGAATCTGAAACAGGCTCCAGGCTCTGAGCTGTCAGCACAGAGCCCGACGCGGGGCTTGAACTCACGGATGGCGAGATCATGACCTGAGCCGAAGTCGGAGGCTTAACCCACTGAGCCACCCAGGCGCCCCATGAACTACTGGAAGATTTAAGATAGTTTTCCCCTCAGCTTTTCAAACATATTAGGAATATTTTCCTTTATTATCAATAAATTTGCATCTAAGATGATTTTGAGTAGATGAAGAATATTTCTTGGTGTGAGAGCTGCTCATGTCCTCCTTTCCCCATTATTTTTTTATTGTGGTAGAATGCCCTTAACATAAAATTTACCATGTTAACCATATTTAAGTAATATAATTTTCTTTTATGATTTTGCATTGTTGAAGAATAAAAACTCTTCAGTTTTGTTATTTTTTATCTTTTTTTAAAACACTTTAGTTTTAGATCTTCATCTAGGTTCTACCTCCTTATTAATGGTGACTCTGGCTAATTCAATCTCTTTGAGCCCAATTATTATCATTTAAAAAAACGAAGCCATAAAATTTATAGAAAAAACATAGGGAATAAGCTCTTGAAATTGGTCTTGGCACAGATTTTTTTGGATTTGACTCCAAAAAACAAAGATAAGTTAGTGGGAACATATCAAACTAAAAAACTTCTGCACAGCAAAAGAAACCATCAAAAAATGAAAAAGCAACCTACAGTTTAGTAGAAAATATTTGCAAATCATAAAGCTGAGAAGTGGCTAACATCCAAAATACAGAACTCATTCAACACAATAGAAAAAAGAAAAATAAACAATCCAACTTAAAAAATGGGCTGCAGATCTGAAAAGACATTTTCCAAAGAAGACATCCAAATGGCCAACAGGTACATGAAAAGGTACCCAACATCACTCATCGTCAGAGAGGTGCAAAGCCAAACTGTAATGAGATACCATCTCGCACCTGTTGGAATGGCTATTATAAAAAAGATAAGAAATAACAAGTGTTGGTGAGGATGTGGGAAAAAGGGAACCTTGCGCACCGTGGGTGGGAATGCAAACTGGTGCAGCCACTGTGGGAAATTCGAAACATTAAAAATGGAAGTACCACATCATCCGGCAGTTCTACTTCTGGGTATTTATTTGAAGGAAACAAAAACACTAACTTGAAAGTCGACATCCTCGTGTTCGTTGCAGCTTTATTTGTAACAGGCAAGGTAGGGAAACAACCTTAGTTTTTATCGATGCTTGAGTGGATAATGAAAAAGTGTTGTATGTGTATGGGGGAGTATCACTTAACCATACAAGGGAAGACAGTCCTGCCATTTGCAACACCATGGATGGACCTTGAGGGCATTACACTAAGTGAGTTAAGTTGCACAGAGAAAGACAAATACCGTACGATTTCAATGTATGTGGAATCTAAAAACAAACCCACAAACAAGACAGAAGTCATACAGGCAACAGATGCGTGGGTGCCAGAGGTGGGGAGGGATTGGTAGGGGTGCAAGGAGGCAGGGAGGAAAACTGGTGCTAGATTTGCTTCCTCATGGGTCTGCTGTGAACAGTGAGGCGGGAAACCATGACCTTGAGGGGTCGGGAGTTCCCGGTGAGCTCACGCCAGGAGGAGAGCCTGGGCTTTCAAGTCCTGTGTTTCTTTCCTCCCGTTGCTTCCATTCTTTCTCCCCTTTCCTTGTGCAACGAGCACGATCATAGTATTAACGGCAGTAGCCATGATAAGAGCTTGTGTTGGACCGTCCGCTCCATACTCGTCTTTATCGGTTCTCCACACGGGCAGATTTTAAATCTCACTCCATCCGTGTGGGGTGGATACAACGATGATCCCCAATTTACAGACAAGCAAACTGAGGCATAGAGAGGAGAACATCTTCCCCCTACCACTTCCCCCAACATCTCCATGCGCCCACCACCACCACCCCCCAGGCCCCTGTACCATCACAATTCTCCAAGCGGTTGGTGAAGATGTCCCCGGATAAAGAAGTGAACCCTGGAGAGCAGCGACAGGCTGTGGCGTTGACACATCTGGAGTTCAGGGGGCACCAGCGAGCACAGTCTGTGGGGGCAGAAGCTGTGGGGACCAAGACCACAGTCAGAAGTCTCAAGAAATGGAGGGAGCCAGCTGCCCGCTGGAGGTCCAGGAGTAGAGCGGGGGAGGAAAGAGAAGGATGGCTGCCATTGGAAGAGCTCAGAAAACTCTGCACATTTAGGGAGGAAGAAACAGCTTCTTTTATACCCAGAAGACCATCTGTGAGCCTCATTTGTGCAATAAGCTCCCTTCCCGTACCTCCTTATCGGTGAGAGAACCCAGACCCCAGCATGCACTCCCCAGCTTATGTCACCAATGGGGCTGGCTGGGCAGACTTACCACTCAGTTTCTGTACAGGCCCCAGTGTCAACAGCAGCAGCACCAAGAGCCCTGGGGCAGAAAAACAGAGAGATGACAGAGGAGAGTCAAGGTCCCATTTCAACCCCTGTCTGCCTGGTCATTGCCCCCTGGAGGGAGGCTCTTGTACCTTACACAGAACCAAAACACGGCCTGTCTGTCCCTCTCCCTGGACTTCCCCAGGAGTCAGTCAAGGACAACCACAGCCTTCGCGGAGCCTCGGGTGCTCTAGGTGAGGGGACAGAGTACACACAGGCAGCTGACGTCAGGGATACAACATAGAAACCCCAACCTCTCCCAGTGGAGGGGAGTAAACCTTGAAGTAGAAAATCTTCAAATCCAGTGCCTTCCCCATAGGCAGGTTCTTTGTTCTCTGGCGATGGCAGAAATCTGCTTGGAGAAGGCCCTGCTCTCTCCTCTCTGGTGAGTGGGTGCCTTTTCTATTTCACATGGGGCGCCCTATGGGAGGATGGTGTGGCCGGATGCTCTGTTCCCCACATGTGGATGGCAGTGGCCCAAACCCTCTCTGTCTGTCAGCTTTGGTGCCCTCAGCTTTCCTGGGTGGCTCCCAGATGGAGCAGGGACATCACGGCCACCTGAGTCCCAGCTTGAGGACTTGGACAAGTCCAGGGTGGGCCTTCCTGGGAGCTGAGTGCAGGGGAAATGCTGCATTCCTGACCAGGACCTGTCATGGCATCCAGCGATGGCCTTTGTCCTGACTTCCCCAGGGTGGATCTCACTGCCTGCATAACCTTTAGAATCCTGGTGACCCTCGCAGGACATCATGCTCCCATCCACGCTCACTCTGAGACTCTAGCTCTATGGACATGGACAAGTCCCACACTTGAGCCAGGACCTTCCAGCCAGGCTTGAGGGAAAGGGTCAGGAGAATGAAGGTCCTGCTGGATAGGCAGGGTCACCAGGATGGTGAGGACCAGGCTGAAGTGGACGGTGGGGCTGACATCCAGCCAGGCAGCTTTGGGGCTGTGAAGTTGCCTTTTCTGATCCCCAAGAAGGAATTCTCCAGACTAAAAGAAAGTGGTGAGATATCTGAGCAGGGCCAGTGGTGGGTGATGGCTGGGTGGCTGGAGAGGGGGCAGGCGCCCATGGGTGAGGGATGGCAGATGATTCTGTCTTCTCTGCCCTTGGCCTCCCACCAAGGGGGCAGACCTGTGTGCCCTACCAAGTGGGACTCAGCCTCCACCTTCTGTCTGAGTGTCTGGGTCAACGTGGGGCTTCGGGTTGCCCTCTTTGGAAGAAGGTCACGCCTCTGGCAATGATCCCCTCTGTTTTCATCCAGCCCAGACGGCAGCCTCTTTCATTCGCCTGAATCTTAGAGCGTGTGTGGAGTGGCCCATTTCGCTCTTCCCACCTTCTCCCAACATCCTCCACATCCCAGTCACCTGAGTTGCCCACTGGCCTGTGAACTAAAATTACAGACAAGGTTCAGGGCAGAGCCCGGGATGGGCAATTAGAGCCTGGAGGCCAAGAGGCCGGTTAGAGTGCTAGGAGGCGTCTTTTCCAGGCCGGGTTGTGAGTCAGGGAAGGTAGGCCCACCCTGGGATCGCCCCCCTCCCACATTTATGGGCAGGGCTCCTGGGTCCATCATGATGCTGGGGGGCTGACAGGGGTCCTGGTGTGGCTGAGCCCGTGTAGATCTCGGGGGAGCAGGGGGAAAGTCTCATCTTGGCTGCCACTGATGAAGAAGAAGAGGGTGGATACTGCTCCGGAACATAACACGCCGTGAGCTTGTGAAGTATGTTGGATGCCATCCCTCTGGTTTTCTGAAAGTGAAATGCTGGGCGGCAAGGGAGATGCTCCAGAATTGAGTTAAGTGGCACTCTGCAGAGGGATCTGAGTCTGGGGCTTTGGGGAGGGCTGGGACACAGGTATAGGTGCCCAGAACGGCTCTCTGGGGCCTGGACAGAGTGGGGTCAGTGACCTCAAACCTCGAGGATGAGGAGACAGAAGGTGCAAAGCCCTTCTTACCTTGACACATGTTTTCACTTTCATTCCTGAATGTCATCTCGGGAATCAGCTCCTGCCCTGGGCCGCACACGCAGTATCTCCCATCCACACCCTGGCAGTCAACGTATGGTACACAGGGCGTCCTCCAGGGTCGCTCACACACGTCGATGTCTGGAACACAACAACGTAAGCTTATTCCTTCCACTTTCAAAGGAGTAAGTTCCCACAGGCAGAGAGCCTGGTCACCAGCCTGACCCGACAATGAAGGCTGGACAGACACAGCTCCCGGGTAGCACTCCCCAGGCTGGACTGAGCAGGGCCGGCTGCTCCAGAAAGCCTGCTGACAGCCGTCTCTGCTCTCTGGCTGGGCCTGAGGGCCACCTAGATTCAGATGCTACTGTTCCAGGATGGGGGCTGGAAGGAGGTCTGCATCCCCTTCTGTAGACCTTGTGGGATAAACAGAGGCACTGAGTCAGGGTCCAGACCCTTCCCTGTGGTGTTATTTGTACTGCTGGAGACCGGGGGTGGGCTCTCAGGGTGCCAGTAGCATGGAAGGCCACCCTCGATGCTGAGAGGTGGAGCCGGTCATGGCCTGGGGGCTGTCTAGGGTGACACATGACACTCAGCATTCACACCTGAGGATAGAAGCAGATGGCCAGGTCCCTGAGCGTTGATGGTTTCTACCCACTTTACTCACAGTGGCCTAAGTACACCTCATAATTCTCATCAGGCACTCCCCCAAATCCCAATGTCAGGCCTTTTCTAGATGCCCCAGGATGTCTCTGGGGGAATTCTCTTTAATCAGAGTCCATCATAGATGTGAAATGGAGAAGCACCAAGAAGTTGCTCACAGCTGAGTTATTGCAAGGTGGGTTCCTGGCCTCCTAGCTCTTCCTGTTCTCTAAACGTGAGAGGAAAGATGGCCACGACCCTGGCCCCTCGGAGTAGCTCGGGGACCCACAGAGCAAGGCTGGACACCGTCAGCTATCGACGACCTCAACAACTTGATCAGGTGAATCAAAGGGCAGGGGCAGAACGTTGGTTCCCGGACGCTCCCATCGGGGGACCAGAGACTTTCAGAGCCTGCAAGGGCTCATGACCTCGTGCTGAGTGGGGGTCTGGCAGCTGGTCTCCCCCAGAGCAGAGTCTCCTACCCGAACTCGAGGACTTCCTTCCGAGGCCCCGGGCCCAGGCTGTGGGCGTCAGCCCCAGGACGGGACAGCAGGCGGGAAGAGGCACGCCCCGTCTGGGCCATGGGACCGCCCTCCTGTCTTCTCAGATGGGGGCGATGGCTGGACACCCGTCTCCGGGGTCGTGGGATGGGGTGGGGTCCAGCGGGTGGTAATGAGGCGCGCGGGAGGGGAAGACACGACGAGGAGAAACTCTCAACCGGCAAACGTGCTCCCAGAAGGGAGCGGGGGTCCAGCCGCACCAGCCGCAGGCCCCCTGGCCGCGCTCACCCGGGCCGGAGTCTCCGTGAGACGCGCGCACAGACGTGCAGGGGGTCCGCGAGGGGCGCCTCTCAGGGCATCGGGAGAGGGCGGCTGGGCAGGAGTCATACCACCTTTTTTTTCCGTGATGAAATTCACTTTCCCCCAAATATTAAATGACACACGGACGTTTGGAAGACAAAGAAAATGTAAAACAACGAAAACCAAGAGAATCGCCCATAAGTTCACTACACATGTTGGGAATATTTTCTATTATTATAAATATATATGCATCTAAGACTTTTGAGTACATGAAAAGTATTTCTTGGAGTAAAAACTGTATAATTTCCCTCTTTCCCCTATTTTCTTATTGTGGTAAAAGGCACACAAAAGTTTTTTTTTTTTTTTTTTTTCGGTCTTAACCATTTTTAAGTATTATAATTTCCTTTCATGATCTTATTTTGTTGAATAAAAACCTCTCAGTGTCATTAAACATTTTTTTTAAAGCAAACGTTAGTTCTAACTTCCTTTATTCAAATTGTATTTATTTTCACCTTAAAGTAAAATCAATTTGCATGTTTCTTTTCTTTAAAAAAGGTTTTTAAAAATGTTTACTTATTTTTGATAGAGAGGGAGGAGGGAGAGGGAGAGAGGGAGGGGCAGAGAGAGGAGAGGGAGACACAGAATCTGAAGCAGGCTCCAGGCTTCGAGCTGTCAGCACAGAGCCCAACATGGGGCTTGAACCCACAAATTGCCAGATTGTGACCTGAGTCGAAATTGGACGCTTAACTGACTGAGCCACCCAGATGCCCCTGAATTTTTGTGTTTCTGATTTAATAAAAATAGTTGATGTTTTTTATGAGATTGAAATTTCTTTATCTTTCTTTTCTTTTCTTTCTTTCTTTCTTTCTTTCTTTCTTTCTTTCTTTCTTTCTTTCTTTCTTTTTCTCTCTTTCTAGGTTAAAATTATGTTGTATTTGTTTAATTTTTTTGAAAATATATTCATATACAACAGGATTTTATTTATTTATTAAAAAAATTTAAGTTATTTATTTTAAGAGAGAGAGAGCAGGGGAGGGGCAGAGAGAGAGGGAGAGAGAATCCCAAGCAGGCTCTGCACTGTCAGCTCGGAACCCAGTGCAGAGCTCCAACCCACTAAGGGCAGGATCAAGACCTGAGCCAAAACCAAGAGTTGGATGCTTAACTGATGGAGCCACTCAGGATCCCCTACAACAGGATTTTTTAAAAGGATACACTTCTAATTTTGTATCATTTCTTAAACAGATATGTAGTGTAATTTAATTCTTGGATTTTGAAAGCTTGTTTTTGCATACTGAAAAAATTGTTTCGTGGGGAAAGAACTGATTTAACTGGTACTAAACAATCCTATCTTATTTGTGCATAGTACTCCTTAACTTATAAAACACTTTTTTTTTGGTTTATCGCAGCATTATTGACAATAGCCCAGATATGGAAGCAACCTGGGTGTCCATCAGCAGATGAATGGATAAGGGGCATGTGGTATATACACGATAGGATATTATGCAGCCATAAAAAGGATGACTTTGTGCCATTTTCGACAATATGGATGGACCTATAGGGTATTATGCTAAGTGAAACAAGACTGAGAAAGGTAAATACCATGTGATACCACTCAGAAGTAGAATCTAAAAAAAAAAACAACCAAACCCAAATGAATGAAACAAACAAAAAGCAGAATCAGATCTACAAATACAGAGAACAAAAGATGGTTGCCAGAGACAAGTGGGGCTGGCAGTTGGGTGAAGGGGGAGAGAGAGATCTAGATGCGCAAGTATTGAGTGAGTAAGTCAGGGGAATAAAAGGCATAGCGTAAGGAACACAGTCAATGCTATTGTAATAGCAGCGTATTGCTTCATGGGGACAGATAGCAGCTACACTTAGGGTAAACATAGCACAATGTATAAATTTGTCAAATCATTATGTTGTACATCTGCAACTAATGTAACACTATGTATCAACTATACTCAAAATAAGAAAAGACTATAGAAATGTCTCCTCCCTCCTCCCTTCCTCCCTCCCTTCCTTCCTTCCTTCCTTCCTTCCTTCCTTCCTTCCTTCCTTCCTTCCTTCCTTTTTGAGAGAGAGTGAGAATGAGAGTATGTGAATGGGGGAGAGGGGCAGTGGAAGACAGAGAATCTTAAAGAGGCTTCAAGCCCAAAGTGGCTGATGAGGGGCTCCATCCCACGACTGTGAGACCATGACCTGAGCTGCAATCAAGAATTGGATGCTTAGGAATGACATATCAGACAAAGGGCTAGTATCCAAAATCTATAAAGAGCGCACCAAACTCCACACCCGAAAGACAAATAATCCAGTGAAGAAATGGGCAGAAAACATGAATAGACACTTCTCTAAAGAAGACATCCGGATGGCCAACAGGCACATGAAAAGATACTCAACGTCGCTCCTCATCAGGGAAATACAAATCAAAACCACACTCAGATATCACCCCACGCCAGTCAGAGTGGCCAAAATGAACAAATCAGGAGACTATAGATGCTGGAGAGGATGTGGAGAAACGGGAACCCTCTTGCACTGTTGGTGGGAATGCAAATTGGTGCAGCCACTCTGGAAAACAGTGTGGAGGTTCCTCAAAAAATTAAAAATAGACCTACCCTATGACCCAGCAGTAGCACTGCTAGGAATTTACCCAAGGGATACGGGAGTGCTGATGCATAGGGGCACTTGTACCCCAATGTTTGTAGCAGCACTTTCAACAATAGCCAAATTATGGAAAGAGCCTAAATGTCCATCAACTGATGAGTGGATAAAGAAATTGTGGTTTATATACACAATGGAATACTACGTGGCAATGAGAAAAAATGAAATATGGCCTTTTGTAGCAACATGGATGGAACTGGAGAGTGTGATGCTAAGTGAAATAAGCCATACAGAGAAAGACAGATACCATATGGTTTCACTCTTATGTGGATCCTGAGAAACGTAACAGAAACCCATGGGGGAGGGGAAGAAAAAAAAAAGAGGTTAGAGTGGAAGAGAGCCAAAGCATAAGAGACTCTTAAAAACTGAGAACAAACTGAGGGTTGAGGGAGGGTGGGAGGGTGGGGGGGGGTGATGGGCATTGAGGAAGGCACCTGTTGGGATGAGCACTGGGTGTTGTATGGCAACCAATTTGACAATAAATTTCAAAAAAAAAAAAAAAAAAGAATTGGATGCTTAGGGGCGCCTGGGTGGCTCAGTCGGTTAAGCCTCCGACTTCAGCTCAGGTCATGATCTCATGGTTCGTGAGTTCAAGCCCCGCGTTGGGCTCTGTGCTGACAGCTCAGAGCCTGGAGTCTGCTTCGGATTCTGTGTCTCCCTCTCTCTCTCTGACCCTCCCCCATTCATGCTCTGTCTCTCTCTGTCTCAAAAATAAATAAACATTAAAAAAATAATAAAAAAAAGAATTGGATGCTTAACTGACTGAGCCACTCAGGCACTCCTGTATTCTTTATTTTTTATTTTTATTTTATTTTATTTTATTTTATTTTATTTTATTTTATTTTTTTGCGTTCAACGTTTTTTTAATTGCTTATGTTCAATACAAACCACAGTGTCTAAATTCACAATACAAGTTTCATTAGTCTTGGGTATTTTTATATTATTTGTAAGGACTATCAATTTTATTAACACACTGTTCTTAGCATACAGGTGCAAATTATTTTCTAGCTATTGTTAATACTAAGGTAGGGTATTCTGTGGAAGTGCTAAGTTATCATTCAGTGAGTTATTTGCTGTTGTTCCTTTTCTGCCATTTCTTGTTGGCGAATCGTATCCTGGGCTGCTTGCTGCATTTTCTCCAATTTTTCCAGAGTCAGAGATTTTAAGGGTAAAAGTTTGGGTTTACACAGCACCATTGTGGTTATATCTTCCACAGACAACTGCCCTTGTTTTGGAAGAACTTCCCGGAACATTGACTTCACTTCCACCATATCTGAATTGTTGGATACAGCTAAGTTTTTTCCTGGGATGACTGGTCACCTTTGGTCCTTTTTCGGGCCTACTTACAGACTCCTCTCTCTTCTTTCTTTTTTAAAATATATTTTCATTGAAGGATAATTAACATACAGTGTTACATTAATTTCAGGTGCACAACATAATGATCTAACAATTCTAAACATTACTCAGGGCTCACCATGATAAGTGTAGCTACTGTCTGTCACCATACACGATTATTACATATTATTGTCTATATTCCCTATGCTGTACTTTTCATCTCTGTGACCTAGTTATTTGATAGCTGGAGCTTGGTACCTTCTAATCCCCTTAATCTATTTTGCCCATCCCCCTGTTACCACCCTTCTGGCAACCACCAGTTTGCTCTCTGTATTGAGGAGTCCGGTGTTGGGGGTGCCTGGGTGACTCCGTTGGTTAAGTGTCCGACTTCAGCTCAGGTCATGATCTCACGGTTCATGAGTTCAAACCCCGTGTGGGACTCTGTGCTCACAAGCATGGAGCCTGCTTGGGATTCTCTTCCTCTCCCTCTCTATGCCCCTCCCCCACTCACACACATGCTGTCTCTCTCTCTCTCTCCTTCTCTCTCTGTCAAAAATAAATAAACACTAAAAAAAGAGTCTGGTTTTGTTTGTTTTATATTTTAGATTCCACATATATATGAAATCTTTCGGGATTTGTCTTTCTCAGTCTGACGCATTTCACTTGGCATCATGCCTTCTAGGGCCATCTGTGTTGCAGATGGCAAGATCTCATTCTTTTTTATGGGTGGGTAATATCATTGCTGACAGATACACATCTTCTTTACCCATTCATCTATGGATGGACCCTTGGGTTGCTTCCTTATCTTGGCTATTGTAAATAATGTTGTAGTAAATGTAGGAGAGGCATATCTCTTTTTGATGAGTGTTTTGATTTTCTTTAGGTAAATGCTCAGTAGTGGAATTGCTGGGTCATATGGCATTTCTATTTTTAATTTTTTTTTTGGGGGAACCTCTATAATGTCTTCCACAGTGACTGCACCAGTTTGCATTCCCACCAACAATGCCCAAGGGTTCCTTTTTCTCCACATCCTCATTAACACTTAAAAACTCCTTAGTTTTAGACCTGGGTGTGCTTTTACCAGTTTATTAGTTGTATGACTTTGAATAAGTCACTTGATCTCTTTGAGCCCAAATTTGATAATTTGAAAAATGATGTTATCCTGAAATCATAAAATTCGTAGAAGAAAACATAGGGGGTAAGCTTTTTGACATTGGTGTGGGCAACAATTATTTGGACTTGACATCAAAAGCAAAGGCAACAAAAGCAAAAACAGACAAGTGGGACCACATCAAACTGTACAGCAAGGGAAACCGTCAAACAAATGAAAAAGACAATCTACAATTTGGGAGAAAGTAAATGCAAATCTTATACAGTATCCGATAAGGATTAGCATCCAAAATATATAAAGAGTTCATACACCTTCAATAGCAAAGAGAAACAAGCAAACAACAAAAACCCCAAAGAGCATTATTAGTCAATTCAAAGATGGGTAGAGCCTCTGAATATACATTTTTCCAAAGAAGACATCCAGGTGGCCAAGAGGTGCATGAAAATGTACTCAACACCACTAATCATCGGGGGAACGCAAATCAAAACCACACTGAGATATCACCTCACATCTGTCAGCGTGGCCACTATAAAAAAAGAAATAGCAAGTGTTGGTGCGGATGTGGGAAAAGAGAACCTTGCACACTGTGGGAGGGAACATAAATTGGTGCGGCCACTATGGGAAAGAGTATGGAGATTTCTCACAAAAATAAAAATAGAACTACTGTATGATCCAGTAATCCCACTTCCGGGTACTGACCTGAAGAAAATGAAATCACTTTCTGAAAGAGATATCTGCACCCCCATGTTCCGTCCCACGTTATTTACAACAGGACATGGAAACAACCTAAACGTCCACCGATGGATGAATGGATAATGACGAAATGGTATGCGGATACAGCGGAATATTACTTGGCCATAAGAGAGAAGAGACCCTGTCATTTGTGACGGCATGGATGGGCCTTAAGGGCATTATGCTAAGTGAAATAGACAGAAAGAGAAAAATATTGTATGACCTCACTTTTTGGTGGAATAAAAAAAAAAAAAACCCTGAACTCAGAGATACAGAGAACAGATCAGTGATTGCCAAGGTGGGGGGGGGGGGTGGGGTGGGCAAAATGGGTGAAGGTGTGAAAAAGCCCCCACCTTCAACTCCGCTTGCCTCGTAGGTCGGCTGTGAACACTGAGGAAGGAGACCATGACCGTGAGGGGCCGAGAGTTCCCGGTGAGCTCACTCCAGAAAGACAGCCTGAGCTTCCACTATTTCTCCCCTTTCTTTCTTCTTTGAAAATAATAATGGCAACAGCAACAGTGATAATAACTGACATTTGTTGACAATTTGCTCCGTACTCGTCTTTAGCTGTTCTTTACGCAGGTGAATTTTAAATCTCACTCTAACCATGTGGGGTAGGTACAATGATGATCCCCAATTTACAGACAAGCACCCTGAGGCATAGAGAGGGGAAATAATTTCTTGCGTGTCAGGTGTAGTCAGGGTGAATTAGACTTTGAAGCCGGGTAGCCCAGCTCTGCTGTGTGAGCTCTCAACGCTCTACCCATCGATCACGAAAACCTGATGGTCCACTTCCCTCATACTCCCCCTGCCCTGTCACCTCTCTTTTCCTGGATGAAGGGCTGGGTGCTATTCTTAGGGCCGAGGGCTCGGGACATGTCACCACCTCCCCCCATATCTCCAAGCCCCTCTGCCACCCAAGTCCCTGTACCATCACAACTCTGCAAGGGGCTGGTGAAGCTCTCCCCAGACGAGTACCCGAATCACGGAGGCATCGACCGGTGGAGAGTTCGGAGGGCACCAGTGAGCACAGGTGTGGGGGCCCTAGCAACGAGGACCACAGTCGGAAGGCTCAAGGAATGGTTGAAGCCAGCAGCTGCCAGCTAAGAGTCCCTGAGTCGAGCAGGGGAGGGCTGTGGAGGGATGGCTGCCTTTGGAAGAGGAAAAGACAGACGGCTGGACATTAAGGGAGGAAGAAACAGCTTCTCTTATCCCCAGAAGGCCATCTTGGAGCCTCGCTTGGAGAATAAACCTCCTTTCCCCTTTGTCGGTGACAGGATCCAGACCCCAGCATGTGCATACTTAGCTTATGTCACTAAATCTGGGCGGACTCACCTCTAGTGTTCTGGGAAGCAGCTCTGAATATTAACAGCAGCAGCAGCAGCAGCAGCAAGAGTCCTGAAGCAGAAAAAAACCAGTGAGAAGACAAAAAGAGGAGTGTGGAGCTCTGGTGTTAGTTCCTGGTGGCATGGTCATTGCCTCCTGGGGAGGTGGGTCTGGTCCTGCGGCCCACAGCTTTCCAGCAGCAGCCACAGGGCTCTCGGACCTTTCGTGGAACTGAGGACTCAGTTTTTGCCCTTCACATCCCTTGACTCCCAGAGGAGTCAGTCACTAACAGACACATCCTCACGGAGCCTCAGTGCTATAGGTGAGGGGACAGAATATACACAGGTGACGTCAGGGACACAAGGTAGAAATTCCAACCTTTCCCGGTGGAGGGAGTGAATCTTGAAGCACAAAGTCCTCACAGTGGCCAGGTTCTTAGTTCTCTGGCAATGGCAGAAATCTACCCTGAGGATTTCTCTCCCAGGGTCACTGTCCCCTCTTTGACATACATGTTTTGGGGCACACGAGAAGAACGTGGGTTTGGGCGTCAGACAGCCCCAAGTCTGAGCCCTAGCTCACAGCAGTATCAGCAGGGCAGGGAGCCCTGGAGTCAAGAGAGTGGGGGGAGCTGATGACAGGTGAGGAGTGACAACTAAGGGCATTGTCAGGTAGAGCCACCGTCTCCTGGTTAAGTGGCCTATCCAGGTGCAGCACCCATGACTTCTGTGGTTCCTTGCATGCGAGCTCCTGGCCCTCCTGTGGCGCACTGAGGGCACAGCCTTTCCCTTTATCCCCCAGTCTCGTCCTGAGCGATGGGTCACTGGACAGGCTCTGTGGTATACACACCACTGCAGACGCGAAGGAATCTACTCTACAGGCAATCACTGGGCCACCTGTTAGAGTCTCTCCTTCCATTTGTGGGAGGCAATGAACCCTATGAAAATCTTTTCATATCTGTGTGCCTTTATAGGATTTTCCTAGAATGTGCCCAGCATTAAAATCCTGTTCCACAAATCAGATGATAAGAAATGCGGCTATTTTCAAAATTTTTAAAGTTTACTCATTTTTGAGAGAGAGAGAGATAGAGAGAGACAGAGTGTGAGCAGGGGAGGGGTAGAGAGAAAGAGAGGGAGACACAGAATCCGAAGCAGGCTCTAGGCTCTGAGCTGTCAGCACAGAGCCTGACACGGAGCTTGTACCCATGAACCACAAGATCATGTCCTGAGCTGAAGTCGGACGCTCAACTGAGCCACCCAGACACCTCGAGATGTGGCTATTTTCATGACAACCAGGAAACAAAATTACAAGCAATAAAGACAATACGTAAGGAACGCTTAACTTACTATGTAACAGGTATCATACTAAGCATTGAGGGAAAGAAAGACTAATCAGAATTAAGTTGATTTTGCTATTATGCACTGTTATTGTCCTTTAAACCATGCTGTGACCCACACAAAGCCTATGGGCTAAAGGATATTTTTCTTAGCTCATTAGAGTTTTTAGAGAATTTGCTATATAGTCTTGTAAAAAAAATAGTATAGGTAACATGATGGTTAATTTCATGTAACAAATTTGGCTGGGCCACAGCACCCAGATATATGGTCAAACATTAGTCTAGATATCTCTGGGCAGGTGTTTTTTTCAGATGAGAGAAACAGTTAAATCAGTAGACTCTGAGTAAAACAGATTATCTTCCATAATCTGGGTGGGCCTCATCCAATCAGTTGAAGTCCTTAGGAAAAACAAAAGAAGTCTGACCTCTTTCGAAGAAGAGGGAATTCTGCCTCCAGACTGACTTTGGACTTGAGATAGAACATCAAATCTCCCCTGGGTTTCCAGCCTGCTGGCCTGCCCTGCAGAATTTCAGCTTCCCAACCTCCACAATCTCATGAACCAACTCCTTAAAATGAATGAATCTCTCCCTCTTTCTCTCTCTCTCTCTTTCTCACTCTGTCTCTCTCTTTCACACACACACACACACACACACACACACACACACACACACGTTGTATTGGCTCTGTTTTTCTGGAGAAACTGGACTGATATAGGTAGTAAAAGGAGAAATCTTTGTTGGATTGGCCCTGGGAATAAGTTTTACTGATTATCTCCTTTGAGACTTAATACAAGTGAGTTTATATCCTTCTCAACATCTCCCCTTCGTCTTTGGTAGAGAAAGTGGGAAAAAAACCAGAGTCTCAGGAACACAGAATATTCTCTAACTGGTTAGAGAGTTCCCAGATAGCTTTAGTTATCTGTCACTATTGTTACAATTCTACCTACCTGGCAGCAGTCGATATCTGTTCCTCATGGTGCGGACCTCTGCTCTTGGTCTGTGCGTGTTACAAAGGCTTCCTATTTTAAGTCTGACTTGGCCCACAGGAGCTGATTTAGGAAACTGCTTGTCTGGATCCTTTCTTTCCCCCTAGTCTGTCCTGTGATTAACTTCCCAGAAACTCCACTTCTATTTTTTAAATATTTGCATAGCATTACTGGTATTTGTACTGAAAGCTTCCATGAAAGTGGTTTTTAAATGTTTGTGATACAGGAAGATGTGATCCTGTGTAATCCATGTCTGGTCTAGAACTAAGGTGTTTTTATTCTTCAGCAATACTCAACGCAGCCTTAGACTCATATGTATTGGCGAAGGAAAATACTCCTGATAGGTTTCAAAAGATGAGAAAAACGTCCCCAAATGTTCCACTCGTCTGTGTGGTGGAACTATAGTGAGATTCTTTGTTTGCATTGTTTAAATCTCCTTTGTTTTCTACCTGGCCACGTGTATGATTAGTCTGCTCGCCCTGCAGTAATAACAGAGTATCAACTGGGTGGCTCAAACCACAGAAATTTATCTTCTCAGTTCTGGAGGCTGGATTCCAAGATGAAGGTGCCGGGAGGGTTGGCTCCTGGTGAGAGCTCTCTCTTGGCTTGTGGATGGCCACCTACTCCTTGTGTCTGCATGTGAGCTTTCCTTGTATGTGGAGAGGGAGAGGGAGAGGGTGAGAGAGAGAGAGACAGAGACAGAGACAGAGAAAAAGAGAGAGGGAGAGGGAGAAGGAGAGGGAGAGAGAGATCACGGGTGTTTCTTCCTTTTCTTACAAGGACACTTTTAGAGCCCCACCCTTATAACCACATTTAACCTTAATTACTCCTAAAAAGTCCTGTCCGTAAATACAGTCTCACGTGTGTGTGTGTGTGTGTGGGGGGGTGGGGGGGGGTGGGTGGGTGGGTGGCGGTGTTTAGGGCTTCAACCTGTGAATTTTGGGGGGATATGATTCAATCCACAAAACTGTGTGTTATTTAATATCTAGGAAAAAATAAATTTTCATGAAGAAAAGATATCCTGGTTTCTCCCTAACTTCTGAAGGATTTTTTTTTTTTTTTATGGATATAAGATTCTGGACTGACTCTAATCTTTTCTCTCGATACCTGAAAGATGTTGTACTACGTTCCATTGGCACCCATGATTTCTGATAAGAAATGAGCAGATATCTGAAATGTTTGTTCCCTTAGGGATGAAGTATCATTATCTCTCATTGCTTTCAAGGATTTTTTTCTTTGCCTTTAGGTATCAAAAATTTGATTGTGATGTATCTTGTCCCTAATTTGTTTGAGTTGATACTGTTTGGAGTTTCCTCAGCTTCTTCTTCTTTTTTTAAGTTTATTTCTTTATTTTGAGAGACAGAGCAAAAACAGGGGAGGGGCAGAGAGAGGGAGAGACAGAATGGCAAGCAGGCTCCGCACCTCAGCACAGAGGCCCGATGCGGGGCTCGAACTCACAAACTGTGAGATCATGACCTGAGCAGAGATTGAGAGTCGGACGCCTAACTGATTGAGCCACCAGACACCCCATGGAGTTTCCTCAGCTTCTTGAATTTATATGTTCTTGTCTTTTCGAAATTTGAGAAATTTTAGCCATTTTTTCCCCCTCTGAATAATTTTTCAGTTCCGTATTCTCTATCTCCCTCTGGAATTTAGTGACAGATATCTTAAACTTTTTTTTTTTTTAGTCCCATAGGTCCCTGAGACCCTGCTAATTGTTTTGTAGTTTATTTTGTCTGTTTTGTTCAGATTGGGTAAATCATATTGTTTTGTCTTCAGTTCACTGATTCCCCCCCCCCCCCCTTTCTTCTGTCTCTATCCTGCTAGTAAGCCCATCCAGTAGAGTTTTTATTTCAGGTTTTGTATTTTTCAGGCCTCAAGTTTCTGTTATCCTTATATCATGTTTCTTTTTTTCCCCCGTTTGATGGATAGTGCTGTCATTTCATTTTTTAAAAATTTAAATTCAAGTTAGTGAACATGCAGTGTAGTTTTGGCTTCAGGAGTAGAACCCAGGGATTCATCTCTTACGTATGGACACCCAGTGCTCATCCCAACAAGTGCCTTCCTTAATGCCCATCACCTCCCACCCAACACCTCTCCAGAAACCCTTAGTTTGTGCTCTGTAGTATTCCATTGTACACACACACACACACACACACACACACACACATATGTCCACATCGATGGCCATTTGGGCTCCTTCCATACCTTGGCTATTGTCGATAGTGCTGCTATAAACATGGGGGTGCATGTGCCCCTTTGAAATAGCACGCCTGTATCCCTTGGATAAATACCTAGTAGTGTAATTGCTGAGCCATAGGGTAGTTCTATTTTTAACTTTTTGAGGAACCTCCATACTGTTTTCCAGAGTGGCTGCACCAGCTTGCATTCCCACCAACAATGCAAAAGAGATCCTCTTTCTCTGCATCCTTGCCAACATCTGGTGTTTCCTGAGATGTTAATTTTAGCCATTCGGACAGATGTGGGGTATATATCATCTGTTTCTTCATCAAAGTTCTCTGTTTCTTTGCTAAGACTTTCTAGTTTTTCATTTGTTTCAGAAAAGTTTGTAATTGCTCATTAGAGCATTTTTTATGATGGTTGCTTTAAAATAATTGTCAGATAATTCTAACCTCTGTGTCATCTCGAGTTGAGGTGTTCCTGGTTCTTGGGAGGACAGTGATTTTTAAAACGGTATCCTTGATATTTGTGGTATGTTTTGAAACTGGATTTTATTAAAATCTTCTGTTTGGGCAGACTTCTCTGATATCATGTGAGGAGTCAAGGGAAGATTTGCTGGCAAGTGAGGGTGGAAATCCAAGCTGCCAGAGCAGAGCCTGACGTGGGGCTCGAACCCAAGAGCAGTGAGATCGTGACCTGAGCTGAAGTTGGATGCTTAACCACCTGAGCCACCCGGCCACCCCAACTGTGTTTTGTTTTAACATAAAGTTTTTCCTACCATGTACTTTGCTCTCAACTTATTCTTCAGTCAGTGATGTTTTGGGAGAGTTTTTGGATGTCACTGAATAAAGATCCACGCCTTTCTTTTTGGCCACTGTTCCAAATATACAGATTACAAAATACATTATATTTTGCCTTTCTCCTTTTTTAATGCATATGTAGATGGCCTCTCCTTTCCCATTGCTACAATAATGCTGCCGTGAGTGTCTCAAAAATCCCTGAAGGAGAACTTTTATAAATTTCTTTAGCAGAGCTATTGGGTGGTTTACACACTGGGTTGCCAGAGCATATCTATTTTACATTGTAATAAATTTTACAAGTCTTCTATTCAATGAGACTGTATCAAATTACCCAGGTGCTATAGGAGAGGATCAACTTTCCACATGCAATCAAACCTACCCCTGTCAAATCTTTTTTTTTTTTTAATTTTTCATTTTTAACATGAAAAATTTGCTGATTGGTGGCTTACATGACCTCTCTGCTCATTTAGAAGGAAATTAACAGAAGAAAGTCACAGGAACTTAAAATCATGTCCATTATACACTTGTGGATGGGGAAAAGTCAAAGACATCAAGAATATAAGCCAGTCTCTCTGAAGGATACACAGTTTCTTTCATTGATAGAAGGACATGGCCCGTCTGGGCGATCTGTAAAGGACACTTCAATTTTACAATTCTGTCTCTACTTAACCATTAGGAGGCTTAGGGTTTACAGACGTTCTGGAATCTTTAAAAAATTTTTATTTAAATTTTAATTGGCCAACATACAGTGCAGTGGTTTCAGGAGTAGAGTTCAGTGATTCTTCACTTACATATAACACTCAGTACTCATCACAACAAGTGCCCTCCTTAGTACCTGTCAACCATTTAGCTCACTCCTCACTCACCCCCATCCATCAGCCCTCAGTTTGTGCTTTATCATTAAGAATCTTTTGTGGTTTGTTTCCCTCTCTTCTCCCCCTCCATATATTCATCTATTTTGTTTCTTTTAAAAAGTTTTTAAAAAATGTTTATTTGAGAGACAGACAGAGCGTGAGCAGGGGAGGGGCAGAGAGACAGGGAGGCACAGAATCTGAAGCAGGATCCGGGCTCTGGGCTGTCAGCACAGAGCCCGACGTGGGGCTCGAACTCACAAGCTGTGAGATCATGACCTGAGTCAAAGTTGGCTGCCCAACCGACTGAGCCACACAGGCGCCCCTGTTTTATTTCTTAAATTCCACATATAAATGAAATCATATGGTGTTTATCTTTCTCTATTTGACTTATCTTGCTTAGCATAACACATTCTAGTTCCATCCATGTCGTTGCAAATGACAAGATTTCAGTTTTTCTGATGGCCGAGTAATATTCCATTGTGTGTGTGTGTGTGTGTGTGTGTGTGTGTGTGTGTGTGTATGCCACATCTTTATTTGTTCATTGGTAGGAATCCTGAAAATATACATTATCAAATGTTTTCATCCCCCTGCTTTGTTGGGTAAACAATTTATCTTAACGTCATATGAATTTGTATCTTCATTAACAGTGTTTTTAGTTTTAACATCTTTGTATTTTCATGGTGCTTTCTGTGAATTATATACTCCTATCTTTTGCACACTCTATTTTAGTTATTGTATTTTTCTTATTGACTTTAAGGCATTAAGAATATATTGTGTGCATGTTTGTATGTACTCCATCTAGATATCTTTTGTAAAATAATGCAAACGTTTTTATTATATAAAATGAGTTCAGACTCTGAATATGGTGACTTATCAACATAACCTTTTTCCCCCCTGAAAACCTTGTCACCTGCTTTATTTCTGGAGAAGGGTAAAGGAAGAAGAGAAAATATTCACTTGAATTTGAGGGGCAGTTAAATTGGAAGCAAAACTACCAACAATTTTAGACTTTTAAGGTTTTTCTTGTCAATAAAGGGAATACTGAAGCTTCCTAGTTTGAAAACTCAAGATATAAATATTTTCTCAAAGCAAGATCATCCATTTTCACAGGGATACAAGAATAAAGAACAACAAACCCAATAGCATTGGATGGGGTTTTAACACAGAAAATAAGGCCAAGTTTCTCCTTTCAAATGCAGATTGTTTAGAACAAACTGAGGGTTGATGGAACAAGGTGTGTGGGAGATGAGCTAGATGGGTGATAGGTATTAAGGAGGTCACTTGTGATGAGCCCTGGGTGTTGTAAGTGATGAAACACTGAATTCTACTCCTGAACAACATTGCACTAACATTCACTAAAATTTAAATAAATTTAAAAAAGAAAAAAAGCAAATGCGTGTATATATATATATTTTTTTTTTCTTTTTTTTTTCTTTTAAGTAGGCTTTAAGTCCAGCACAGAGCCCAGTGCAGGGTTTGATATGCCCACAGTCATGAGATCAAGACCTGAACTGAAATCAAGAGTTGGACACTTAAGCGACTGAGCTGCCCACGTGCCCCTCAAATGCAGATTTTATTTTTTTTTATTTTTATTTATTTTTTATTTTTTATTTATTTATTTATTTTTTATTTTTTAATATATGAAATATACTGTCAAATTGGTTTCCATACAACACCCAGTGCTCATCCCAAAAGGTGCCCTCCTCAATACCCATCACCCACCCTGCCCTCCCTCCCACCCTGCCCTCCCTCCCACCCCCCATCAACCCTCAGTTTGTTCTCAGTTTTTAACAGTCTCTTATGCTTTGGCTCTCTCCCACTCTAACCTCTTTTTTTTTTTTTTTTCCTTCCCCTCCCCCATGGGTTTCTGTTATGTTTCTCAGGATCCACATAAGAGTGAAACCATATGGTATCTGTCTTTCTCTGTATGGCTTATTTCACTTAGCATCACACTCTCCAGTTCCATCCATGTTGCTACAAAAGGCCATATTTCATTTTTTCTCATTGTCACGTAGTATTCCATTGTGTATATAAACCACAATTTCTTTATCCATTCATCAGTTGATGGACATTTAGGCTCTTTCCATAATTTGGCTATTGTTGAGAGTGCCGCTATAAACATTGGGGTACAGGTGCCCCTATGCATCAGTACTCCTGTATCCCTTGGATAAATTCCTAGCAGTGCTCTTGCTGGGTCATACGGTAGGTCTATTTTTAATTTTCTGAGGAACCTCCACACTGCTTTCCAGAGCGGCTGCACCAATTTGCATTCCCACCAACAGTGCAAGAGGGTTCCTGTTTCTCCACATCCTCTCCAGCATCTATAGTCTCCTGATTTCTTCATTTTGGCCACTCTGACTGGCGTGAGGTGGTATCTGAGTGTGGTTTTGATTTGTATTTCCCTGATAAGGAGCGACGTTGAGCATCTTTTCATGTGCCTGTTGGCCATCCGGATGTCTTCTTTAGAGAAGTGTCTATTCATGTTTTCTGCCCATTTCTTCACTGGGTTATTTGTTTTTTGGGTGTGGAGTTTGATGAGCTCTTTATAGATTTTGGATACTAGCCCTTTGTCCGATGTGTCATTTGCAAATATCTTTTCCCATTCCGTTGGTTGCCTTTTAGTTTTGTTGATTGTTTCCTTTGCTGTGCAGAAGCTTTTTATCTTCATAAGGTCCCAGTAATTCACTTTTGCTTTTAATTCCCTTGCCTTTGGGGATGTGCCGAGTAAGAGATTGCTACGGCTGAGGTCAGAGAGGTCTTTTCCTGCTTTCTCCTCTAAGGTTTTGATGGTTTCCTGTCTCACATTCAGGTCCTTTATCCATTTTGAGTTTATTTTTGTGAATGGTGTGAGAAAGTGGTCTAGTTTCAACCTTCTGCATGTTGCTGTCCAGTTCTCCCAGCACCATTTGTTAAAGAGACTGTCTTTTTTCCATTGGATGTTCTTTCCTGCTTTGTCAAAGATGAGTTGGCCATACGTTTGTGGGTCTAGTTCTGGGGTTTCTATTCTATTCCATTGGTCTATGTGTCTGTTTTTATGCCAATACCATGCTGTCTTGATGATGACAGCTTTGTAGTAGAGGCTAAAGTCTGGGATTGTGATGCCTCCTGCTTTGGTCTTCTTCTTCAAAATGACTTTGGCTATTCGGGGCCTTTTGTGGTTCCATATGAATTTTAGGATTGCTTGTTCTAGTTTCGAGAAGAATGCTGGTGCAATTTTGATTGGGATTGCATTGAATGTGTAGATAGCTTTGGGTAGTATTGACATTTTGACAATATTTATTCTTCCAATCCATGAGCAGGGAATGTCTTTCCATTTCTTTATATCTTCTTCAATTACCTGCATAAGCTTTCTATAGTTTTCAGCATACAGATCTTTTACATCTTTGGTTAGATTTATTCCTAGGTATTTTATGCTTCTTGGTGCAATTGTGAATGGGATCAGTTTCTTCATTTGTCTTTCTGTTGCTTCATTATTAGTGTATAAGAATGCAACTGATTTCTGCACATTGATTTTGTATCCTGCAACTTTGCTGAATTCATGTATCAGTTCTAGCAGACTTTTGGTGGAGTCTATCGGATTTTCCATGTATAATATCATGTCATCTGCAAAAAGTGAAAGCTTGACTTCATCTTTGCCAATTTTGATGCCTTTGATTTCCTTTTGTTGTCTGATTGCTGATGCTAGAACTTCCAGCACTATATTAAACAACAGCGGTGACAGTGGGCTTCCCTGTCGTGTTCCTGATCTCAGGGAAAAAGCTCTCAGTTTTTCCCCGTTGAGGATGATGTTAGCTGTGGGCTTTTCATAAATGGCCTTTATGATCTTTAAGTATGTTCCTTCTATCCCGACTTTCTCAAGGGTTTTTATTAAGAAAGGGTGCTGGATTTTGTCAAAGGCCTTTTCTGCATCGATTGACAGGATCATATGGTTCTTCTCTTTTTTTTTGTTAATGTGATGTATCACGTTGATCGATTTGCGAATGTTGAACCAGCCCTGCATCCCAGGAATGGATCCCACTTGATCATGGTGAATAATTCTTTTTATATGCTGTTGAATTCGATTTGCTAGTATCTTATTAAGAATTTTTGCATCCATATTCATCAGGGATATTGGCCTGTAGTTCTCTTTTTTTACTGGGTCTCTGTCTGGTTTAGGAATCAAAGTAATACTGGCTTCATAGAATGAGTCTGGAAGTTTTCCTTCCCTTTCTATTTCTTGGAATAGCTTGAGAAGGATAGGTATTATCTCTGCTTTAAACGTCTGGTAGAACTCCCCTGGGAAGCCATCTGGTCCTGGACTCTTATTTGTTGGGAGATTTTTGATAACCGATTCAATTTCTTCGCTGGTTATGGGTCTGTTCAAGCTTTCTATTTCCTCCTGATTGAGTTTTGGAAGAGTGTGGGTGTTTAGAAATTTGTCCATTTCTTCCAGGTTGTCCAATTTGCTGGCATATAATTTTTCATAGTATTCCCTGATAATTGTTTGTATCTCTGAGGGATTGGTTGTAATCATTCCATTTTCATTCATGATTTTATCTATTTGGGTCATCTCCCTTTTCTTTTTGAGAAGCCTGGCTAGAGGTTTGTCAATTTTGTTTATTTTTTCAAAAAACCAACTCTTGGTTTCGTTGATCTGCTCTACAGTTTTTTTAGATTCTATATTGTTTATTTCTGCTCTGATCTTTATTATTTCTCTTCTTCTGCTGGGTTTAGGCTGCCTTTGCTGTTCTGCTTCTATTTCCTTTAGGTGTGCTGTTAGATTTTGTATTTGGGATTTTTCTTGTTTCTTGAGATAGGCCTGGATTGCAATGTATTTTCCTCTCAGGACTGCCTTCGCTGCATCCCAAAGTGTTTGGATTGTTGTATTTTCATTTTCGTTTGTTTCCATATATATTTTAATTTCTTCTCTAATTGCCTGGTTGACCCACTCATTCGTTAGTAGGGTGTTGTTTAACCTCCATGCTTTTGGAGGGTTTCCAGACTTTTTCCTGTGGTTGATTTCAAGCTTCATAGCATTGTGGTCTGAAAGTATGCATGGTATAATTTCAATTCTTGTAAACTTATGAAGGGCTGTTTTGTGACCCAGTATATGATCTATCTTGGAGAATGTTCCATGTGCACTCGAGAAGAAAGTATATTCTGTTGCTTTGGGATGCAGAGTTCTAAATATATCTGTCAAGTCCATCTGATCTAATGTATCATTCAGGGCCCTTGTTTCTTTATTGACTGTGTGTCTAGATGATCTATCCATTTCTGTAAGTGGGGTGTTAAAGTCCCCTGCAATGACCACATTCTTATCAATAAGGTTGCTTATGTTTATGAGTAATTGTTTTATATATCTGGGGGCTCGGGTATTTGGCGCATAGACATTTATAATAGTTAGCTCTTCCTGGTGGATAGACCCTGTGATTATTATATAATGCCCTTCTTCATCTCTTGTTACAGCCTTTAATTTAAAGTCTAGTTTGTCTGATATAAGTATGGCTACTCCAGCTTTCTTTTGGCTTCCAGGAGCATGATAAATAGTTCTCCATCCCCTCACTCTCAATCTAAAGGTGTCCTCAGATCTAAAATGAGTCTCTTGTAGACAGCAAATAGATGGGTCTTGTTTTTTTATCCATTCTGATACCCTATGTCTTTTAGTTGGCGCATTTAATCCATTTACATTCAGTGTTATTATAGAAAGATATGGGTTTAGAGTCATTGTGATGTCTGTATGTTTTATGCTTGTAGTGATGTCTCTGGTACTTTGTCTCACAGGATCCCCCTTAGGATCTCTTGTAGGGCTGGTTTCGTGGTGACAAATTCCTTCAGTTTTTGTTTGTTTGGGAAGACCTTTATCTCTCCTTCTATTCTAAATGACAGACTTGCTGGATAAAGGATTCTCGGCTGCATATTTTTTCTGTTTAGCACACTGTAGATATCGTGCCAAGCCTTTCTGGCCTGCCAAGTTTCAAAGGAGAGATCAGTCACGAGTCTTATAGGTCTCCCTTTATATGTGAGGGCACGTTTATCCCTTGCTGCTTTCAGAATTTTCTCTTTATCCTTGTATTTTGCCAGTTTCACTATGATATGTCGTGCAGAAGATCGATTCAAGTTACGTCTGAAGGGAGTTCTCTGTGCCTCTTGGATTTCAATGCCTTTTTCCTTCCCCAGTTCAGGGAAGTTCTCAGCTATAATTTGTTCAAGTACCCCTTCAGCACCTTTCCCTCTCTCTTCCTCCTCTGGGATACCAATTATGCGTATATTATTTTTTTTTAGTGTATCACTTAGTTCTCTAATTTTCCCCTCATACTCCTGGATTTTTTTATCTCTCTTTCTTTCAGCTTCCTCTTTCTCCATAACTTTATCTTCTAGCTCACCTATTCTCTCCTCTGCCTCTTCAAGCCGAGCCATCGTGGTTTCCATTTTGTTTTGCATTTCGTTTAAAGCGTTTTTCAGCTCCTCGTGACTGTTCCTTAGTCCCTCGATCTTTGTGGCAAGAGATTCTCTGCTGTCCTGTATACTGTTTTCAAGCCCAGCGATTAATTTTATGACTATTATTCTAAATTCACTTTCTGTTATATTATTTAAATCCTTTTTGATCAGTTCATTAGCTGTTGTTATTTCCTGGAGATTCTTCTGAGGGGAATTCTTCCGTTTGGTCATTTTGGAGAGTCCCTGGCATGGTGAGGACCTGCAGGGCACTTCCCCTGTGCTGTGGTGTATAACTGGAGTTAGTGGGCGGGGCCGCAGTCCGGCCCGATGTCTGCCCCCAGCCCACCGCTGGGGCCACAGTCAGACTGGTGTGTGCCTTCTCTTCCCCTCTCCTAGGGGCAGGATTCACTGTGGGGTGGCGTGGCCCGTCTGGGCTACTCGTACACTGCCAGGCTTGTGTTGCTGGGGATCTGGCGTATTAGCTGGGGTGGGTAGGCAAGGTGCACGGGGGCTGGAGGGGCAGGCTTAGCTCGCTTCTCCTTAGGTGATCCACTTCAGGAGGAGCCCCTCTTCCGTGGGCCTCTAGTCTGCGCTTGACTCTGGAGACTCCCTTCTGCTAATCCTCTGGCGGTTTTCTGGGTTCTTTAGGCAGGTGTAGGTGGAATCTAAGTGATCGGCAGGACGCGCTGTGAGCCCCGCGTCCTCCTACGCCGCCATCTTCCGGAACCCCCTCAAATGCAGATTTTAATTAACATATGCTTATCAATCACAGTTGTATTCCTTCTTTTTTTAAAAATTATTTTTTTTAAGTGATCTCTACATCTAAAGTGAGGCTTGGCCTCACCACCCCAAGATCAAGAGTCATGTACTTCACAGACTGAGCTAGTCAGGTGTCCCTGGAAGTAGTCTCTGTTAATTCAACCCTTCTCTCATCCTTAACAGGAACCCCAGGAAGCTGAAGAGCATGTGTGTTATTAACCAGATACAATCCGGCAGCTCCTTCCAAACTGGAATCTGACTACTAATAGACTGGCATAGCTCAGGACTGCTCCCAGAAATGGGAATCTGTAGCTAAGTTGGCAGATGGGACAGATACTGAGGGTGCCACCAGGCAAACAGTTGACCACTGTGTAATGGGTCCAGGAAGATGTGCACTCTGTTTGCCGTATGGTTTCGGGCCACCATGGACGGGGGTACCCTGGAACACCAGCATCACTTGATGATTCTGTGTGTCCACATTCACACTGATAACAAACAGTGTAAATGCCAATCCTATTACAATTGCAATAAAGAAGAAATTGAGAGTGGTGTCACCATAAACATATAATTTCGTTTTGGTCCAGGTTTTCAATTATTTACTGTACGAGTTTGCTTTAATCTTGCCTGGGATGTTGTCCTTCATTTTCCAATATTTTAATAATCTTGGTAGATTTTGATGTGCCTGGAATTTGTTCATTCCTAAGTGGATAGCCTGTCGTCCTGACACCATTTATTGACAGAATTTGTGACTTCCCTGACTTCACATTCAGTGTTTCAAACGTTGAATTGAAATGCTATTTCTATGGAACGTCACATTGCTGTAGATGATGTATTCTTTACGTTTTTTTTCATTGACTCATTTTCTATTCCTGGAACAATACCACATGTTAAAAACTGCCATGGTTTTGTTTTTATAGATGTTATGACACAAATCCCTGTGTTTTCTTTCAAATAACTTTAAATCTGGGCTTGAATAAGGAGAGACTTTACTTAGAAGGACTATTGTTGTAGGGAGAAGATTCTCAGAAATCCATGAGTATCTCAAAATCATATGGAAAAATATTTTTATTTTATAGGGTAAAGGAAGAAGCAGGTAGAGATAAGCAGAGTCTTTGGAGGGGAAGCTGGACAAATAAGAGGAAATTATCAGTGTGTTGTGGCAAAAAGAGGGTCTTGCTGTGGTCAGCCAATTCCCAGGAGAGGCTGATGGCAAGGGTATGTTCCACTTTTTGGGTACTTGCTCAGGCTTGAGGGTAAGCAGAATTCAGGGGCCTGTAGGAAAGAGAGAAGCCTGATTAAAGTTCAGTCCAGAAAAAGCAAAGAGCAAGAAATGGCCCATTGTGAGCACCTAATTGCTTATTCTTCTTTGTAAGTGGCCTATCTTTTCTGTCACATTTTTTCTTCTAAATACACTTTATAGACAGTTTACTAAAGTCCGTGAAAATGTCTTGGGATTTTGACTGCTGTTGCATTGACTGTGTAGATGAACTTGGAGGTAGTAACTTTTTTACAGTATTAAGACTTTTCCATCACTACTAACACAACTCTCTCTCTTTGTGTAGGTTATGATTTCTTCCAGTTACACCTTACAGTTTTCTCCTTGAGAACTTCATGCATTTCTTATGGGATTGTTCTTAGGTGCTGTTGAGGTTTTATTTTATTTTTTTAATTTTAAGTTTATTTATTCATTTTGAGAGAGACAGAGAGAGCAAGGTGGGGAGGGGCAGAGACAGAAGGAGAGAGAGAGATTGAGAGAGAGAGAAAGAGAGAGAGAGAGAGCAAGAGAGAGTGAGAGAGAATCCCAAGCAGGCTCTGCACTGTCAGCACAGAGCCCGATGTGGGGCTTGAACTCATGAAATGCGAGACCATGACCTGAGCCAAAATCAAGAGTCAGACGCTTAACCGACTAAGCCACCTGGGAGCTCCTGTTGAGGTTTTATTTTTAAATTTTATTTATTTATTTATTTATTTATTTATTTATTTATTTATTTATTTAGATGTTTGTTTATTTTGAGAGAGAGACAGACAGAGAGACAGAGAGACAGAGAGAGTGCGAGCAGGGGGAGGGGCAGAGAGAGGGAGACACAGAATCTGAAACAGGTTCCAGGCTCCGAGCTGTCAGCACAGAGCCTATCACGGGGCTTGAACCCATGAACCATGAGATCATGACCTGAGCTGAAGTTGGACGCTCAACCGACTGAGCCACTCAGGCGCCCATTATTTTTAAATTTAAACAGCTCTTTGTATTTTTATTTTATTTTTTTATTAAAATTTTTTTCTTAATGTTTATTTTTGAGAGAGAGAGAGAGAGAGAGAGAAAGAGAGAGAGAGAGACAGCATGAGCAGGGGAGGGGCAGAGAGAGAGGGAGACAGAATCTGAAGCAGGCTCCAGGCGCCGAGCTCTCCACCCTGCGCGGGGTTCAAATTCACAAACCGCGAGATCATGAGCTGAGCCGAAGTCGGACCCTTAACTGACTGAGCTGCCAAGCGCCCCTCAGCTCTTTGTATTTTAAAATTTATTTTTCCTTTGATAGAAAAACCATTGCATTTTGAATGTTGCCCTTGCTTTCAGCATGTTAGTGAACTCAGTATTTTCCAGTGAATTCTCTGAAGCTTTCTTGGCAGACAATTATACACTCTTTCTTTCCGCTCCGTTGGGTTGAACTTGGAGATAGCATAAAGAATTGTGAGCCGGTTCAGCTATTGAGTTTCAAAGTGGTTTGAAACGGGGGCACCTGGCTGGCTCGGTAGAACATGCAACTCTTGATCTCAGGGTCGTGAGTTCAAACCCCACATTGGGTGTGAAGCCTCCTTAAAAAAAAGGTAAAGCATATCATTTTGGAATCAGTAGTTAACATGGGGACCGTGTGATTGATCCATAAGTCCTGCTTCCTAAGCAAAGGAGAAAGTCCAACGATTCCTCAATCAGAATCTGCAGTTTAACAAAAGATACCAGACATTCTGTAGACAAAAGGAATTTCAAGCATTGTGGGCAAAACACTAGTTAAGAATTAGGGTTGGGATATGTCATGCCTTATGCTTTGCTTTTCAGCAACTGTATTCTTGCCTTTACCTGGAGTGGGCATCTCATTTAAAACATTAAAAAATTTACTTTTGATAACAAGTAAGAACATGAATACTGTTTTGTTGTAAAAATACGACACCACAAAGCACAAGAGATCTGACTGATCCTCACCTGACCTAACCTCCCTTAAATAGGTTTTCTCTACTATTACTGAATTATAATTTGTTCTGCCAAACATAGAATCTATGACTTAATTATGAGAGTTAAATAAGACTCTATCCATGTAAACATTCAAATGTTAGTACACTTAAGCTTTTAAAGTTATATAGCATTGTACTACAGACACCCAACAACTTGACTCACTTTTTATCGTATGTGGAGATTTTTCTGTGTCAACATAGGTACCAGTGATTTGGTCTTTGTGTCTGTGGACTGGCATTCTTTAAAACTGAAATAATCTTTCATCTTGCCATGTATTTTATTTTGTTTTATTTTATTTTATTTTCAGAGAGGGAGAGAGGGAGAGAGAGCAGGGGAGAGGGGCAGAGGGAGAGAGAATATCTTTAGTAGGCTCTGCACTGACCCTGGGATCATGACCTGAGCCCAAATCAAGAGTTGGAGGCTCAACCAACTGAGCCACCCGGTGCCCCAGCATCTTGCCTCTTCTTATTGATGGTTTATTTGAGTGGTTTGTGTTTTCCCGTCTTCCAATGCCACAGTGAACACGCTGAGGCCATCTTTTCCCTTGAGGTCCCTACTTCAGAGACTTTTAAGAACAGAGAAGACTGTGGTCCACTGGATGAAGAGGACCTTAGCTGGACTCAGCTCTTTGTGGCCGATTCCTGGAAGTTGGAATCCGCAGAATCTGGAAACAGGAAGTTTGTGCCTAGAGGAGCCTGGACACCAGAAACTCGTCTCCTCAATCCGAGACTTTGCATCTGCAGTAAATGGACTTGAAGTCAGTGTTGGGGGGCCAGCAATCCAGAAACATGATCAGGAACTCAAGGCTTGGGCACTGGGGATTCTGTGAAGCCGGGAAGAAGGCGTTCCGAACGTGGGGGATGCGAGGAGTTGGAAGAATGGAGAGCCTGAAAAGGAATTGGGGACAGTCAGACAATGGGAGAGACTGTGGTGGGCCAAAGGGATCGCCCATAGCGGCAGTCTCTGGTGCAGGGGTCCTGATGGGGGAATGCGAACCCGATGGAGGGGATGGCGGGGGGGTGGGTAGGAGTCGGGGTGGAGTGGGAGGGGTGGGCTTCTGGAGGAGCCCGATGGGGAAAATCTGGAGCAGTGCCAGAAAGAGTCAGGGAGGATAGTGAGAGGGTTTTGAAATGAGGAAGCTAAGATGTATGCTATAAAACAGTTGTCTAAAGTGAAAAAACCAGCAAATAGCTGAGCCAGCATTTAAACTCAGGTCGGTACAAACTGAATTTCCTAGCTGTAAACACCCTAAGAGTGTGGGAGAAGGTCAATCTGGGATTTCTGCTTGGGACTTTGTTTTGTAGGGTTTTTTTGTTTTTGTTTTTGTTTTGAGAGAGAGAGAGAGCATGACAGCACGAGTGGGGGAGGGGCAAAGAGAGAATCCCAAGCAAGCTCCAGCGAAGAAAGAGCCCATCTCAGGGTTCGATCCCACGACCCTGGGCTCGTGTCCTGAGCTGAAATCAAGAGTCAAACACTCAACTGACCACCCGGAGGGAGAGAGAGAATCCCAAGCAGACATCACTTTCAGTGTGGAGCCTTCGGTGGGGTTTGATCCCGCGACTGTGAGATCATAACCTGAGCTGAAATCAAGAGTTGGGTGCTCAACAAACTGAGCCACCCAGGAACCTCTAGATGTGAGCACTTTAAAGTGAGAATGAGAGAGTTATATACATCATGTGAATGTCTTTCTTTATGCTTTATGGCAACTTTGAATTTTCTTTTTCTTTTTCAAATCACAAGTATGTGGATATTCTCTTTTTTAAAATAATGTTATCAACGTATATATACAGCAACGTAGGGAAAACCTCCCCTACCTCCCATGGCTGCCTCCTCCAATCCCTAGGCACATGTGGATGTGCGTTTCCCCTCCTTTACAAAGCCACTCATGATCTACACTTTGAAATGCACCCAATAACTTTGCTAAATGCTAATATATATACATTTATGTATAAATGTCTTAAAATCGTGTGCCAAACTATGAGAACAGAAGTGTTCTTAGGACCCAGACCGGTAGAGTGGTTGAAATACAAAGGAGATGGAGCAAGCTCATGCAGAAAGATAGCGATATTCCAGGGAGTGTGGACACGCGGAAGCCAGAGACCGAGAGGAGTATTGTGACATGGAGGAAGCCATCACAGCATCCAGCACACCAAGAGTTCCAAATGCTGCTAAGACCGCTAAGAGGACCAAAAGATATTCGTAAGTAGAGACCGTTGGTGGCCTAAGACAGAGGTCTTTTGGTGGAATGATGGAGGCAAAATCCAGGTTCGAACGTCGAGAGGAAGAAGAAGAAGGAAGCATAAATAAAACATTAGTACTTCTTGGGGCGGCTTGGTGGCTCAGCTGGTTGAGCATCCGACTCTTGATTTCTGAATCAGGTCATGATCCCATGGTCATGGGATTGAGCCCTGAGTCGGGCTCCACACTGAGCGTGGAGTCTGCTTAAGATTCTCTCCCTCTGCCCCTCTCCCCCACTCACACACACACACACACACACACACACACACACACACACTCTCTCTCTCTCTCTCTCTATATATATATATAAATAAAATAAAAAAAAATTAAAATAGATCAGAGTAAGTGAGACATGTAATGTGTTACAATGCAGCTGTTGAGAACACGAGAACCAATATACCAGAGATAAAATGTGTGAACCGTAATGTTAAGTCACTGGGAAGTCGAGAGGGTCAGGAACCAAAGTACAGGTGGAGGGATTAGCCTTAAAAACTAGGAGGCATATTTTGTCTATGTGCGGTCACAAGAGGGAATGAGAACACAGTGAACTAGATGCCAAATGGCTGGTGTTTTTGAGAGTGCAAAAGTAACCTTGTTTCTTCCTGCTGACTTGTGTTTTCTCTGTGAAGAAGTCAGCACACACATCTGCTGGGAGGAGGAAAGAGTTTGAAGGATGAGATTTTGATGAGTAGACCATTTGGGAAGGAACAGTTTTAGAGGGAGGACAGGCAAGTTGGGGAGAGATGTGTAGACGACTTGCCAGGGTGAGGAGGTTGGGGGGTGGGGAATGAAGTTGGGAGAAAGTAGAGGAGGCTGAAGACCTTGCATAATTTATATAAAGCCCGTGAGTCTCTCTGGAATGACCTGGGAGAAAAGATGTGCATGGCTCTGTGCACTTTGAGCATTAACGATCTGCTCCACACCATTCATTTCTGATTAGTTAGCTGACCAAGCTTCCTTCTCTGCTTATAAGTATCTACATTTGTATCTTCTCACCAAGCACGATTAGAAACCCTATGCAACATTTTGCACAAAGTCGGTGCTCCACAAATGTGGGGAAAGAGGACAGTCGTGTGCAAGGGTCGCTGTGAACACAGAAGCTCAGCGAGTGAAAGTATAGGAAGAGCTCGTTTCAAGACAGGGAAGTGCCTTCAAGGGAGTCCAGGCATGAGCCTTCCTAGGGCATCCCCTGCTATCTGCCCAGGTTGTCCAGTGAGGCAGGCAGGAGACGCCCAAGTGGATCGGCTAGGGAAGTGCTCTGGGAACACTGCATAATCTTACCGCACTGTGCTTGGAGGCATCAGACACGGTCCCGCTTGAGAGCGTGTAATTCTCAGGCTCGGCTTTGGCTTTCCTGACCCCTCTGAACCATTTCCCGTACTGCTCCCGGACCTGCAGGGGCGAAGCACGCTCTGGGTCAGCTCACTGGGCGGGGCGGGGACAGGAAGAGTCCCGGATGGGGGCCGGACCGTGGTACCTGCTGGCTGAGGAGGCAGTACACCAGGAAGATGAACGCTCCCTGCAGGCAGTTGATGATGGTGAAGAGGTAAGCCATGACGCGGGCAGCTGGCCCCACCTGCAGGACGCCCAGACACCACGTGCAACCCAGGATGAGGAGCTGAGCCGTCGCTTTGAATGTCAGCATCCTGGGTAGGAGGAGAGAGGAGGCTCGTGACGCACCGGGAGCAACAGCCCCCTCCCCACCCCACCTGTTTTCAAGTCCACTCCACGGATGCTTCCTACTGAGTAGCGATCAACTTGGATCTTTATCGTCAATGATTCCATAAAAAGAAATGGTGTTTGGGTCAGGGACGGCAGTTTGACTAGGACTAGGGATGGTAGTGACACTCCAGAATGTGAGTTTCAAAAAGGTCACGATGTTTCAGGAAGACCCCTCATTTTGTTCAGCTGACATTGTCGAGAACATTCTGTGCCCCTGGCCCTAGGCTGGGGCTTGGGCATTCAGAACAACCAAGACAAGACTTCTGTTTCCACAGCCCTTAGAGCCTGGTGGCAAGACAGAAACAAATGGTCACTTATAACATTTGCAAAGTGAGGTACTTCTGCCCAGATCCCATCCAGGGCTGTTCCTGTCCCCACCTTCTCCATGACCTGACCCAGAATGTGCTTTGCCCAGAATAGAGGCCACTGATTCTGTGCAAAGTTGAGGAAAGGAAAGGACATTCCCAAACTCTTAGATGAAGTGACATGTGGTTGATGAACCTGCGTTCACGTGGGGCAAGAGAAGGGGAAGGCAGGGGGCCTAAAACGCATGAAGGCATGACCATGAAAGGGTGCGCTGGGTTCTGGGAACTGTTATGTGATGTTTTGAGTGTGTTGTCAGGATAGAAATGTTCTCAGGACCTGCTATGTAAGGCATGGAAGCAATCCCTGTGTATCAGGGCAAAGTCCATTCTCTCTGGACATCAGATCCTTGGAGCTCTGAGGATAATGCTCTGGATGGGGGACATTCCTCTGACTCCTCCTCACCTGGTGTTCTGGAGGGTGGACACGTCTCTGTTGAGGGAGGAGAGCTTGTTTTTCACTATCCAGAAGGTCATCAGAAAGAAGGCCAGATTAATCTGCAGAAAGCCCACAGGTGTATTAAATTCACTCCACATCTGGTAAGCATCCTCCTAGCTCATCCAACACCTAACCCGGCAGGTAAGAAGCTTTTGCCTTTTGTAGAAGTCCTAGAAGACTAGACCAACCACCCTGTAACTCAGGCATGTGTTTGTCCTGTAACTTTGGCGAGCACTTCGATGCAGTTCGCATGGAAACTCCAAATTTTAGCACTGAAAGTCCCAGGTCTCAGGAAACATGTTAGTCCTGTTGTTGCAATGGAAATTCCTGCATCCCGGGGTGGGGGGTCTCTCATCAGTCCTGGGCCAACTGGAATGATTGCTCCCGCTGCCTGTAACCCTCCTGGTACACCTGGTCTTTGAATGACCGTCACTTTGGCAGGCAGGATGCTCTGATGTCATGTGTTACTCACGGAGAAGATGGTGCAGACGGGGCCCAGGAAGGTCCATACAAATCCTTTGTCTGTGTGGAGCCAGCATCTAAGAGAGAGATGAGAAGTGATTCAAGAGGACATTGACCTTTGTGGATAAAGAATCACTAGAATGTGTAATATATAATGATTAAATACTTCATAATGAACATTTAAAATAATTAAATCTTAAGGACTTAAAAACAGTTCAAGGAACACAAAATTCCATCAGAGAGATGTCTTCAGAGTGGGCAGTGACCTTTCCTCTGCCTATCATGTTCGGGGGAAATTAAATTGCTATTGGTTCTATGATGGCCACAGTTGTGCTGGAGAAGATAGGGGCAGTGGGAATTTGCACTTACCTGGTGGGTGTTCCATAAAGGGAAGGTCTGGATGCAGCAGAAATGGCCACGATTAGAGCCGGGACTCCATAGCCCACAGGGAACATGAGTCTCTTCATGAACCTGCTCACACTGGTGTAGTTGACCACCGTCAGGTTGCGTGCCGTAAGGAAGAGGTGTAGACCGTCCAACAGCATCCAGGTGAAGGAGGCCAGGTAGAGATAGTGTAAGGCCCCCGCGATGATGGCGCACAGCAGCTGGGGGAGGAGGAAGGAGTCACCAGGAGGGACTGTCAGGGAGGAGGGTGGCCCCAGGACCCCTCCCATACCTTGCCAGCGGGGAGAACTCGTATATATATATATATATATAGGGTCAAGTTGTTGAGAGAGGATTGTCTTCTGCTTCATCAGTCAACGTGAAATAGGCTATTTACCCCTCCAGCCTCCCTGTCACCCAACGATATTGTGTTAAGGTATCAGTGCAGCAGGGCTCCATGAACTGAGCATCCCGTGGCTCAGGGCAGGGGGTCCTCTGTGACAGTGTCAGTACCTTGATCTTGGTCTGGTCGATGGCCGTGAGGAAGAGCAGGTGGGCCAGGAAGAGACAGATGGAGAGCTGCAGGTGGAGCGAGGTGCTGGTGTTCTGGATGGCTTTGCACAGGAGGAAGGTGAGGGCTGCCAGGAGGAGGCACAGCAGAGAGAGGCCCAGCCCCACATAGGTGATCACAGCCAGCATGGGATCCTCCTGCTCAGACCCGTGAATGAGATCACAGTCACCTCTCTAAAAGCATAGACTAGAATGGTAAAACTTAAACACACTGATAGTAATGTTGCAAAATGGAACTTTTGGAACTCTCATACACTCCTGTGTGAGAATGTAAAAGGTAACAACTACTTTGGAATGGAGTTTGGGAGTTTTTTATAAAGTTGAACATACATTAATGTTAAACACACACTTACCATAGGACTCAGCAACTCCATTTCTGGGTATTTACCAAGAGAAATGAAAAGGAATGTCCATAAAACCAATGTTTATGCATTTTCATAACAGCTCTATTCATAATAGCCCAAACTGGAAGAAATGCAAATGCCCAATAATTGGAGAACAGTTTGTGGTATAAAACAATCTGTGGTAGAGTAATATGTTGGGATGCTATATAGCAATAAAAAGGAATGAATTATGTTTACACTCAGTAATATGAGAGAGTCTCATAGAATGTTGAGCCGAAGAGCCAGGAACAAAAGAGAACAATTCCATTCTACTGAATGGCTCTAGGACAGTCAAAATAAACTGTAGCAACAAAATGAGTTCTGTGGTTTCCTGGGGTTCGGGATGGGAGCACTGAAAGACTCCTGAGGGGCTTTCTGAGGTTACGGAAAAGTCCTACCAGCTCAGTGACCTTTAGAGCATGGGTTTTTTACAACTGTTAAAACTTACAAAGTGTATGCTTATAATCGGATTTCTATTGCAAATATATTGTATTCCAATAACATCAGTTAAAAAAATGAGTTACTTGAGTGTGTGATTCTAGAAATAAAGCTTGTATAAACGCAGCTGTACCTATGTGATAGGATAACCCTCCTTCAAGACATCAAGCCTTTGAACCTACTAGGGTTGTATTTCGATGCTGAAATTTGTGTATCACTATGTTTATTAGTTTTACAGGTTGCTCTCCTGGAAATGATGCTTCAGTCCTACCCATCCCAGTGACCCGAGAGCACCTTCCTGAGTATTTGTACCAGGTCAGCTAGAAAATAATCATATTCTTGGGCTGGGAAAAATAACACAGACCACAAAAACACAGACAATTATCTGTTTCCCCCACTCCCCTCCCATCTCTCCCCATTGCTAAGATTCATTACAAATTGTAGTACTTATCACGTTTTAAAGGTAATCCTTGTTTGAAAGAAAAAGTCAATTGTTCTGGTATTGAAAATGGTGGCCCAAAGGTTGCATGTGCACATGTGCTCACATGTACATGCACACACACACACACACACACACACACACACACACACCTGTTCTTGGAAATAATTCAAATGCCACAAATGTAATAAAACCAAAACCACCATTTCCACTTTCTCTAAAACTAGGGAATAATTGGAAGAGAAGCTAAAATCAGAGAAGATTGACTAGAAGTATACATTGGAGGAAACCAGAATAATCTGTGTCATGATTACAATAGTGGGAATGATGTAGGCAGGAGTTTCCATCCACCAGTTGGTTTAAAGAAGTTTGGCTCTGGTTGTGGAGGAAAACAGGTTTTGTACATGGAAACCCTACTGCTGACATTTAATTTTGCTTAGATAAATTTTTATTTTTTTTTAATGTTTATTTATTTCTGAGACAGAGAGAGACAGAGCATGAGTGGGGGAGGGGCAGAGAGAGAGGGAGACACAGAATCCGAAGCAGACTCCAGGCCCTGAGCTGTCAGCACAGAGCCCGATGCGGGGCTGGCACTCACGAACCGTGAGATCACGACCTGAGTCGAAGTTGGACGCTTAACCAACTGAGCCACCCAGGCACCCCTAGATAAATTTTTAAAAGTTACATAAAAATCACAAAACCCTGAACATGTTTTTACATAAATATCTTGGAAATAATTCCTCCAGGAAACACCATCTGCCTTAATCATAAGTGATTGAAAGGATCTATACAACATATCACAAAAAAATAAAAAGGAACAAACATAAGATCTATACAAAATATCACAAAAAAATTAAATGGAACAAACACAAAATCTATACAAAATATCACAAAAAAGGAGAAAGAGAGTAAAAAATTTAAGTAAGGAATACTCACCAAATAATTGTTAACACGGGGCAGCTAAAAGTTGTGACATTATTTACTCTGAATCAAAGCATGTAAGGGAGCTCTTGCCTTTATAAGCAAGAAATGAAAGGAGAGATACAAGGCCTCAGAGAAGAGAGATCTTGTGGAGTTGTGCATTAGAAAAACACAATAAAGAAGTGGAAGAAAAAAAACCCCTGCAGTAATGAAGACAAAATTTGAAGAGCTCATATTAAGAATGGACCCTACTGAAGTACAGTTTAAGAGATAGAACAGGAATGAAAAAAATGGGCAAAATTAAATTAATATAAAGAAAGAGGCAAAAGGAAATCAGAAGAACAAGAAATACGAGAGCGAGGTAAATGAGAGCCACAACATGCAGAGTTGGTCTTCAATGAAGAAAACCAAATCAATGAAGAGAACAAATGTTGGAACGTATATTTCAAGGCGTATTTTCAAAAATGAAAGAAGAGTCAAATCTAAACACTTAAAAGAAACACTTTGAATGGTTGGGTGGGGTGATTAGCCAAGAATGACAGTATCGTTACCCAACTTTAAAATGTAAAGGAATCCATTGGGTGGCTACTGATACGTGGTGATATTATATGTGTGTATTAAATGTATGTATCTCAAAGTTAGAACTATTACTCTGACATAGCAATGCTATTGCAACTTTGCAGAAACTGAAGCTTGCAAAAAATGTTTGTCGTTGGAGATTTGCTAAAGTATGGAACATCCACAGAATGGAAAGCTGTGTAACTTAAAGATGAATGGTCAAGTTCTTTGTGTACTGATACAGAATCTCATAAGTATTTGAAATGGAAAAAATGCCTAAGAATGAATATGTAGGCAATGCCTGGAGTGAAAATAAAATTACACATTATATGCATTTGCTTGTTTATACATAAAATATCTCTAAAAGTACTCAGAAGAAACTGAGATTTCTTCTAAGAAGAACCCTGATCACTGGGGGCCATGGGCGGGAAAGAGACTTTTCAATGTTACTCCTTCAACCATGCGAATATTTTTCATCTCTTCAGAAATGTAACCATGAACACTTGTACACCACATTTTATTCTTTGCTGAAATGGTGGGAGGAAACACGCTGTTTTGAGGGTGCTGTTTGAATTGGTCTGGATTCCCATGAGGCCTGGCCATGTAGTTAAAAGAGTTCTCATTTTGATCTGCCTGCTGTCACCTGGGAGGATCTCAATTCCTGGTGCCACCACCTACCCCGCCTCCCCCACCCCAGAAGGAGTAACCCTGTCACCCGGCCAGGAAAGGACGATGCTTTGGTCCTCGATGCTGATCTCCCTGGGTCCCTTCTGACCTCTCCCATCACATCCTTTCCTTTCTGGTTGCCTGTAGTCTGTAGCATCCTTGTCTCCATGGCCTCTCTCAGGGATCTCACCTGCACGTGGCTGTGGGCCATGAGGACGGCAAAGCTGCTGAGGTGGGAGCACTGGCAGGTGGTGCTGGCATCTCCGGTGGCCGCCATCCTGCAGCCGGTGGTGGACCAATGACCACATCCATCCTGACTGTGCTCCCAGAAGACACAGAACACCTTCTGCGTTGGCCCGGGCGTCACCGACTGTAGGAAGAGAGCATCGGTGGGAGCTGGAGACTCTTATCCAAAGCTGGTTTGCAAAGGGCTTTCCTGGGGGAAGGAGGCGCCCACGGAGGAGGCCCCCAGGACACAAAGGGTGATCTCGACAGTGAGACTGAGCCTCGGACCCAGACCAGTTCCTTGCCTACTCACAGCCCCATTCCACCAGGACTCACGCGGTGGGAGAAGATGAAGGTGACGGGGGAGCTGAGGTTCTGGGTGTCCTTGTTGCTCACAAAGGCAGAGACGACATCTGAGAGCAGGACAGGGAAGCCTCCTGCCAGGAAGTCCCTGTGTTCACGCAGAACTGTCTGCTGCTTAGAGTCCAGGACCAGGGGCGCCTCAGCCAGTAACTTGCTCATCCCTGGAGTGGAGACGAGGCCCACCACAGAAGGACCTGCAGGACAAGGCCAAGATTGACATGTCAGGGTCGCTGCCAGGGCCCCTTTCTCCTCAAATGGACTCTCCCCTGTAGCCCCGCCCACCCTACACTTTCCTTTAATCTTTAATTCTGTGTCACATCCTGGCTGTCTGGTCCCATCGCAAGGTCTCAGGGGCCTTCCCTTCCCCACTGCAGTCATTACCCAAGTCATTGGATTCCTGTGCCACATCCCACTTCAGCTGCATCTTTGCCTGGCTCTGGCCCAAGGTGACATCCCCGATTCCTTGGTCCTGCACCGTCAGAGACAGTCCTGTAGTGGTGGCAATGGCACGAGGGATGGGAGAAGTCAGGCTACTGCTTGCAGTATTGGAATTAGATCTTTTTGGTATGCTGATAAACCACATGAATTTTAAGTATGAAATAAGAGTGATGTGGCTGGTTTAATACCGTTATTTGAGCATTTACAAAATGTTTATTCATTGAGAGAGAGAGAGAGAGAGAGAGCACGCAGGGGAGGGGCAGAGGAGGAGGGCAGAGAATCCCAAGTAGGCTCCATGCTGTTAGCACAGAGCCCAACGTGGGGCTTGATCTCACAAGCCGAAAGATCACGACCTGAGCTGAAATCAGAGGCGGACTTTTAACAAGCCACCCAGGCATCCTTTGACTATTTTTAAAAGCTGAAAACCAGAATGTTTCCAAAGATTGCACTTTTTAAGAAAATTTTCTACTGAATTTGCATCATCTCAAGGAAGGGAAGAAACTGCTAACAGACAAGGCAAGGCTTTTGTTGCAATGACAATTCTAACTCTGTGGGTAGTAAGCTTAGGAATTCCCTGAGCTGGCACCCATGGGTTAACAAGGCAGGATGAAGTTGCCCAGTGTGGAGCTGATTAGCAAAAGAAAGGTGCCTTGTTCACGGTTTCATTGTCTCTTCCTGCACGTCCATCACGCTTGTAAGCCTTCTGATCCTAATAAAAATGGAGCAAGGACCCTTACTCGGTGCTCTTGTCTCCTCCCCGGACACTAGTCTCTCTCACATTTTAATCCTGCATCCGCTTTCTTGCTGGACAAGAGAGAACTTCAGACCCGGAGTCTACGACATAACTCTAAATCACAGATGCTCCAAATTTGAATATAAACAACACTGCTGTTAAATCTGATGTAGGTATTTGCCACTCGAAGTCTGACAAGGTCTGGTGTCCAGACTATATAAAGAGTTCTTACAACTCAATAATAAGACAAATAACCCAATTAAAATACCCAAAGATGAGCTTGAACCCCACTTGGAGCTCTAAGCTGACAGTGCAGAGCCTGGGTGGGATTCTGTCTCTCTCCCTCTCTTTCTGTCCCTTGCTCACTCACACCCTCTCTCTCTAAAAAAAAAGGTTTTAAAAAATAAATAAAATAAAAAACCCAAAGAATGCAAAAATACTAATTCAAAGGGATACATGCACCCTAACGTTTATAGCAGCATTGTCTACAGTAGCTGAAGTATGGAAAGAGTCCAAACATCTACCAACTGATGAATGGATAAAGAATAGGTGTCACAAACACACACACACACACACACACACACACACACACACACACACACACACACGAGAACATTAGTCAGCATAAAAAAAGAATGAAATCTTGCCATTTGCAACGAGGTAGATGGAGCTAGAGTGTACTATGCTAAGCAAAATAAGTCAGTCAGAGAAAGACAAATACCATACGGTTTCACTCATAGATGGAACTTAAGAAACAAAACAGATGTTCATAGGGGAAAAAAAGAGGCAAACCAAGAAACAGACCCTTAACTATAAAGAACAAACTGGTGGTTACCAGAGGGGAGGTGGGGGGGGGGATGGGTGAAATAGGTGATGAGGGTTCAGGAAGCCACTTGTGATGAGCACCCGATATTGTATGGAAGTGTTGAATAACTAAATGGTACACCTGAAACTAATATTACACTGTATGTTAAATAACTGGAATTTAAATAAAAGCTTTAAAAAATGGGCAAAAGACTTGAATAGGCATTTCTCTAGAGAAGATATATAAAATGCCAGTAAGTACATGAAAATATCCTTAACACCATTAGTTATTAGGTAAGTGAAAATGAAAACCAGAATGAAATACCATTTCGCACCTGCTAGGATGGCTATAATATCACCTGCCCTCCCAAACAGCAAGTGTTTGCAACGATGTGGAGAAATTAGAATGCTTATCCATTGCTGGAGGGAAAGTAAATGGTCCAGCCACTTTGGAAAGCAGCCTGGAAATTTCTCAAAATATTAAACGTAGAGTTACTAGATGACCCAGCAATGCCACCATCAGATATCTACCCCAAAGAAAGGAAAACATACGTTCGCACGATTTGTCTGTGAGTGTTAATTCATAATAGCCTCAAAGCAGAAACAACCTAAATGTCCATCAACTGATAGAAAGATAAATAAAATGTACATAACCTTATCAAGGCATACCATTTGTCAATCAAAAGGAATGAAATACTGATATAAGCTACAACATGGCTGAACTTCAAGACGTACGCTGAGTGAAAGAATCCAATAACGTAAGGTCATAGATTGTATGATTCCATTTATATGAAATGTCCAGAATAGGCGATCCATAGACACAGAAAGCAGGTTGGTGGCTGCCAGGGGCTGGGGGTTGCGGGGAATGCGGAGTGACCGCTCATGCATATGGGGTTTCTTTTTGGCGTGATGAAAATGTCTAAGATTATTTCAAGGTAATGGTCGCACACCTTTGTGAATATGCCCAAACCATTGAATTATACACTTCAAATGGGTGAATTTATGTTGGGTAAATTACATCTCAGTAACACTGTTGAAAAACACCTGATTGAGGTAAGTCTTCCTGGTAATTGCCATCTACATATGGTGAAATTAGTCTGGAAATGCTTTCTTTGAGTCCCAGATAAAACCATGAATAAAATGATTGCAGTTCTTTCCAAATGCATGCAAAAGGAGTCCACAAAGATGGAAAGATATTAAACAATGACCAGGCTATTTGAGAATGCAGGAATCAGAATCAAATATTTGTGGCCAGCTTTTAATTCTCTTTGCCATCTCCTGGGTAGTATGGATGCTGAAAAGTCTGGGAAAAACTGCATAGAAATAAGCATGCGTTTTAACAATGAAACCGTTGGTACAATGTTATTTAAGGTTATACTTAAAATTAGATCAGATAATATTATGTAATTTTCAACTTTTCAAGATTAATTGCGTTTTCTTCATTTCCAGGTAGTGTTGAGTTTATTTTTGAATACCTTATTTTTATGAACCTCATTGTTGCAATTTTCTGTGGTAATTATATAAACGATGTAATGATAGACTTACTGATATTTGTATATGCTTCTTTTTACTTATCCTTTAAAAAAAATCTGAAACTTTTGTGCTTAAAACAAATAAAAGACTGAGTTCCACAGGAGTTTATTTTATGATAGGAGAATATTTTCTGAATTATTTTAAATAAAATCCTGAGATGTGAGTGTGGCCACTTGGCTCCAGTGGGACAGTCTCTAGGAAGAGGGGAGAGTGAGAAGGTGAACAGAAGGAGCAGGAGCCTGAAGCATACTCAGATACTTACCTGTGCCTGCAGAAGCATGCGCGGTCAGTGGCCCTTTGGGCAGCAACTTGCTCAACACTCTCAGGACATCCTCCAGGCCAACGAGCAGGTGAGTGGCCACACAGTGCTGCTCTGAGGGGGCCAAGGTCTCCAGGTCCCCTGGGGTCTCCAGCAGCTCATCTACTTCCTGCATGAGGTCCTGGGGGATGGGACAAAGAGCCAGTGGGCAATGGATCAAATGGGTTGCATGAAGACCTGGCCATTCAGCCCAAGAGAACGGACCCTAGACATTGGGTATTTGGAGGGTAACAATGGCACTGAATTGGATTCCTTGGATGGTCCTTGTTGCTTAGATCTCAGCCACTTAGAGGTCAACCTGGGTCAGAAAGGCCAAGGATGACATAAGCCCAAAGCCCAGAACCAGCCAATAGGGAAATAAATTAGTGCACCTGGGTGTCTTTAAAAGTGCTTCTAGATAGCCTTCTCTCCACCATGGGTGAGGGACCAGTTGCAGTGTCAACTACATAGGAGCTTGTCTACATCCCTACCAAAGTGACCCAGGTCTCTATGGGATTCCCACACCTGGCCTCTTTCCTGGTTCTGACTTTACCTGGATGGTGTTCTTGGCCAAAGCTGGCTTGAAGTCTTGGGATAACTGCTGGACCTTGTCAAAGAAGCGGGAGAGACTCTGGGGAAAGGGGACATGGAGGCAGGTCAGAGAGCCTGAAGTGGGAGTTTGGGGAGAGGGTGGACACAAGATGGTTGCTGAAGATCTTTCTGCTTCTAGTCTTCTGCTGAGGCTCCACTCACCTGGCTGTTGACTCCAGAAGGTGATGTCCATGAGGGGAAGGGGACTTCTGCAGGGAAAAGAGGCAGAAGCACCACTAATGTGTGTGTGTGTGTGTGTGTGTGTGTGTGTGCGTGCCTGCATATACATGTGGAATGCATGTATGTGCGTGGTTTCTGTTTTGTGAAGGCATGTGTTCACACGGAGGTTCATGTGCAAGAGTGTGTGCACACACACATGCACATGCATCCGTGTGCATCTGTGTGTATGCATGTGTGTGTGTTGGACTACATACCTTCACAGATGGTGAAGTTCAGACCATGTAGAGGCCTGGATCTGGCCACCCAGTCATGGTGACAGTAGCATCTGTAGCTGCCCTTCACATTGATGCAGTGGGTGGTGTTGTGGCATTGGTGTTTTCCGGAGCTGCATTCGTCCACATCTAGAGACACAAAAGAGAAGGATCAGTCCCCTATCCAGGCCTTGCTCAGGCCTCTCCTATACTCAGTAAGTCCAGCCTTACTACCTTCCATCATCTTTTTCAAGGTCAGGCATCGAAGATTCCATCATAACTTCAATGGACGGATACCATCTGGTGATAGCACTCTCTACTCAGCCACCACCTCGGACAGAGCAGGGGTTGGCAAACCATGGCCCACAGCCAAATCCGGCTGTTGCCTATTTCTGTAAAGGATTTTTTTAAGTGGCTAAGATAAAAAATCAAAGGAAGAGCTGTCTTTTTTGACCCATGAAAATTATATGAAATTAAAATTTTAGTATCCATACATAAAATTTTATGGGAATGTAGCCACTCCTATTCATTTATGTGTTGTCTGTCTGCTTTCACACTATAATGGCAGAGTTGAGTAGTTGTGATAGGGACCTTGTGGCCCAAAAAACTCAAGATATTTATGATGTGGCCCTTCGCATAAGGAGTTGGCTGGCCTCTACATTCAAGCAAGGTTGCCAAGATGAGAACTTTGTGTGTATATGTGTGATATTCAGATCAGAGCTGCTTGTGGATGGTGAGTGTAGTAGATAGAATAATGGCCCCTTCAATGACATCCAAGTCCTTATTCCTGGAGCCTATGATTATGTTATCTTTCATCCAAAAGAAAATTTTGAACTTGGTGATTAAGTCTCTTGTTGGGGGATTATCCTGATGATATGGGTGCAGTTAATATAATCACAAAGATTCTTATAAAAGGGAGGGAGAAGGTCAGAGAGGAGAGGAGATGATACATATGATGTTGACTTTGAAGAGGGGAAAAAGGAGCCTTGAACCAAGGAATGAAGGCATTTTCCAGAAGCCAGAAAAGGCAAGGAAACAGATTCTCCCCTAGAGCTTCTAGAAGGAACCACTTAAAACTTCTAACCTTCGGGGCTCCTGGGTGGCGCAGTCGGTTAAGCGTCCGACTTCAGCCAGGTCACGATCTCGCGATCCGTGAGTTCGAGCCCCGCGTCAGGCTCTGGGCTGATGGCTCGGAGCCTGGAGCCTGTTTCCGATTCTGTGTCTCCCTCTCTCTCTGCCCCTCCCCCGTTCATGCTCTGTCTCTCTCTGTCCCAAAAATAAAAAAACAAAACAAAAAAAACCAAACAAACAAAAAAAAAACTTCTAACCTTCAACACAGTAAGAGAATATATTATACTGTTTTAAACTACTAAGTTTGTTATATTAGTAATAAGAAATTAATACAGTGATTCACCCAGGAGCCTGGGAATCGCTTCCAGCCAAGTCATGTTGGTATTTGCCCTTCGCGTTGCTGCAGGAGTCTGATGGGTAATCGGGAGGTATGCATAGTCAGCTCAAAAAGCCCCTAACCCCACTGGCTAATGCCACCCCTCACTTTTCTGTGGCGCCAGCTCTACCCTTCAGGGCTCTGGGCGTACACACACTTCAGCATTGCCTGTAGCCTGTTGGGTGGGTGGTAGACCTATTCTAAATGCCATACCCAGAAGGAACTTGCTTTGGCCCCAGAATATCTCAGGCATCCCTGCTATCTCCCCACCCAAGGGAAGTTCCTTCTCAGAGCAGTTTGTGGTTGAAAAATGAGGAAGGCATGTGATTGTGGTCACAGCATTGAGTAAATGTGACTGTCCTCAAATCCACTTGGCTGTAAACTTATCTTTCCGTCTTTTCTAATTAGGAGAGAAATTTGATCCTCTTTTGTTAACTTAGAAACCAGGAGAGTGGAGCTAGGACAGTACTTGATACAGCTTTTTCTGTTTGTACCCTAGACAGTGGGGTGGGAGATGCTTCTCTCAATTTAAGGTCAGAGATTTTTCTTTTAAAAAAAAAATTTTTTTTAACGTTTATTTTTGAGACAGAGAGAGACAGAGCATGAACGGGGGAAGGGCAGAGAGAGAGGGAGACACAGAATTGGAAGCAGGCTCCAGGCTCTGAGCCATCAGCCCAGAGCCCGATGCGGGGCTCGAACTCACGGAACGTGAGATCGTGACCTGAGCCGAAGTCGGACGCTTAACCGACTGAGCCACCCAGGCGCCCCAAGATTTTTCTACTTTAGGGATGGTGAGTAGCTTACAAACAGCATCATGCTCCCAGTAAGGTTGAGGTTTAAAAGTGATCCCATTTCATGTAAAAAATTTTTAATTATATATATATTTTTTGAGAAAGAATGAGAAACAGAGAGAGATCACCTATGAGAATGAGTGAGTGGGGGAGGAGCAGAGAAAGACAGAATTTTAAGCAGGTTCCATGCCCAGCACAGAGCCTGATGCGGGGCTTGATCTCACTATTGTGAGATTGTGACCTGAGCCTAAATCAAGATCTGGACACTTAACTTTACCCAGGCGACCTGAAAGTTGAACCATTTCAGAGCAAATACATTGCTGTCACATTTTAATATGAAATGATTTGAATCATTGAATATTAAATTCAACGTTGAATTTAGTTTACTTTTCTCTTTGTGGATACTAAACATCCCTTGTCTCTTAGTCATTTCTGATACTTTCAAACATGGGTCAAACAACTGTGTAAATACAAAATGGCTAGTATGAAAATTAATAATGGATTGAAAAGTCCTCAGTTAATATAAGTCCATGAAGCTTTTCTTAAAAGTGTATTTTACACAGTTTTATAAGATAAACAACTTAATATTCAGGTTTTAAAAAAAAGTTAAAAAAAAACTTAATCTCTTCAAGGGTAGATAAGGAAACCAAGACCAGAGATTGTAAAAACTTAGCCAAAATCAAGGCCAAGCGACAAGACCAAGGTGTGACCACAGCTCATACCTTGTGTGATGATGAACTCTTTCCAGTTTTTCACTTACGTGTTATTTCCAGAACACCTTCTATGTGCTAGGCACTGGGGTACAGTGGTGAGAAACACATTGTTTTCCCAAGACGTGGATGCTTTGCCAAGAGTGACTGTTGACTTATATTGTATTTGTATGTTGATCTGTCTGCTTACTGGAGTAAAAACTCCAGGAGACACAGCCTGTGCTTTATTTAGTGTTGGAGTAACAGTGCCTGGCATAGAGCTCAGAGCAATGGTAGGCAATCAAATCACACTGATGATAAAATTATTGTCTAAATACTACCACAAAGTAGTATTTACTTTTTGGACTACTGCTTGAAAAGTTTTAAGATGAAAATATATGTATGGAAACATGCTTGAAATTAAGAAAAAGGAAGATAGGGGACAAACAAAGCCATTGGCATACTATAAGTACCATCCCGTGGCATATTTTTCTATTTAAAACAACTTGGGAAGAATTCTAGTTTATCAAGAGATATCTCATTTAGCTCTATTTTTAATCATTCCAATTGGAAACAACCCAAATGGGTGAATGGATAAACCAATTCTATACAATAGAATATTACTTAGCAATAAAAAGGAATGAACTAGTCATCATAATTAACATTGGAACTCTGAAGAAATATCTATATCTGAGCTCCATGCCAGGAGTGGTTCAGAGCATCTCAGGTAGGGAGGGATCCCAGGCATCTCTATTTAAAAAAAAAATTTTTTTTAATGTTTATTTTTGACACACAGAGAGACAGAGCATGAGTGGGGGAGGGGAAGAGAGAGAGAGGGTGACACAGAATCCGAAGCAGGCTCCAGGCTCTGAGCTGTCAGCACCGAGCCCAACGCGGGGCTTGAACTCACAGACTGCGATATCATGACCTGAGCCCAAGTCGGATGCTCAACCGACTGAGCCACCCAGGCGCCCTGGAATCTCTATTTTTTAAAATACAGGGTGATTCTAACAGAAAGCCAGAAATGAAAGTTACTATATGCATCCCTCTAAAACAATGATCTGTGGAGGTGCCTGGGTGTCTCAGTCGGTTAAGCGTCCAACTTCAGCTCAGGTAATAATCTCGCAGTTCATGAGTTTGAGCCCCACATCGGGCTCTGGGCTGACAGCTCAGAGTCTGGAGCCTGCTTCAGATTCTGTGTCTCCCTCTGTCTCTGCCCTACCCCCACTTGCGCTCCGTCTTTCAAAAATGAATAAATGTTAAAAAAATTAAAAAGTAATAAAACAACGATCTGTGGACTAACCTGTGACATGTGAATCTAGAAGTAACTTTACGCAGTTGTATTATTAGCCAAACTCAAGACCTGGATAAATAGATCCAGATAAAAGAAAACAGTCATTGTAAATGCAAAATAACTGTAGCCAATTTTCTTTCTGGAAAATAGACGTATCAAAAGCGGGGGGAAAAGGAATGAGCTATCAATACACAAAACAATATGGATAAACCTCCAAAAACATTACACTGAGTAGACGAAATCTGACTTACAAGGCTACATATTGTATTACTGCATTTATATGACATTTTCAAAAGACAGTGCTGCAGGTGGAAAAAATATCTATATATGAGGGGTTGCCAGGGCAGGTGGCGTAGTGCCTATAAAGAAACAGGATGAAGGAATGTTTTGGAATAATGTAATTAATTGTTTTGGTTCCTGAATGTAGTGGTGGTAACCCAGATCTGTACTTACATTAAAATTCATAGAACTGTCCATCAAAAAGAAAAACAAGTTGATAAAAAAGGGCTCCGAAGCTTATTATTGTATGGCTATCCTGTAATATGTGAAACTCTTCTCCATTAATGGAAGTCATCCGTTTCCAAGCCTTAACTATTGTATACAATGTTGCAATAAAGAATTTTCTAGATATACCTTCACAGGGCATTGTAACTCTGGACAAGTACAAGAAATGGGAGGAAGGAGCCCATGAGAGACCCAAGAGTGTTCTCTTCTGGACTCTCAGACCTATGGAATAATTGACAGGGTGAGGTTGGTCGTGGGTATGGGGGAAATGTGTGACACAGAAGCCACTTACCTTGACAAGTGTTCTCTTTCTCGCTTTGGAATTTGGTGCCTCCTGAAAGGAGCTCATGCCCAGGGGCACACTCACAGTAGTAACTCCCCTCCACGTTGTGACAATGTGCAAGGCTTCCACAAGACATGTATAAAGGTGGGCCACACTCGTTGATATCTGGAACACAAGTGAGAACTTCTAACAATGTCCAAAATTCTGGTAGGATAGGTAGCAACCAGATTCAGATGATTTGACCCCTTGCATTTTCTTTCTGAACCAAATAACGTGTTTATGGGAGAAAACTGGGAAATCAGAAAACTCCAATGACATTTAAATATCCCACCACCGAGAATGCAACAGTTTTTTAAAAATGGAGAACAGTATAATAAATCCACATGTACCTGTCACCCACCATTACTGATTATGAAAAGAACACTATTACATTTTCATCAATTTCCTGTGGACTCAGAACACAGCTTTTGGAATATACAAATTCTTCCGGGGTCTTAGAATATTTTATGCCTACTTTTCCACATCAAAACAAGAAATAATTTTAATGCCTATAGATGTTCTATAGTAGGGATATTTCATATTTTATCCAACTCTTGACCAACTGGACAGATATCAGAATGCAACAGTTTGAACCATGGGCCCAGCTTCTTCCTCTTCCTTTGGACAAATGGTTTCACCTCTCAAGGCTCAGTTTCCTCATTTATAAAATGGTGCCAACATTGACTTTCTCAAGGGGCTGATTTGAACTTCTTCAGGGACGGCGTTTCTTTGAGAGATTTGTGGAATTCAAATTAACCCTATCTGAATTCCAGCTCTATGACCATCTGTGTGAGTGTGAACAAAGCACCTCTCAAAGTCTCAGCTTCCTTATCTACAAATCGGAAGAGATAACAGTATCCATTCATCTGGTTATTATGTAGTTCAAATTAATTTTAATTTCGGAAATAGTGCTTTACAAATGGCAAATGGCCATCCGGCTTGAGGTTGCATGTGGATATTTTTGGATGGAGGAACTGAGATTATGGCTTTTAGGGAGTTCCCGGCAAGTTAGCTCTAGGGTTGGTGGAACATTCAGAATCTCTGTTGGCTGCATGGTCCTTCCTGACCTCCCCCTTCAACAGGCTGCCTCTGTCTTTGACCAATTAACAGCCAACAACAACCACAACAGCAAATGTATTGGCTTCTTAAGCGCGATGCACTGTTCTAAGTGTTTGACATGTGTTAATTTATCATTTACGTATTTTTTTCTTGAGGTGACATTCACATACCAAAACCAACTGTTTTAAAGTGAACAATTCACTGGCATGTATTGCATTCACAATGTTGTGCAACCACTCCCTCTCTCTAGTTCCAGAACATTTTTATGACACCAAAAGAAAACGCCTTTAGGTAAAGGGGATTAATAGTACAGTTCTCATGATGAGCACTGAATAATGATATATAGACTTGTTGAATCACTAACTTGTACACCTGAAACTAATATCACACTGTCTGTTAACTATGATGGGATTAAAATAAAAAAATTAAAAGTAAAGAACTCCCTTTCCCATTTAAGTGGTCACTTCCCATTCTTCCTGCCCCCAGCACCTGACAACCACCAATTTGCTTTCTGTCTCTATGGATTCCATTTATATGTTGATTTAAAACACGTAACTAAATGGGTTGATATTATCATTGTCCCTGATTTACAGAGAAGGAAATTGAGGCCCTGGGACATAAAACAATTTGCTTGGTCTTGCACAGCTGATCAGTAAAAAATCTGGAACTCAGATAGTCCAGCTCCAAATCCTCAGCTCTTAACACTATACTCCTTGACCATGACGCCTGATTGCCTGTCTCTTGGTTTCTCTCTCCTGCCCTGGACAATGAAATCAAGTGCTGCTTCAAGGGCTGAGGAGTCTGTGATGACTCCTCTAAGGACCCCCTCTGTGATGACCCCCTCTACGATCTCTCAGTCTCTTTACCTGTACAGACCTCCGAGGAGGTGCTAAAGATGACCTTTCCAGAGAGTGAAGTGAATCCAGGATCACAGCGGCAGGAGCTGGCATTGGTACAGTGGGCATTCCGTGGGCACCGAGCACAGGGAGCTGTGGGGGAATGGACATATGGGTTTGCAGGCTCTCAGAAGATGCCGACTCCCAGTGGGGCATAAGGAGATGGAGGGAGGAGAAGAAAGCAATGCTTGTTTTCATACAAGGAATTGTCCTTGTTAATGGACTGGAAGTCTGGGGGAGAAGCAGGGTCAACTTCTCAAAGCCTAAGAAGAGCACTCCTGAGAAAAAGCCCTTACTAGTGCAACGTCCTTTCCCTCAGCTTCAGGTAATGGGTAGAGTCTGTTTGAGCACACTCACCTCCATTCTTGTGGGCAATAGCTCCCAATGGTATTAGCAGGACACAGAGCCCTAGAACACAGAAAGAAGGTAAATATGGCTGAGGAATGAAATCCAAACCTCCCACACAAATAGGTGCTACAACCTGGTTAAGGTGACTCTCCCCTATTGCCCCATGGCTTCTAAAGCATCCCAGTGTTTCCTTCTGGACAGGTTCCTAGACTTTCCCACAGGACCTAGGGGGTGCATGTTTTCCCTTTTATCTTCCAGAAGGCTCCTGAGGAATTGACAGCAGTAAATTTTTAGTATAGGAATCAAAATCTACACAAATGGAAAGTAACAGGCACACATATTAGAACATCAATTCCCATCAATTTTACGAGATACATCTTATGAGGAAAATTTCAGATCTGCCTGTCTTCATTCAGATACTAATATCTGTTCTTTATAGTCAGGATGTTTCTTCTTTTGAAGTGGTTTGAATCCATTTTCACTTCCAGGCTGGCCTGAGACTGCACCACTGTTCTTGGAGTTGATTGCAACTAAATTTGAATGAGTTCTGCCACTCTTTGGCTCTGTGGCTTTGTGCAGCTTGGTCTAGATTAAAAAATTCTTTTTTCAGTTTAATAGAAAACTCTAAGTAGAAGAATAGTCAACTCAACCCGTGAGGATCAATCATCCTGCTCCAATCATCATCAACTTATGGTTACTTTTATTTCGTCCACACCTCTACTCAGCCCCTACCCCCACTGGATAACTTGGAGGCAAATTTCAGGCACCATATTATTTCACAGGATTTATTCTAAAAACAAAACCACTTGCAGGTAATAATAACAAAAATATGTAGATCATAAATTGAGAAATACCCAAATAAGTCCCACATTTTCCCCTAGCTGCAAATTCAAACCACTTCCTTCTTTGAAAGATTAATAGAATTAAAAAGTGTCCTTTTTTTGGGGTTATTATCTTCCAAGAGAATAATGCAAGAGCAAGCTATGAATCAAGCAAAAGACAAAGAAGTTTTTCCAAAGGTATAGAGAACACTAAAATGGTCTTAAGATTCTCACAATTCTACCTACCTGGATTAAATGCAAAGTATCTTCCCTTCATGGTACAGAAACATGAAGCCTGAGCAGTGGGGGAATTCAATCTTGAGCTGTGGGCCAATAATATTTCCTGTTGAAGCAAAAGTATGCCCTAGAAGAACTGACTAGCTAGAAACAGCTAGCCTGAATGCTTTCTTCCCTTTCCCCCACCAATTTAAACTTATCAGATCTCCCTCTTCTCCTTTTTTATTTTTTGCCTAGCATTAGTACTCTTTGGATGGCCAGCCACCTTGCTGATTCTTCTTCATTTCTAATGATGAAAGAGCGAGTGATGGTGAATCTAATTAAAGGGTCTTTCCAAAAGAGTAAATCTGTGGGTCCCCGGCCAATGATGCAGTTCACCATTGTTGAATAAGACTACTGCCTAGCTAACATTCACCGACTGCCTTCTACATCCTGGGATTTGAGCCGTATACGTTACTCTTTTTCATTCTTGCTTTTCCCCATTGTCTTCAGTCCAGTGATGCTGTTTAAACAAGAATGTGTTGAGGTGGGAAGGCTGCAGAATTGATAGCTGCTAGTTTTATATAAGGCACATACACCCCTTAAAATTTTTGTAAGATGGAAATAGTTATTCTTACCAGGGTGTTGGGAGGATTCAATGAGAACAAACAGGTAAAGCACATGACACACTATATGGTCTACTGGAAATACCTAACAAACAACATTCTTCCTATCCTCCTTTGTGAAAGGCAGCTAATAATGCAAATATTAGTTATATCCATTATTTCACCAACAGGATGTTATCTTTATTAATTTTTTTAATTTTATTTTTTATTTTTTAAAATTTACATCCAAATTAGCATATAGCGAAACAATGATTTCAGTAGATTCCGTAATGTCCCTTCCCCGTTTAGCCCCTCCCCCCTCCCACAACCCCTCCCGTCACCCCCCGTTTGTTCTCCATATTTATGAGTCTCTTCTGTTTTGTTCCCCTTTCTGTTTTTATATTCTTTTTGTTTCCCTTCCCTTATGTTCATCTGTTTTGTCTCTTAAAGTCCTCATAGGAGTGAAGTCATAGGATTTTTGTCTTTCTCTGACCGACTCATTTCACTTAGCATAATGCCCTCCAGTTCCATCCACATAGTTGCAAATGGCAAGATTTCGTTCTTTTTCACTGCCAAGTGATCCTCCATTGTATATATATACCACATCTTCTTTATCCATTCATCCATCGAGGGACATTTGGGCTCCTTCCATACTTTGGCTATTGTTGATAGTGCTCCTATAAACACGGGGGTGCATGTGTCCCTTCGAAACAGCACACCTGTATCCCATGGATAAATGCCTAGTAGTGCGATTGCTGGGCCGTAGAGTAGTTCTATTTTTAGTTTTTTGAAGAACCTCCCTACTGTTTTCCAGAGTGGCTGCACCAACTTGCGTTGCCACCAACAATGCAAAAGAGATCCTCTTTCTCTGCATCCTCGCCAACATCTGTTGTTCTCGGAGCTGTTAATGTTAGCCATTCTGACAGGTGTGAGGTGGTATCTCATTGCGGTTTTGATTTGTATTTCCCTGATGGTGAGTGATGTGGAGCATTTTTTCATGTGTCGGTTGGCCATCTGGATGTCTTCCTTGGAGAAGTGTCTATTCATGTCTTTTGCCCATTTCTTCACTGGATTATTTGTTTTTTGGGTGTTGAATTTGATAAGTTCTTTATAGATTTTGGATACTAACCCTTTATCTGATATGTCATTTGCAAATATCTTCTCCCATTCTGTCGTTTGCCTTTTAGTTTTGCTGATTGTTTCCTTCACTGTGCAGAAGTTTTTCATTTTGATAAGGTCCCAGTAGTTCATTTTTGCTTTTGTTTCCCTTGCCTCTGGAGACCTGTTGAGTAAGAAGTTGCTGTGGCTGAGGTCAAAGAGGTTTTTGCCTGCTTTCTCCTCTAGGATTTTGATGGCTTCCTGTCTTACGTTTAGGTCTTTCATCCATTTTGAGTTTATTTTTGTGTATAGTGTAGGAAAGTGGTCCAGGTTCATTTTTCTGCATGTTGCTGTCCAGTTTTCCCATCACCATTCGCTGAAGAGACTGTCTTTATCCCATCGGATATTGTTTCCTGCTTTGTCAAAGATTAGTTTGCCATACATTTGTGGGTCCATTTCTGGGTTCTCTATTCTATTCCATTGATCTGAGCATCTGTTTTTGTGTCAGTACCATACTGTCTTGATGATTGCAGCTTTGTAATACAGCTTGAAGTCCGGGATTGTGATTTCTCCTGCTTTGGTTTTCTTTTTCAAGATTGCTTTGGCTATTCTGGATCTTTTCTGGGTCCATACAAATTTTAGGGATATTTGTTCTAGCTCTGTGAAGAATGCTGGTGTTATTTTGATAGAGATTGCATTGAATATGTAGATTGCTTTGGGTAGTATCGACATTTTAACAATATTTGTTCTTTCTATCCAGGAGCATGGAATCTTTTCCCATTTTTTTTGTGTCTTCTTCAGTTTCTTTCATAAGCTTTCTGCAGTTTTCAGTGTATAGGTTTTTCACCTCTTTGTTTAGATTTATTCCTAGGTATTTTATGGGTTTTGGTGCAATTGTAAATGGGATTGATTCCTGATTTCTTTCTGTGGCTTCATTGTTGGTGTATAGGAATGCAATTGATCTCTGTGCATTGATTTTATATCCTGCAACTTTGCTGAATTCCTGTAACAGCTCTAGTAGTTTTTTTTTGTGTGTGGAATCTTTTGAGTTTTCCATATAGAGTATCATGTCACCTTCGAAGAGTGAAAGTTTGACCTCCTCCTGGCTGATTTGGATGCCTTTTATTTCTTTGTGTTGTTTGAGTGCCGAGGCTAAGGCTAAGACTTCCAATACTATGTTGAATAGCAGTGGCGAGAGTGGACATCCCAGTCTTGTTCCTGACCTTAGGGGGAAAGCTCTCAGTTTTTCCCCATTGAGGATGATATTAACATTGTGTCGTTCATATATGGCTTTTATGATCTCGACGTGTGCTCCTTCTATCCCTACTTTCTTGAGGGTTTTACTAAGAAAGGATGCTGTATTTTGTCAAATGCTTTCTCTGCATCTATTGAGAGGATCATGTGGTTCTTGTCCTTTCTTTTATTGATGTGATGAATCACATTGATTGTTTTGCAGATATTGAACCAGCCCTGCATCCCAGGTGTAAATCCCACTGGGTCGTGGTGTATAATTTTTTTAATGTATTGTTGGATCTGGTTGGCTAATATCTTGTTGAGGATTTTTGCATCCATGTTCATCAGGGAAATTGGTGTATAGTTCTCCTTTTCAGTGGGGTCTCTGTCTGGATTGGGAATCAAGGTGATGCTGACTTCATAGAAAGAGTTTGGAAGTTTTCCTTCCATTTCTGTTGTTTGGAACAGCTTCAGGAGAATAGGTGTTAACTCTTCCTTAAATGTTTGGTAGAATTCCCCTGGAAAGCCATCTGGCCCTGGACTCTTGTTTTTTGGCAGATTTTTGATTACTAAGTCGATTTCCTTACTGGTAATGGGTCTGTTCAAATTTTCTATTTCTTCCTATTTCAATTTTGGTAGTGTATGTTTCTAGGAATTTGTCCATTTCTTCCATATTGCCCATTTTATTGGCATATAATTGCTTATAATATTCTCTTATTATTGTTTTTAGTTTTGGTGTGTTGGCTGTGATCTCTCCTCTTTCATTCTTGATTTTATTTATTTGGGTCCTTTCCTTTTTCTTTTTGATCAGACTGGATAGTGGTTTATCAATTTTGTTAATTCTTTCAAAGAACCAGCTTCTGGTTTCATTGATCTGTTCTACTTTTTTTTTTTCTTTTGGTTTCGATAGCATTGATTTCTGCTCTAATCTTTATTATTTCCTGTCTTCTGCTGGTTTTGGGTTTTATCTGCTGTTATTTTTCCAGATCTTTAAGGTGTAAGGTTAGGTTGTGTATCTGAGACCTTTCTTCCTTCTTTAGGAAGGTCTGTATTGCTATATACTTTCCTCCTATGACTGCCTTTGCTGCGTCCCAGAGGTTTTGGGCTGTGATGTTACCATTTTCATTGGCTTCCATGTACTTTTTAATTTCCTCTTTAACTTCTTGGTTAGCCCATTCACTCTTTAGTAGGATGCTCTTTAGTCTCCAAGTATTTGTTGCCTTTCCAAATTTTTTCTTGTGGTTGATTTTGAGTTTCATAGCCTTGTGGTCTGAAAATATGCACAGTATGATCTTGATCTTTTTGTACCTGTTGAAGGCTGATTTGTGTCCCAATATATGGTCTATTCTGGAGAACGTTCCATGTGCACTGGAGAAGAATGTATATTCCACTGCTTTAGGGTGATATGTTATGAATATATCTGTTAAGTCCATCTGGTCCAGTGTGTCATTCAAAGCCATTGTTTCCTTGTTGATTTTTTTGATTAGATGATCTGTCCATTTCTGTGAGTGGAGTGTTGAAGTCTCCTACTATTATGGTATTATTATCAATTAGTTTCTGTATGCTTGTGTATAATTGATTTATATATTTGGGTGCTATCACATTTGGAGCATAAATGTTTATAGTTGTTAGGTCTTCTTGGTGGATAGACCCCTTAACTATGATATAATGCTCTTCTTTGTCTCTTGTTACAGTCTTTATTTTAAAGTCTAAATTGTCTGATATAAGTATGGCTACTCCAGCTTTCTTTTTTCGACTGTTAGCATGATAGATGGTTCTCCATCCCCTTACTTTCAATCTGAAGGTGTTTTTTGGGTCTAAAGTGGGTCTCTTGTAAACAGCATATAGATGGATCCTGTTTTCTTATCCATTCTGTTACCCTATATGTTTTGATTAGAGCATTTAGTTCATTGATGTTTAGAGTGAGTACTGAAAGATATGAGTTTATTGCCATTATGTTTCTTGTAGAGTTGGAGTTTCTGGTGTTCTCTGGTCCTTTTTAGTCTTTGCTGCTTTTGGTATGTATGTATGTATGTATGTATGTATGTATGTATTTATTTTCTCCCCTCAGAGAGTCCCCCTGAAAATTTCTTGCAGGCTTGGTTTAGTGGTCAAGGACTCCTTTAGTTTTGTTTGGGAAACTTTTAATCTCTCCTTCTATTTTGAATAACAGTGTTCCTGGATAAAGAATTCTTGGCTGCATATTTTTCCAATTCAGCACATTGAATGTATCCTGCCACTCCTTTCTGGCCTGCCAAGTTTCTGTGGATAGTTCTGCTGCAAACCTGATCTGTCTTCCCTTGTAGGTTAGGGACTTTTTTTCCCTTGCTGCTTTCATGGTTCTCGTCTTGCCTGAGTATTTTGTGAATTTGACTATGATATGCCTTGTTGATGGTTGGTTTTTGTTGAATCTATTGGGAATGCTCTGTGTTTCCTGGATTTTGGTGTCCGTGTTTCCCCTGGCTAGGAGTGTTTTCCACTATGATTTGCTCACATAACCCTTCTACTCCTATTTCTCTCTCTTCCTCCTCTGGGACCCCGATGATTCTGATGTTGTTCCTTTTTAACGAGTCACTGATTTCTCTAATTCTTAAATCATGCTCTTTTGCCTTAGTCTCCCTTTTTTTTTCTTTCTTATTCTCCATAAGTTTGTTCTCTATATTGTGGATTCCCTGCTCTGCCTCATCCATCCTTTTGCCACCACGGCCACCATTCGACATTGCAGCTCTGTTAGAGAATTTTGTATTTCATCCTGATTAGCTTTTACTTCTTTTATCTCCATAGAAAGGGACAAATAGAGATATCTATTTTTGATCCCAGCTAGTATACTTATTATTGTGATTTTAAATTCTGGTTAAGACACCTTGCTTGTATCTGTGTTGGTTATGTCCCTGGCTGTAGTTTCTTCCTGCTTTTTCTTTCGGGATGAATTCCTTCATTTCATCATTTTGAAGGAAGAAAAGGAATTAATGAGCTAAAAAAATTAAAATTAAAAGATTAAAAACAACACACACACACACACACACACAAATATCAAATAAATGATGCTAGATCCTAGGTCTTTTTTGGTCTGGGTGTTCAAAGGTGCTTGATAGATTAGAGAAAAAAGGGGAAAAAAAGGAAAATGTTGGCAAATTTGAAAAAATGAATACAATGAAATAGAATAAAATGAAATGACGGAAGCAAAGTTGAATTTGAAAATTTGACAAAAAAGTAAAAAACACAGTGGAAAAAATTAAAGAAAAAGTTTTTAATAAAAATTGAAAGTAAAAATATTTTTTTTCTCTTTCTTCATTCAAGAAAAAGAAAAGAAATGAAAAATAAAAAAAAATAAAATTGAATAGATGGGTCAGCAAACAGACTGAAATACGATTGAAGTTACATCGGTTACATTACGTCGTTACGTTCTCCTGGAAGTGGAACTATAAAGCGCTTTACAGTCTGTAAACCAAGCAGGAGGAGAGATTTGTGTTGTTCCTGAACAGCGAGGTTGGCCCAGTTGGGCGGGGCTTAGTGTAACGGCTCCGTTCTCCACTAGATGGCGCTGCTTAGCTTACAGGGGTGGGTTGTTCTGATGCATGTAGGTGCGTATGCGCATGCGCGGGAAGGGTGAAAATGGCGTCATCCAGCTATCCAATCTCCAGTATGAGAACTGTGTTCTCCCCGATCAGCAATCGCCCACCCGTCCTTTGTCTCCGGGCTTCGTCCACTCCCGGCCTTTACACTGTCTGTGAATAAGCCGTCAGGTTGCCAGGCGGCACCTGCCTCCTGATTTTTATCTCAGATGTGGCTGTTTTTCCCGGTCCCTTATTTCTGAGGGACTGCGGCTTCGACCCGCTCAGACCTTCTGTGTGAGGGGCTCACCGAGCACTAGCCGGGTGCCGGCCGCACCCAGGAACATTCGCAGGACCGTGCTGCTGCTGACGCCCAGAGACCGCGGCCGGGTGCCAGCCTGTCCCAGAGAAAGTTCACGCGATCGCGTAGCAGCAGCGTTTCAGGGATTATGGCAAATCACAACACACATGCGGCACCAGGCTTCACCCCCAGCGACCTTGTTCCAGCACCAGCGAATGTGGCTGTCTCCGGGGTCTGCTGGCACTTTGCCTGTGCGGGGGCTACACAACCTGTACCAGATGTTCTCCCAGCAGGGGAACCGCCTCTGCCATGTGGCCTGAAGACCCCCGACTCCACTCTGCCCTGGGGATTCGCCCTTCCCACCAGGTATGAGCTGCGGAGTTTCAGACTCTGTGCTCCCCCTGTTTACAGAGTCTCAATAGAATTTTACCCCTCTCCTTTCTCCTTTCTCCCTTTTGGGTTCAGTCCCTGTGGCTGTTTCCACTTTTCCACTGTCTCTCCAGCTGCTTTGGGTGGGGGGCGCTTTTCCCATACTCTCCCCCCTCCGTCTCTGTCCTCTCTGCACAAGCAAAAACAGCCCCCTGCCCTCTGCGGCTTCTCTCTCCCCCAGTTCACCTCTCCGTGCCGTGTACCTGCTGAATTCTGTGGTTCAGGTTGTGCAGATTGTGGTGTTAACCCTCAAATCAGTTTTCTAGGCGTGCAGCAAGGTTTAGTGTTGGTCTGGGTGTATTTCATGGACGCGAGACACACAAGAAACTTCCATGCTGGTCTACCATCTTGGCTCCTCCTGAATTATGGTTTCCAAAAAATTTGTCCATTATCTCTATCTAATTGTTTTTTCACAAAAGTCACTACTACTTTGATTTCTAAAGGTACAGATTAATGTTGCCTTTTTAAAACCTTTTATAATTGAATGCAAGCAACACGTTTCTTCTTTCACTCTGTTATGTTTGTGAGATTCAGCCGTGTATTAACCTGTAACTGTAGTTTATTCTTTTTTATTGCTGGGTAGTATTCCATTGTATAAAAACACTATAACTTATTTATTCATTTTACTGTTCATGATCACTTGTGTCATTTCCATTTTTTGTTTTTTTGTTAGTATAAGTGAAGCTTCCATGAACATTTTTGTACACTTTGGATGCACTTATGAATATAATTTTGGGATGTTCATAAGAGTGAAATGTTGGGTCACAGAGTAGATATAATTTTGGTAGACATTGCTAAGCACTTTTCTAAAGTGGTCCTACCAGTTTATATTTCCACAATCACTGTGAGAGTTCCAGGGTCCACATTTTCTGTAATGCTTGCTACTTTCCTTCCTTCCTTCCTTCCTTCCTTCCTTCCTTCCTTCCTTCCTTCCTTATTTATTTTTTATTGTGATGGAGAGCACAAGCAGGGGAGAGGGGCAGAGGGAGGGAGAGGGAGAGAGAGAGAATGAATCCTAAGCAGACTCTTTGTTCAGCATGGAGCCTGACACAGAGCTTAATCCCTTGACCTTGGGATCACGACCTCAGCTGAAACCGAGTCTGAGGCTCAACTGACCGAGCCACCCAGGCACCCTTATTTTTCTTGTTTTAAATTTTCGCTATTCCAGCAGGCATGTAGTGGGTGTGTAGTGTAGTGTTTTCTCATTTTTACAAGTTCTAAAGAACAAAAATTGTTTTGGACTAATGTTAGATTTCTAGAAAAGTTGCACAGGCAGTATAGGGAATTCCCACATACCCTTCACTCAGCGCTTTCTGTGTTAAGCATCTCACGTAACTATTACACATTCATCAAGAATAGAAAGTTAACATTGATTAAAATCATAAGAAGTATGTTACTATTAAATGCACTACAGACTCTATCTGGATTTCACCATTTTTTTCCCCATTAGTGGCCTATTTCTCTTTCAAGATTAAATACAGGAGACTTCTTTGCATTTGTTTTTTTTTTTTGTGTGTGTGTGTGTTTTATTTGCACTCTTCTGATGACTAAAGATGTTGCATAGCTTTTCATGCACATACCGATCATTTGCATATCCTCCTTGGTGAACCTCAAGCCTTTTCCCTGTTCTCCTTTTTGTTGTGTTTCTTTTCTGTTTGTGGAAGTCTTTGTATATCCTGGAGTCCTTTGTAGGAGATTGGTATTGTGAACTATCTCATTCTCATTCTCTCGATGCTGTTTTTTGATGAACAGAAGAAATTCTCCATCTTATTGAAGTCCAATTGAGTAACATTTCCTTTTGCGGTTGTATCTTTTTAGAGCAGCTTTATTGTGGTGTAATTGACATATAGTACACAACATTTATTTTTATTAAAGATTTTTAATTTTTATTAATTTTTTTTTGAGAGAGAAAGAGAGACAGAGCACGAATCGGGGAGAGGTAGAGAAAGAGGGAGGCACAGAATCTGAAGCAGGCTCCACCCTCTGAGCTGATTGTGGGGCTCAAACCCACAAACTGCAAAATCATGACCTGAGCTGGAGTCGGATGTTCAACCGACTGAGCCACCCAAGTGCCCCTAACCTTCACACGTTTAAGTACAATTTGATAAATTTTTCTTACCTTCTTAACCTTTTTGAAGTGTACAGTTCATTAGTGTTATATATATTTACAGTGTTGTGTAATGAATCTCCAGAACTTTTTCATCTTGCAAAATTGAACCTCTCTACCCATTAAACAACAATTCCCCGTTACTCCCTCTTCCAGCCCCTGGAAATCACCATTCTACTTTCTCTTTCTATGACTTTGACAATTTTAGATACCACACGTAAGGGTGATCATGCAATCTTTGTCTTTTTATAACTGGCTTGTTTCACTTAAGATAGTATCCTCAAGATTCATCCGTGCTATAGCATCTCACAGAATTTTCCTTCCTTTTTAAGGCTGAGTAATATTACATTGTATTTGTGTACCTCATTTTGTTTAAGCATCAATGGACACTTGGATTGCTTCCAACTCTAAGCTACTGTGAATCACATTACTATGAACACGGGCACGCAGAAATCTCTTCAAAAATCCTGCATTCAGTTCTTTTGGATATATACCCAGAATTAGGATTTTCAGATCATATGATAATTCCATTTTTAATATTTTGAGAAATTGCCAGGAATTACTGTTTTGTATATGGCTGCTTTTATGTTTCCAGAAACAAGGTTTCTCTACATCCTCACGAAGGATGTATAAGGTGATATCACTTTGCAGTTAAAAACATTTTTTAAATGTTTATTCATTTTTGAGAGATGGGAGGAGGGGCAGAGAGAGGGGGAGACACAGAATCCGAAGCAGGCTCCAGGCTCTGAGCTGTCAGCACAGAGCCTAATGTGGGGCTCGAGCCCATGAGCCATGAGATCATGACCTGAGCCAAAGTCGGATGCTTAACTGACTGAGCCTCCCAGGCATCCCTCTCTGGTAGGATTTTGGTGGTCTCACATTTAGGCCTTTCATAATTTTCAATTTATTTTTGTGTATGGTGTAAGAAAGTCGTTCAGTTTCATTCTTCTGCATGTTGCTGTCCAGTTCTCTCAGCACCATTTGCTAAAGAGACTGTCTTTTTTCCATTGGATACTCCTTCCTGCTTTGTTGAAGATCCATTGGCCATATATTTGTGGGTCAAGTTGTAGGTTCTCTCTTCTATTCCATTGATCTGTGTGTCTGTTTTTGTACCAATACCATAACATCTTGGTGATTACTGCTTTTTAATACAGGTGAAAGTCTGGGGTTTTGATGCCTCCAGCTTTGGTTTTCTTTTTCAACATTACTTTGACTATTTGGGGTCTTTTGTGGTTCCATGCAAATTTTTAGGGTTGTGTGTTCTAGCTCTGTGAAGAATGCTGGTGTTATTTTGATAGGGATTGCATTGAATATGTAGATTGCTTTGGGTAGTATTGGCATTTTAACAATATTTGTTCTTCCTATCCAGGAGCATGGGATTTAGTTTTTCACCCAATTTCTTTTTCCAATGAGTTTTTCCATTTCTTAGTGTCTTATTAAATTTCTTTCATAAACTTTGTATAGTTTTCAGTGTACAGGTCTTTTACCTCTTTTGTTAGGTTTATTACTAGGTATTTATGGGTTTTGGTGCAATTGTAAATGGGATTAATTCCTTGATATTTCTTTCTGTTGCTTCATTATTGGTGTATAGAAATGCAACTAATTTCTGTACATTGGTTTTATATCCTGAGACTTTGGTGAATTCCTGTAACAGCTCTAGCAGTTTTTTTGGGTGGAGTCGTTCAGGTTTTTCATATAGAGTATTATGTCATCTGCGAAGAATGAAAGTTTGACTTCTTCTTTGCCAATTTGGATGCCTTTTATTTCATTTTGTTGTCTGATTGCTTAGGCTAGGACTTCCAACACTATGTTGAACAACAGTGGTGAGAGTGGACATCCTGTCATGTTCTTGACCTCAGGAGGAAAGTTCTCAGTTTTTCACTATTGAGGGTGATATTAGCTGTGGGCCTTTCATGTATGGCTTTTATGATTTTAAGGTATGTTCCCTACAATCCTACTTTCTTGAGGATTTTTATTAAGAAAGTATGCTATCTTTTGTCATGTGGTTTCTCTGCATCTATTGACTGGATCATATGGCTCTTATCCTTTCTTCTATTAATGTGGTGTATCGCACAGTTTGATTTGTGAATACTTAACCAGCCCTGCAGCCCAGGAATGAATCCTACTCGATCATGGTGAAAAATTCTCTTAATGTGCTGTTGGCTTCAGTTTGTAGTATCTCGTTGAGAATTTTTGCTTCCAGGTTCATCGCTGGTCTGTAATTCTCCTTTTTAGTGGGGTCTCTGTCTGGTTTGGGAATCAAGTAATGTCGGCTTCAAAGAATGAGTTTGGAAGCTTTCCTTCTGTTTCTATTTTTTGCAACAGCTTGAGAAGAATAGGTATTAACTCTGCTTTAAATATCTGGTAGAATTCCCCAGGGAAGCCATCTGGCCCAGGACTCTTATTTGTTGGGAGCTTTTTGATAACCAATTCAATTTCTTTGCTGGTTATGGGCCTGTTAAAATTTTATATTTCTTCCCATTTGAGTTTTGGTACTGTGTGGATGTCTAGGAATTTCCCCATTTCTTCCAGATTGTCCAGTTTGTTGGCATATACTTTTTCATAGCGTTCTATTAAAATTGTATTTCTCTGGTGTTGGTTATGATCTCTCCTTTTTCATTCGTGATTTATCTCTTTGGGTCATTTCTCTTTTCTTTTTGAGAATTCTGGTGAGGAGTTTATCAATTTTGTGTATTCTTTCAAAAAACCAGGTCTTAGATTTATTTATCTCTTCTACTTTTTTTTTTTTTTGGATTCTATATCATTTATTTCTGCTCTAATCTTTAGTGTTTCCCCTCTTCTGCTGGCTTTGGGATTTATTTGCTGATGCTTTATAGCTCCTTTAGGTGGAAGGTTTGGTTGTATATTTGGGACCTTTCTTGCTTCTTGAGATCGGCCTGAAATGCATTGTACTTTCCTCTTAGGACTGACTTTGCTGCATCACAAATGGTTTGGACTGTCATGTTTTCATTTTCATTTGCTTCCATGTATTTTTAAATTTCTTCTTTAATTTCCTGGTTAAGTCATTCATTCTTTAGGAGGGTGTTATTTAACCTCCACGTATTTGGGGACTTTCCAAATTTTTTCTTGTGGTTGATTTTCAAGTTTTATAGTGTGGTGATCTGAAAATATGCATGGTATGATCTCAATATTTTTGTTGAGGGCTGTTTTGTGACCAGTATGTGATCTGTTTTGGAGAATGTTCCACGTGCACTCAAGAAGAAAGTATATTCTGCTGCTTTAGGGTGAAAAGTTTTAAATATATCTGTTAAGTCCATCTGGTCCATATGTCATTCACAGGCACTGTTTCCTTATTGATTTTCTGCCTAGATGATCTGTCCATTGTTGGAAGTGGAGTATTAAAGTCACCTACAATTACAGTATTATTATCAATAAATTTGCTTATGTTTGTAATTAACTGATTTATATATTAAGGTGCCTCCATGTTGGGGGAATAGATATTTACAATTGTTAGTTCTTCTTGAGGGACAGACACCTTAATTATGATATAATGCCCTTATTCATTGCTTGTTACAGTCTTTATTTTAAAATCTAGTTTGTCTGATGTAAGTATGGCTACTCCACCTTTCCTTTGATGTCCGTTGGCATGACAGATTCTTCTTCATCCTCTCACTTTCAATCTGCAGGTGTCTTCATGTCTAAAATGAGTCTCCTTTAGGCAACATATAGATGGATTTTTTTTAATCCATTCTGATACCCTATATCTTTTGATTGGGGCATTTAGTCCATTTACATTCAGAGTGATTATTGAAAGATATGGATTTAGAGTCATTGTGTTATCTGTACATTTCATGTTCATGGTGATGTCTCTGGTCCTTTGTAGTCTTTGCTGCTTTCCACTCACAGAGTCCCCTTTAGGATCTCTTGCAGGGCTGGTTTAGTGGTTATGAGCTCCTTCAGTTTTTGTTTGTCTGGGAAAGACTTTATCTCTCCTTCTAGTCTGAATGACAACCTTGCTAGATAAAGAATTCTTGGCTGCATGTTTTTCCTATTCAGCACATCGGCTATTTCCTGCCACTCCCTTCTGGCCTGCTAAGTTTCAGTGGACAGATCTGCTACTACCCTTATGTGTCTACTCTTGTAGGTTAAGGACCGTTTGTCCCTAATTCCTTTCAGAATTCTCTCTTTATCTTTGTATTTTGCCAGTTTCACTATGATATGTTGTGGTGTTGTCCTTTTTGTTGATTTTGAAGGGAATTCTCTGTGTCTCTTGGACTTGGATGCCTGCCTGTTTCCTCCCCCAGATTGGGGAAGTTCTCAACTATAATTTGTCCAAATAAACCTTCTGCCCTTTCTCTCATTCTTCTTCTTCTGGAACGCCTATGATACCAACATTGTTTCGTTTCATGGAATCACTTAGTTCTCTAATTCTCTTCTCGTGATCTAGTAATTTCTTTTCCCCTTTTTTTCAGCTTAATCATTTCCATAATTTTACCCTCTATGTCGCCTATTCTCTTTCCTGCTTCTTCCATCCTTGCTGTCACTGTATCTAGTTTATTTTGCATCTCAACTACAGCATTTCTAAATTCATTGTGAGTAGTTCTTAGGTCTTTGATCTCTGTAGCAAGAGTTACTCAGGTGTCTTCTATGCTTTTTCAAGTCCAACTATTTGTCTTATGGCTGTTAGTGTTCTAAATTCTTGTTCAGATATATTGTTTGTATCTGCTTTGAGCAATTCTCTGGTTGATTTCTTCTTGAATTTTCTTTTGGGGAGAATTCCTCCATTTTGTCATTTTGGCTAAATTTCTGTCTTTTGTGTATTTAAACATTTTTTTAATGTTTATTTATTTTTCCAAGATAGAGAGACAAAGAGCATGAGTGTGGAAGGGGCAGAGAGAGGGAGATACAGAATCTTAAGCAGGCTCCAGGCTCGGAGCTGTCATCACAGAGCCTGATATGGGGCTTGAACTCACAAACTGTGAGATCATGATCTGAGCTGAAGTCAGATGCTTAACCGACTGAGCCATCCAGGCACCCCATCTTTTGCGTGTTTGAAAAGCTTGTTATGTGTCCTGCACCTGAAAGTACTCCTATATTAAAAAGTGCCCAGGGCCTGGCACTTGAGGAAGTGTTTTTGGTGACTGTTGCATGAACTCTGTTGTTGCATTTTGGCTGCTCTATCTCACTGGTTAGTCCCCTGCAGAGCTTCCCCTTGCTTATAGTGGTGGAGTGTTTGGACCTTCAAGCAGGTGTGCTTTGATTGATTTATTGAAGTAACCCTTGAAAAAGAAAGGAAAGGGGGGTGGGGGAAGCCTCATCCCATAAAAAGAGAAAAATAAAAAGAGAGAAAATACCAGAGAATCAAAAACTATAAGGCTAAATCCAGAGAAAGAGAAAGGAAAATAAAGAAGAAGAAAGAGAAAAGGTGGAAATGAATAGAATAAAAATGCCTGGTCCACACACACACACACTGTGTGTGTGTGTGTGTGTGTGTGTGTGTGTGTGTGTGTATATATATATATATATATATATATATATATATATATAATGAGAATTGACTAGAAACAAATCAGAAACTATGAGCCTGATTCTAAAAGAAAAAAACAAAAGGGAAGAAAGAAAAATAATAAAATAAAATAAAATAAAATAAAATAAAATAAAATAAAACAACAAAACAAAACAAAACACAGTTGTCTATTGGTGCCTGGGATTGGCGGCTGTGCTGGTCTGGAGGAGAGGCCGGCTGCCTTGGGTCAGTCAGTCTTGCTCCAGTAAGTAAGCAGTTGTGAGGCATGCAGGTATGGGGTTTGGTGTAAGTGAGTCCTGCCTCCACTGGAGGCTGTTGTGCTGCTCCCTGAAGCCCCACTGTGTTGGTGATGGCGGGGGGGGCGTGGAAAATGACAACACCCTCCCTGGACCAGGTGTCTCAAACCACACTGTTCAGGCGGTCTTCACATAATGGCGAGGGAAGTCAGCTTGCCTTGCTCCACAGTCTCCCATTCCTCCTAGGTGCTCGGGCTGGGATTCAAAACCCAATGTCTTAAAGGACCCTGCACTGTGATGACCCTGTTCTGAAGCTGATTAAAGGCCTTTGGATGGCACCAGGGTCTTTTGTCCTTGGGGAGGCAATAAACCTTCCCAAAATTCTCCAAGAAGGGGGCTCTTTTCTCCCAGTGTGCCCCTGAGATCACCACACTGTACTATGTGTTCAGGGCTGGCTCCCTCCTCCCTAGGAGTGTGCAAGGCTTCCAGCTCTGTTCTAGAGAGAAAGTCGCACACAAGTTTCAGCTTCAGAGGCTTGATCCTGTCGAGCTATCTCCCTCCAACCGTGGAGATCCTTCTGCCACTCCTCAGATAAATATCCTGGGAGTTCCAAGTGATTTGATCTCAATACAACTGTGTTTTTAAAGAAAAAAAATTTTTTTTAGTGTTTATTTATTTTTGAGAGACAGAGAGAGACAGCATGAGCGGGAGAGGGCAGAGAGAGAGAGGGAGACCCAGAATATGAAGCAGGCTCCAGGCTCTGAGCTGTCAGCCCAGAGCCTGACGCGGGGCTCGAACTCACAGACCACGAGATCATAACCTGAGCTGAAGTCGGACGCTCAACTGACTGGGCCACCTAGGTGCCCCTCAATACAACTGTGTTTGAGGGACAAGAAAATCCTGGCCCCCCTACTTCTCTGTGATCTTAACCTGACCGCCTCAATTTCTTTTAATGTTAAGCAATATTCCATTGCCTGGGTGTGCCATAGTTTATTTATCCATTCACCTACTGAAGGGCATCTTGGTTGCTTCTAAGTGTTGGCAGTGATCAATAAAGATGTTATAAATATGTATGTACAGATTTTTTTTGTGTGGACATGTTTTAAATTCATTTGGGTATTTACCAAGGAGCAGATTGCTGGGTCATATAGTAAGAGTATGTTAAGTTTTGTACCATTTTGCCTTCCCGTCAACAATGAATCAGAGGTGTTATTTTTCTACATCTTCACCAGCACTTGGTGTTGTCAGTGTTTTAATTTCTGCCACTCCAATAGGTTTGTAGTGATGTCTCATTTTTTTTTTTACATTTTATTAATTATTTATTTTTAAATTTACATCCAAGTTAGTTAGCATGTAGTGCAACAATGATTTCATGAGTAGATTCATTAATGCCTCTTACTCATTTAGCTCATCCCCCTCCCACAACCCCTCCAACAACCCTGTTTCTTCTCTATACTTGAGTCTCTTATGTGTTGTCCCTCTCTCTGTTTTTATATTATTTTTGCTTCCCTTTCCTTATATTCATCTGTTTTGTATCTTAAAGTCCTCATATGAGTGAAGTCATATGATATTTGTCTTTCTCTGACTAATTTTGCTCTTTGCTCTAATACCCTCTAGTTCCATCCACGTAGTTGCAAATGGCAAGATTTCATTCTTTTTGATTGCCGAGTAATACTCCATTGTATATGTATACCACATCTTCTTTATCCTTTCATCCATTGATGGACATTTGGGCTCCTTCCATACTTTGGCTATCGTTGATAATGCTCCTATAAACATTGGGGTGCATGTGCCCCTTCGAAACAGCACACCTGTATCGCTTGGATAAATGCCTAGTAGTGCAATTGCTGGGTCATAGGGTAGTTCTATTTTTTGAGGAAGTTGTACTTTTTTGAGGAATCTCCATACTGTTTTCCAGAATGGCTGCACCGGTTTGCATTTCCACTAGCCGTGCATGAGAGATCCTCTGTCTCCACATCCTCGCCAACATCTGTTGTTGCCTGAGTTGTTAATGTTAGCCATTCTGACAGGTGGAAGGTGGTATCTCATTGTGGTTTTGATTTGTATTTCCCTGATGATGAGTGACGTGGAGCATTTTTTCATGTGTCGGTTGGCCATCTGGATGTCTTCTTTGGAGAAGTGTCTATTCATGTCTTTTGCCCATTTCTTCACTGGATTATTTGTTATTTGGGTGTTGAGTTTGATAAGTTCTTTATAGATTTTGGATACTAACATTTCTCCCATTATCTACTCCCATTATCCCAAATATCTGTCCCCATTCTGTCAGTTGCCTTTTAGTTTTGTTGATTGTTTCCTTCACTGTGTAGAAGCTTTTTATTTTGATGAGGTCCCAATAGTTCATTTTTGCTTTTGTTCTTTCTTTTGGGGTGAATTCCTTCCTTTCGTCATTTTGGAGGAAGAAAAGGAATAAGGCAAAAAAATTCACATTAAAAAATTAAAAACAACACACAAACAAATCAAATAAAGGATGCTAGATCCTAGTTGTGTGTTGGTATGGTTGTTGAAAGGAGATTGATAGATTAGAGAAAAAAGGGAAAGATAAGAAAAGAAAAAAAAGGAAAATGTTTGAAAATTTGACAAAATGAATATAATGAAATAGAATAAAACGAAATGATGGAAGTAAAATAGAATTTGAAAAATTTACAAAAAAAGTAAAAAACATAGTAGAAAAAGATGAAAGAAAAACAAGATTATAGTAGTAATCAGAAAAGATTCAACACATTGTGCACCCATCAAAACATCAGCTCTTGCAATGAATTTTTTTTAAACCCAACTCCTTTTAAAAACTATAGAAACATAGGATGAACAATTTATGTAATATCTAGTGTGTGTGTGTGTGTGTGTGTGTGTGTGTGAAAGAGAGAGAGAGAGAGAGAGAGAGAGAGAGAGAGAGAGAAGAAGAGAGTGGTAAAGAGAGAGGGGAGACACTTTCAGGAATTTCTCTTACCAGAGAGTCACTTGAAAAACTAAACACATGTCAGAAAATGACTTGGTGAACGTTCAGAGCAAAGAGGAAGTACTGACTTTATAGAAAACTATTATTCAAATACGAAAGCCTTGTGAACCTTCTTTACTGTGAACTAATAATATGGAGTGCTATCAGAGTATATCAGGAAGGAGAAATACCTTTGAATATACCTTTTAAGGTATATATTCAAATACCTTTGAAATACCTATTAAGCAGAGCCTTGAGGGCTGAGTGGGCTCGAACCAGAGAACTCCATGGACTGGCTTTGTGTCATGGTAGGCTCTCATCAAGGAGGCCCTCATCACACGTGTCCTTCTTCCTGTGCATCGGCAACTACTCCCTTCTCTTATCTCATTAGGCCTGTGGTTGATAATGCTCGCCACTGTTACCAATCTCAAAATTCTGTGTGATCTCTAGTACTTTATATACACCATTCTCAAGATTTCATAATTAGTTCCCCTATTAAATTCTCAAATTATCCAAAATAAACACACCCATTTGTGGGGCACCTGGGTGGCTCAGTCAGTTAAGCTCTGACTCTTGATTTTGGCTCAGGTCATAGTCTCATGGTTCCATAATCTCATAATCTCCTGGGTGGCTCAGTCAATTAAGCTCTGACTCTTGATTTTGGCTCAGCTCATAATCTCATAATCTCTCTGAGCCCTGCCTGCATCAGGCTCTGTGCTGACGACACCGAGGCTGCTTGGGATTTTCTCTCTTTCCCTCTCTCTCTGCCCTTCCCCCTCTCAAAATAAATAAGTAAACAATGAATAAAAGGATTTTAGAGGTGCTTGGGTGGCTCAGTCGTTTAAGTGTCAGACTTCCACTTAGGTCATGATATTACAGTTCATGGGTTTGAGCCTCACATGGGGCTCTCTGCTCTCAGCACAGAACCCACGCCAGAATCTCAGTCTGTCTCTCTCCTTCCCTCCCTGGTGCTCTCTCTCTTAAAAATAAACATTTATTATTATATATATTTTTTAACATTTATTCATTTTTGAGACACAGAGACAGTGAGAGTGGGGGAGGGTCAGAGAGAGAGGGAGACACAGAATCCGAAGCAGGTTCCAGGCTCTGAGTTGTCAGCACAGAGCCTGATGTGGGGCTCGAACTCACGGACCATGAGATCCTGGCCTGAGCCGAATTTGGACGCTTAACCAACTGAGCCACTCAGGCGCCCCCAAAAATAAATAAACATTTAAAAAAAGCTTTTAAACACACCCATTTGTGGTTTATATATACAATGGAATACTACTTGGCAATGAGAAAGAATTAAATCTGGCCATTTGCAGCAACGTGGATGGAACCGGAGGGTATTATGCTAAGTGAAATAAGCGAGGCAGAGAAAGACAGATACCATATGTTTTCACTCATATGTGGATCTTGAGAAACTTAACAGAAGACATGGGGGAGGGGAAGGGGACAAAGAGTTACAGAGAGAGAGGGAGGCAAACCATAAGAGACTCTTAAGGACTGAGAACAAACTAAGGGTAGATGGGGGGGTGGTGAGGGAGTGGGGAAAGTGAGTGATGGGCAGGGAGGAGGGCACTTGTTGGGATGAGCATAGGGTATTGTATGGAAACCAGTTTGATGATAAATTATATTAAAAAAACCAACCAACAAAACAAAAAAGAATAAATTATGATGACATGTTAAAAAAATCCTTATTGATATGGGGGAAAGACAACGAGCATTTGGAAAAATGAAAATGGTGATTTTGAGTATGTACAACACAACTATCTGAAGAGGTTAAGTCTCTATCTACATAAATGGGAAGAGAGATTGGGGCAATGATATAAATGGGGACGTATCAGAATATAGGCAATTGGGAGGCAGCAGAGCCGGGGGTTCATGATGACTGTAACGGAGAGGATGATAGATGGCCACAAACTGGTCATACGCCATTACAGTCAGAAAAAAGTTGTCCAGCTCTCCAAAAGGCAAGAAAGAATATATTGGGATGATGCAGTCTGCATAAGTAATGACATCGTTCCGTGTCTGGATGTTGAGCAGCATCTTTTGGGACAATGGTGAAGGGGAAGCAAACGTCTGTTGAGGGCAAGTTGGCAAGGAAGAAGCACATCGGAGTGTAGAGGTGAGAGTCTGAGGTGATGGTCAAGATGATGAGCAGGTTCCCAAAGACAGTGACCAGGTACATTGATAGGAACAGTCCGAAGAGCAGAGGCTGCAGCTCTGCCTCTTCTGAAAATCCAAGGAGGGTCAATTCTGAGACTCGTGTTTGGTTTCCTGGTTCCATGTAGCTGGTATGACTGCCAGGAAGGGGGGGAACAATTATTTAGCGAAACAGGCAGTTATCAACAACTTAAGACACCATAGTTTGTATGTGACACCTGATTAATTCATTAATTCCCATATTTTATCTATGGATCTGCTGTTTTTTTTTTTAACCTTTATTTATTGTTGAGAGAGACAGAGAGAGTGTGAGCAGGAGACGAACAGAGAGAGAGGTAGACACGGATTCTGAAGCAGGCTCCAGGCTCTGAGCTGTCAGCACAGCCTGACGTGGGGCTCGAACCCATGAACTGTGAGATCATGACCTGAGCTGATCAGCTTACTCAACTGACTACTCAGTTGAGACACCCAAGCACCCCTTGATCTATTGTTATTTAGTCTGATTATCAAAAGGACCCCCCATGTGCCCCATCTTTTCTTCTGTGCTTTGGCCAACAAATATTTTTAAGTATTTATTATGTACCAAGCATTATTAATGGCAGCGAAAAATCCATGCCTGAAGTGTCAGAAAAACAAATTTTTGCCTTCAAAGAAGTTATATGTAAGGGTGTTTGCTGGGGGTGGGAAAGAGGGTATCAGTAAGTCAGTGGTGGTAAACATTTTCAGGTGAAATGATACTAGCCAAGGAGATTAGAGAAAAGAACATAAAAATTGACAACACTTTAGCTAGGCTAAGAGAACAAGAGATGGCTCAAAATTAATAAAAGTATGATTGAAAGAGGAGACATTACAATTGATAGCACGTACACACAAAGGATCATAAGAGAATACTGTGAACAGTTATATGCCAACAAATTAGATAATTCAGAATATATGGATAAATTTCTAGAAACACATCTTACCAATAGTGAGTGACGAGTCAATAGGAAACCTGTAACAGACCAGTAATAAGCAAGGAGAGTGAATCTGATAGTAAAAAAATCTCCCAACAGGGAAAAAGCCTAGGACAAGATGGCTTTACAAGTGAATTCTACACTAAATGGAACACTTTGAAAGAGTGGATTTTATGGTATATGGATGATGTCTTAATAATTTTAAAAGTACACGGAATATTTAATAAGATAGTGCTTAAGTTAACTCCTTGTACTCTATGTGGTCAATTTCTTCTTGAAACCTTACATATCATGTCTTTAATAAAATATTGTGTCAATGCAAACACTGCCCCCCCCCCAAACAAACACAGGATAAGTTACTGATACAAATTAACTAGAGATGCATCAACACATAAACATCTTTCTCCCAAACCGTGGAATGTCAAAGTCTGTACCCAGCAGGGTTTCCCAAGTCAGGAAGACTGCTGAAGAATATTAAACTAAAGCCAATATGAGTAAGTTGGTAAAAGTATAAAACCACAGACCTGTGTATAGTTTAGTCTTAAGAATCTCAAAGAATGCGTGCACCCTTGGTCAGGTGACCCAACTGTGAGGTCCCTGAGCTCTTGTAGACCTGCTGTCAGGCACTTTTCAGGTATCACTTAATTAAATCCTCTAGCAGCCTTGGACTACACGGGGTTGTCTCCATCGGAAGACGGTGAAACAGGTGTGGCACAATTTAAGGCCACACAGCTTGTAAGTAGCAGAGGCTGCACCCAACCTCAGGATGGACACTTGGGAAACCTGCCCTCTTTCTACTTCATCTCTGTTGGGGGCATGGCTGTCTCTTGATGCTTCGCAACATTGGTTTCAGCTCTGCCCCCTGGGTCCCACGGAATCCACCTCTTTCACAGCCCAACTCAGCTGACGTTGTGAGGCCAGAGGGAGACGTATTTGGGCCCTTAAACCCCAAAATGCTGAAAAATTTTGGAGCGCCCCATCCTTGGAATCATTCTGGTTTGTTGATGTCTAATAAGATACCAATATAATCAGTCACCCTTCCACGTACTTGCCAGGACTTCTGCCCTTGGAAGACGAAAACATACATCGCCTTCCCCAGCTCTCTCTGGAACTCAGTAGCAACACATTGGCTTCCTAGGGCTGCCATAACAAATTACTGCAAACCGGGTAGCTTAAAGCAACAGAAATTTCTTCTGTCACAGTTATGGATGCCAGAAGTCTGAAATCAAGGTGTCATTAGCATTGGTTCTTTCTGGAGGTTCTGGGGATGGATTTGTTTCTTGCCTGTATCTTAGCTTTTGGTACCTATTGGCAACCTTGGCATTCCCTGATTTGTAGATCCATCACTCTGATATCTTCACATAAATACCCCTTTTCTCATCTCTGTGTGTCAAATCTCTTTCTTCCTTGCTCTCATAAAGACACTTACTGGATTTAGAGCCCACTCTAAATTCAGAGTGATCTCATTTCTATATCCTTAATTACATCTGCAAAGACCTTTATTTCACATCAGGTCACATTCATAGGGACAGGGCTTAGGACCTGGGTATGGCTCTTGGGGGCATACTTGATCCACTACAAAACCTTTGTGTCCCGGGTCCCAGGGAGGTATCTGAGAGCCTGGTGTCTTGATCCCTGGCTGTGGGACCTCAGGCAAGTCCCTTGGTCTTTCTGAACCTGTTCTCACTTCTGTAAAATGGCCATGTGGGTATTTACTGGGAACAAAGGAGGTAGAATGGAAACCATAGCTGAATGACATAGGCTAGCAGAATGACATGATGGCCAGCAGCAGCATTCTGTTACTGGGCAACCAGACTCAGAGGCTTAGACCTCTTTACTCAGATAGGAGGAGAATGCCAATAGGGGTTGCTGCAGGATTCGTTGGACCCTAACCACACCGTCTGGGGTCAGCAGTGCCCTGTAGTACCCACATCAATAAGGGATCCATGCTTGGCATTTAAAAGGGATTAAGAAGGTGTAGGTAGCTGTTGTATGTGTGAGGGGAGTGCGAAGGACACAGCACTTTTCAGTCCTTGATTTAAGGTGCACAAATCTCCTGGGAATCTTGTTAAACATACATTCTGATTTCATTAAAAAATTACTATTTGTGGGGTGCCTGGATGGCTCAGTCGGTTAAGCATCTGACTCTTGATTTCTGCTCAGGTCATGATCTTACGGCTTCGTGCGTTCAAGCCCTGCATCAGGCTCTGGGCTGACAGTGCAGAGCCTGCTTGGGATTCTTTCTCTCTCCCTCTGTCTCTCTGCCCCTCCCCGACTCATGCTGTCTCTGTCTCTCTCAAAATAAATAAACTTTAAAAAATACACAACTATTTGTAATTTCTTAAGAACACCTTCCAGTTTAACCAATGCTTGCATTTACCCCTCTGAAGATTTTTTTGCTGCTATACATTTACCCTCTTCTCCACATGGAGGAACTCTACTCTTCCTTCAAGGCTCAGTATAATTATGAACTTCTCTGTGAAGGCTTCGTTACCTTCAGTAGTGGACTTTTGGATACACTGTCCCAGGATTACAGTGCCCTGTCAGGAGGTTTCATTTATTTCTACATACCTTACTCTGTTTAAACTTTAAGCTCTTGAGACAATACCTTATGCTTTCTTTCAACCCCAGACCACAGTTTAGTGCCTACCGTGCAGTAGTTACTGAATAGATATTCGCTGAAAAGCTGAAAGGACAAATGGCAGAATGAGGCTAGACAGATATTTCTATCAATGTGGGAGAATAGAGAAGCAGTGAAACAAGATGGAATATTGTTGAGGGAAGGAGGGCCCATGATTGAGAACCAACACCAGAGAAGACAGATTCAAGAAAAAAGTTTATTTAAGTGTTCGTTATTTCCTTCTAGAATCAAGGAAGGTAACTTGTCAGGATCGTACATTAAACTTTTCTTGACTTGTTATCCCTGTTGGTGACCCTAAAATGATTAATATTTAAAAGGCCATACCACATCTCCCAGCACCTGTGAAGATGGGGTTCACCTGGAAATGGTCAGAAAGGAGTCTTTATGTCAGTGATCCAGTTTCTTCCTTGGGTGATAGATGAAGTTAGAATCTCTGTCCCCAGGAAGGGCAGGGAGATGGACCCACTCATGAGGCTTCTGGAAGAGGCATTTGTATTTCTTAATAACCCGAGTTTGGTTACATAGTCTCATGTAGATGTAGGGAAAGAGATTGCATTTTCAGTGTTTAGCTTCAAGAGCTGAACGCCCACAGAGCCTTGTTAAATAAAATGTTTTAGTGCCTCTATAAATCCCAAGAGATTTGGTTCTGCAGAGGTTAACAAAGACAAAAAAAACCCATGTAAACAGTCTTGCCAATTTTGCCCACTGGGAAGCAGCTACAAGTCTCTATTTTTTCTATCTCATGAGACACCGCCCCCCCCTTTTTTTTCCCCTGGAGAAGAGTTTGTCTCCTTCTCTTTTCTTTTCTTTTCTTTCTCTTTTTCTTTCTTTCTTTTCTTTCTTTCTTTGATCTCTAGAGGGCAGAGTATCTCTGATCGACTGCCCTATCCATCTGTTGGGTGCATTCCTTCTCCAAAGAGCTAGAGAATACAATTGAACACTATTAGCTGAAGCCTCAGGATATTGCACAAATGCTCCCAAGCACATACAAAAAAGCCACCAACACAGGCATGTTAGTATATGTATGCATCATGACTTCCATTCCAATTAATTGACAGTGGGCCCAGTGAAAGGGAAAGCCATCCAGTAAGAGGCAATAGGAAAAAAGGCTTATAGGATGGCCTCATGTACCTCATAGACATAGTCTCTAGAAGTGTCTACACAACTTAGGGTCATTGCTAATGCAGAGACAGCTCATCACATTTTCAGCATCAGTAAATGTGTGCAACCTACCATGGACTGGTTTGCATTCAGGCTCAGAGATTATTACATGATATCATAAATATGTATTTCATATGATATACAGTATTAAGGAAATTGCATTTTTATTTATAAAGACAAATTACCAATGCCATGAATAAAAGATGGTACAGTATCTTCAACCTTTAGACACTGAAAAGATAATGAGAGAATATTATGGACAGACATATGCATATAAATTCAATATGATGCATGAAATGAACTGATATGTTGCAAGAAACAAATTACCAAATCTTTCCCATGAAGAAATAGATAATACAAATAATAATATATAAAGGCCTAATATCTATCTAGTTAAAAACTTTCTTTTTAAAAAAATGTTTATTTATTTTTGAGAGAGAGAAAGAGAGAGAGAGAACAGGGGAGGGGCAGAGAGAAAGAGAGAGGGAGACATAGAATATGAAGCAGGCTCCAGGCTCGGAGTTGTCAGCACAGAGCCCGACATGGGGCTCGAACTCAGGAACTGTGAGGTCATTACCTGAGTCAGAGTGGGATGCTTAACTGACTGAGACATCCAGTGTCTAAAAATCTTCTGAATAAAAATCTTCAAGCCTAGATGTTCTGTTTTTACCTTTCAGTTCTAGGGCAATTCAACGTCAGACTTTCCTTGTGTTAGATGAAATAGCACTTTGAAGAATTATGCAAATATAGCAAAATGTAAATTTACCTGGGGTTTTCCATACTTCAATTTTGTATGTAGGGTTTGTATCAATAAAAGGTTTTATAGCTCACATAACTTAATATTCTTATGTTTCATGAAAAAATAGAGAAATAGAACAGTGTGCCTTATTCTTATAAAATACAAATAGCATTCATAACATTTTAAATTTAAACAGGAGTAATTTGGGGACATCGGGGAAAAAAGAAAGAACAATAGGAAGAATAAAAATACGGTTCAACTGTCTCTGAGGCAATATTTATCCTTCCTACTTTATCCACATCCTCTCCTAATCTGGACTGTTTAGAGAAGACAGTTCATTATTTATCTCCAGCTTTGGCTGGACTGTACTTCTAGACTCAATCCCATCAACCATACTCTCTTGCTTCTTGAAAGATAAAGTTAAGACAGTCAAGACTTATCACCCTTTTGTTTCTAGGTATCCGGAGTCTTCAGATAAAGAAGAAAATGACAACTTTAACCTACAGAAATAAAACCTAAATAATTCTGATTCTGCTAAAAATAACAGGTAGTGTTCTCCATGAAAATACAAACTACTTAGATGTTTTGTTTCTAACCCTATGTTTTGTTTTGTTTCCAACTTTAAAATAACCAAAGCCCACCAAAGAAGTCTGATGCAAACAATCTATCAATGTTCCTTTAGGAAAGACTACCAAAAAAACAAAAAACAAAAAACCAAAAAAAATAAAAAAACCAAAAACACCCACAAAAAATAAAAAAAGCAGTGGGATGGATTTGGCCCACATTCTGTAGTCTTCAAACCTATGATCTACAGTTAAGTGTAAGAATATGGATGAATTTTGGGGCACCTGGGTGGCTCAGTTGGTTAAGCAACCAACTCTTGATATCGGCTCAGGTCATGATAGCACAGTTTGTGAGATAGAGCCCCGTGTGGGGCCCCATGTGGGGATGAGAATATGGAGCCTGCTTGGGATTCTCCGTCTCTCTCTCTCTCTCTCGGCCCCTGTCCCTCCCTCCCTTCCTCTCTCTCCCTCTCTCTCTCTCTCTCTCTCAAAATAAATAAATAAATAAAACATTAACAAAATAATATAGATGAATTTTGAATCATAATTATGAGTGAAAAAAAAGCAATTTGCTGAATGATATATACAAAGTAATGTCATTTACTTATTTAGAAGTGAAATTCACATAACATAAAATTAATCATTTTAAATATAATAATTCAGTGACAGTATATTGACCTCTGTCTAGTTCTAGAACACTGTCATCACCAGAAAGGAAATTCAGTACCCATTAAGTAGTCACCTTCCCTTTCTTCCCTTCTCTTACCTCCTGAAAACCACTACTCTTCTTTTTGTCTTTATGGATTTGCCTATTCTGGATATTTCATATAAACAGAATAATATAATATGTGGTACTTGGTAGCTGACTTATTTAATTTATAGTATGTTTAAGGTTTGTCCACATTGAGCATGTATCAGCACTTGTTTCTTTTGTGTTGTTGAATAATATTCCATTGTATGGCTATGCCAAATTTTCTTTCTTCATTCATTGATTGATAGATATTTGGCTGGACGTTTGGCTGGACATTCATTACTTGGTGGACATTTCCACAATTTACATATTGTGAATGGTGCTGCTATGAACATTTGTGCACACGTGTTTGCTTGAATACCTGATTTCGCTTTGTTTGGGTGTGTGCTTAGGAGTGGAATTGCTGAATCACATGTTGATTCTATGTTTAAAATTTGAAAAACAGCCAAACTCTTTTCTGTAGTGGCTATATCATGTCACCTTCCCACGTGCAAGTATGAGGGCCATATATTTATTAAAGTATTAAAAGCCCCAACCAAACAAAAAAGTGAACAAAGTCCCCTAAATTAAAGGAGTAGAGGATGCAAAGCATGCGACTTTGTAGGTGCAGGGTATCCATGAGCGTTGGATCCTTAATCCATATTTATCTCAGACTCCCCAGCAGGCTTCATCCATTGTGTTCCTCCATCCATGGCTTGGTCAGGTAGATATGACTTACATGCATGGTCCTTTGCCATGGGTGAAAGTGAATTCTGGAATTTCACCCTAAAAATTCCCAAAATCTCACTGAAGCCAAAGTATAGTCATGGCAGAACTGTCTATGAGAAGCCTCTTCCTCACACCGTATCTGCCTTCTCTAAAAAAGAACAGAGACTTCACTTCTTGGTCTATGCTCCATGGAAAGAAGAATTGCTCAGGATCATTTAACAATTGAATACTTTACCAAATGATTTTCACTGTTTCATTTAACAAATAGGAACAATCAAAATGCCCCAGACACCGGTTTAGGTATAGAGGAATAAAAATTTTGTGCACATTTATATTTTGGCAGTGTGAAGTCCCATAGAAAGCATAATGTCAACATTGTGTCTCAAATTCAGTATTTTCTTAATTTTCCAATTTATCTGTCAGTGATAATCTTTTGCCTTTGTCAAAAGTTCTTGGGCATCAGTTCACTCTGGTCTCAGTGTATTCACAATATATCATCATCATCATCATCATCATCATCATCATCATCATCATCCAGGTGAAAGGACTAGGTGCCTTACGTAGGTAGTCAGCATTAGGGAATAGTTCCGAATCCTTGAGACCAATCACAGCCAACTATCCCTGTCAAAAAAACCCCAAAAAACCCTTGAGTTTCTTCTTGTGTGTTGCAAGGAATTCTGTGACCTGGCATCCTAATTTGGCATGTTTCAACCTTGTCTATTTTTTGTATGAGGGATGAGAAATGGATTTCTGAAGGATTATGCCCAATTTGCACATGTATATACACTCTGTTCATACAGGTAACATTCCCTCATCCTTTTGGTTAGGACTTCAGTGGCTTCTCCTCACCAACATTTTCCTTCTTCTCTCCTAATATCCCCCAACAGATTGGATTCTTCTATCATATGCACACGCAACTCTTAATTCTTCTCATTTTCAGTGTGGAAGTCTAACAAAGAACAATCTGCTGTGAACAGCTAACATGCATATGGCCTTTATCACTGATTTGAATGATAAAGTCATCTTTATAACTAAAAATATAATTCCTTGAATATACTTGTATATTGTTATATGACATGTAATATTATGAAATGAACTTTGAGCATCACATGAGCCCATCTCATAACAGAACCTGTTCCTTTCTTTTTTTTCATTTTTCGAGTTCTTTTTTTAATGCCACTATAATTAATATACTGGTTTTTATTAGTTTCAGGTTATAGTATACTGATTCAACAATTCTATACATTACTCAGCACTCATCATAATAAGGGTGCTCTTAATCCCAGAGCCTGTTCCCTTCTACACAGAAACCTAAAGAGATGATGACCAGTCTTTGCCTCTTGTGACCCCCAACATGTACAGACACTCCCAGAGTCCTTGCCTGTAAAACCATTTTATAGGCCCTTCTCCCTAGGCTTTTTTGACAGGGATGATTTTTCATTTGTTTTGTTCCAATTGCCAACTGATCAACATGAGAACAAGGACAAAAATGCAGCGGTGAGCCTGTGCGAGGTTGTGTGTGGTCAGAAGTATTTTCACAACACCAGAATGTTCAACTGTGTTCTTTAGATCTTTGGAGAAGGAATGCATTGTAGAGATGGATGGGGCAATCGTTAAGGGTACTGCATGCTAGGGGGCGCCTGGGTGGCTCAGTCGGTTAAGCGTCCGACTTCCGCTCAGGTCATGATCTCTTGGTTCATGAGTCCAGCCCCGTGTCAGGCTCTGTGCTCACAGCTCAGAGCTCTGGAGCCTGCTTCCGATTCTGTGTCTCCCTCTCTGCTCCTCCCCTGCTCACACTGTCTGTCTCTCTCTTTCAAAAAATAAATAAACATTAAAAAATTACAAAAAAAGTGTACTGCATGCTAGACATAATACCTACATAGAGGAGACATCCTGTTGGAGGGAAGGAGTCCAATAGGATAAAAAGTACACATGGAGCTCCAAAGATATCTCCCAGTAGTCAAACCTGTGTAAGTTTTATTCTGTTTTTCTCTTCTACCTCCAGAGAACTAAATATCCAAGGACTAGAGAGACAAAAAAGGATACTTCATTAATGAGGCTCCATGGAAATTCATCCATCCCCCAAAGCCACAGAAACTGTAAAATGCTTTGCTACCCCACCCCAAGACTACTTTACCAATGTCAGATGATGAGAAAACCCAACATTGTCTTCCTCTGGAAGCTCACGAGTGGTTCCATCTCACTGCCCTTGCTGGGGGCACAGCCCCCAACTCCATCCATTACCTAAGGAAGAAACTGAGTCACTGAACTCAAACTGTGAGCTGATACTATATAGGTGAGCCACAGCATCTTTACAGATGTTGGGAGATGTGTGACATAGCACACGGGACTCCTTTTATTGGTCGTAACCTTGGGGGGAACCAACAGGGATAACAAATAAAGGAAAATTTAATAATATAAAACTCTGCCATGTTACCATCCCTGGTTCTGGACAAAGATTCCATATACAGTAAAATATTTTTTCCCTTAATCTGTTTCATCTAGTGTTGGCTTCTAATCATTGGACCTTCCTCCCTCGGTAGCATTTCTTCTAATTTTGCTGCTTCTCCTTTCTTTTCCATTGATGGAAATGCCTGTCTAACCTTATTCCACCATTTGCCCTTTTAGTTCTCTAAACATTTATTTAGTAATTAGTGCATGTTAGGCACTAACATTGAAGGATTGAAGGAAAGCATTAGACATTGTTCCTTCTTCCAAGGGGCTTGTAGTTTAAAAAGGGGAAACAAATAAAAAAAAATCCTGATAGGGCACTGAAGTAGATCCAAAAGTACTCGACTCTTTCTGGGGAGGTGAGTGAAGTCTTCACAGACAAGCTTGTATTTTTAATTTTTACCAGGCAGAAGCGGGATTCTTCCAGTGGAGAAAGGGAACGAGGTGGTTGGGAAACAAATGGTGGGGATTAATGCAACTGTAAAGTATGCTTAGGAAGTTACTCATAGTTATTTTGTTTTAAATTTATTTATTTAAATTCAAATTAGGGGCGCCTGGATGCCTCAATCGATTAAGCGCCCAATTTTGGCCCAGATCAGGACCTCCTGGTTCGTGGGTTTGAGCCCTGAGACAGGCTCTTCTCTGACAGCTCAGAGCCTGGAGACTGCTTCAGATACTGTGTCTCCATCTCTCTCTTCCCCACCCCACTTATGCTCTGTCTGTCTGTCTCTCTCTCTCAAAAATGAATAAACATTAATAAAAATTAAAAAAAAGGCATTCAAGTTAATTAATATGCAGTGTAGTATTGGTTTTGGGAGTAGAACCCAGTGATTCATCACTTCCGTATAACACCCAGTGCTCATCCCAAGTGCCCTCCTTAATGCCCATTGCCCATTTAACCCATACCCCAACGACCTCCCCAATACCCGACCAATAATGAGGGCAGAGGGCAAAGAGTGAAACATGAGGTGGGCCAGCTAAACAGCAGCCGGATGACAGAGACCTTACATTTTCATTGGATTAACACTTCATTCTGAAATCAGTGGAGTCAATGCAGAGCTTATAGTAGGTTATGTTCACAGTCGGGCTCATTGTGTGGAAAGATCACCCAGGTCAATGTGAGAGACAGAGTATTGCTGATTGTCAATGTCATACAGAGATAATGAATAAAAATAGCATAATGGAGGTAGAGATGGGAGGTGGGGAATGAATATGTGAGTAACTGAAACAGTGTATCCAAAAGTTCACTGATTAATGCTACGCATACATGAATATTTTTATTCATTATTTTATTTAATTCTTCCATAACTGTGAAGTTGAGGTTCTTATTCTGATTATATGGGGAAAGAATATGAGACTTACAAGAGGCATATATAATGGAGACTGGAGTCAAGCTCAGATCTCGCTGTTTCTAAGGTGTTTGCATTTCACTAATTTTAATTTTTAACAGACTTTATTTTATAAACAGTTTTAAACTCACAGAAAAATTGTGAAGATAGTGTACATAAACTCCACACCCAGTTTTCCTTATTTATATCTCCTATCCAGGAGAATACATTGCATTTAGTTATCCCTTCTCTTTTTAAAAAAGTTTTTTTCTTTTTAATGTGAAATTTATTATCAAATTGGTTTCCATACAACACCCAGTGCTCATCCCAACAGGTGCCCTCCTCAATACGCATCACCCACCCTCCCCTCCCTCCCACCCCCCATCAACCCTCAGTTTGTTCTCAGTTTTTAAGAGTCTCTTATGTTTTGGCTCTCTCCCTCTCTAACCTTTTTTTTTTTCTTCCCCTCCCCCTTGGTCTTCTGTTAAGTTTCTCAGGATCGACATAAGAGTGAAACCATATGGTATCTGTCTTTCTCTGTATGGCTTATTTCACTTGGCATCACACTCTCCAGTTCCATCCACGTTGCTACAAAAGGCCATATTTCATTCTTTCTCATTGCCAAGTAGGATTCCATTGTGTATATAAACCACATCTTCTTTATCCATTCATCAGTTGATGGACATTTAGGCTCTTTCCATAGTATGGCTATTGTTGAAAGTGCTGCTTTAAACATTGGGGTACAAGTGCCCCTATGCATCAGCACTCCTGGATCCCTTGGGTAAATTCCTAGCAGTGCTATTGCTGGGTCATAAGGTAGATCTATTTTTAATTTCTTGAGGAACCTCCACACTGTTTTCCAGAGTGGCTGCACCAGTTTGCATTCCCACCAACAGTGCAAGAGGGTTCCTGTTTCTCCACATCCTCTCTAGCATCTAGAGTCTCCTGGTTTGTTCATTTTGGCCACTCTGACTGGCGTGAGGTGGTATCTGAGTGTGGTTTTGATTTATATTTCCCTGATGAGGAGCTACGTTGAGCATCTTTTCATGTGCCTGTTGGCCATCTGGATGTCTTCTTTTTTTTTTTAATTTTTTTTAATGTTTATTTATTTTTGAGACAGAGAGACAGAGTGTGAACGGGGGAGGGTCAGAGAGAGAGGGAGACACAGAATCGGAAGCAGGCTCCAGGCTCTGAGCTGTCAGCACAGAGCCCAACGCGGGGCTCGAACTCACGGACCATGAGATCATGACCTGAGCCGAAGTCGGACGCTTAACCGACTGAGCCACCCAGGCGCTCCTGGATGTCTTCTTTAGAGAAGTGTCTATTCATGTTTTCTGCCCATTTCCTCTCTGGCTTATTTGTTTTTCGGGTGTGGAGTTTGGTGAGCTCTGTATAGATTTTGGATACTAGCCCTTTGTCCGATATGTCATTTGCAAATATCGTTTTCCATTCCGTTGGTTGCCTTTTAGTTTTGTTGATTGTTTCCTTTGCAGTGCAGAAGCTTAAAAAAGGTTTTTAATGTTTATTTGTATTTTGAGAGAAAGAAACAAAGTGTGAGTGGGAGAGGGGCAGAGAGAGAGGGAGACACAGAATCCGAAGCAGGCTCCAGGCTCAGAGCTGTCAGCACAGAGCCCGACACGGGGCTCGAACACAAACCGTGAGATCATGATCTGAGCCAAAGCTGAACGCTTAACCGACTGATCCACCCAGGTGCCCCTGGGTATCCCTTCTTGGCTCCTCTTAGCTATGACAGTTTCTCAGAATTCCCTTGTCTTAATAAACTTAAATTCTGAGGAGTACTGGTCAAGTATTTTGTAAAATGCCCTTGATTTGGATTCGTCTGATGCTTTTCTCATGATTTAACAGCGTCTATGGATTTTGGAAAGGAAGACTACATATCAAGAGTGCATAATACTAACATAAGGTATTGCTGTTCACTGTGGCATTGATTACCTGGCTGCTTTTCAGGTTTCCTTACTTAAAATTTTCTCTCCCCCCGCCCCCCCCCACACTCCCAACTGAGCTCTTTGTAAGGAAGTTACCATGTACAGCTCACACTTCAGGAATGGGGAATTATGTTCCGCCTTTTTGAGAGTGGAATATTTAAATAACTTATTGAATCTCTTTTGCATAAGAGATTTGTCTTTATGTTGTTTGTTTATAATTTGTTTACTTATAATATGGATTTATGGCTATCGATTTTACATGTTGAGTTATAACCCAATACCACTTCATGATGTTGCTCAAATTGTTCCCGCTTTGGGCACTGGGAGTTCTTTTGGGTAGCTTCCATGTCCTTTGCTATGTCCCCACCATGGTGGGCTTTTTGAGTTACCTTCTTTCTGGCACCGCAAGATGCTCCAGGCTCATCAGGTGTATTGTCTGGTCCAAGCCCTAGAATTCATTATTTTTCCAAGGAGCTCAGGTTTCTTCTACAAGTGAGTGGTGTTAGAAATCAAGATCCAAACTCTTGGTTTGCTCATTTCTACTAGGATCTTTAGGCCCTTTCGGTTGACAAGCAAGGAAACATGTGTGTTTACTAATCTGTGTATGTACCTGTCTATATAACCTGTGTATATGTGTCGGACTCCAATCCACGACCATATCCTGCCCTTGCTTATCTGTAAACCTTACTGCAACAGTCAGAATCCTGGTTTCCCCATCTGTCATCCATTTACTTGATCGCTCTCCTCTGGTATACATATATAGACGTGCCATCATTGCCAATCCGTACAATGGTGGAAGAGAACTTTATCAACCTGAGTACACTATGTAATTATGTACTGTTCTTTCCCTTTAATTTTATAGACACCACTTATTTCCAGTTTTACTTAGTTTATGACCATTTCCCTCATCCCATTCAGCGAGGTTGTTTCATACATTTGTAATATAAGTAGATAGTTTTTTTTTTCACATTCTGCATTCCATCCAGGGATTCTCTTGACTTTCTTTCCCAACTGATGTCTTTGTTTGGATACATGAAGGTTTAATTGTAAAAGTGATGTAAAGTTTCAATGGGTTTTCACAAATACATGATATCAAGTGCTCACAATTGCACACAAACATTCTATGGAATAGTTTTGGTACTTGGAAAAATTCACTGGGTTTCACCTATACAACTCTTCCTTCCCTCCTACAAACTCTTGGGAACTATTGATCATTTTATTTTCTGTATAGCTTTTACTTTTCCAGAATGTCATATAACTGAAATTATACTGTATGTAGGCTTTCAGTCTGGCTTCTTTCATTCAGAAACAAGCGCTTAAGATTTATCCAGCCTTTTTGTGGCTCAGTAAATAATTTCTTTTTATCACTGAATAATATTCCATTGTATAGATGTACCATAGTGTGTTTATATATTTACTTATTGAAGGACATCTTGGTTGCCCCCAGATTTTGGAGATTATGAATAAAGCTGCTAAAACATTTGCACACAGGCTATTGTGTGGATGTGTCTTCAGATTCGTTGGGTTTATATCTAGTAGTGCAACTATTGGATTGTGTGGTAAGATTATGTTTAATTTTGTAAGAACCTGCCAGACTGTCTTCCAGAGTGGCTGTGCCATTTTGTACTCTCACTAGCAATGAATGAGAGCTTGTATGGCTCCATATTTGTATATTTTGGATGAAAGTCTTTTATCAGATAAATGTTCTGCAAATATTTTCTCCCAGGCTGTGGGTTATTTTGCTTCTCTTAACAGTTCCTTTTGCAAGTGGAAGTTTTTAATTTTAATAAAGTCCAACTTAGTTTTTTCTTTTGTGGATTATTTTTTTTGGTGTTGTATCTAAAAACTCATTACCAAACACAAGAGCCCTAGATTTTCTCCAATGTTTTCTTCTAAAACTTTTATAGTTTTGCATTTTAAGTATACGATACAATTTGAGTTAGTTTTTGTGAAAGCTGTAAGTTTGCGTCTAGGTTCATGTTGTTTGCACATATATGTCTGATTGTTCTAGCTTCATTTGTTGAAAATACTATTGAATATTGAATTTTCTTTGCTTCTTTGTCATAGATCAGCTCCTCTATTTGTGTGGGTCTATTTCTGGATTTTTAACCCTGTTCCATTAATCCATGTGTTTATTCTTTTGCAAACACAGTATTGTCTGGATCACCATAGGTTTACAGTAAGTACTGAAATTAGGGTATGTGAGTTCTCCAACGTTTCCCCTTCATTATTGTGTTGCTACTGTAGGTCTTTTTCTTTACCGTATAAACTTTAGAATTGGTTTGTTGATATCTCCAAAATAGCTTGCTGGCATTTGGACTGTGATTGCATTGAATGTACAGGTCAAGTTGGGAAGATTGATATCTTACAATGTTGCCGCTCCATGATTATAGGACATGTGTCCATCTATGTGGATCTTCTGTGATTTCTTTCATTTTTTAAATAGTTTTTCACATTTAGGTTCTACACCTCTCTTGTTTAACTTATATCTCAGCATTTCATTTTTGAGGGTGCTATTGCAAATGGTGTATTTTTAAATTTCAAATCCCAATTGCTCATTTTTGGTATGTGGGAAGGTAATTAACTTTTACATGTTTATCCTGTTTCTTGCAATCTTGCTATAGTCACTTATTAGTTCCTGGGGTTTTCTTGTTGGTTCTTTGGGGTTTTCCTCATAGATGATCATGTCAGCTGTGAGCAAAGACAGTTATTTCTTCCTTCTCAGTCTGTATGTCTTTACTTGCTTTTCTTTTTTTTTTTAAGTTTTATTTATTTTCAAGTTTTTATTTAAATACCAGTTAGTTTAACCTACAATGTAATATTAGTTCCAAGAGTAGAATTTAGTGATTCAGCCCTTCCCTACAACACCTGGGGCTCATCACAAGCGAACTCCTTAATCCCCACCAGCTAGTTCACTCATTCCTCACCCACCTTCCCTCTGGCAACCATCAGTTTGTTCTCTATAGTTAAGAGTATGTTTCTTGGTTTGCCTCTCCCCTTCTGCCCCCCACTTTTGCTCATTTGTTTAGTTTCTCAAAGTCTACATATGAGTGAAATCATATGGTATTTGTCTTTCTTTGACTGACTGACTTTGTTTAGCATAAGCAACAGCATGGATGGAGCTAGAGTATTATTCTATGAATACATTAATTTTTTTTAATGTTTATTTATTATTGAGAGACAGAGAGAGAGCATGAGCATGGGAGGGGCAGAGAGAGGGGAGACACAGAATCTGAAGCAGGCTCCGAGCTGTCTGCACAGAGCTCGACGTGGGGCTCAAACCCACACACCGTGAGATCATGACCTGAGCCGAAGTTGACACTTAACCACCTGAGCCACCCAGGCTCCCCAGCTATGAATACATTTTTAAGTATGAAATAGTGTATTGTTAACTCTAGGCACAGATGGCTTTCAAATATTGAACCAATCTTGCACATCTGGAATAAATTTCATTTGGTCTTCGTGTCATATCATTTCTTTACATTGTTGATTTTGCTTTACTAATATTTTGTTAAGGATTTTGCATCTATTTTCATGAGAGAGATTGGCCTGTAATGTTCCTGTCTTGTAATGTCTTTAGTTCCAATGTTAGTTAATGCTGGCTTTACCAAATGAGTTAGGAAGTACTCTGACTGCTTCTATTTTTTGGAAGTATTATGGAGGATTGGTATAACTTCTTCCTTAAAGGTTTGCTAGAATTTACTAGCATTTCAGTAACAGTTTTTAAAAAATCAAAATAGTTTGGTTTCACATACCAAAACATTTACTTTCCCAGCTCATTGGACTTTGAAAAAAATCACTGAAAATATTTTGGTTGAATTATGTCAATTTTACTGTTTGTATTTTCAATTTTTTATTGATCTTTATTTGTAAATTATGATACTGTGAGTATATGAATCCTTTGGGGCCATAAAGATCAAAAATATTTATCTAGTTGAGTATTAAGAGTACTGTTATTTTTTTCTGGACACTCTGGGGGCTATAACTTGGATGTGTTTTACTGGCACCTAGAGAAGTCGATTCTCCCTTTACACCCTCTCTCGATTGAATGCAGCCTTTTCTTTCCTTCCCCCCTTTTGTCGACTTCATTCTTCTCTCCCTCTCTGTAGACTAGTTTTCTCTTCCTCTCCATGTGCATAGCAGAAGACCACCACAAACATTCCCTGATTCAGAGCTGGCTCATTCTTGGGATCCCTACAGACATGGCTACCCCATTAGGATGCTTGACTACAAAACTCAATTCTCCGAAGAAAGCGAGCTAATAGGCTTATCTTATAGAGTGCCCTCTGCTGCCCATTCAGCTATGCTTCCGGTATAGGAGGATATGACACCCCAGTTCATGACTCTGAGCATGCATGTCGGTGGAGTAAAGGAAGTTATCACTGAAGAGGACACAAGCTGAACATCTATCCCATGCTGAATTTGTGTTCTACAATCAAAAATGCAAAATTTAGAGACAGTGGACACTGAGGGAGATAAATTGTAGTGTATGGAGTGATAAGTTACGTATCATTTATATGTATGATTTACAATATATGTACTTAAATGCATTGTATTTAACAACGGTTACATGTAAAGGACACCTGTGAGATCTCACACGTTAGGAGCTTTCCCCAGCATCTGAATGTTCTGGCCTCCTCCCTCTTATTTTACCTTCTACCCTTATACCTGCTGTACCCATTCTGGTCACACCACTCTCCTTTCTGTTTCTCAGTGATAACAGGAAGGCTCCCATACTGGGGGCTTTGCCCTGAATATTTCTCTGTTCTACATGCTCTTCTCATAGGTAAATCCTGCACTTCATCCCAATGACCAGGTTTTTTCCCCTCAAAGGTCTCTAATTAGAAGTGAGAATACAAGGGGCACCTGGGTGGCTCGGTTGGTGAAGCATGTGACTCTTGATTTCAGCTCAGGTCATGATCTCACGGTTAGTGAGTTCGAGCCCCCCATCAGGCTCTGTGCTGTCAGCACAGAGTTTAGGATTCTCTATCTCTCTCCCTCTCTCCCTGCCCCTCCCCTGCTTGTACACACTCTCTCTCTGAAAATAAATAAATAAAAACTAAAAAGAAGAAAGGAGTGAGTATAGAAGATTTTTTTCTCCACTCTGCAATCTCATCATTCTGTATTAGTTTACTTAATAATAATAATCTCCACATGAAATGTCATTTACTTATTTACTGATATTCTATTTCCTCCAGCCACATACATATCCTAGAATAAAACTAGTTAGGGGAAAAGATTTTATTTTTTTGTATTATGCTAAGCTAAACAAGTCAACCAGAGAAAGACAAATATCATATGATTTCACTCATACGTGGAATTGAAGGGGCAAAGATTCTTAAAAATTAATTGTACTGTTGATTCCCAGTGCTTTCAACAATAATAAGCACAAAATAATTGGTCAAAACTAGTTGTCGATGGACAAAGGAAAGCCTCAGGCGATTTGCAGAGGAAAATAATGCCTGGGAAAGATGTTTGGATTAAGGGCAGGAGTGGCTAATAAGTTTCGGCATCAAAGAGAAGAGAGAGCATTTGGGATTCCTCGAAATCCCAAATCCCCAAATAAAAAGGAACTAGATTTGTGGATAATATACAGAAATTAGCCAATTAAAGGTGTGTAAAATAAAATCATAGCATTTCTGTTTATTTTTAAGCTTTGAAAAATGAAGACTTTTTTTTTTTCAGAGCAGTTTTAGGTTCACAGCAAAATTGAGGGGAAGGTACACTTTCCCTATATTCCCTTCTCTCACGAGGCATAGCTACCCTCATTATCAACACCGCCCACAAGAGTGGTGCGTTTCTTACAGTCAGTGAACCTACACCGTCACATCTTTAGCCAGCCAAGGTCCACAGTTCATATTACAGTTTACTCTTGGTGTTGTACGTTCTATGGGTTTGAGAAACTGTACGATGACCGTGTAGTGTGAGCCCTGATGGTTGGTTTTTCCTTTTGTGTAACGCGAGTGCCTGACTTCAGTTCCTTTCTTTTTTTTAATTGAAGCATAATGAACACACAATGTTCCGTTAGTTTCTGTTGTACAACATATTGATTTAGCGATGTTTGACATTGCTCAATACTCACCACAGTAAGTGTAGTCCCTATCGGTCACCGTGCTGCAGTGTTATTGCAACAGACTGTTGCTGAGGCAGCCACTTCAAGCATGGCTATTTCAGAAACAAAACCCACATCGCCAGCCCTGTAATTAAATAAAGAACCAGGGTGCCCCATTCTGATATATATTTTAAATATTTTTTCATGTGTATTCATTTTTGAGAGACAGAGAGACAGAGCGCAAGCAGGGGAGGGACGGAGAGAGAGGGAGACCCAGAATTCGAAGCAGGCTCCAGGCTCCGAGCTGTCAGCCCCGAGCCCGACGTGGGGCTCAAACTCATGAACCGTGAGATCATGACCTGAGCTGAAGCTGGACGCTTAACTGACTGAGCCACCCAGGCGCCCCATATTTTTTTGTTTTGTTGTAGGGATCTGGCTGATTTAGAAACGGACTTTTCTCTCCTTTTTCTCTTTTGTGCTTTAATTCCTGCTCTTAAGTTTTAAATTTACAAATAAAGAGTGAACCAGTGAAACTCTAGTCCCTCACCCCAGTAAAAGCGGACCCCAAGGTCCATGTGCGCTCTCTGTCTCTTTGTGACTTCACTGTGTGGCCCCAGGAGCTATGAGCAGTAATTTTTTTTTTTTCAGAGTTTCCTGATGGTTATTGCAGGGGGTGTCTTGCAACCATCATAAGAATGATAAGGGCTGGTCCAGTCACAACGTTGGTAAATGATATACTGAGACTGGCACAAAACAGACATGTATCCATATTTATAGTATCATATGGAGTATTTCATTGCCCTAAAAACCCTTTGTGCTCTGCCTCTTAACCCCTCTCACTCCCACTGCACCCTTTGGCCACATTGATACCTGTTATTCCTTTTCCGTAGTTTTGCCTTTTCTACAATTTCATGTTTTTGGAATCATACAGTATGAAGCTTTTTCAGATAAACTTCCTTCACTTAATAATATGCACTGAAGTTTCCTCTATGTCTTTTCATGGCTTGATGGTGTGTTTCTTCCAAGTACAGAATAACATTGCATTGTCTGGGTACATGACAGCTTATTTATCCATTCACCTACTGAAGGCCACCTTGGTTCCCTCTCTGTTACTTTCTTGACTACTGTTTGTGGCTAAATTTGAAAGGCTCTTCTTTCTATTTCTGTAGTTTAGTTTCATGGAACAAGAAAACCAAACCCGAATTTCTGAATTTAGTCCCCTCCTGGGACTGTCAGACGAGCGGGGACTGCAGTCACTGTTCTTTTGGCTGTTCCTGTCCATGTACCTGGTCACCTTCACTGGGAACCTACTCATGATCCTGGCCATTATCACAGACTCCCACCCCCCCACGCCCATGTACTTTTTCCTCTCCAACCTGTCCTTTTCAGACATCTGTTTCACCTCCACCACCGTCCCAAAGATGCTGCTGAACATCCAGACGCAGAGCAAAGTGATCACCTATGAAGTCTGTCTCAGCCAGATGTCGTGCTTTTTGGAGTATTAGATAACATACTCTTGACAGTGATGGCCCATGACTGGTTTGTGGCCATCTGTCAGCCACTGCACTACATGGTCATCATGAACCCCAAGTTCTGTGGCATCCTACTCCTGGGATCCTAGGTGTTGAGTATTCTTGACTCTCTATTACATGACTTATTGATTTTGCAACTCTCCTTTTGCACAGAGCTGGAAATCCTTCAGTTTTTCTGTGGACTTAATCAGGTGATCCAACTTGCTTGCTCTGATATGTTCCTCAATGTCCTGGTGACCTATCTCACAAGTGGACTTCTGGGTGTTGTTCCAATCGCTGGTATCCTATATTCTTACTCTAAGATTGTAGCCTCCATTTTGAGAATTTCATCAGGGAGTGGCAAGTGTAAAGCATTTTCCACGTGTGGGTCTCCCCTCTCAGTGGTCTCTTTGTTCTATGCTACAAGCCTTGGGGTGTATCTGAGTTCTGCTGCTGCACAAAACTCCAGGACAAGTGCCATAGCCTCAGTCATGTGCACGGTGGTGACGCCCATGCTGAACCCCTTCATCTACGGCCTGAGGAACAGAGACATCAAGCAAGCCCTGAGAAAGCTCTTTAGCAGAGGGACATTCTCTGCATGTAGGATTCTTTGCTTTAAGATAAAGACTTGAGCAACAGGGCTCAAAACCCTGGAATATGTAGGTCATGATGTTTGTATCAGTTCATAGATTGACAGTCTGCAGTTTATCTTTCCACAGTACTTGGGTTCTTTAACTTTTCATTCATAATCAGCAACTATTTCTTCTGCATTTCTTTATAAAATTTTAGATCTCTCATTAAATTCCATTGCGTGGATTTTCAGCAGCAAATAAATAATATAGGAAATTGAATACTTATAATGTGATAGAAAGACCCAGAGGAATAAATGTGGAATCTGTCCTCTCTGAGATGAAAGCAGCTATTCATTAGAGTATTCTGCTTTGGGAGAAAAATCATTTAAGTTATCAGAGAGTATACACCAGTTTTTGAGGTTTATGTCAATCTATCCTGGAAAGAGATCATATCTGCATCAGCAGAGGCCTGGAACCCCGTGTGATGACATTCACAATACTCCGCATTTACCATGGAGTATCTGATTTTCCCTTGCACAGTCCAAAACATCCATGAAGTGTGTAGGTAATAGAAATTACAACTCCTGGTTTTTCAGGGATCAATGGTGTCACTCTTGGTGGTTATCCCAGGGATGCGTTATGGCTTTTCTTTTAGTATTTTGGCAGGTAGCAGCAACACTGTCTGGCGATTTCCCTCAGCACCTCCTACCGTAATTGCCCTTTCACAGGTCACAAAAGCAGTATGGATATTCTGCCCATTTCCAGCCAAATTTTTGTAGCAAACATCTCAGAAATCAGGTACTAGTAGCAGGATATGATTATGGACCTAACCCGTGCTTTATGAGACAGAGTAAGACAAATGTCTCTTCATCACCTGCTCCCGGAAGCCACCACTTTGGTTTGTAAAAGTTCACAGGTCCTTTTGCACACTAGTATTCAAATAAATGTTTAGGGAGCTCTCGCTCAAAAGCAAAGAGAAAACAAAAGAGGAGAAGTAAGAAGAGAGAAGAAAAAAAGAAAAATCGGATGAAGAAGAGAGCTTGCTTATAGCATTTGCCAATTTCCATGGTATAATTACCCTCATCTTGCCCAGTTTCAAGCTACCAATTTTAGTTCAGACCACAGTCCTCATGAACCATCATAAGCTGGCTAGCAATATCACTTCCAAGCTTTTGGGTTGGGTTTGGAGGAAAACGTAAAGCATTTGTTGTCATTTTATAGTCTTCACTCAGGGGCAACTGGTTCCATCAATTGAGGATCTGAGTCAGTAAAGTGTCTCAGCTCTGAGAGTCAAGTAGACATTATGACCCTTCATTGCGGTGATTCAGGTCAAGTTTTCTTCATGAGAACTGGAGGGCTTTTAAATTTATAATTTTTTTTGACGACTCAAATTGGATGAATTCTTATTGAGCTGCCCATCATTTTTGGTTCATGAAGACACCATGATGAATTTGCCATTTACAGAAATCCCTGTAGCTTAACCAATTTGGATGAGAATGATTAGCTCTTACATGCACTATGAATACCATACCTTAGATGGTTTGGGACTGCTGACATGGCCTCTGGCAGTTCAGAAAGGGCTGAACACAGGAGAAGGGATTTTATATTCAGCATGTCCATGGTAAGTCTGTCATGCGGGGCAGAAGCTCTGTAGAGCTTGTCAAGGAAGACATTACAGCACTCAGCAAGGTATTTCTCAATGACCTTACGAATTTTATGTTCTCTGAACCCTAATTTTGGGTACACTTTGTGGTTGACGTATTGAATCACACAAGATAAACCCATCACATCACCCTTGTCTCCCTGTACTTTGGATTCCTTCCTCGACATCATATTAACCTATTTATGGCACTGAAATTCTTTTAGAGCATGTCACTATTTTTTTTTCTCATGGTAAAATACATATAAAATTTATTATTTCAAACATTTTGAAATATATTTATGTGGCATTAAGTACTTTCTCACCATTGTGCAATCACCACCTCTATCCATCTCCAGAACTTTCTCATGGTCTCAGACCTAACCTTTGTCCCTATGAAATATTAACTCCCCATTGTCCCTCTACCCAGTCCTTGTCTCCCACCATCCTAAGTTCCCTCTCTAAAGATGAGTACTTTAGTACCTCATATAGATGTAATTGTATAATATTAGTCCTTTCGTGTCTGGCTACATTCACTTAGCATTGTGTTTGCACAGTTCATCCATGTTGTAGCCTGTGTCAGAAACCATTCATTTTAAAGGCCGAATGATGTTTCACTCTATGTGCTCACCCCGCTTTGTTCATTCATGAGTTTGTTGATGGACATTCAGGTTGTCTCTGCATTTTGGCTACTGTAAGTAGAGACGTATGAACAGCGGTGTACAAAAATCTTTTCTAGTCACTGCTTTACCTTTTTCTTGAGGCATATAAGTGGATATATAACCAGATGTGAAACTACTGGCTCAAGTAATATTTCTACGTTTATATTTTGATGAACTGGCACACTGTTTCCTCCAGCAGCTGTGCCACATTTTAGTTATTTATCAGCAAAGCACCACAGTGTTCCAATTTCTCCGTATCCTCGCCGACACATGGTTTCTGGGTTAGTATTTAGAATAGCCATCCTATGGCTTCCCTGGGGAATTCTACCAGACATTTAAAGCAGAGATAATACCTTTCCTTCTCAAGCTATTCCAAAAAATAGAAAGGGAAGGAAAACTTCCAGACTCATTCTATGAAGCCAGTATTACTTTGATTCCTAAACCAGACAGAGACCCAGCAAAAAAAGAGAACTACGGGACAATATCCCTGATGAATATGGATGCAAAAATTCTCAATAAGATACTAGCAAATCGAATTCAACAGCTTATAAAAAGAATTATTCACCATGATCAAGTGGGATTCATTCCTGGGATGCAGGGCTGGTTCAACATTCACAAATCAATCAACATGATACATGACATTAATAAAAGAAAAGATAAGAACCATATGATCCTGTCAATCGATGCAGAAAAAGCATTTGACAAAATTCAGCATCCTTTCTTAATAAAAACTCTCGAGAAAGTCGGGATAGAAGGAACATGCTTAAACATCATAAAAGCCATTTATGAAAAGCCCACAGCTTATATCATCCTCAATGGGGAAAAACTGAGAGCTTTCCCCCTGAGATCAGGAACACGACAGGGATGTCCACTCTTACTGCTGTTGTTTAACATAGTGTTGGAAGTTCTAGCATCAGCAATCAGACAACAGAAGGAAATCAAAGGCATCAAAATTGGCAAAGATGAAGTCAAGCTTTCACTTTTTGCAGATGACATGATATTATACATGGAAAATCCAATAGACTCCACCAAAAGTCTGCTAGAACTGATGCATGAATTCAGCAAAGTCGCAGGATACAAAATCAACGTACAGAAATCAGTTGCATTCTTATGCACTAATAATGAAGCAACAGAAAGACAAATAAAGAAACTGATCCCATTCACAATTGCACCAAGAAGCATAAAATACATAGGAATAAATCTAACCAAAGACGTACAAGATCTGTATGCTGAAAACTATAGAGGGCTTACGAAAGAAATTGAAGAAGATATAAAGAAATGGAAAAACATTCTGTGCTCATGGGTTGGAAGAATAAATATTGTTAAAATGTCAATACTACCCAAAGCTATCTACACATTCAATGCAATCCCAATCAAAATTGCACCAGCATTCTTCTTGAAGCTAGAACAAGCAATACTAAAATTCATATGGAACCACAAAAGGCCCCGAATAGCCAAAGTCATTTTGAAGAAGAAGACCAAAGCAGGAGGCATCACAATCCCAGACTTTAGCCTCTACTACAAAGCTGTCATCAAGACAGCATGGTATTGGCACAAAAACAGACACATAGACCAATGGAATAGAATAGACACCCCAGAACTAGACCCACAAAAGTATGGCCAACTCATCTTTGACAACGCAGGAAAGAACATCCAATGGAAAAAAGACAGTCTCTTTAACAAATGGTGCTGGGAGAACTGGACAGCAACATGCAGAAGGTTGAAACTAGACCACTTTCTCACACCATTCACAAAAATAAACTCAAAATGGATAAAGGACCTGAATATGAGACAGGAAACCATCAAAACCCTAGAGGAGAAAGCAGGAAAAGACCTCTCTGACCTCAGCCGCAGCAATTTCTTACTTGACACATCCCCAAACGCAAGGGAATTAAAAGCAAAAATGAACTATTGGGACTTCATGAATTAAAAAGCTTCTGCACAGCAAAGGAAACAACCAACAAAACTAAAAGGCAACCAACGGAATGGGAAAAGATATTTGCAAATGACATATCAGACAAAGGGCTAGTATCCAAAATCTATAAAGAGCTCACTAAACTCCACACCCAAAAAACAAATAAGCCCGTGAAGAAATGGGCAGAAAACATGAATAGACACTTCTCTAAAGAAGACATCCGGATGGCCAACAGGCACATGAAAAGATGCTCAACATCGCTCCTCACCAGGGAAATACAAATCAAAACCACACTCAGATATCACCTCACGCCAGTCAGAGTGGCCAAAATGAAGAAATCAGGAGACTATAGATGCTGGAGAGGATATGGAGAAACGGGAACCCTCTTGCACTGTTGGTGGGAATGCAAACTGGTGCAGCCACTCTGGAAAACAGTGTGGATGTTCCTCAAAAAATTAAAAATAGACCTACCCTATGACCCAGCAATAGCACTGTTAGGAATTTACCCAAGGGATACAGGAGTACTGATGCATAGGGGCACTTGTACCCCAATGTTTATAGCAGCACTCTGAACAATAGCCAAATTGTGTAAAGAGCCTAAATGTCCATCAACTGATGAATGGATAAAGAAATTGTGGTTTATATATACAATGGAGTACTATGTGGCAATGAGAAAGAATGAAATATGGCCCTTTGTAGCAACGTGGATGGAACTGGAGAGTGTGATGCTAAGTGAAATAAGCCATACAGAGAAAGACAGATACCATATGGTTTCACTCTTATGTGGATCCTGAGAAACTTAACAGAAACCCATGGGGGAGGGGAAGGAAAAAAAAGAGATTAGAGTGGGAGAGATCCAAAGCATAAGAGACTCTTAAAAACTGAGAACAAACTGAGGGCTGATGGGGGGTGGGAGGGAGGGGAGGGTAGGTGATGGGCATTGAAGAGGGCATCTTTTGGGATGAGCACTGGCTGTTGTATGGAAACCAATTTGACAATAAATTTCATATATTAAAAAAAATTAAATAGCCATCCTAGTGTGTGTGACGTGGTATCACGTTATGGTTTTGATTTGCATTTCCCTCTTGATTAGTCATGTTGTACATCTTTCCCACGCTCAGTAGCCATTCTTATATAGTCTTTGGAGAAATGCCTGTTTGAGTCCATTGCCTGTTCTTTTTTTTATCATTAATTTTGTTTTAAAATTTATGTTTACATTTTAATTCCAGTATAGTTAGCATGCAGTGTAACCTCACTTTCAGGTGTACAACACAGTGATTCAACCCTTCCATACCATGCCTGGTGCTCATCACAACTGCGCTCCTTAGTCCCCATCACAATCCTCCCCCACACCTCCCCTTTGGTAACCATCAGTGTGTTCTCTGTGGTTAAGAGTCTGATGTTTGGTTTGCTTCTCTTTTTTTTTATCCTCTGCTCGTTTGTATTCTTTCTTAAATTCCACACAGGAATGAAGTCATATGGCATTCGTCTTTCTCTGACTGACTTCTTTTGCTTAGCATAATACACTTTAGCTCCATCAGTGTTGTTGCAATTGGCAAGATTTCATTCCCTTTCATTGGATGAATAATATGTCATTGTGTGTGTGTATGTCCCACATCTTCTTTATTCATTCATCTATTGGTGGACACTTGGGCTGTTCCCACAATTTAGTTATTGTAAATGATGCTACACTAAACAAAGGGGTGTGTATCCCTTTTAATTCGTGATTTTGTATTTTGGGGGGTAATAAGCTGATAGTGCATTTATGGGATTGTAGAGAAGCTCTATTTATACTTTTGAGGAATCTCCATACTCTTTTCCATAGTGGCGGGTTCCAGTTTTGATTCCCACCAACAGTATTGGGGGGTTACTTTTTTCTCCAAATCGTCACCAACAGAAATTGTTTCCTTTATTTTTTAAACATCTTTTTATTATTTTTTTATTTTTATTTAAATTTTTTAAAAAACATTTATTTATTATTGAGAGACAGAGAGACACAGAGCATGAGCAGGGGAGGGGCAGAGAGAGGGGGAGACACAGAATCCGAAGCAGGCTCCAGGCTCTGAGCTGTCAGCACAGAGCCCGACGCGGGGCTCAAACTCACAAACTGCGAGATCATAAACCGAGCCGAAGTTGCTTGCTTAACTGACTGAGCCACCCAGGCGCCCTTAAATATCTTTTTAAAAAAGTTTTTATTATGGAAGTGTTGAATCACCTGAATCTAATATTACATTGTATGTTATGTAACTGGGATTTAAATAAAAGCATAGCTGTTTTTAAATTGAGTTATTTGGAGCACTGCTAGGAATTTACCCAAGGGATACAGGAGTACTGATGCATAGGGGCACTTGTACCCCAATGTTTATAGCAGCACTCTCAACAATAGCCAAATTGTGTAAAGAGCCTAAATGTCCATCAATTGATGAATGGATAAAGAAATTTGGTTTATATACACAATGGTACTACATGGCAATGAGAAAGAACGAAATATGGCCCTTTGTAGCAACATGGATGGAACTGGAGAGTGTGATGTTAAGTGAAATAAGCCATACAGAGAAAGACAGATACCATATGTTTTCACTCTTATGTGGATCCTGAGAAACTTAACAGAAACCCATGGGGGAGGGGAAGGAAAAAAAAAAGAGATTAGAGTGGGAGAGAGCCAAAGCATAAGAGACTCTTAAAAACTGAGAACAAACTGAGGGTTGATGGGGGGTGGGAGGGAGGGAAGGGTGGGTGATGGGCATTGAGGAGGACACCTGTTGGGATGAGCACTGGGTGTTGTATGGAAACCAATTTGACAATAAACTTCATATATTGAAAAAAAATAAAATAAATTGAGTTATTTGGGTTTTTTTTTTTTTGCTGTGGAAGTTTTGAAATTCTTTTCCATTTGGATATTAATTTTGGATATTAATCTATTATCAGGCATGTGATTTGCCAATCTTTTCTCCATTTTGTGGTGCGTCTTTTCACTTGGAAAATAGTGCCCTTCGATGCACAAATATTGTTCATTTTGCCAAAGCAAATTTTTCTCTAGTTGCCTGTGTCTTTGGTGTTGTATCCAGGAAATCTTTGTCAAATCCAGTGGCATATAGATGTACCTCTGTATTTTCCTCTAAGTGCTTACAGTTTTATCTCTTATACTTCAGTCCGTGATCCATTTGGAGTCATGTTGGTAGATGTAGATGAAAGGGCCAGCTTCATCTTTAAGCATGTGGTTATCCAAGTTTTCCATCACCATCTTGGAAGGGCTGTCTATTCTGCCACTCTTGCCAAAAATCATTCAGTCATAATATTTGCATTTATTTCTGGGCTCCCTCCTATTCCATTGAGTTATATTTCTGTTTTTGTTGTTGTTGAAAAAAGATCAGTTTGAAATTAAAATGAGGTAACTCTGAAAATCGTATTTTCACCTTTCCCCAGCCATTGTTTTAATTGAAGTATAATTTACCTACAGTGTTATATTCATTTGATGTGTACAATGTAATGCTTAACAGTTCTATACACTGTTCAGAGCTCATGGACATAAGCGTACTCTTAATACCCTTTATCTATCTTACCCATCCTCACTCACATTCTCTCTGGCAACCACCAGTTTGTTCTCTGTGTTTAAGAATCTGTTTTTTTTGTCTGTCTTTTCCTTATTTGGTCCTGCGTTTTATTTCTTAAGTTCCCCAGATGAGTGACATCAAAGGGTATTTGTCTTTCTCTGACTGGCTCATTTCACTCAGCACTATACCTCTAGGTCCATCCAAGTTGCAAACTTACACAATATTTAAATGTTACTTTTTTGCCATTTAAAAATGTCCATTTATTCTCTATTTTTTCATCTACAGTGTTCTTAGACAATCGTAGTAACAAGGGTCTGTGTCTAACATGATTGCATGATGAGTTTTCCACAGGGAGAACTTGATCCTGACATCGCATCATGAAATCCACACCGAAACTCCACTGTTTTCATAAGTACGTGTCAAACCTGTAGCTAAAATATCAGCATCTCTGTTCTCTGCAGGCTAACTGCTCAGGGTCATGTTTGAATTGTCCTACTTGCCCCCTGATTATTGGCCAGCAAGTATGAAGTATTTCCCACATTGGCTGCCCAGATACTTCCTCTTGGAGTGCCTTATCCCCTTCTCCCTCATCAAGAGTTGGGACAAAGAGAAGCTTGTTTGTGCGGCCTTCACTCAACTCTTCTGGAAAAGTTGACTAGGGTTGTATTCTTTTTCTGATGTGTCAGTGCCCCTTCAGGGTAGTGCATTCATGTGTTTTTCATTTTATTTTTAAATTTGTGTTTTAGGTAGATAACATGCAGTGAAATATTAGTTTTGGGAGGAGAGTTCAGTAATTCGTCACTTACATACAACACCCAGTGCTCATCACAAGTGCCCTCCTTAACACCCAACACTCATCTAGCCCATCTCCCTCCCACTTTTCTCCATCTGTCTATTGTTAAGAGTCTCTTATGGTTTCTTTCCCGCTCTCCTCTTTCACCCTTCATATATGTTCATTTGTTTTGTTAATTCACTTTCAATATGAGTTAAATCATATGGTAGTTGTCCTTCTCTGATTGACTTAATCTGTTAGCATGATACATTCTAGCACCATCCATGTCACTGCAAATGGCACGATTGCATTTATTTTTATGTCTCTTACCCTGTTGAGACTGTGAGCCCCTCAAGATAAAGGACCATTCTCACACTTTTCTTGCTTCCCACCACATTGCTTAGTGCCTACTATATCACAAATGCTAATGAGGGGTTAGAGGATGCCCAAAGAAGCAAATGGTTGAGTGATGTTAAATAGATATTGCCCACGTTGAAGGAGAATGAGAAGCAGGAAAAGAGGAGAATCACTGTGGGGGCTGGGGGCTGCAGGATGGTGAGCCAAAAGAACAGGTATGGATGGAAGAAAGAAGAGATTAAGGGGACACAGAATTCTCCAAAACCAGAATTGAATAGTTACTATGGGAGACTCTGACTTACTAGGGAGAACCTGTAAAGACAGGGCAACTTCTTCTGGTATAAGAGAGTTAAATGTGATAAGAGACAATCCGGAATGCCAAGTCTGTGTCCCAATACAAACAGCGGGACAAGTTTGCTCTCTATTTTTCTCTCCTAGCTCTAGAGACCCAAGTCTCCTAAAGGGAAGAGAGACAACAGAATATTTAATTAATGAGACTCATGGGAATTCATTCCCTACGGCTGCTGAAATTAAAATGCCTTTCTGCACCAATGAAGTCGACTCTTGTAACCTCAGGTGATATGAGCACATAGCTGTGTTTTAGAGCCTTCCCTAGTGGGGTCATGTCTCTTCCCTTCCTGGCGACATAACTTCCAGCTGCATCAGTCAACCATGGGAGAGACTGGGTTATTGATTCCACGCTGTTCTGTGCTAACATCTGGGTGAGCCGTGGCATCTTCAGAAGTGCTGGGGAAATATATTATGGTAGGAAGGAACCCTTGTGTCGGTAGTTATTTTGGGGGCACCAACAGGGATAATAAGTTAATGAGAGTTTAGTGATGTCAAGCCCTTAAGGCTTTGATTGTGGAGGGAAACTCTGGATACACTAAACCATTTCTCCCTGATCTGTCTCCTTCAAGGTGAGTGCTTCATCAATGGGCCTTCATTTCTCAACAGCCTTTCCTCCATTTTCTTTGCCAGTCCTTCCATTGTTGGGAATGACTATCTATCATTTTTGAACCATTTGTTAATTGCAGTCATTCAACAAACATTGTTTTCAGCATTTTATGAATACATAAATGACCAAGACAGTGTTTGTTCTGTCAAGGTACTCACTGTATCAGGAGAATGAAAGAGGTAAAAATACATAAATAAACGTATTAATGTGAGGTGGCACTGAAATCTGGTGAAGTAGATCCTCCAAAATTGGCCCTTTATTTTATTTGTTCTTGAAAAGAGGACTCTTTGGTGGGAGTTAGTGAAGGCTTCCCAGAGCAGCTTCTCGGTGCTGAGACATGGAGGCGGTGTAGGGGTCTTCCCATGAGGACAAGGGGTGTGCAGTCCAGGAAGAGCCAGCAGAGGAGGAAAATTTAGAGATTCAGTGGAGCAGAAGTTGTGCTGCTGGGATTGGAAATACTTCTTACTGTCTCACTAGCCATCAGAAGCAGGGGCTGCGGGTTCTGCAAAACGAAGCCACAGTGGCCTGGCTGGGTAGGCAACAGTCAGATTACTAAAGAAAGTGACACTTTGGCCTGAGGGTTGAAGTTTCCTTCTGTGGTTAGTGAAGAGTAAGTTCAGGTTCTATGTCAGGGGCGGTAGGAACAGGACCGGCCCGTGGAAAAGTGACCCAGGTTATTGTGAGGAGAAAACGATTGCTGAGTTCAGAATGTGAGTGAAGTAAAGGATAGAACTAGTACCGTGGGAGTGAGAGGGGCTAGGTCTCTGGTCTGGAGGACTCATATTACTTCTTCCATTCTAAGTTTAATGCCTTTTATTTCCTTCTTCTTTTTTTCTTTTCTTTTTTCTTTTTTATTGTTTTGGCTAGTTGCTCTGTCTGGAAGTTGCAAAGCTATGTTGCATGAGAGGTATGAAAGCAGACATGCTTGTCTTGCATCATCTTAGGGGGTGTTCTCAGTGTTTCCCTCTGGAGAATGATTTTAGAGGTGGGTTTTCATATATGACCTCTTTCGTGTTGTGGAAGTTTCCTTCTGTTCTTAGTTTTTTGAGTGTTGTTACTATCAGGGAACGCTCCATTTTGTCATGTTTTATGTGCCATCTGTTGACATACTCATGTGCTTTTATCCTTCATTCTGTTAATGTGGTGTATTATACTGAGGGGGTTTTATTAGTTAAACCATTCTTGCCTTCCTGGAATAAATGCCACTTGATCATGATGCACAACCCTTTTCTACACCATGATCAAAAGGCTGCAATGCTGGCATTGGTAACACTTAGTCAAAAATTTTCGCGTCAACATTCCTTGGGAATACTGTTCTGTACTTTTCTTTTCTTGCAATGCCTTTTCGTGGTTTTGGAATCAGTGCAATGCTGGCCTGATGGAATAAAGTAAGAACTGTTTCCCCTTTGATATTTTTGGGAAGAGATTGAGAAAGATTGATGTTAATTCTTCTATTTCTTTGTGGTTCTTGTGATCCTTAGCCATGACTACTCCGCTGGAAAGCCTAATATCACAAACTGCAATGCTGCTAGGAGAAAGACTCTGTTTGACTTATGGTGTAGCCTGTCCCCTGCTTTCTAAAAGATGTTTCTTCAGCTACAAGAGTACACAGTACCACAGTAATGGAGAACTCTCTCTGTCTCCGTGTGTGCGTGCGTGTGTGTGTGTGTGTGTGTGTGTGCGCGCACGCACGTGTACAGGACAGAGAGAATTTATCAGTGAAGTACACACCCATAAAGCTTAAATAGCAAGCTGAACCTGTCTTATGCAATAGAAAATGCAGCATTTAGACCAACTGTAGACATAAAGATAGAGAGAAAGAGAATTATGTGGGAATGATTTATGTTCCATTTTTATATATTACATAAGATGTATCCTGTTGTGGACAGACACCATATATAACATATACATGTAAAAAAGACGCTGAACTGTAGTGTCCTTTGGCTGAATTTTATTTTATTTTATTTTATTTTTTAATTTACATGCAAGTTAGTTAGCATATAATGCTATAATGATTTTAGTAGATTCTAGTGATTCATCCCCTATGTATAACACCCAGTGCTCATCCCAACAAGTGTCTTCCCTAATGCCTCCTACCCAATTAGCCTATCCCCCCACCACAACCCCTCCAGCCACCCTCAGTTTATTCTTTGTATTTAACAGTCTCTTATGGGGCACCTGGGTGGCTCAGTCAGTGAAGCGTCCGACTTCGGCTCAGGTCATGATCTCACAGTTTGTGAGTTCAAGCCCCACATCGGGCTCTGTGCTGACAGCTCAGAGCCTGGAGCCTGCTTCAGATTCTGTGTCTCCCTCTCTCTTTGCCCATCCCCTACTCATGCTCTGTCTCTCTCTCCTTCAAAAATAAGTAAAAACATTAAAAAAAAATTTTAAAAAGAGTCTCTTATGTTTTGTCCCCTCCATGATTTTATATTATTTTTGCTTCCCTTCCCTTATGTTAATCTTGTTTGTATCTTAAATTCCTCATATGAGTGAAGTTGTATGATATTTGTCTTTCTCTGACTGGCTAATTTCACTTAGCATAATACCCTCTCGTTCCATCCACGTAGTTGCAAATGTCAAGATTTCAGTTTTTCTGTTGTCACGTAGTACTCCATTGTATATATATACCACACCTTCTTTTTTTTTTTTTTTTACAAAATATTTAATTTAAATTTTATTTTAAATTTTTTTAAATATAAATAATTTTTAACACTGTGGTTCTACTGGTTTAAGGTGTTTTTTTTTTCACCCAGGTATAATTTTTCTATTCACCAAAAGATATATATATTTTTTTAATTTAAGAATATTAAAATTCTTTTCCTTAATATTTTTTAAAATTATTTTTTATTTTTTATTTCTTAATATATGAAATTTACTGTCAAATTGGTTTCCATACAACACCCAGTGCTCATCCCAAAAGGTGCCCTCCTCAACACCCATCACCCACCCTGCCCTCCCTCCCACCCCCCATCAACCCTCAGTTTGTTCTCAGTTTTTAACAGTCTCTTATGCTTTGGCTCTCTCCCATTCTAACCTCTTTTTTTTTTTTTTTCCTTCCCCTCCCCCATGGGTTTCTGTTACATTTCTCAGGATCCACATAAGAGTGAAACCATGTGGTATCTGTCTTTCTCTGTATGGCTTATTTCACTTAGCATCACACTCTCCAGTTCCATCCACGTTGCTACAAAAGGCCATATTTCATTTTTTCTCATTGCCACGTAGTATTCCATTGTGTATATAAACCACAATTTCTTTATCCATTCATCAGTTGATGGACATTTAGGCTCTTTCCATAATTTGGCTATTGTTGAGAGTGCTGCTATAAACATTGGGGTACAAGTGCCCCTATGCATCAGTACTCCTGTATCCCTTGGGTAAATTCCTAGCAGTGCTATTGCTGGGTCATAGGGTAGGTCTATTTTTAATTTTCTGAGGAACCTCCACACTGCTTTCCAGAGCGGCTGCACCAATTTGCATTCCCACCAACAGTGGAAGAGGGTTCCCATTTCTCCACATCCTCTCCAGCATCTATAGTCTCCTGATTTCTTCATTTTGGCCACTCTGACTGGCGTGAGGTGATATCTGAGTGTGGTTTTGATTTGTATTTCCCTGATGAGGAGCGACGTTGAGCATCTTTTCATGTGCCTGTTGGCCATCCGGATGTCTTCTTTAGAGAAGTGTCTATTCATGTTTTCTGCCCATTTCTTCACTGGGTTATTTGTTTTTCGGGTGTGGAGTTTGATGAGCTCTTTATAGATTTTGGATACTAGCCCTTTGTCTGATATGTCATTTGCAAATATCTTTTCCCATTCCGTTGGTTGCCTTTTAGTTTTGTTGGTTGTTTCCTTTGCTGTGCAGAAGCTTTTTATCTCCATAAGGTCCCAGTAATTCACTTTTGCTTTTAATTCCCTTGCCTTTGGGGATGTGCCAAGTAAGAGATTGCTACGGCTGAGGTCAGAGAGGTCTTTTCCTGCTTTCTCCTCTAAGGTTTTGATGGTTTCCTGTCTCACATTCAGGTCCTTTATGCATTTTGAGTTTATTTTTGTGAATGGTGTGAGAAAGTGGTCTAGTTTCAACCTTCTGCATGTTGCTGTCCAGTTCTCCCAGCACCATTTGTTAAAGAGACTGTCTTTTTTCCATTGGATGTTCTTTCCTGCTTTGTCAAAGATGAGTTGGCCATACGTTTGTGGGTCTAGTTCTGGGGTTTCTATTCTATTCCATTGGTCTATGTGTCTGTTTTTATGCCAATACCATGCTGTCTTGATGATGACAGCTTTGTAGTAGAGGCTAAAGTCTGGGATTGTGATGCCTCCTGCTTTGGTCTTCTTCTTCAAAATGACTTTGGCTATTCGGGGCCTTTTGTGGTTCCATATGAATTTTAGGATTGCTTGTTCTAGTTTCGAGAAGAATGCTGGTGCAATTTTGATTGGGATTGCATTGAATGTGTAGATAGCTTTGGGTAGTATTGACATTTTGACAATATTTATTCTTCCAATCCATGAGCAGGGAATGTCTTTCCATTTCTTTATATCTTCTTCAATTTCTTGCATAAGCTTTCTATAGTTTTCAGCATACAGATCTTTTACATCTTTGGTTAGATTTATTCCTATGTATTTTATGCTTCTTGGTGCAATTGTGAATGGGATCAGTTTCTTTATTTGTCTTTCTGTTGCTTCATTGTTAGTGTATAAGAATGCAACTGATTTCTGTACATTGATTTTGTATCCTGCAACTTTGCTGAATTCATGTATCAGTTCTGGCAGACTTTTGGTGGAGTCTATTGGATTTTCCATGTATAATATCATGTCATCTGCAAAAAGCGAAAGCTTGACTTCATCTTTGCCAATTTTGATGCCTTTGATTTCCTTTTGTTGTCTGATTGCTGATGCTAGAAATTCCAGCACTATGTTAAACAACAGCGGTGAGAGTGGGCATCCCTCTCGTGTTCCTGATCTCAGGGAAAAAGCTCTCAGTTTTTCCCCGTTGAGGATGATGTTAGCTGTGGGCTTTTCATAAATGGCTTTTATGATCTTTAAGTATGTTCCTTCTATCCTGACTTTCTCCAGGGTTTTTATTAAGAAAGGGTGCTGGATTTTGTCAAAGGCCTTTTCTGCATCGATTGACAGGATCATATGGTTCTTCTCTTTTTTTTTGTTAATGTGATGTATCACGTTGATCGATTTGCGAATGTTGAACCAGCCCTGCATCCCAGGAATGAATCCCACTTGATCATGGTGAATAATTCTTTTTATATGCTGTTGAATTCGATTTGCTAGTATCTTATTGAGAATTTTTGCATCCATATTCATCAGAGATATTGGCCTGTAGTACTCTTTTTTTACTGGGTCTCTGTCTGGTTTAGGAATCAAAGTAATACTGGCTTCATAGAATGAGTCTGGAAGTTTTCCTTCCCTTTCTATTTCTTGGAATAGCTTGAGAAGGATAGGTATTATCTCTGCTTTAAACGTCTGGTAGAACTCCCCTGGGAAGCCACGTGGTCCTGGACTCTTATTTGTTGGGAGATTTTTGATAACCGATTCAATTTCTTCGCTGGTTATGGGTCTGTTCAAGCTTTCTATTTCCTCCTGATTGAGTTTTGGAAGAGTGTGGGTGTTTAGGAATTTGTCCATTTCTTCCAGGTTGTCCAATTTGTTGGCATATAATTTTTCATAGTATTCCCTGATAATTGTTTGTTTCTCTGAGGGATTGGTTGTAATCATTCCATATTCATTCATGATTTTATCTATTTGGGTCATCTCCCTTTTCTTTTTGAGAAGCCTGGCTAGAGGTTTGTCAATTTTGTTTATTTTTTCAAAAAACCAACTCTTGGTTTCGTTGATCTGCTCTACAGTTTTTTTAGATTCTATATTGTTTATTTCTGCTCTGATCTTTATGATTTCTCTTCTTCTGCTGGGTTTAGGCTGCCTTTGCTGTTCTGCTTCTATTTCCTTTAGGTGTGCTGTTAGATTTTGTATTTGGAATTTTTCTAGTTTCTTGAGATAGGCCTGGATTGCAATGTATTTTCCTCTCAGGACTGCCTTCGCTGCGTCCCAAAGCATTTGGATTGTTGTATTTTCATTTTCGTTTGTTTCCATATATTTTTTAATTTCTTCTCTAATTGCCTGGTTGACCCACTCATTCGTTAGTAGGGTGTTCTTTAACCTCCATGCTTTTGGAGGGTTTCCAGACTTTTTCCTGTGGTTGATTTCAAGCTTCATAGCATTGTGGTCTGAAAGTATGCATGGTATAATTTCAATTCTTGTAAACTTATGAAGGGCTGTTTTGTGACCCAGTATATGATCTATCTTGGAGAATGTTCCATGTGCACTCGAGAAGAAAGTATATTCTGTTGCTTTGGGATGCAGAGTTCTAAATATATCTGTCAAGTCCATCTGAGCCAATGTATCATTCAGGGCCCTTGTTTCTTTATTGACTGTGTGTGTAGATGATCTATCCATTTCTGTAAGTGGGGTGCTAAAGTCCCCTGCAATGACCACATTCTTATCAATAAGGTTGCTTATGTTTATGAGTAATTGTTTTATATATCTGGGGGCTCCGGTATTCGGCGCATAGACATTTATAATTGTTAGCTCTTTCTGATGGATAGACCCTGTAATTATTATATAATGCCCTTCTTCATCTCTTGTTACAGCCTTTAATTTAAAGTCTAGTTTGTCTGATATAAGTATGGCTACTCCAGCTTTCTTTGGCTTCCAGGAGCATGATAAATAGTTCTCCATCCCCTCACTCTCAATCTAAAGGTGTCCTCAGATCTAAAATGAGTCTCTTGTAGACAGCAAATAGATGGGTCTTGTTTTTTTATCCATTCTGATACCCTATGTCTTTTGGTTGGCACATTTAATCCATTTACATTCAGTGTTATTATAGAAAGATACGGGTTTAGAGTCATTGTGATGTCTGTATGTTTTATGCTTGTAGTGATGTCTCTGGTACTTTGTCTCACAGGATCCCCCTTAGGATCTCTTGTAGGGCTGGTTTCATGGTGACAAATTCCTTCAGTTTTTGTTTGTTTGGGAAGACCTTTATCTCTCCTTCTATTCTAAATGACAGACTTGCTGGATAAAGGATTCTCGGCTGCATATTTTTTCTGTTTAGCACACTGAAGATATCGTGCCAAGCCTTTCTGGCCTGCCAAGTTTCAAAGGAGAGATCAGTCACGAGTCTTATAGGTCTCCCTTTATATGTGAGGGCACGTTTATCCCTTGCTGCTTTCAGAATTTTCTCTTTATCCTTGTATTTTGCCAGTTTCACTATGATATGTCGTGCAGAAGATCGATTCAAGTTACGTCTGAAGGGAGTTCTCTGTGCCTCTTGGATTTCAATGCCTTTTTCCTTCCCCAGTTCAGGGAAGTTCTCAGCTATAATTTGTTCAAGTACCCCTTCAGCACCTTTCCCTCTCTCTTCCTCCTCTGGGATACCAATTATGCGTATATTATTTTTTTTTAGTGTATCACTTAGTTCTCTAATTTTCCCCTCATACTCCTGGATTTTTTTATCTCTCTTTCTTTCAGCTTCCTCTTTCTCCATAACTTTATCTTCTAGTTCACCTATTCTCTCCTCTGCCTCTTCAGGCCGAGCCATCGTGGTTTCCATTTTGTTTTGCATTTCGTTTAAAGCGTTTTTCAGCTCCTCGTGACTGTTCCTTAGTCCCTCGATCTTTGTGGCAAGAGATTCTCTGCTGTCCTGTATACTGTTTTCAAGCCCAGCGATTAATTTTATGACTATTATTCTAAATTCACTTTCTGTTATATTATTTAAATCCTTTTGATCAGTTCATTAGCTGTTGTTATTTCCTGGAGATTCTTCTGAGGGGAATTCTTCCGTTTGGTCATTTTGGACAGTCCCTGGAGTGGTGAGGACCCGCAGGGCACTTCCCCTGTGCTGTGGTGTATAACTGGAGTTGGTGGGCGGGGCCGCAGTCCGACCTGATGTCTGCCCCCAGCCCACCACTGGGGCCACAGTCAGACTGGTGTGTGCCTTCTCTTCCCCTCTCCTAGGGGCGGGATTCACTGTGGGGTGGCGTGTCCCGTCTGGGCTACTTGCACACTGCCAGGCTTGTGTTGCTGGGGATCTGGCGTATTAGCTGGGGTGGGTAGGCAAGGTGCACGGGGGCTGGAGGGGCAGACTTAGCTCGCTTCTCCTTAGGTGATCCACTTCAGGAGGGGCCCTGTGGCGGCGGGAGGGAGTCAGATCCGCTGCTGGAGGTTTGGCTCCGCAGAAGCACAGAGTTGGGTGTTTGCGCTGCGCGAGCAAGTTCCCTGGCAGGAACTGGTTCTCTTTGGGATTTTGGCTGGGGGATGGGCGGGGGAGATGGCGCTGGCGAGCGCCTTTGTTTCCCGCCAAGCTGAGCTCTGCCGTCCGGGGGCTCAGCAGCTCTCCCTCCCTTTGTCCTCCAGCCTTCCCGCTTTCTGAGCAGAGCTGTTAACTTCTGACCTCCCAGACGCTAAGTCGCGCTTGCTGTCGGAACACAGTCCGTCCGACCCCTCCGCTTTTGCCAGCCAGACTCGGGGGCTCTGCTCGGCCGGGGAGCCGCCCCTCCCCCCCGGCTCCCTCCCGCCGGTCCGTGGAGCGCGCACCGCCTCGCCGCCCTTCCTCCCCTCTTCCGTGGGCCTCTCGTCTGCGCTTGGCTCCGGAGACTCTGTTCTGCTAGTGTTCTGGTGGTTTTCTGGGTTCTTTAGGCAGGTATAGGTGGAATCTAAGTGATCAGCAGGATGCGCGGTGAGCCCAGCGTCCTCCTACGCTGCCAACTTCCCTCCAACCTCCACACCTTCTTTATCCATTCGTCCATTGACGGACATTTGGTCTCTTTCCATACTTTGGTTATTGTCGATAGTGCTGCTATAAAAATTGGGGTGCATGTGCCCCTTTGAAACAGCTCAGCTGTATCCCTTGGATCAATACCTAGTAGTGCAATTGCTGGCTTAGGGTAGTTCTATTTTTAATTTTTTGAGGAATTCCCATATTGTTTTCCAGAGTGGCTGCACCAGTTCACATTCCCACCAGCAATGCAAAAGAAACTTTCTTTCATTGCATTCTCACCAACATGTGTCGTTGCCTGAGTTGTAAATGTAGCCATTCTGCCTGGTGTGAGGTGGTATCTCACTGCGGTTTTGATGTGTATTTCTCTGATGATGAGTGATGTGGAGCATTTTTTATGTGTCTGTTGGCCATCTGGACGTCTTCTTTGGAGAAGTGTCTATTTGTGTCTTTTGCCCATTTCTTCACTGGATTATTTGTTTTTCAGGTGTTGAGTTTGATAAGTTCTTTATAGATTTTGGATACTAACCTTTATCTGATATGTCCTTTGCAAATATTTTCTCCCATTCCATTGTTTGACTTTTAGTTTTGCTGATTGTTTCCTTTGCTGTGCAGAAGCTTTTGATTTTGATGAGGTCCCAATAGTTCATGTTTGCTTTTGTTTGCTCTGCCTCCGGAGACGTGTTGAATAAGAAGTTGCTGTGGCTGAGGTCAAAGAGGTTTTTGCCTGCTTTCTCCTCGAGGATTTTGATGGCTTCCTGTCTTACATTTAGGTCTTTCATCAATTTTGAGTTTTTTTTGTGTCTGGTGTAAGAAAGTGGTCGAGGTTCATTTTTTCTGCCCGTGGCTGTCCAGTTTTCCTAGCATCATTTGCTGAAGAGACTGTGTTTATTCCTTTGGATATTCTTTCCTGTTTTGTCAAAGATTAGTTGACCATACATTTGTGGGTCCATTTGTAGGTTCTCTATTCTGTTCCTTTTTCTGAGTGTCAGTTTTTGTGCCAGTACCATCCTGTCTTGATGATTACAGCTTTGTAATACATCTTGAAGTCCGGGATTATGATGCCTACAGCTTTGGTTTTCTTTTTCAGGATTTCTTTGGCTATTCAGAGTCTTTTTTGGGTCCATACAAATTTTAGGATTGTTGTTTCTAGGTCTGAAGAATGCTGGTGTTATTTTTATAGGGACTGCAGTGAATATGGAGATTGCCTTGGGTAGTATTGACATTTTAACAATATTTGTTCTTCCTATGCAGGAGCATGGAATATTTTTCCATTTCTTTGTGTCTTCTTCAATTTCATTCATAAGCTTCCTGTAGGTTTCAGTGTATAGATTTTTCACCTCTTTGGTTAGGCTTATTCCTAGGTATTTCATGTTTTTTGGTGCAACTGTAAATGGGATCGATTCATTTTTTTCTCTGTCTTGTTGCTTCATTATTGGTGTATAACCGATTTCTGTGCATTGATTTTATATCCTGCGACTTTGCTGAATTCACGGATCAGTTCTAGTGGCATTTTGGTGGAATCTTTTGGGTTTTCCATATAGACTATCACGTCATCTGTGAAGAGTAGAACTTTGAACTCCACCTTGCCAATTTGGATGCTTTTATTCCTTTATGTTGTCTGATTACTGGGGCTAGGACTGCCAACACTACGTTAAATAGCAGTGGCGAGCATGGACTTCCCTGTTACGTTCCTGACATTAGGGGGAAATCTCTCAGCTTTTACCCATTGATCATATTAGCGATGGGTCTTTCATATGGCTTTTGATCTTGAGGTATGAACCTTCTATCCCTACTTTCTTGAGGGTTTTTATCGAGAAAGGATGCTGTATTTTGTCAAATGCTTGTTGAGGATTTTTGTGTCCCTGTTCATCAGGGAAATTGGTCTATAGTTCTGTTTAGTGGGGTTTTTGTCTGGTGTTGGAATCAAAGTAATGCTAGCTTCATAGAATGAGTTTGGAAGTTTTGCTTCCATTTCTGTTTTTTGGAACAGCTTTGAAAGAATAGCTCTTACCTCTTCTTTAAATGTTTTTTAGAATTCCCCTGGAAAGCCATCTGGCCCTGGCTCTTGTTGTTTGGGAGAATTTTGATTACTAATTCAATTTCTTCAATGGTTATGGGTCTGTTTAAATTTTCCATTTCTTCTGGTTTCAGTTTTGGTAGCTTATACGTTTCTAGGAATTTGTCCATTTCTTCCACATTGCCCAATATGTGGACCTATACTTGCTCATAATATTCTCTTATTTTTGTTTGTATTTCTGCAGTGCTGGTTTTAATCTCTGCTCTTTCATTCTTGATTTTATTTATTTGGGTCCTTTCCTTTTTGTTTTTGATCAAATTGGCTAGGGGCTTATCAATGTTGTTAATCTTTCAAAGAACCAGTTCCTGGTTCCTTTGATCTGTTCTACTATTTTCGTTTGTTTGTTTTTGTTTCAGTAGCATTGATTTCTCCTTTAATCTTATTAACTACCCATCTCTCATTTGCTGTTTTTTTCCATCGCTTTATGGTGTAAGGTTAGGTTGTGTATCTGAGACCTTTCTTCCTTCTATAGATGGCCTGGATTGCTATATACTTCCCTTTTATGACTGTCTTTCCTGTGTCCCAGAAGTTTTGGGCTGTGATGTTATCATTTTCATTGGCTTCCATGTCCTTTTTAATTTCCTCTTTCACCTCTTTGTTAGCCCATTCATTCTTTAGTAGGTTAGTCTTTAGTCTCCAAGTATTTGTTGCCTTTCCAAATTTTTTCTTGTGGTTGATTTCGAGTTTCATAGCGTTGTGATGTGAAAATATGCATGTTATGATCTCGATCTTGTAATTGTTGAGAGCTGATTTGTGTCCCAGTATATGATTTATTCTGGAGAATGTTCGCTTGAGAAGAATGTGTATTCTGGTGCTTTAGGATGAAATGTTCTGCATATATCTGTTCAGTCCATGCGGTCCAGTGTGTCAATCAAAGCCACTATTTCCTTGCTGATTTTGTGTTTAGATGATCTGTCCACTGTTGTAAGTGGGGGGTTGAAGTCCTCTACTATTATGGTATTATTATCAACGAGTTTCTTTATATTTGTGATTAATTGATTTATATATTTGGGTGTTTCCACGGTTGAGGCATACATGTTTATAGTTGTTAGATCTGCTTCATGGATAACCCCTTAATTATGATATAATGCCCTTCTTCATCTCTTGCTACAGTCTTTCTTTTAAAATCTACGTTGTCTGATATAAGTATGGCTACTCTAGCGTTCGTTTGAAGATCATTAGCATGATAGATGGTTCTTCATCCACTTACTTTCAATCTGAAGGTTTCTTTAGGTCTACAATGGGTCCCTTGTAAACAGCGTATAGATGGATCTTATTTTCTTATCCATTCTGTTATCCTGTGTCCTTTGATTGGAGTGTTTAGTCCATTGACATTTAGAGTGAGTACTGAAAGGCATGAATTTGTTTCAACATGTTGTCTGCAGAGTTGGAGTTTCTGGTGGTGTTGTCTGGTCCTTTCTAGTCTTTGTTGCTTTTTTTTTTTTTTTCCTTTTGTTGCTTTTCTCTCCTCAGAGAATCTCCCAAACATTTCTTGCTGAGCTGGTTTAGTGGTCATTAACTCCTTCAGCTTTTGTTTCTCTGGGGAACATTTTTTTTTTAATCTCACCTCTTATTTTGAATGACAGCCTTGCTGGATAAAGAGTTCTTGGTTGCATATTTTTGGATTCAGCACATTGAATATACCCTTCTGCTCTTTTCTTGGCTGCCAAGTTTCTGTGGATAGGTCTGCTTTAACCTGAACTGTCTTCCCTTGTAGGTTAAGGCCTTTCTTCCCCCTTGGTGCTTTCATGATTCTTTCCTTGTCTGAGAATTTTGTGAACTTGACTATGATAATCCTGATGGCCAGTTTTTGTTGAATCTAATGGGAGTTCTCTGTGATTCCTGGATTTTGATGTCTGTGTCTTTTCCAAGATCAGGAAAATTTTCCACTATGATTTGCTCACATCAGCCTTCTACCCCTTTTCCTCTCTCTTCATCTTCTGAGACCCCTATGATTTGGATGTTATTCCTTTTTAATGAGTCATTGAGTTATCTAATATTATATCCTACTCTTTTGCCTCAGTTTCCTTCTTTTTTTCTGCTTCCTTATTCTCCATAAATTTGTCTCTCTGTAACTGATTCGCTGCTCTGCTTCATCCAACCTCACCACCATGGCTTCCATTCGAGATTCCATCTCTGGTATAGCATTTTTTATTTCATCCTGGATAGCTTGTACTTCTTTTGTCTTCACAGAAAGAGATTCTATGCTTTTTCAACCTCAGCTAGTGCTCTTATTATCATGATTCTAAATTCTGTTCAGACTTCCTGTTGTATCTGTGCTGATTACGTCCCTCGCTGTCATTTTTTTCCTGTTTATTTTGTGGTGAATTCCTTAGTTTCATCATTGTGGAGTAAGAAAAGGGATTAATAAAGTAAATAAAAGTAAAAATTAGAAAAATTAAAACAACATAAAAAATAAAATAAAGGATGCTAACTCCTAGGTTTGTTTTGGTCAGGTTGTTGTAAGAAGCTTGATAGAATAGAGATAGAAGGGGAAGAAAAGAAAAGAAAAAAAATGGAAAAAAAAGAAAAACGTTTGGAACTAAAAATATGAATACGATAAAAGAATAAAATGAAATGACGAAAGTCAAATAGAATTTTAAAAAATTACAAAAATGTAAAAAAATAAGGAAAATTTAAAGAAAATATTTTTTATAAAAACGGAAAAAAATCAATTTTTTTCCTTTTCTGTATTCAGGAGTAATAAAAGAAAAGGAAAAGAAAAATACTGAATAGATGGACCAGCACACAGAATGAAATATGATTGAAAATGCATCCAGTTTCCACTAAAGTCAAACTATGAATTACTTTATAGTCTGTAAACTACGTAGGCAGAGAGACTGGTGATGTTCCTCTAGATTGTGGTTGGCCTGGTTGGGCGGTGCTTGGTGTAGTGACTTTGTTCTGCACTAGATGACGCTGCTTAGTTTAATGCGGTTGATCGCTGTGGTGCATGAAAGTGCTTACGTGCATATGCGGGAGGGGTGAAAATGAAGTCACCCAGTCCCCCAGTCTCTAGCATCCGAAGTCTATCTTCTCATTGATTGGCAATCAAGCACCCTTCCTTTGTCTCTGGCTTCTGTCCACTCCCCATTTCTCCACTGTCTGTGACCAAGCTGTCAGCTTGCCAGAGGACACCTCCCTCCCAAATTTTATCTCAGATAGGGCAATGTTTATAAACTCCTCATTTCTGAGGGCCAAGCAGCTTTGACCCTCTCAGACCCTCTGGGGGAGGGTCCACCAAGCAATGTCTTGGTGCCTGCCCACCCCTGCTACGTTTGTGTGACCGTGCTGCTGCAGATGCCCAGAGATTGTGGCCAGGTGCCCCAGAAAATGTTGGTGTGATTGTGTAGTAGCAGCATTTCAGGGATTATGGTAAATCACAGCACCCATCTGGCACCAGGCTTCACCCTTACCATCGTTGTTCCAACAGCAGCAATGTGGCTGTTCTCCAGGGTCTGCTGGGACCTTTGCCTGTGGTGAGGCTGCACGGCTTCTACCAAATATCCTCCCAGCAGAGAAATTGCCTCTCCCCGTGTGGCCTGAGGACCCCTCAGACCTTGCTGTTTGTTTCTGGGGATATGCCCTCCCCACCAGAGCTCTCCCAGGTATTGAGCTGTGGAGTTTCAGACTCTATGCTCCCCTGTTTATAGCCTCTTCATGAAATTGAAACCCTCTCCTTTCTCTCTTCTCCCTGTTTTTGTTCAGTCCACTCCTTCTCTTTCTCTCCAGCTGCTTTTTTTGTTGGGTAGTGCTTCTCCTATACTCTCCCCCACCTCCATCCTCTCTCCACCAGCAAAAACAGCTCCCTGCCCTCCATAGCTTCTCTCTTCCCCAGTTCACCTCTCCACGCTGTGTACCTGCCAAATTCTGTGGTTCAAGTTGTGCAGATTGTTGTGTTATTCCTCAGATCAGGTTTCTAGATATGCAAGATGGTTTGGTGTTGATTAAGTTGCATTTCAGTGAGGAGAGAGACAAAAAACCTTCCATGTTCCTCCGCCATCTTGGCCTCTCCCCAACATTGCCTTAGAATGTTTCGACTGATACAGGAGGCTTTGAGCTCCTCTCTCTCTTATTTACATCCCACTCCTACACCCGTTGTGTTACCTGCTCTGCTCACAACTTTGTCTTTTATATTGCCTGATGGTTTTGGGTGAGCTCTTGACTCAAGGTCTTTGCACATGCGATTTCTCTGCCTTAACTGGTTTTCTCAAAGTTATCCACATGGTTCATGCATCCCTGAGTTTTCCAGCTCAGAAGCCCCTGATCAGTCATGACACAAAGGCAGGTTTTCCTTCCACTTAGGACTACTGTGTCCCGAACTTTTTTCCTTATTAGTTGTAACCACCACCTGAAACACCATTTATGCCTTTATTAATATTCTGTTCCTCCCTCTGACACACACACATCTTAGACTGTCTTGTTAAGGTGAAACACACATTCCTACTGCATTTGTGCAATGCTGTTAAAAATACTTGTCACAAGATAATGTGTTAAATTTTCTCGGGTGGAAAAAAAAAAGGTCCCAGGAAATTTATGGAGGAGAACATTGCTTTGGATAATTGTTTCGATTCAGAACAAGAATTGTGAACAATTTAAGACTCATGGAAAACATGGACATTTGAGAGTCCCTGAAATTTTCTGGTGTGTATTCTAGATTGGTAGGGAGTGTGTAAGAATTAATGAATGAAGCATTTTGAAAAGACAGCATTTCTTGTAATTCTGTGATCATGCTGCTTCCTTTCCACTGTTCTTGTCTCTGTTCCAGCCATTTTCATCAATTACATGGAAGGAAGAAATCAAACTCATGTTACAGAATTTATCCTCTTGGGACTCTCAGACCAGGGGGAGCTGCAGTCACTGCTCTTTTGGCTGTTCCTGTTCTTGTACTTGGTCACCTTCACTGGGAACCTGCTCATGATCCTGGCCATTATCACAGACTCCCGCCTCCACACGCCCATGTACTTCTTCCTCTCCAACCTGTCCTTTTCAGACATCTGTTTCACCTCCACCACCATCCCAAAGATGCTGCTGAACATCCAGACGCAGAGCAGAGCGATCTCCTACAAAGGTTGCCTCAGCCAGATGTACTTTTTCATGCTTTTTGCAGGAATCGACAACCTCCTCTTGACAGTGATGGCCTATGACCGGTTTGTGGCCATCTGTCACCCACTGCACTACATGGTCATCATGAACCCCAAGTTCTGTGACATCCTGCTTCTGGGATCCTGGTTATTGAGTGTTCTTGTTTCTCTGTTACATGACTTATTGATTTTGCGACTCTCTTTTTGCACAGATCTGGAAATCTTTCACTTTTTCTGTGAACTTAAGCAGGTGATCCAACTTGCTTGCTCTGATACCTTCCTCAATGACCTGGTAATGTATTTGTCAAGTGGACTTCTGGGTGTTGTTCCACTCACTGGCATCCTCTCCTCTTACTCTAGAATTGTAGCCTCCATTTTGAGAATTTCATCAGTGAGGGGCAAGTATAAAGCATTTTCCACGTGTGGGTCTCATCTCTCAGTTGTGTCCTTGTTCTATGGTACAAGTCTTGGTGTGTATTTTAATTCTGCTGCTTCACAAAACTCCAGCACAGGTGCCATAGCCTCAGTCATGTACACGGTGGTGATGCCCATGCTGAACCCCTTCATCTATGGTCTCAGGAACAGAGACATCAAGCAAGCCCTGAGGAAGCTCTTTAGCCGAGAAACATTGTCTGCATGTAGGATTCTTTGTTTCAGGATAAAGACTTGAGTAACAGGGCTTGAAACCCTAGAAGAGCTTGATCATGATATTTGTATCAGTTCATAGGCTGGAAATGTGCAGTTTATATTCTTACGTTATTAGTTAGCTGAAGTTTTTCATACATCACAAGCAACTATTTTTTTGTAGCTCTTTAAAGCTTATTTATTTTGAAAGGGAGAGCATGAGTAGGGAGAGGCAGAGGGAGATTGGTGGAATATCCCAAGACATGTCCATGCTGTCAGCGCAGAGCCTGAAATGGGACTCAATGTCACAAATTGTACGATCTTGACCTGAACCATCACCGAGAGTTGGACTCTTATCTGACTGAGCCACCCAGGAACCCCACTTCTGCATTTCTTTAAAATTGTTTAGGACTCTCATTAAATTCCATTGCATGGAGTTTTAGGGAAAAAATGCTGATGTATTCATTTTTTGAGAGAGAGAGAGAGACGGAGAGAGAGAGACGGAGAGAGAGAGAGAGACGGAGAGAGGGAAGGAGGGAGGGAGGGAGGGATGGAGGGAGGGAGAGGGCTAGTGCAAGAGCAAAAGAGAGAGAGAAAGAGAGAGAGAGAGAGAGAGAGAGAGAGAGAGAGAGAGAGAGAGAGAGAGAGAGAGAGAATGAATCAGAAGTAGGCTCCGGGCTCTGAGCTTTCAGCACAGACCGTGATGCAGGCCTTGAAACCATGAATTGTGAGGTCATGACCTGAGCCAAAGTCAGATGCTCAACCAATTGAGCTACCCAGATGCTTCCATTGCATGGGTATTTAGAACATATACATAATATAGCAAATTGAGTACTTATAATGTGATAGGAGGAGACGGTGGAGTAAATGTGAAATGGGTTTTCTCTGGGTTGAAGACAGGTATCTTTTAACATATCTCCTTCTGGAGGAAAATCATTGAACCTATCACAGGTTATATACAAGTTTCAAGGGTTTTATGTCAATTCTCCTTGGAAGGAGATCACATCCTGAAGAGCCAAAGCATCTGGAACCTTGTGTGATTAGTTTACAATAATCTACCTTCATTAGGCAGTCTCTAATTTTCCCTCACACATTCCTAAACATAAATTAAGTGGGAAGGTAATAGAAATTGCAACCTCTGATTTGTCAGGCCTTGATGATGTCATTCATGGTGATTTTCCCAGAGATGCGTTATTACTTTTCTTTTAATGTTTTGGTAGGCAGCAACACTATCTTGTGATATCCCTCAACACCTCCTACCATATAGGCTCTTCACAAAGGTCAAACACAGTATGGCTTCTCTGCCTATTGCCACCTCCATCTTTTCTAATGCTGCATCCCAGAAATTAGCAGTGAGAGCAGGATACAATTATGACCTAACCTGTACTTTGTGAGACTGAGTAAGATGAATGTCTCTTGTTCACCTTCCCCAGAGTTCCCTACATGGATCGTAAGGCATAATTGTAATTTTCTATTACCTGATTCACAGTTTTCCAGCTAAAGGTCCACAGGTCCTTTCAAACACTAGCATGCAGATAGATGTTCACAGAACTATCTCTCAAAAGCAAAGACAAAAAGAAACAAGGAAAGCAAGAAGAAAGGAAGAAACTAAAAAACAAAGGGATAAAGAATATTTGCCACTTTCCCTGGTATAATTCCTCTCATCTTGTCCAGTATCAAGTTATCAATTTTAGTTCAGACCACAGTCCTCATGAACCATTATAGGCTAACCAGTGCCATCACCTCAGAGCCTTTGGGTTGTGTTGGAGGAAAATGTAATGTCATTGTCATTTTACAGATTTCTGTCCGGTGTAAATGGTTCCATCAGTTGAAGATCTGGGTCAGTGAACAGTCTCAGGACCGATAGTCAGGTTTATGACCCTTCATTGTGGTGACTCAGGTCAATCTTTTCTTCATGATTGTTAGAGTTGGTTGTTTTCTTGTTTTTGTTTTTGTTTTGCTTATTTTGTTAGTTACACAAATCAGTTCTGCCATTAGTAAGCTTCCCATCAGTTTTGTTTCTTGGAGACAGCATGATGAATTTGCCATTTGCAAACATCCATGTGGCTCAACCAATGTTGATGAGAATGATTAATCTTATGCACTATGAATAGCATCCCTTGAATGGGTTTGGACTGCTGTCACAGCCTCTGGCAGTTCAGGAGGGCCTGAAATCAGGACAAAGGCATTTCAGTTTCAGAATGTCCATTGTAAGTTTGTCATATGGGAGAGAAGCTCTGTAGAACCTGTCAAAGAAGATATTATTTCCCTACCCAAGCTATTTCTCAATGATCTTATGAATTTTATGTTGCCTGAAGTTTTAGTTGGGGAATACTTTAGGGTTGAGGTATTGAATCACACATGATAAACCCATCACAATGCCCTTGTCTCCTTGCACTTTGGATTACTTCTTCTACATCATATTAAGCTATTTATGGCACTGAAAAAAAGTTTTAAGTTCATTTATTTGCTCTGAGAGAGAGTGAGCATGCTGACAAGGGACAGAAAGAGGGAGAGAGAGAAAACCCCAAGCAGGCTCCACACTGCCAGGGCAGAGCCCCATGTGAGGCTCAAACTCACAAACCATTACATCATCACCTCAGCCAAAAATCTAGAGCCTAACGCCTAACTGACGGAGCCACCCGGGCACCACCGAAGTTCTTTTAGAGTATGTGACTCTTCTGTCATACTTTTTGGTCAGAGTAAAAAATATATAAAATTTATCATTTTCAACATCTTGAAATACACTTAAGTGCCATTAAGTACTTTCTTAGTGTTGAGCCGCCACCACCTCTACCCATCTCCAGAACTTTCTCATCTCTCAACCTGAACGTTTTTCTCCTTGAAATCCTAAGTGTGTATTGCCCCTCTGTATAGCCCCTGTCTCCCACCAGCCTACCTTCTCCGTCTCCAACTGTTTACTCTAGGTGCCTCGGGTAGATGTTAGGGTATGATACGGGTCCTTTTGTGTCTGGCTTCTGACACTTAGCCTTGTGTTTGAGAGTCTCACCCATGTTGTAGACTGTGCCAGAATTCCCTTCACTGTAAAGGCTGAATGCCGTTCCATGTCTGTGTTCACCACACTTTGTTCATCTGTGAGATTGTTGATGGACATTCAGGTTGTCTCCACACTTTTATTCCTGTGAATAAATCTGTTATCAAAATTGGTGTAGAAATATCTGTTCTGGGTAGAAATATCAATGCTTTACATTCTCTTGGGGCATGTAAGTAGGTATACAACCAGACGTCAAACTGCAACATCAAACGATAATTCTGGGTTTCCATTTTTGAGTCACTGGCACACTGTTTGCTTCAGCAGCTGTGTCCCTTTTTACTCTCATCAGCAAAGCACCACAGGGTTCCAATTTGTCCACATCCTCGCCAACACTCATCTTCTGTTTTAGTCTTCAAATAGCCGTCCTAGTGTGTGTGGCGTGGTATCACGCTATGGTTTTTATTTGCATTTCTGTAGTGATTAGTCATGTTGTGCATCTTTCATGTGCTAAATACCCATTGCTCTATATTCTTGAGTCCATTGTCTTTTCCTTTTGTGGTTTTCAAAATTACTTATATTTATGTTTTCATTTTTTATACATGTATTTTTTATTTTTTAAGTTTATTTGTTTATTGAGAGAGAGAGAGAGAGAGAGAGAGAGAGAGAGAGAGAGAGAGAGAGGGAGAAATCGCACGAGCATGAGGAGGAGAGCAGCAGAGAGAGAGGGAGAGAGAGAATCCCAAGCAGGCTCCATGCTGTCAGTGCAGAGCCAGACGTGGGGCTCGAACTCACAAACTGTGAAATCGTAGCCTGAGCTGAAACCAAGAGCCAGACACTTAACCAACTGAAGCAACCAGGCTCCCATTAGTTTTACTTTTTAAAATTTATTTAAAAGTTTCAATTCGTGTATAGTTAACATACAGTGTAATATCAGTTTCAGGTGTATAATATGGTGCTTCAACACCTCCATAAAACACCCAGTGCTCATCACAACAAGGGCCCTCCTTAATCCCCATCACCCATTTCTCCCATCTTCTTCCTTCCCCTCTGGCAACCATAAGCTTTTTCTCTCTTTTTTTTCTTGTGCTCATTTGTTTTGTTTCTTAAATTCCACATATGAGTGAGATCATGTGGTATTTGTCTTTCTCTAACTGACTTATTTTGCTCAACCTTATGCTCACTAGCTCCATCCAAGTCTTTTCAAATGGGAGGATTTCATTCAGTTTTATGGGTGAGTAATATTCCATTGTATGTCTATACCAGATCCTAATCCATCCATCTACCCATGGACACTTAGGCTGTTTCCATTATTTGGCTACTGTAAGTGATAGTGCTAAAAACATAAAGGTGCATTTATCCCTTTGAATGAGTGTTTTTGTATTTTGGGGGTAATGACCCAGCAGTGCTATTACTGGATTGTAAGGTACCTCTGTTTTTTTTCCTTCCATGATTTTATTTAAATTCAAGATAGCTACCATAGAGTGTACAATTGGTTTCAGGAGTCGAATTCAGGGATTCGTTGCCTGCATAGAATACACGGTGCTCATCACAACAAGTGCCTCCCTTAATGCCCATCACCCATCTAGTCCCTCCCCCATCCACCTCTTTTCCAGCAACTCTCACTTTGTTCTCTGTGGTTACCAGTCTCTTATGGTTTGCCTCCTCCCTGTTTTTATCTTAGGGTATCTTTTTCCCTTACTCTAAACTTGTCTGTTCTGTTTCTTAAATTCCACATATGAGTGTAATCATATGACACTTGTCTTTCTCTGCTGACTCAGTTACCATAATACTCTAGTTCCATCCACGTCATTTCAAATGGCAAGATTTTATTCTTTTTGATGCTAAAGCAACAAGGGTCATTCTATTTTTATCTTTTGGAGAAGTTTCATACTGTTTCCTACAGTGGCTCTGCCAGTTTGTATTCCCCCCAGCAGTGCAAGAGGGTTCCCCTTTCTCCACATCCTCACCAACAGTTTTTATTTAATACATATTTTCCAAAGTTTTATTATGGAAGTGTGGATTCATTGTATTGTACACCTGAAACTAATAGGACACTGTGTGTTAACTAACTGGAATTTAAAAAAAGTTTTGCCTTTTTTTCCTTAACTTTAGAGAGAGTATGAGCAAGTGGGAGTGAGGGGTGAGGGAGAGAGAGAATCCCAAGAAGCTTCCACGGTAGGTGCAGAGCCTGACTTGGGGCTCAGTGCAGCAACTCTGGGATCATGAACCAAACTGATGTCAAGAGTCAGATGCTCAATCAATTGGGACACACAGATGCGTCAGTACTTCCTTTCTAAAACTGAGTTGTTTTTTTAAAAAGAATTCTTGAAATTCTGTACATACTTTGATATTAATCTATTATCAGGTGTGTGATTCACCAGTAGTTTCTCCATTTTGTGGGTTACCTTTTCATTTGGAAATAGTGCCCTTCAGTGCACAAATACTTTTGATTTTGGTGACATAATTTTTTCTCTAGTTGCCTGGGTCTTTGGTGTTATATCCAAGGAATCTTTGTCAAATCCAGAGTCATAACGAGGTACCTTTATGTTTTCTTCTATGTGTTTATTTACAGCTTTATTTCTTACGTTTAGATCTGTGATCCATTTGGAGTCATGTTTGTAGATGGTAGACTGAAGGGTCATTTGCATCTTTTTGAATGTGTATGTCCAGGTTTACATCACAATTCTTGGAAAGAGTGTCTATTTACCATTGAAGTGTCCTGGCAGTCTTGTCAAGAATCATTCACTTATAGCTACGAAGATTTATTTCTGGGCTTTCTCCTATTCCATTGAATTATATCTTTGTTTTTATTGTTGTTGTGAAAGCTGGTCATTTAAAAATTAAATTGTGGTAACTCTGAATATTTTATTCTCTCCTCCCAACCATGATTTTTATTGAAGTATACTTTACAGAGTTGTATTTCAGTACAGTTGTGTTTCAGTGTAAAATGTAATGCATCAACAATTCTATGCACTATTAAGTGCTCATGGGGATAAGTGTACCCTTAATTCCCTTTATCTATCTCACCCAACCATAGCCACCTTTTCTCTGGCAACCACCAGTTTTTTCTCCGTGTTAAAAGTCTGGTTTTTTGTTTCTTCTTTTTTCCATGTTTGTTCATTTGTTTTGTTTCTTAAATTCCACGTAGGAGTGCAATCAAACGGTGTTTGTCTTTCTCTAACGGACTCATTTCCCTGAGCACTATACCCTCTAGGTCCCTCCAAGTTGCAAACTTACATAATTTTTATTATTATTATTTTTTGCTCTTTAAAGGGGTCCATTGATTCCCTATTTTTTCCATCTACAGTTTTCTTAGACTATTGTAGTAGCAACAGTCCGTGTCTACCATTGTCTCAGGATGAGTTTTCCACAGGGAGAACTTGATCCTGGACATCCCGTCGTGAGATCTGCACTGACATTCAGATATTTTCCTAAATTCGTGTCAAGCTGACAGCCAAGATATCTGCGTCTCTGCTCTCTGAATGCTAACTGCTCAGGGTCATGTTTGAAATGTCATACTTGTCCCCTGATGACTGGTCATCAAGTATGAAGTATTTCCCGCACTGGCTGCCCAGATACTTCCTGTTGGAGTGCTCTTACCCCTTCACCCACACCCAGACTCGGGACAATTAGTAGGTTGTTTGTGCAGTCTTCACTCATCTCCCTTGGAAGAGGTGACCTGTGTTTGTATTCTCTTCATCAGGTGTCAGTGTCTCTTCAGGTTAGCACATTCATTTATTTTTATGTCCTTGCTGTGTGGAGACTGTGAGCTCCTCAAGAGAAGGGACCATTTCTTACACCTTTCTTCCTTCCTGGGATGTAGTTTAGTGCCTACTGTAAAACAACTGCTAATGAAGTGTTAGTAAGATGCTTGAAGAAGCAAATGGTTGAGTGATGTTAAACAGACATTGCCTACGTTGAAGGAGAAAGGAGAAGCAGGGGAAAAGAAGAAAAGCTGTGGAGGCTGGGAGTTCCATGATTGTGAGCCAACAGAATGAGTACAGATGGGAGAAAGAAAAGATTTAGGGGACACAATTTTCCAAAACAAGAATTGTATACTTATGATGGGGTGCTCTGACTTATTAGTGAGAAGCTCCAAAGACAGGGGACCTCCTTCTGGGATAAGAGAGTTTAATGGGATAAGAGACAATCAGAGAATGCCAAGGCTGTGTCCCAACACTGGGACAAGTTTGCATTCTATCTTTCTCTCCTAGCTCCAAAGACCCAAGCCTCTTACAGGGACAATAGACACAATATTATTTCACTAATGAGACTCATGGGAGTTTATTCCCTACAATTACAAAAATTGAAAATGCCTTTGCTGCACCCATGAAGGTAACTCCTGTAATCTCAGGTGATATGAGGATAGAGCTGTGTTTTCTAGAGACTTCCTGAGTGGGGCCATGTCTCTTCCCTTCCTGGGGACATAACTCCAACCACAGCAATCATCCATGGGAGAGACTCGGTCATTGATTTCACATTGCTCAGTGCTAACATCTGGGTGAGCCACAGAATCTTCAGAAGTGCTGGAGAAATGTGTTATGAATGGAGGGACCTCTTGTAGCTGATGTTATTTTGGGGGCATCGACAGGGACAATAAGTTAAGGAGAGTTTAGTGATGTCAAGCCCTGCCCATAAGGCTTTGATTCTGGAGGGAAACTCCAGATATACTAAACCATCTGTCCTCCAGAGTTAGTGCTTCATCAGTGGGCCTTCATGTTTCAACAGTCTCTCCTCTGTTTTCATTGCTGGTCCTTCCATTGTTGGGAGTGACCGTTTACTGTTATTGAACCATTTATTAATGGTCATTCAACAAGCATTTTTTTTCCCAGCAATTAATTTGTGGTAGACACTACTCTTTATTCTATGAATAGCTAAATGACTAAGACAGTGTTTCTTCTGTCAGGGTCCTCATTGTGTAAACAGAGTGAGAGATGTAAAAATTAATAAATGTGATAATGAGAGGTTGCATTGAAAGCTGGGGAAGTAGATCCCCTAAAGTTCCCTCTTTATTTTATTTGTAATTGTTTTCAAAAAAGAAGAATCTTTCATAGGAGTCAGTGAAGGCTTTGCAGAGAAGCCTATAGGTGCTGAGCCTTGAAGGGGGTGTTGGAGTCTTTCCGTGGGGAGGAGGGGTGTGAGCAGTCCAGAAACAGCAGGGGAAGAATTTTAGAGATTACAGTAGAGTGGGAGTTGTGCTGATGGGAATTAGAAACACTTCTTACCGTCTGATCAGCAATCATAAGCATAGTCTATAAAATGAATCCAAATGGACCTGGCTGGGTAGGCAGTAGTCAGATTAACAAACAACGTTATGTTTTGGCTAGAAGGTTGAAATTGAAATCTGAAATTGTGAAGTGTAAGTGCAGATTTTATGTCAGGGGACAGCTATGACAGGTCTTCTCTATGGAAAAACGACCCAGGTTATTGTGAGGAAGAAACTATTGCTGCATTCAGAGTGGGAGAGTGTTATTGAGGGATAGAAACAGCACCAGGCACAGAATGGGTCTCGGAGGGGTGGAAATCGTGAATCCAGAAATTCAGATGAATTTTTTCATTCATTCTTAAATGTTTACTAGAAACAATGCAGATACCGTATAGTCATCATTTCATTGAAACATTTCAAAAACTGTACGTGGTATGATTATTTAATGTTACTGATGGGAAGTGTTACTGACAGCAGCGACACTGGTCATACAGGGCACATACCAGACTCTTTGGGACAATCTCAGAACACGGTGTTTCCAAAGATTTTGCATTTCGTTAATAATCTTAGTTTTTAATCAAATTTAGTATTTGAGTAGTTTTATATTTACAGAACAAACCTGCTATGATCTTTAGAGGGTTCTCCCAAGCTCCCTTCCCAGTTTCTGCACTTATGAACACATCCTCTCTCTTACACCTGTTACTTTTAATTCTCATATCTGCTGAGCTTCCACACGCAGTGACTTTTTCCTCAGGCTTCCTTTATTCTTGAAGCAATTGATAGCTTTAGGAGTAGTGGTCAGGCACTGCGTTAAAAAAATCTTCTTTTGGACTGGCCTTATTGTTCTTTCTTTTCATGAGTAGAATGGGACATGGATGTTGGACAAGAAGACTAGAGAGGGAAAGATCATTCCCTGACAGCAAGGGTTCAGACTATCAACAAGACTAACTCTCATTGGTGTTGACATTGATATCCTGGCAGACACGGTGTTTGTCAGATTTCTCTTTCCCTTTTCTTTCCATCCTGTCCTCCTGTAGGGACTTTCTATGGGCAACCCCATCTCTAAGTAGCAGTGGTTATCTTCCACCTCCTTAAGAGTAGAATATTTCTGTAAACCATTGGTTCTCTACTGCCCTCGAGATTGTGTCTTCAGTTTTTTACATTATATAGACTGTGTTATACCCCAATACTACTTTATTTTGTTGCTCAGATTGTCGCAGCTGTGGCAATGGAGAGCTCCTTCAGTTACTGATATGTCCCTTTGGCATGTCTTCATCATTCTTGGCTTTTTTTGGGTGGCATTTCATTACCGTCTTACAGGAAAAGATGCTTCAGATTCAGCTTATTGTATGTTCCTCTGGAGTTCTACAGTCAGTCATTTCTGCAAGGAGCCCTGTTTTATTTTATTGGAATATGGGATTAGATTCAAGATCTTGGTACCTGCTGTACTTACTTGTTGCTACCAGGGTCTCCATATTCCCTCAACTGACCTGGCAAGGAAACATATGAGTGTTTACTACTCAGTGTATATGCAGACATCCATACATGTGTCCATATGTAACCCTCTGTATTTTTATATAAAAATACAAAAGCTAAGGTAAGTTCATATTGATGGCTCCAAACTAATTTATTACCAAAGGACCATAAGAGCTACTCCACCTTGCTTCCATGTCAAGTCCCAAACCAAATGTGATCACCTCGTTCCCACCATTTACTATCCATTTCCTTATATGTTCAATTTCAGTGCAGGAGTATCAGCATTGTTAACAGTATCCTCTGGGACACATTTTATCAAGAATGGTGCAGTGTTTCTGTGCAGTTTCTTTCATGTCCAGTTTTACAGACTCTTCTCTTTTCCCAGATCTTGTTTTTCTACACTTTTTTTGCCCACCTGCTTCACTGAGAGTGTGTCATACAATTATAATATAGATTGTTTTGTCACATGTACATTCCATTGTAGGATTCCATCTGTCACCTAAGTTTTATGTTTGCATTGATTTATATTCTGCAACTTTACTGAATTTGTTTATTACTCTAACAGTTTTTCTTGCTTTTTTAATGCTTCTTTATTTTATTATTATTTTTAAAAATTTATTTAATGCTTATTTATTTTTGAGAGAGAGAGAAAGACAGAGTGTGAGCGGGGGAGGAGCAGTGAGAGAGGGAGACACAGAATCAGGAGCAGGCTCCAGCCTCTGAGCTGTCAGCACAGAGCCCGACACATGGCTCAAATCCATGAACCTTGAGTTCGTGACCTGAGCTGAAGTCGGACACTCAACCAACTGAGCCACCCAGGAGCCCCAATGCTATCTTTTTAAACAAAAAATAAGATCACCTTTTTGTGAAGAGAAACAATATTACTTCTTCCATTCTGATTTTGATGCTTTTTGTTTCCTTATTTTTCTTTCCTTTTTTTGGCTAGTTGCTCTGTCTGCAACTTGCAATATACCACGTTGCATAAAAGGTATGAAAAAAAACATGCTTGTCTTGCCTTATCTTAGAGGTCACTCTCAATGTTTCACTTTTCAGAATGGTTTTAGAGGTGGGTTTACATATATGACCTATTTTGTGTTGTGGAAGTTTCCTTCTCTTCTTAGTTACTTGAATGCTATCAGTAAGGAATGCTCCATTTTGTCACATTTTATTTACCATCTGTGGACATACTTATGTTACCCTTTATTCTGTTAATGTGGTGTATTACACTGAGGGAGTTTTATCGCCTTCCTGGAATAAATGCCATTTGGTCATGATGCATAATCCTTTTCTACACCATGATCAAAAGGCTGCTATGCTTGAACCGGTTCACATGAATATACCTTGGGATTATTGCTCTCTACTTTTGTTTTCTTGCAATGTCTTTTCATGGCTTTGGTATCAGTGCAATCCTGGCCCAATGGAATAAAGCAAGAAGTGTTTCCCCTTTGAATTTATTTGGAAGACGTTGAGAAAGATTGATGTTAATTCTTCTAATTCTGTGTGGTTCTTGTGGTGCTTAGCCATGACTGCTCCATTGGAAAGCCTACACAAAATGCAATTTTCCTAGAAGAAAGACGCTCTTTGGCTTATGGTGTAGCCTGTCCCCTGCTTTCTAAAAAGTGGTGCTTCAGCTACAAGAGTATACAGTACCACAATAATGGAGAACTCTCTCTCTCCCTACCCTTACTTTTGTGTGTGTGTGTTTGTTTGTATGTGTATGTGTGTATAGCTCAGTGAAGTACACACCCATAAAGCATTTACAGCAACCCGAAGCTGTCTTATGCAATAGAAAATGCAGAAATTAGAGCAGCTAGAGACGTAGAGTAAAGGTAGAGAGAAACACCGAGAATTATGGAGGAATGAATTATGTTCCAGTAGTATACATTACATAAAATGTATCCTGTTTTAGACAGACATCATATATAACATATAAATATAAACATGACACTGAACGGTAGTGTCCACTGCCTTATAACGTTTCTAAAGATGCAGGAGGCTTTGAGCTCTTCTCTCTTGTTTGCATCCAACACGTACTCCCATTGTGTTACCTGTTCTGCTCACAACTTTTTCTTTGATGTTGCCTGATGGTTTCGGGTGAGCTCTTGACTGAAGGCCTTTGTGCATGTGATGTATCTGCCTTAACTGGTTTTCTCAAAGTTATCTGCAAGGTTCATATATCCCTTAACTTTCCAGGTCAGAAGCCCCTAATCAGACTTGATACAATGGCAGGTTTCCCTTCAACTTAGGACTCTTTTGTCCTGAATTATTTGACTTATTAGTTGTAACCACCACTTGAAATATCATTTATTCATTTTTAAATAATCTATTTTCCTCCCTCTGACTCACACACACACACACACACACACACACACACAAGACTTGGTTTTGTTCAGGTCAAACACACATCACTACTTTCTGCAATGCTTTTGATAATACTTGTCACAAGATAATGTGCTATTTTGTTGGTGAAAAAAAGGTCTCAGGAAGTTTATGGAGGAGAACGTTGTTTTGAATAATTGTTTTGATTCAGAACAAGAATTGTGAACAGTTTCAGCCTCACAGAAAACAGGGAGCATTTGAGAGTCCCTGAAATTTTCTGGTACATATTCGAGATTGGTAGGGAATGTGTAAGAATTAGTGAGTGCATCATGTTGAAAAGACAGCATTTCTTTTCATTCTTTGATCACTGCTGATGTCTTTACAAGGATCTTGTCTGTTCCAGCTGTTTTCATCAGTTACATGGAAGGAAGAAATCAAACTCACGTTACAGAATTTATTCTCCTGGGACTCTCAGACCAGGGGGAACAGCAGTCTCTGCTCTTTTGGCTGTTCCTGTCCATGTACCTGGTCACCCTCACTGGGAACCTGCTCATGATCCTGGCCATTATCACGGACCCCCGCCTCCACACGCCCATGTACTTCTTCCTCTCCAACCTGTCCTTTTCAGACATCTGTTTCACCTCCACCACCGTCCCAAAGATGCTGCTGAACATCCAGACACAGAGCAAAGTGATCACCTATGAAGGCTGTCTCAGCCAGATGTACTTTTTCGTGCTTTTTGGAGTATTAGATAACATACTCTTGACAGTAATGGCCTATGACCGGTTTGTGGCCATCTGTCAGCCACTGCACTACATGGTCATCATGAACCCCAAGTTCTGTGGCATCCTGCTCCTGGTATGCTGGTTATTGAGTATTTTTAACTCTCTATTACATGACTTACTGATTTTGCGACTCTCTTTTTGCACAGATCTGGAAATCTATCACTTTTTCTGTGAACTTAAGCAGGTGATCCAACTTGCTTGCTCTGATACCTTCCTCAATGACCTAGGAACATATCTGGCAGGTGGATTTCTGGGTGGTTTTCCACTCACTGTCATCCTCTCCTCCTACTCTAGAATTGTCACTTCCATTTTGAGAATTTCATCAGTGAGGGGCAAGTATAAGGCATTTTCCACGTGTGGGTCTCATCTCTCAATGGTCTCTTTGTTCTATGGTACAAGCCTTGGGGTGTATCTGAGTTCTGCTGCTGCACAAAACTCCAGGGAAAGTACCATAGCCTCAGTCATGTACACAGTGGTGACGCCCATGTTGAACCCCTTCATCTATGGTCTGAGGAACAGAGACATCAAGCAAGGTCTGAGAAAGCTCTTTAGCTGAGAGACGTTCTCTGCATATAGGATTCTTTGTTTCAGGATGAAGACTTGAATAACAGGGCTTAGAACTCTAGAAGAGCTTGATGATGATATTCGTTTCAGTTCATAGGCTGACAACCTGCAGTTTATCTTTCCACAGTATTCGGTTGCTAGAAGTTTTTCATACATTATGAGCAACCATTCTGTAGATTTTTTAAGTTTATTTATTGATTTTGAGAGAGAGAGCAAGAGTGAGTGGGGAGGGAGAGAGAGAGATGGAGAGAATATCCCAAGCTGTGTACAGGCTTTCAACACAGAGCCTGAAATGGGGCTCAATGTCAGAGATTGGGTTCATGACCTGAACCCAAACGAAGAGTTGGATGCTTAGCTGACTGAGCCACCCAGGCACCCCTCCTCCAGAAATCTTTAAAACTGTTTAGGCCTCTCATTAAATTTCATCACATGGATTTTAAATTTTTTAATGATTAGTTATTCTTTGAGAGAGAGAGAGAGAGAGTGGGGGGTGGGGAGAATAGTGGCAGAGAGAGAGAAGAAGACACAGAATCCGAAGCAGGCTCCAGGCTCTGAGCTGTCAGTCCAGAACACAATGCAGGGCTTGAACCCATGAATTGCAAGACTATGACCTGAGCCAAAGTTGGATGTTCAACCAACTGAGCCATCCCAGTGTCCCAATCGTATGGATTTTTAAGAACATATATATAACATAGCATGTTATATCATGTGATAGGAGGATATAGTGGAGTAAATGTGAAATGCTTTTTTCTCTGGTTTGAAAGCAGTATCTTTATACTATATACTTATATATATACAGATATATTAGAGTATCTGCTTTTGGAGGAAAATCATTGAACATACCAGAATTTATAGATGAGTTTCCAGGGTTTTATGCCAATTCACCTTGGCAGGTGATCATATCTATAAGAGCAGAGCCACCGGGAACCCTGTGTGATTAGCTTACAATAATTCACATTCAGTATGCAATCTGTAGTTTCCCCTCACACAGTCCTAACCATAAATTAAGTGTGAAGGTAACAGAAATTGCAGCTCCTGCTGTTTCAGGCCTTGATGGTGTCAACCTTGGTGATTCTCCCAGGGATGCGTTATTACTTTTCTTTTAATATTTGGTAGGCGGCAGCACTGTCTCGTGATTTCCCTCAGCACCTCCTACCGTAATAGGCTCTTCACAGATCTCACGCACAATAAGGCTACTCTGCCTATTGCCACCTCCATCTTTTCTAATGCTGCATCCCAGAAATTAGCAGTGAGAGCAGGATACAGTTATGGGCGTAACCTGTGCTGTGTGAGACAGAGTGAGACGAATGTCTCCTTATCACCTGACGCCAGAGTCCCCCACTTGGATTGTAGGCGATAATGGTAATTCCCTATTACCTGATTCACAGTTTTCCAGCTAAAAGTTCATGGGTCTTTTCGAACACTAGTAGGCAGATAAACATTCATGGAATGATATCTCAAATGCACAGACAAAAAGAAACAGGGAAAGCAAGAAAAAAGTAAGAAAATAAAAACAAAGGAATAAAGAAGAGAGCTTACTTGTAGCATTTGCCAATTTCCATGGTATAATTACTCTCATCTTGCCCAATATCAAGCTACCAATTTTGGTTCAGACCACGGTCCCCATGAACCATTATAAGCTAGCCTGTGCTATCACCTCAGAGCCTTTGGGTTGTGTTTGGAGGAAAATGTAAAGCATTCGTTTCCATTTTACAGCTTTCCATCAGATGTAAATGGTTCCATCAATCGAGGATCTGGGTTAGTGAACACACTCAGGACTGATAGTAAGGTAAAGATTATGACGCTTCATTGTGGTGACTCAGGTCAATCTTTTCTTCGTGATCATTGTAGGTGGGTTTTTTTGTTTTGTTTTGTTTTGTTTTTTGCTTTTGCTTATTTGTTTTAGTTACACGAAGTAGATGGCTCCTTAGTAAGCTGCCCATCATTTTTGTTTCTTGGAGACATCATGATTAATTTGTCGTTTCCAAAAATCCCTGTGGCTCAACCTACGTTGATGAGAATGGTTAATTCTTACACACAATGCATATCAAACCTTGAAGGGGTTCGGACTGCGGACATGGCCTCGGGCAGTTCAGCAGGGGCTGAACGCAGAACAAAGGCATTTCAATTTCAGCATGTCCGTGGTAAGTGTATCATATGGGGCAGAAGCTCTTTAGAGTTTGTCAAGGAAGACATTAGAGCTCTGCCCAAGCTATTTCTCAATGCCCTTATGAATTTTATGTCATCTGAACCTTTAGTTTGGGTATACTTAGTAGTCGAGGTATTGAATCACACAAGATAAACCCATCACCATGCCCTTGTCTCCTTGTTCTTTGGATTTCTTCCTCTACATTTTATTAGGCTATTATGGCATTGAAATTCTTTTTTTTTTAAAGTTCATTTATTTACTTTGAGAGAGCAAGAGAGAGCAAGCTGGGGAGGAGCCGAGAGAGGGATAGAGAGAGAATCCCAAGCAGGCTCCACTCTACCAGTGCAGAGCCCAATGTGGGTGTTGAAGTCACAAATTGTCAGATCATGACCTGAGCCAAAATCTAGAGTCAGATGCCTAATTGACTGAGCCACCCAGGCACGCATGAAGTTCTTAGAAAATACGTCACTCTTTTTTCATCCTTGTTTTTCAGGGGAAAATATATATGAAATTTATTATTTAAACACTTTGAAATATACTTATGTGTCATTAAGTACTTTCTCACTATTTAGCAACCACCACCTCTGTTCGTCTCCAGAACGTCCTCATCGTCTCAAACTGGACTTCCGTCTCCTTGAAATACTAAATTTGAATTGCCCCCCTGCTCAACCCTGTGGCCCACCATCCTACCTTCTCTTCCTAAAACTGATTACCCTAGGGATCTCATATATGTGGAATTGTATATTATTGATCCTTTTGTGCTGGCATTTTTCAGTTAGCATAATGTTTGTGAGGTTCATCTGAGTTATAGCCTGTGTCAGAATTCCATTTATGTAAAAGGCTGAATGATGTTCTACTTTATGAGTTCACCACACTTTGTTCATCCGTGAGTTTGTTGATGGACATTTGGGCTGTCTCCATATTTTGGTTACTGTGAATAAAGGTGTTTTGAAAATTGGTGTACAAAAATCTGTTCTGGTCACTGCTTTAAATTCTACTTGGACAGGGGTGCCTGGGTGTCTCAGTCAGCTGAGCATCCAACTTCAGCTCAGGTCATGATCTCACGGTTTGTGGGTTTGAGCCCCGGGTTGGGTTCTGTGCTGACAGCTCAGAGCCTGGAGCTTGCTTCAGATCCTGGGTCTTGCTCTCTCTCCCCCGCTCACATCTGTCTCTCTGTCTCTCTATAAAAAAATAATAAACCCTGAAAATTAAAAATAAATAAAAATAAATTCTTTTGGGACATATAAGTAGGTACATAAGCAGGAGTGAAACTACTGGATCAAATGATCATTCTGTGTTCACGTTTTGAGGAGCCAGCACAATCTTTTTGACACTAGCTGTGCCACTTTTCATTCTCATCGGCAAGCACCACAGGGCTGCACTTTCCCCTTATCCTCACCAACAATTATTTTCTGTTTAGTTTTAAAAAAGAGCCATTGTAGTATGTGTGTTGTGGTATCACATCATGGGTTTGATTTGCATTTCCCTAATGATTAGTCAAGTTTGCCTCTAAGTATCCATACCTAGACCTTCTTTGGAGAAGTGTCTACTTGAGTCTATTGCCTTCTTTTTCTTTTCACCATTAATTTTGTTTTCTGATTTATTTTAAAATGTCAATAGCAGTATGGTGAACATACAGTGTAATACTAGTTTCAGGTGCACAATATGGTGATTCAGCACTTCCTTCCATCACCCGGGGCTCCTCAGGACAAGTTTGCTCCCTAGTCCCCAACATGTATTTCACCCCCCACCCCCCCACGTCCGCTCCAGGAACCATCAGTTTGTTCTCCATAGTTAAGAGTCTGTTTCTTGGTTTGCCTCTCTTTTTCCCCCTTTGCTCATTTGGACTGTTTCTTAAATTCCACATAGGGATGAAATCATACGGTATTTGTCTCTCTCTGAACGACTAATTTCGTTTAGCATAAGACCCTCTAGCTCTATGCAGATCATGCCAAAAACAAGATTTCATTTTTTATTGGCTGAACAATATTCCATTGTGTGTCTACATGTCCCACATCTTCTTTATTCATTCATCTATTGGCGGACACTTGGGCTGCTTTCATATTTTGGTTATTGTAAATGATGCTACTATAAACATAGGGGTGCATGTATTCCTTTTTTTTTTTTTTGTATATTTTTTGGTAATGACCCAGTAGTGCAATTACTGGATTGTAGGGAGGCTTTATTTATGCCTTGAAGGAACCTCTATACTCTTTTCCACGGTGGTGGCTCCAGTTTCTATTTCCACCAACGATACCAGAGGGTTTCATTTTTTCCCAAATCATTGCCCACACTTATTGTTTCTTTTTTTTAATCTTTTTTTTTTTTTAAAGTTTTTATTATGGCAGCATTGAGTAACTCTATTGGACACCTGCAAGGAATATTACACTGTATGTCAGGTAACTGGAATGTAAATAAAAGGGTTGCCTTGTTAAATTGAGTTGTTTGGGGTTTTGCTGTGGAATTTTTGACATTCCTTATTTATTTTGTATATTAATCTATTACCAGATGTGTGATTTGCCAATCTTTTCTGCATTTTGTTGGTTGTTTTTCACATGGGAAAGAGTGCCCTTTGATGCACAAATATTTTTATTTGTGCCCAAACACTTTTTTCGCTCGTTGCCTGTGTCTTTGGTGTTATATACAGGAAATCATAGTCAAATCCAGTGTCATGTAGATGTACCTCTGTATTTTCTTCTACACTTACATTAATATTTCTTATGCTTCAGTCTGTGACCCACTTGGAGACATGCTGGTAGATGGTGGCTGGAAGGGCCAGCTTCACCTTTTTCCACGTGGATATTCATGTTTTCCACCACCATTTCTTGGACAGGCTGTGCATTTGCCATTGAACTGTCCTGGCACACTTGTAAAAATCATTCAATTGTATATATGTGACTTATTGCAGGGGTCGCTCGTATTCCATTGAGTTATATTTCTGTTTTTGTTTTTGTTGTTGGAAGCAGATCAGTTTGGGGGAGGGACCAGGATGGTGGAACAGCATGGTAGGTTTTTTTTTTTTTTTTTGTATCTCTCGTCCCTGAAATGCAGCCAGCTCAACACTAAACCATCCTGCACACCTAGAGCACTGATTTGAGGGTTAACACAACAATCTGCACAACCTAAACCACAGGACTGGGCAGGTATGTGGCACAGAGAGGTGAACTGGGGGAGAGAGAAGCGCGGAGTGTAGGGAGCTGTCTTTGCATGCGGAGATGGGACAGACACAGGGGTAGAGTATGGGAAAAGCACCCCCCCCCCGGAAGCAGCTGTAGAGAAAATGGAAGAGTGGAAATAGCCACAAAGTACTGAACAAGAAAGGGAGAATGGAGAAAGGAGAGGGCTTCAATTCCATTAAGACTCTATAAACAGGGGGAGCACAGAGTCTGAAACTCCATAGCTGGATACCTGGTGGTGCTCTGGTAGGAAGGTTGGATCCCCAGGAGAAGAGAGCAAGGTCCAAGAGGCCCTCGGGCCACACGGGGAGTGGTGGTTCCCCTGCTGGGAGGACATTTGGTAGAGGCTGTGTGGCCTCCCCAAGGGAAAGGTCCCAGCGGACCCTGGAGAACAACCTCTTTCATTGGTGTTAGAACAAGGAGGTAAAGAGTGAAGACTGGCGCCAGATGTGTGTTGTGATTTACCATAATCCCCGAAACGCTGCTGCTACATGACCGTGCGAACATTCTCTGGGGGTGGGCTGCCACCCAGCCATTGTTCAGCGAAACCCTCTTCTGGAGGGGCAGAATGGGTCAAAGCCGCAGTCCCTCAGAAGTGAGGGGTTGGGAAACACAGCCCCAAGTGAGATAAAACTCAGGAGAGAGGTGCCGCCTGGCCACCTGACAGCTTGGTCACAGACAGTGTAGAAGCCAGGAGCAGACGGGAGCCAGAGACAAAGGAGGGGTGTGTGATTGCCTGTCAGGAAGAGCACAGAGTTCCGATAGTAGAGGCTGGGTAGCTGGGTGACGCCGTTTTTACCACTCCTGTGCGTGTGCATACATGCCTACACAGGTCAAAGCAATCCACCCCACTAAGCTAAGCTGTGCCATCTAGTGGAGAATGGAGACTTTACACTAAACCTGGCCCAACTGGGCCAACTGCACTGTTGACAAACACCACAGTTTTCTTTGACTATTGTTGTAACAAGAGTCTGTGTCTAACATTGTCCCAGGATGAATTTTCCTTGAGGAGAGCTTGATCCTGGACATCCCATCAAAAATCTGCCTTGATGCTCCACTATTTTTATAAGTATGTGTGAAAGCTGTAGCCAAATATAAGCCTCTGCTCCCTGGAGGCTAACTGCTCAGTGTCATGTTTCAATTGTCATACTTGCCCCCTGCTTATTGGTCAGCAAGTATGAAGTAGTTCCCACAATGGCTGCCTGATACTTCCTCTTAGAGTGCTCTTACCCCCTTCTCCCACATCAAGAGTCAGGACAGGCAGAAGCTTGTTTGTGCAGCCTTCATTCATCTCTTCTGGAAAAGTTAACTAGGGTTGTATTCTCTTCATCAGAAAATTCATTTATTTTTTATTTTAATTTAGATTTTAGATAGTTAACATACAATGCAATACTGGTTTCAGGAGTAGAATTCAGTAATTCATCACTTACATGCAACAGCCAGCGCTCATCACACATGCCCTCCTTAGTACCGAGCCCTCATCTAACCCGTCTCCCAGTCACCTCCCTCAATCAACCCTCAGTTTGTTCTCTATCCCTAAGAATTTCTTATGATTTGTTTCCCTTTCCCCACCCTCCTTCTGACGTATTTATCTGTTTTGTTTCTAAATTCCACATATGAGAGAATCATATTAAAACACCACGTCTCTGTGGAGAAGAGAGAAAAGAGACTATTTCATTAATGAGACTCATGGGACTTCAATGCCTTCAGCTACAGGAAATGAAAATGTCTCTGCTGCACCTACTGAAGTGGACTCTTGTAATCTCTGGTGATTCTGTATCTTCCAGAACCTTCACAAGTGGGGCCATGTCTCTTCTCTTCCTGGGGATATAACTACCAAACACACCAGTCATCCACGGGAGAAAGTGGGTCAGTCACCTAACATCTAGGTGAGCCATGGCATCTCCAGAAGTGCTGGGAAAATATGTTATGGTGGGAGGAACCCCGTTACTGGTGATTATTTTGGGGGAATCAAAGGGACAGTTAGTGAAGGAGAGTTTAGTGATGCCAGCTTCGCCCATTAGGCTTTGATTCTGGAGGGCAACTCTGGATACATTAAACCATCTCTCCCTGATCTGTCTCCTCCAGAGTTAGTGCTTCATCATTGGGCCTTCATCTCTCAACAGTCTTTCCTCTGTTTTCCTTTCTGATTCTTGCATTGTTGGGAGTGACTGTTTATCGTTGTTGAACCGTTTGTTCATTGCAGCCATTCAACAAACATCTTTTTCTGTAATTAATGTATGGTAGACAGTAGCATTTATTCTGTGAACAAATACATGACTCAGGCAGTGTTTCTTCTGTCAAAGTACAAACTTTGGAAACAGAGTGAGAGATGTAAAAATAAATAAATGTGATAATGTGAGGTTGCACTGAAATCCGGGGAAGTAGATCCCCAAGTGTTAACTCTTTATTTTATTTTTAATTGTTTTTTGAAAGGAATACTTTTTCATGGGTGTTAGTGAAGTGTTCGCAGATAAGCCTATAAGTACTGAGGCTTGCCAGTGGCGTTGGTGTCCTTTCAGGGGGATGAGGAGAGTGAGCAGTCCAGGGAGAAACAGCAGAAGAGGAAATTTAGAGATTAAGTAAAGCAGAAGTTGTGTTGCTTGATTTAGAAATACTTCTTACTGTTCCACTGTCAGTCAGGAACTGGTATGCAAAATAACCTACAGTAGCCTGGCTGGGTAGGCAACAGCGAGACCAAAGAAATTTACGTTTTGGCTAGAAGGTTGAAATTTAATTCTGAAATTACTGATGAGTAAGTGCAGGTTTTATATTAAGGACAGCTATGAACAGGTCTGCTTTCTGGAAAAGTGACCCAAGTGATTGGGAGGAAGAAACTATTGCTGCATTCAGAGTGTGAGAGGGATATTGATGGATAGAAACAACACTATGAGCATGAGATGGGAGGCAAGACAGGTCTCTGAGGGGGTGGATACGACTATATCAAGTTGAAAAAGTTTCCTTCTATCTCAGTTTATTGAATGTTGTTATCATGAAAGAATGCTCAATTTCGTCAACGTTTTTCTGCAGTGGAGATAATCATGTGCTTTGATCCTTTATTCTGTTTGTGGTGTATTATCTGAGGGATTTTCATAAATTAAACCATCCTTGCTTTCCAGGAATAAATCCCACTTGGTCATGATGCATAGTCCTTTTCTACATCATGAACAAAATTCTGCTATGTCTGGTTTGGTAGTGTTTAGTCAAATATTTCCACATCAATATTCCTTAACAATATTGTTCTATACTTTTCTTGCAATGTCTTTATTTGACTTCAGTATCTGTGCAATGCTGGCCTCATGGAATGAAGTAGGAAGTGTTTCCCTTCATTTTTTTGTAAGATATTGAGAAAGATTGGTGTTAATTCTAATCCAGTGTGGTTTTGAAGATTCTAATCCAGGAGTGTTCCATTGGATGCCTACGTAACAAAATGCAATTCTGCTAGGAGAAAGAAGCTTTGACTCATGGTGTAGTCTGTCGCCTGTTTTCTAAAGGGTTATGCTTCAGTTACAAGGGCACACAACACCAAAATAATGGTCTATGTCTCTCTCTCTTTACCTGTCCTCTGTGTGTGTGTTGTGTGTGTGTGTGTGTGTGTGTGTGTGTGTGTGTGTGTGTGTGTAGGGAATAGAGAAGCTATCAGTAAAGTACCCACATGCAAAGCATTTATAGGAAGCTGAAGGTATCTTTTGCAATAAAAAATTGAGAATGGAGACCAACTGGAGACTGAGAATAAAGAGAGAGAAAGAGAGAGAATTACAAAGGAATGAATTATCTTCCATTTGTATACATTACATAAAATTTCTCCAGTTGTAGACAGACATCATATATAACACATATGTATAAAAACGACAATGAACTGAGGTGTCCATTGTCTTAGAATGTTTCCACAGAAGCAGGAGTCTTAAACCTCCTCTGTCTCTCATCTGACATCCAATATCTACTCCTGTTGTGTTCCCTGCTCAGCTTTCTCTGTGATGTTGCCTGATGGTATCCGGTGAGCTCTTCTCTCAAGGTCTTTGCTCAGGCTATTTCTCCACCTTAGCAGGTTTTCTCAAAGTCAGCTGCATGGTTCATACATCCACTGCCCTCAGTTTTCCAGCTGAGAAGCCCCAATCAGAGATGATACAGCGGCAAGTTGTTCCTTCACTTAACTAGCTTGTCCTGAACTATTTTACTTATTAGTTATACCCACCACTTTAAACATCATTCATTTGTTTATTAATATTCTATTGCTTTCTCTGACACACTCACATCATAGACTCAATCTTTTTTAGGGCAAACAAACATTACTACTTCTTGCAATGTTTCAACCGTATGTGTCACAAGATAATTGTTAAAATATTTGGTGAGTGAGAAAAAATGTCTCAGTAAATTCATGGAGGAGAGCATTGCTTTGGATAAATGTTTTGATCAGGACAAGGAATGCAAATCAGTTTCAGCATCATGGAGAACATGGAGTGTTTGAGATAGATTCCCTGTAATTTTCTGCTAAATATTCTAGATTGGTAGGTAATGTGTAAGTATGATGAATGAAACACGTTGAAAACAGATCACATCACTTCTTTCTGTCTTTTTTAAAAAAATTTGTAAATGTTTATTCATTTTTGGGAGAGACAGAGACAAGTGTTAAAGCAGGGGCAGAGAGACAAGGAGACACAGAATTGGAAGCGGGCTCCAAGCTCTGAGCTGTCGGCACAGAGCCCAACGTGGGGTTCACAGCCATGAACAACAAGATCATTACCTGGGTCAGATGCTTAACCAACTGAGCCACCCAGGTGCATCTCAAAGATTTTCTTCCAATTCTGTGATCACTGCCTTTACGACGTTCTTGTCTCTGTTACAGTCATTTTCATCAATTACATGGAAGGAAGAAATGAAATGCATGTTACATGATTTATCCTCCTCGGACTCTCAGATGAGGGGGGGGGCTGCAGTCACTTCTCTTTTGGCCATTCCTGTCCATGTACCTGGTCACCTTCACTGGGAACCTGCTCATGATCCTGGCCATTATCACAGACTCCCGCCTCTACACGCCCATGTACTTCGTCCTCTCCAACCTGTCCTTTTCAGACATCTGTTTCACCTCCACCACCATCCCAAAGATGCTGCTGAACATCCAGACGCAGAGCAAAGTGATCACCTACGAAGGCTGCCTCAGCCAGATGTACTTTTTCATGCTTTTTGGAGGATTAGACCACTTCCTCTTGACAGTGATGGCCTATGACCGGTTTGTGGCCATCTGTCACCCATTGCACTACATGGTCATCATGAACCCCAAGTTCTGTGGCATCCTGCTCCTGGGATCCTGGATACTGAGTGTTCTTGACTCTCTATTACATGACTTACTGATTTTGCGACTCTCCTTTTGCACAGAGCTGGAAATCCTTCACTTTTTCTGTGAATTTAATCAGGTGATCCAACTTGCTTGCTCTGATACGTTCCTCAGTGACCCGATGATCTATCTCGCAGATGGACCTTTGTGTGTTGGTCCACTCACTGGTATCCTGTTCTCTTTCTCCAAGATTGTAACCTCCATTTTGACAATTTCATCAGCCAGCGGCAATATACAGCATTTTTCCATGTGTGGGTCTCATCTGTCAGTGGTCTCCTTGTTCTGTAATATAGGACTTGGGGTATCTTGGTATTGCTGCTTCACAAAACTCCAGCGCAACTGCCATAGCCTCAGGCATGTACACGATCATGACACCCATGCCTAACCCCTTCATCTGTGGTCTGAGGAGCAGAGACATCAAGCAAGGCCTGAGAAAACTCTTTAGCCGAGAGACATTCTGTGCCTACAGAATTCTTTGTTTCAAGATAAAGACTTGAGTAAGAAGGCTCAAAACCTTAGAAGACTTAGATCATGATATTTGTATTAGTTCATAGACTGACAATCTGCAGTCTAACATTCTACAGTGTTCAGGCTCTTTAATTTTTCATTCGTAATCAGCAACTATTTCTTCTGCATTTCTTTATAAAATTGTAGACCTCTCATTAAATTCCATTGCATGGATTTTCAGTGATAAATCAATAATTTAGGAAATTGAGTACTTAAAATGTGATAAGAAGAGACAAAGGAATAAATGTAGAATCTTTCTTCTGTGAGATGAAAGCAGCTTCATTAGAGTATTCTGCTTTTGGAGAAAAGCATCGAACATATCAGAGTGTACATAAGAGTTTCCACGGTTTCTGTCATTTCATCTTGGCAAGAGATCACATCTGCAACAGTAGAGGCACAGGAAACCCTGTGACGACGTTTACAATACTCCACATTCACTATGCAATATCTAATTTTACCTTGCACCATCCAAAACATCAATTAAGTGTGTAGGTAATAGAAATGATGACTCCTGATTTTCAGACATTGATGGTGTCATTCTTGGTGATTATCCCAGGGATGCATTATGAGTTTTCTTTTAATATTTTGGTAGGCAGGAGCACTGCCTTTCACAGATGATAGAAGCAATATGGATATTTTACGTATTGTCAGTCAGATTTTTGTATGTAGCATCTCAGAAATCAGGCAGTAATAGCAGGATATAATTATGGACCTAACCTGTGCTTTATGAGACAGAGTAAAGCAAATGTCTCATCATCACCTGACCCTAGAAGCCACCACTCTGGTTTGTAAAAGTCCACAGCTCTCTCTGCACACTAGTATTCAGATAAATGTTTAAGGAGCTCTCACTCAAAAGTAAAGACTAAAAGAAAGAGGTAAAGCAGAGAGAAGAAAATAAAATCAAATAAAAAAGAGATCTTCATTGCAGCTTTACCAAGTTCCGCTGTGTAATTACTCTCATCTTGCCCAGTTTCAAGCTACCAATTTTAGTTCAGAGCACAGTCCTCACGAACCATTATAAGCTAGCCAGCGCCATCATCTCAGAGCCTTTGGGTTGGGTTTGGAGGAAAAGTAAATATTTGTTGTCATTTTCATTCCTCTCAGTGGTAACTGGTTCCATCCATTGAGGATCTGAGACAGTGAAGTGTCTTAGGTCTGAAAGTCAAGAAGAGATTATGACCTTGCATTGTAGTGATTCAGGTCAGGCTTTTTTTCCCAGAAGAATGAGAGAGTTTTAATTGTTTAAGTTTCTTTTGGTTACTCAAATTGGATGAACCCTTTGTAAGATTCTCATCATTTTTTTTCATGGAGACACCGTGATGATTTTCCCTTTCGAGAAATCTCTGTAGCTCAACCAATTTGGATGAGAATGATTAACTTTTACATACACTATGAATACCAGACCTTGGATGGTTTTGACTGCTGAGGCCTCTGGCAGTTCAAGATGGGCTGGAGTCAGGACAAGGCATTTCAATTTCAGCATGTCCATGGTAAGTGTGTCATATGGGGGAGAACTCTGTAGAACTTGTGAAGGACGACATTGTCACCTTCCCCAAGGTAGTTTCGATATCCTTATGAATTTTATGTTCTCTGAATCCTTATATTGAGTACACTTAGTGGTCGAGGTATTGAATCGCAGAAGATAAAGCCATCACAACACCCTTGTCTCCTTGTACTTTGGATTCTTTCCTCTACATCTTTTTAACCTATTTATGGCACTGAAATTCTTTCAGAATATGTCACTGTTTTAGATTCTTTGTGTCATGGTCAAATATATATAAAATTTATTATTTTAAACATTTTAAATATACTTATGTGGCACTAAGTACTTTCTCACTGTTGTACAACCACCCCCTCCGTCCATCTCCAGCATTTCTTATGGTCTCAAAGTGAACCTTTGCCGCCTTGAAATACTATCTCCCCATTGTCCCTTAGCCCAGCCCCTGTCTCCCATCATCCTACCTTCTCTCACTAAATCTGAGTACTCTAGGTATTTCATATAGACGGCATTGTATAATACTGTGTGTGTGTGTGTGTGTGTGTGTGTGTGTGTGTGTGTGTGTGTGTGTTTCTGGCTTCTTACACTTAGCATAATCTTTGTAAGGTTCACCCAAGTTTGTAGCCTGTTTCAGAATTCCATTCGTTTTAAAAGCTGAATGATGTCCCAGCGTATGTGGTCACCACATTTTGTTCATCTGTGAGTTTGTTGATGGACATTCTGGTGTCTCCACATTTTGGCTACTGTAAATAAAGCTGTTATGAATTGGTGTACAAATATCTATTTTGGTCATTGCTTTCGATTCTTTTGGGGCATACAAGTGGGTATTCAAGCAGAAGTGAAACTACTGGATGAAGTGATAATTCTATGTTTACGTTTTTGAGGAACTGGTATTGGAGAAATGTCTATTTGGGCCTACTGTCTGTTCCTTATTCCCCCCACCATTAATTTGTTTTATAATTAGAAAAAAATCTAATTCCAGTATGGTTAACATACGTGTAATATTGGTCTCAGTTATACAATGTAGTGATTCAACACTGGCACACAACACCTCGTGCTCATCACGACAAGGACACTCCTTAATCCCCATCACCTATTTCACCCATCCCCCACCCATCTGCCCATTGTAACCATCAGTTTGTTCTCTATCGTTTAGAGTCTGTATTTTGGTTTGCCTCTCATTTTTTCCCTTTGCTCATTTGTGTTGTTTCTTAAATTCCCCCCATGAGTGAAACCATGTTGTATTTGTCTTTGTCTGATTGACTTATTTTGCTTAGAATAAAACTCTCTAGCTCCATGCATGTCATCGCAAATGGGAACCTTTCATTCTTTTTTATTGGCTAAATAATATTCCATTGTTTGTGCATGTGCACAGCGTCTTCTTTAATCAGTTATCTACTGGTAGACACGCGGGCTGCCTCCATAATTTGGGTATTCTAAACGATGCTGCTGATACATAGGGGTGCGTGTATCCCTTTGAATTAGTGTTTTTGTGTTTTGGGGATAATGACCCAGTAGTGCAATTGCTGGATTGTAGGGAAGCTCCATTTATACTTTTGAGGGGATACGATGCTCTTTCCGCAGTGGTGACTGCAGTTCCAGTTCCCATTAATGCCTGAGGGTTCCTGTTTTTTCCAGATCATGACCAACAGTTATTGTTTCTTTCATTTTAAAAATATTGTTTGTTTTAAGCTTTAATCATGGAAGCATCGAATCAGTCTATTGTATACCTGAACCTAATATTACACTGCTGATAAGTAAATGGAATTTAAATAAAAGCACAGCCTTTTAAAAATTGAGATGTTTGGGGTTTTGCTGTGGAATTTTTGAAAATCTTTTTATATTGTGGATATTAATCTATTCCCAGGTATCTGATTTGCCAATCTATTCTCTATTTTGTGAGCCTTCTTTTTTGACATGGGAAACAGTGCCCTTTGATGCTCAAATCTTGTCCGTGTTGCTGAAGTAATTTTTTCCGCAGTTGCCTGTGTTTTTGGTGTTCTCTCCAGGAAATCTTTGTCAAACCCAGTGGCATAAAGATGATGTACCTCTCTATTCTCCTAAGTGCTTAAGTTTTGTTTTTTAGCTTTAGTCTGTGATCCATTTGGAGTCATGCGTGTAGATGGTGGACGGAGGGTCGGCTTCATCATGAAGCATGTGGATATCCAGGTTTTCCACCACCGTGTCTTGCAAAGGCTGTCCATTCCGGCACTTTCGTCAAAAATCACTCAATCATAACATATGAGTTTATTTCTGGGTTCCCCTCCCCCATTCCACTGAGTTATATTTCTATATTTGTTGTTGTTGAAAACAGATCACTTTGAAATTATAAGGTAGTAACTCTGAAAATCATATTTTCCCCTTTCCCTAGGCATTATTTTTATTGAAGTGTCATTTACATACAGTGTTATTTCAGGTGTACAATGTAATGTTTTGCAATTCTTTTTTTCTCCAGGGGTGAATACACTATTTTATTCATTCATTCATTAATTCACTCACTCACTCACTCATTCATTCATTCATTCATTCATTCGTCTATCTATCTACACTGAAGTTAGTTAGCATATAGTGTAACATATGTTCTCATCCCGACATGTTTCTTCTGTAATGCCCCTTACCCATTTAGCTCATCCCCCTACCCTTGTTTTTATATTATTTTTGCTTCTCTCTCATTATTTCCGTCTGTTTTGTATCTTAAATTTCTCATAGTGGTGAAATTATATGATATTTGTGTTTCTCTGACTGACTAATTTCACTTGGCGTAATACCATCTAGTTCCATCCACTTAGTTGCAAATGACAGGATTTCATTCTTTCTGATTTCTGAGTAATACTCCACCATACACGTGGGCTCTTTCCATACTTTAGCTATCGTCGATAATGTTGCTATACACATTGGGGTGCATGTGCCACTATGAAATAGCACACATGTATCCCTTGGATCAATACCTAGTAGTGCAATTGCTGGGTCGTAGGGTACTTCTATTTTTATTTTTTTTTTTGAGGAACCTCCATACAGTTTTCCAGAGTGGCTGCACCAGTTTGCATTCCCACCAACAATGCAAAAGATATCCTCTTTCTCCTCATCCTCACCAACGTCTGTTGTTGCCTGAGTTGTTAATGTTAGCCATTCTGACAGGTGAGAGGTGGTATCTCATTGTGGTTTTGATTTGTATTTCCCTGATGATGAGTGATGTGGGGCATTTTTTCATGTGTCTGTTAGCCATCTGGACGTCTTCATTGGAGAAGTGTCTATACATGTAATTTGCCCATTTCTTCACTGGATTTTTTGTTTTTTGTTTGTGTTGAATTTGATAAGTTCTTTATATACTTTGGATACTAACCTTTTATCTGATATGTCGTTTGCAAATATCTTCTCCCATTCTGTCGGTTGCTTTTTAGTTTTGCTGATTGTTTCCTTCGCTGTGCAGAAGTTTTTTATTTTGATGAGGTCCCAGGAGTTCATTTTTGCTTTTGTTTCCCTTGCCTCCAGAGACGTGTTCAGTAAGAACTTGCTGCGGCCAAGATCAAAGAGGTTTTTGCCTGCTTTCTCCTTGAGGATTTGATGGCTTCCTGTCTTCCATTTAGGTCTTTCATCCATTGTGAGTTTATTTTTGTGTATCGTGTAAGAAAGTGATCCAGGTTCATTTTTCTGCCTGTGGCTGTCCAGTTTTCCCAGCACCACTTGCTGAAGAGACTGTCTTTTTTCCATTGGATATTCTTTCCTGCTTTGTCAAAGATTAGTTGGCCATACGTTTGTGGGTCCATTTCTGGGTTCTCTATTCTGTTTCATTGATTTGAATGTCTGTTCTTATGCCAGTACCATATGCCAATCCCATACATGGGATTGTGATGCCTCCTGCTTTGGTTTCCTTTTCAAGATCGCTTTGGCTATTCAGGGTCTTTTCTGGTTTCATACAAACTTTAGGATTGTTTGTTCTAGCTCTGTGAAGAATGCTGGTGTTACTTTGATAGGGATTGCATTGAATATGTAGATTGCTTTGGGTAGTATCAACATCATTTTATATTTAAATTTGTATTTGAGGTAGTTAGCATACAGCCAAATATTGATTTTGGGAGGAGAATTCAGTAATTCATCTCTTACATATAACACCCAGTGCTCATCACAAGTGCCCTCCTTAACACCCAACACTCATCCAGCCCATCTCCCTCCCACCTTTCTCCATCTGTCTATTGTTAAGAGTCTCTTGTGGTTTCTTTCCCTCTCTCCTCTTTCACCCTTCATATATGTTCATTTGTTTTGTTAATTCACTTCCAATATGAGTGAAATCATATGGTATTTGTCCTTCTCTGATTGACTTAATCTCAGTTAGCATGATACATTCTAGCTCCATCCATGTCATTGCAAATGGCAAGATTTCATTTATTTTATATCTCTTGCCCTGTTGAGACTGTGAGAAAAGGTACCATTTCTTACACTTTTCTTCCTTCCCACCACATTGCTTAGTGCCTATTATATCACAAATGCTAATGAGGGGTTTAGAGGATGCCCAAAGAAGCAAATGGTTGAGTGATGTTAAATAGATATTGCCCATGTTGAAGGAGAATGAGAAGCAGGAAAAAAGGAGAATCACTGTGGGGGCTGGGGGCTGCAGGATGGTGAGCCAAAAGAACAGGTATGGATGGAAGAAAGAAGAGATTAAGGGGACACAGAATTCTCCAAAACCAGAATTGAATAGTTACTATGGGAGACTCTGACTTACTAGGGAGAACCTGTAAAGACAGGGCAACTTCTGGGATAAGAGAGTTAAATGTGATAAGAGACAATCTGGGAATGCCAAGTCTGTGTCCCAATATCAACAGCGGGACAAGTTTGCTTTCTATTTTTCTCTCCTAGCTCTAGAGACCCAAGTCTCCTAAAGGGAAGAGAGACAGCAGAATATTTCATTAATGAGACTCATGGGAATTCATTCCCTACGGCTGCAGAAATTAAAATGCCTTTCTGCACCAATGAAGTTGACTCTTGAAACCTCAGGTGATATGAGCACATAGCTGTGTTCTAGAGCCTTCCCTAGTGGGGTCATGTCTCTTCCCTTCCTGGCGACATAACTTCCAGCTGCATCAGTCAACCATGGGAGAGACTGGGTTATTGATTTCACGCTGTTCTGTGCTAACATCTGGGTGAGCTGTGGCATCTTCAGAAGTGCTGGGGAAATATATTATGGTAGGAAGGAACCCTTGTGTCGGTAGTTATTTTGGGGGCACCAACAGGGATAATAAGTTGATGAGAGTTTAGTGATGTCAAGCCCTTAAGGCTTTGATTGTGGAGGGAAACTCTGGATACACTAAACCATTTCTCCCTGATCTGTCTCCTCCAAGGTGAGTGCTTCATCAATGGGCCTTCATTTCTCAACAGCCTTTCCTCCATTTTCTTTGCCAGTCCTTCCATTGTTGGGAATGACTATCTATCATTTTCGAACCATTTGTTAATTGCAGTCATTCAACAAACATTGTTTTCAGCATTTTATGAATACATAAATGACCAAGACAGTGTTTGTTCTGTCAAGGTACTCACTGTATCAGGAGAATGAAAGAGGTAAAAATACATAAATAAACGTATTAATGTGAGGTGGCATTGAAATCTGGTGAAGTAGATCCTCCAAAATTGGCCCTTTATTTTATTTGTTCTTGAAAAGAGGACTCTTTGGTGGGAGTTAGCAAAGGCTTCCCAGAGCAGCTTCTCGGTGCTGAGACATGGAGGCGGTGTAGGGGTCTTCCCATGAGGACAAGGGGTGTGCAGTCCAGGAAGAGCCAGCAGAGGAGGAAAATTTAGAGATTCAGTGGAGCAGAAGTTGTGCTGCTGGGATTGGAAATACTTCTTACTGTCTCACCAGGCATCAGAAGCAGGGGCTGCGGGTTCTGCAAAACGAAGCCACAGTGGCCTGGCTGGGTAGGCAACAGTCAGATTACTAAAGAAAGTGACACTTTGGCCTGAGGGTTGAAGTTTCCTTCTGTGGTTAGTGAAGAGTAAGTTCAGGTTCTATGTCAGGGGCGGTAGGAACAGGACCGGCCCGTGGAAAAGTGACCCAGGTTATTGTGAGGAAAAAACGATTGCTGATTTCAGAGTGTGAGTGAAGTAAGGGATAGAACTAGTACCGTGGGAGTGAGAGGGGCTAGGTCTCTGGTCTGGAGGACTTATATTACCTCTTCCATTCTAAGTTTAATGCCTTTATTTCCTTCTTCTTTTTTTCTTTTCTTTTTTCTTTTTCTTTTTGGCTAGTTGCTCTGTCTGGAAGTTGCAAAGCTATGTTGCATGAGAGGTATGAAAGCAGACATGCTTGTCTTGCATCATCTTAGGGGGTGTTCTCAGTGTTTCCCTCTGGAGAATGATTTTAGAGGTGGGTTTTCATATATGACCTCTTTCGTGTTGTGGAAGTTTCCTTCTGTTCTTAGTTTTTTGAATGTTGTTACTATCAAGGAACACTCCATTTTGTCATGTTTTATGTGCCATCTGTTGAGATACTCATGTGCTTTTATCCTTCATTCTGTTAATGTGGTGTATTATACTGAGGAGGTTTTATTAGTTAAACCATTCTTGCCTTCCTGGAATAAATGCCACTTGATCATGATGCACAACCCTTTTCTACACCATGATCAAAAGGCTGCAATGCTGGCATTGGTAACACTTAGTCAAAAATTTTCGCGTCAACATTCCTTGGGAATACTGTTCTGTACTTTTCTTTTCTTGCAATGCCTTTTCGTGGTTTTGGAATCAGTGCAATGCTGGCCTGACGGAATAAAGGAAGAAGTGTTTCCCCTTTGAAATTTTTGGGAAGAGACTGAGAAAGACTGATGTTAATTCTTCTAACTCTGTGTGGTTCTTGTGATCCTTAGCCATGACTACTCCGCTGGAAAGCCTAATATCAGAAACTGCAATGCTGCTAGGAGAAAGACTCTGTTTGACTTATGGTGTAGCCTGTCCCCTGCTTTCTAAAAGATGTTTCTTCAGCTACAAGAGTACACAGTACCACAGTAATGGAGAACTCTCTCTCTGTCTCCGTGTGTGTGTGTGTGTGTGTGTGTGTGTGTGTGTGTGTGCGCGCGCGCACGTGTACAGGACAGAGAGAATTTATCAGTGAAGTACACACCCATAAACCTTAAATAGCAAGCTGAACCTGTCTTATACAATAGAAAATGCGGCATTTAGACCAACTGTAGACATAAAGATAGAGAGAAAGAGAATTATGTGGGAATGATTTATGTTCCATTTTTATATATTACATAAGATGTATCCTGTTGTGGACAGACACCATATATAACATATACATGGAAAAAAGACGCTGAACTGTAGTGTCCTTTGGCTGAATTTTATTTTATTTTATTTTTTAATTTACATGCAAGTTAGTTAGCATATAATGCTATAATGGTTTTAGTAGATTCTAGTGATTCATCCCCTATGTATAACACCCAGCGCTCATCCCAACAAGTGTCTTCCCTAATGCCTCCTACCCAATTAGCCTATCCCCCCACCACAACCCCTCCAGCCACCCTCAGTTTATTCTTTGTATTTAACAGTCTCCTATGGTGCACCTGGGTGGCTCAGTCAGTTAAGCGCCCGACTTCGGCTCAGGCCATGATCTCACAGTTTGTGAGTTCAAGCCCCACATCGGGCTCTGTGCTGACAGCTCAGAGCCTGGAGCCTGCTTCAGATTCTGTGTCTCCCTCTCTCTTTGCCCGTCCCCTCCTCATGCTCTGTCTCTCTCTCCTTCAAAAATAAGTAAAAACATTTAAAAAAATTTTTAAAAGAGTCTCTTATGTTTTGTCCCCTCCATGCTTTTATATTATTTTTGCTTCCCTTCCCTTATGTTAATCTTGTTTGTATCTTAAATTCCTCATATGAGTGTAGTTGTATGATATTTGTCTTTCTCTGACTGGCTAATTTCACTTAGCATAATACCCTCTCGTTCCATCCACGTAGTTGCAAATGGCAAGATTTCAGTTTTTCTGTTGTCACGTAGTACTCCTTTGTGTATATATACCACACCTTCTTTATCCATTCGTCCATTGATGGACATTTGGTCTCTTTCCATACTTTGGTTATCGTCGATAGTGCTGCTATAAAAATTGGGGTGCATGTGCCCCTTTGCAACAGCTCAGCTGTATCCCTTGGATCAATACCTAGGAGTGCAATTGCTGGCTTATAGGGTAGTTCTATTTTTAATTTTTTGAGGAGTTCCCATATTGTTTTCCAGAGTGGCTGCACCAATTCACATTCCCACCAGCAATGCAAAAGAAACTTTCTTTCATTGCATTCTCACCAACATGTGTTGTTGCCTGAGTTGTAAATGTAGCCATTCTGCCTGGTGTGAGGTGGTATCTCACTGCGGTTTTGATGTGTATTTCTCTGATGATGAGTGATGTGGAGAATTTTTTATGTGTCTGTT